>NC_072424.2:6069807-6676538 GCF_028878055.3 Symphalangus syndactylus
TATATATATAAAATGTAAATATATACATAGGGAGAGTGTGCAAGAGAGATTTATTTTAAGGAATTGGCTTATGTGTTTGTGGCAGCTGCTCGTCTGACACCTGAGGGCCACTGGAGACCCAGGGACACTGGCTGCTGCCGCTCATGTTTGAAGACTGTCCGGAGGCGGGACTTCCTCTTCCTCGGGACTACTGTCTTTTTCTCTTCAGGCCTTGGACAGCCTGGATGAGGCTATAATATGGTCAGTACTCTGCTCTACCCAAAGTCTCCTGATAAAACACCCTCACAGCGACGTCTACACTGGTGTTTGACCAAATACCTGGGGACCGTGGCCTGGTCGAACTGACACAAAAGTAACCATCACAGCTGCTGCTATGGTCTGAATGTTGGTGTCACCCCCAGATTCATTTGTTAGAACTTAAGCCCCAAGGCGATGGCATCACTGGTGGGCTTTGGGAGATGAGGAGGATATGAATGGGACCAGTAGCCTCATAAGAGGTTTGAGGGTCCTGGTTGCCCTTCCCTACCCTCCCGTCCCTGCCACTGGGTGAGGACGCAGCAAGAAGCTGCCGTCCTAGGAGCAGAGAGCAGCCCTCACCAGACGCTGAATCTGCTGGGGCCTCTGTCCCGGACGTCCCAGCCTCCAGAACTGAGCGATGAAATACTGGTTACAAATTGCCCCCTCTGAGGTATTATGTTTTAGCAGAGGGAACAGATGAGGATGACCACAGAGGCCCTTCTCAGGCTGCCGCGGGTCTCGAGGATGGGGACAGTCAGCTGGGGCCAGCCGAGCTGCATGTGGTCAAGGGCCCATGCATGTGGGCAGGGCAGACCAGGGCCCACCTCCCACTTCACCCAGTGCGCCCTCAGCGTGGGACACGGACCTAGACACTGCCGGGGTCTCCGTCCTTGCAGGCACTGCCAGGTGCCCCTCCCTGGGAGAAGCTGCGGCTCTCAGGCTACGGTCTTGCAGGTCGGCCACCACCTGGCTTTGTGGTCTGTTATGCCCGGCCTAGTGTCCAGGGTGGTGACATTTATTTAAACCAGTCTCCACCACCAAAGTCATGGCTCTGCTGTTGCTTCCAGAATCAAAGAAATGCTGGCTTCTGGGCTGGGCACGGTGGTTCACGCCTGTAATCCCAGCACTTTGGGAGGCTGAGACGGGCAGATCACGAGGTCAGGAGATCGAGACCATCCTGGCTAACATGGTGAAACCCTATCTCTACTAAAAATACAAAAAAGATTAGCTGGGTGTGGTGGCACGTGCCTGTAATCTCAGCAACTCAGGAGGCTGAGGCAGGAGAATGGCTTCAACCTCGGAGGCGGAGGTTGCAGTGAGCCAAGATCGCACCACTGCACTCCAGCCTGGGCAACAGAGCAAGACGCTGTCTCAAAAAAAAAAAAAAAAAAAAAGTCGGCTTCTCAAGCAGGTGGAATCAGTGCTTGATGAGACTCGGTAATGACTGCATAATGAAGGCCCTCCCTGTTCTCCCCCAGCCGGTGCTCCTGTGAAATGGAGCCTGGGAAGCTCCTTTACTGGAGAAGACTTTCGGCTGGAGAATCGATTCCCGCAGCCCCTTGTTTCAATTCCGTGAAGCTTGAAGGGAGGGGCCGGCGGGCACCTGCAGACAAATGCATCCCAGGTGTAAGGAGGGTGCCCGTGGTCACCCATGTGGCCAGCACAGGGCCGAGGGGGATGAGGGCAGGGGCTGCAGCCTGCACTCAGCCCCAGGCCCGCCTCAGGGGAGCTGCAAAGCTATTCATTCTCGTCAGCTGCAAGCTGACATCCTTTTTATCGTCAGTCCAGTATTAGCTTAAAGAGGAAAGCATTCTTGTTTGAAATGTTAACTGGGTGCACTCTGCTCGTTTTAATTCTTCTTTCATTTGCCTATTAAGGCAGTCACAGCAGACGTGTTCCAATTAGCAAAGAGGAAAATCTGTCCACTGGATCAGACTTGTAAATGTGCGTCTCTCGGGGACTCCATCCACATCAGGCCTGTCCCTGGGGTCATGGGGTGTGGGGAGGGGAGGGGAGGGGCCAGTGCTGGCCAGGTGGGACGAAGGCCACTGGGTCTGTTCCAGTCATTGCCTGCTCTCTTCTCTTCTCGTCCCTCTCACTCAGGCCAGGTCCTGACCCCCTTCCTGCTGAGGGCGGGTGGGCTTGGCAGCCTCTGCTGGGCACAGGGTGGTGGCCACATCTGCTGCCTAAAAGGGCTGCCCCGGAGCATCCCTGGGGGTGCTGTATCTGCACCTCCAGCACTGCAGGCCCCTCAGAGTGTCCCAGCCCTGTTGCCGGGTGGCTGCTCCCCTGCCCTTGGGGCTAGGGCATCCAGGTCCTTTGGGGGCTCTGCTGGCGGTGCCCGGACCTGTGGGAGCTGAGCCCCTCCTGATCCGGCCTCCCTGCTGGGTGCTCTCCCCTGGGCCTGCAGGGCAGGAGCCCCCCGGGCTGCTTCTCCTGGGGCCTGGGCTGTCACAGGGTGAACACGAAGTGACGGTGCACTAAACACGCTCTGTAACTGCCTGGGGTGGACTCGGTCTGTCCTCCACACTGCCCTCACCCACGCCTAGCCTGTGCGTGGCATGGCGGGAGGGGGCCCCCTGCTGTCTGGGTGGCTGGTGGGCCACTGCACCTGCTCCATCCCACCCGTGGCCTTCACAGCCTGTCCCCACCCTGCATCACTGAGGAGCCTCCTGGGGTTCTGCCGTGGTCCATGCTGCAGACCTGCCCGGGACAGCCCCTGCCAGGCCCCCCAGGCTATCCCTGCTGGCACTCACTCTGGCCAACCACCATGGCCTGCAGCGTTCCCTGCTTCTCACACTGCCTGGCATGGGACCCTGTCCCAGACAGGAGCTCCCCGCTGCGTCCCTCTCTGCATCAGGACGTGCACACTCTGCACTCCCTGTCCAGAAAATTTCTCCTTCCCCAGTGGCAGCCTGCCAAGCTTGCTGTCAGCTCTTTGAGGATCAGCTTAGAGATGGCCTCTTCCAGGAAGTCCTCCCTGATGCTCCAAAGTGGCTGGTTCCTTCTTTCATGCCCGAACTGCCCCTCACAGCTGCTCACTCCAACAAAGGCACTGGCCTCTGTGATGAACCAGGAGACTGAGAGAGCTGGGGAGATGCCCCAGGGCCTGTCCTGGACTGTCTTGATTCCCTGGGGCCTGGCACATGGCCCGGGGCCTGGAACTCAGACAAGAGCTCCACAGGAGCTGATGGCAGAATGAATGAATGAATGAATGAATGAGGTGCAGGCTCGGGGTCCTTGGAGCCTCCCAGATTTCCAGGCAAGGTGAGATTTTGCCCTGCCTTGGGCCACCCAGACCCTATGGGGAGGGGCCCTTGGGGCCGCAGAGCTAGGCAGACGGGAGCTGCTGAGCCTGTGTGGACAGATGGGGTGCTGGGGGCTACTGGGGACAGCTGTGCCCCACGGCCTGGCCCTGAGGATGATTCTGAACTTGGTGCCTCCGAGGGGCTGGTGCCCCAGGCCTCAGAGTGAACCCCAGGCCCTGCCCAGCTGGGTCCAGTCCTGGAGCCTACACCTCCTAGATGGCTGGCCTGAGCTGCTGGGGGCCCAGTGACCTCAGGGGACAAGAATGGTGGGGAGGAGGAGCCCCTGGGGAGGGGGTGCTATTGAGCCCCAGGAGGAGGCTGAGCAGGGGTGGGGTGCGGGGGTGAGGTGGACAGGAAGCTTCAAGGAACACCCCATGATCTGAAGGGTCCTCAGAGGATCACAGCACCCTCACGCTCTGGGACAGGTCCGAGCTCAGCCCGCATGGCCCCTACAAACCTTCTGTCGTTGGCTAAGGTGAGTTTACCTGAAGGCTCAGGGACCCTGGGGGATGGGCTGAGGGGAGTGGCAGTGTTGCTGGGGACACAGATCCTCGGTGCTGGGTAGACAAGGTTGCCCACCATGGACCCTCAGGCCCACAGAAACACACTCAGGACACATACATGACACCCCAACATGCACACACGCTGACACACATGTGCACACACATGCACGCAGAGACACAACGACACCACACAGGCACATGCGGACACACATGTGCACACATACACAGATACACAGACACCCCAACACATGCACATATAGACACAGACACCCCAACACACTGACACACGTGTGCACACACATGCACACAGACACAACACCTCAGCACATACACACACACATGCACACATACACAGATACATAGATACCCCAACACATGCACACATAGACACAGACACCCCAACACAGACACACACGTGCAAACATGCATCCCAACACACACACTGGCACATGTGCACACATCACACATAGACGCACACAGACCCCCACACTCACACTGACACACATGTGCTCACACATGCACATACACACACACACTTAGCTGCCTCAGACACACAGACCCAGGACCCTCAGGCATGTGCCCCACAATGACCTACAAACACACAAGCTTTCAAGGGTACCCCCACATACACACCACCTCATGGACACACAACCCACGAACACGCCCCACACCTTCCTGCGCTCCCTCACACACACAGACACACACCTCCCACCTGGGTGTCCTCCGCCTGCACTTGCCTGGCAGCCTGCTGTGGTTTCCGTGGAAACGCTGTCACCATGGTGGCTTTGCAGAGCCTGGGGTGCAGCTCCAGTGCAAAGCCCAACCTGGGGCACAGGCAGCCAGTGGGCATGGACTGGATTCAGAAGAGACGCCCAGTGGAGGGCTCAGGTGGGAGGGGGACAGGCCCTGAGAGGCACAGTGGGGGCAGGGCCGCTCACTCCCGCCGGAGTCCCTGCAGCTGGGCTGTGCCACCCCTGCCAGGTCCTGAGATGGGAGGAAGTGCAGCCCACCCTGCCCCTGCTTGCCCAGGTCAGCAGTGCCCACAGGCAGAATCCCTTCCTGAGCCCCCTGCTCTCCTGGAGACAGCATGGGCCACAGGAGGAAGGAAGAAGCTGGGAAGAAGGTGGGGCCTGCAGCCTGGCTTGCCGGGGAGGAGGGGTGGATGGGGACCAAGAACCAGGAATCCCGGCCAAGCCGATGAGCCAGGGCAAGGGGTCAACACTGGAGCCTGATCTCCCAGGCAGGGTGCTGTCCTGGGCCCCAGCTGGGACAGATGAGGCATGGTGTTCCAAGGCCCTGTGTTGGCAGCAGGCCCACCTCTGCCCTCCCAGGCACTCTGGGGTGTGGTCCCAGGGCCTCCCCACTCGAATGGAGGGCAGGCAGGGCCAGCAGGTGGGAGCACCCAGGCATGCGCTGGGTGTGCAGAGGGAGGGCCCATGCTGCCCCACAGTTACCAGGCTGCAGGGACAGAGCACGGGGGCTGCCTCTGTGGCTCTTGGTGGGGCACGGGGCTGTGCTGGGAGGCCCGGACATCAGGGAGGGAGGATGGGCTTAGAATGGGGACTATAAAAGGTCACGGTGGGGAGGGCCGCTGACATCTGTCCTTCTCATGGGGGGTCTCCAGCACACCCTGCTGCCACTGGCCCCTCGGCCTGGAGCCAGGCTCCATCGTGGAGAGGGTAGTGGCCACCGTGGAAGGGATGGGGACACTTAGAGGCTGAGCTGCTGGATGCAGGTTGACATTTGAAGCTTGGCCTGATGGAGCTGGGCTTTCCCTGGGGCGCTGGACAGGCCACCCAGCCTTCTGGCTCTGCTTCCCTCCTGCATCTCGTGCTGGGATTGATGGGTGGTCAGGATGCCTGCTCTGAGCTAAGGCCTAACTGGCCCCAAATTCTGGGACCCATGCAGAGGGAAGGGGGACATCTGTGGTCCTTGGAGGAAGGAGTCAAAACAATTGGGGCAGAAAATGGGATGAGTGGGCAAGGGCGGGAGAGCACAGCTGAGAGTGCCCGGGGATGAGGAGTGAGCAGGGACCCTGTGCAGCTGCTCCGGCCTGGACTCAAGCCCACCAGGGTACACCCTGAGGCCTGGCAGAGTGCCAGGGCCACACTGCTGAGGCTCCCTGTCCTCAAAGTCTGCCTGGAGCCCTCCTACCTCTCCAAAGGTGGCATTCTCCCCTCCACTGAGCCTGTGTGTTCATCCACACAGTCCCCATTTCTCAAGGCAGGGGGCTTGCAAGACAGGAGCCAGGCCAGGCCCAGGCCACATCTGGTCCACATGGCTTGTTTGTGATGTGATGCTCACAGCTGTTCCTCCAGAAACATGCCTCAGCAGCCCAGCACCTTCCAGGGAGCTTTGCACACAGTCATGCATGAGGAAGCTGTGAGGAGTGTGATGACAACAGTAATAATGACAAAGATGATGACAGTGGTGTGAAGTGATAATGAAGACGGTGGTGGTGAAGATGAGATGAAGATGGTGGTGGTGGTGATGGTGACAATGATGACAGTGATGGTGGTGTAATGGTGATGAGGTGATGATGGTGGAGTGATGGTGATGAGATGAAGTGATGGTGATAATGGTGATGACAGTGATAGTGATGATGTGATGATGATGGTGAAAGTGACTGTGACGGTGATGATTGTGATGACAGTGATAGTGATGGTGATGATGATGGTGATTGTGATATGATGATGATGGTGATTGTGATATGATGATGATGATGGTGATTGTGATAGTGATGGTGACAGTGATAGTGATGGTGATGATGGTGATTGTGATGTGATGATGATGAATGTGATGATGATGGTGATGGTGATAGTGATGGTGACAGTGATGGTGATGGTGATGATGGTGATTGTGATGTGATGATGAATGTGATGATGATGATGATTGTGATGGTGACAGTGACAGTGATGGTGATGATGGTGATTGTGATCTGATGATGATGAATGTGATGATGATGACATTTATAGTGATGATGATGATGGTGATGGTGACAGTGATAGTGATGGTGATGATGGTGATTGTGATGTGATGATGATGATGGTGATTGTGATATGATGATGATGGTGATGGTGACAGTGATGGTGATTATGGTGATTGTGATCTGATGATGATGATGAATGTGATGATGATGACATTTATAGTGATGACGATGATGGTGAAGGTGATGGTGATGGTGATGATGATGGTGATGATGGTGATGATGGTGATGGTGATGATGGTGATGGTGATGATGATGATGGTGATGGTGATGGTGATGGTGATGATGATGATGGTGATGGTGATGATGGTGATGGTGATGGTGATGATGGTGATGATGGTGATGATGGTGATGGTGATGGTGATGGTGATGATGATGGTGATGGTGATGGTGATGATGGTGATGATGGTGATGATGGTGATGGTGGTGATGATGGTGATGGTGGTGATGGTGATGATGGTGATGATGGTGATGGTGATGGTGATGATGGTGATGGTGATGATGGTGATGGTGATGGTGATGATGGTGATGGTGATGGTGATGATGGTGATGGTGATGGTGATGGTGATGATGGTGATGGTGATGATGGTGATTGTGATGGTGTGATGATGATGATAGTGATGATGATGATGATGGGGATCGTGGCACACCTGAGCTAACCTTTTGGGCCAGCAGCGCCCCCTGCCACTTGCTGGACACCCCAGGCACCTGCATGGTGGTTGCTCCCCTGCTGTCTCCCAGCTCTCAGGCAGTAACTCTCTCAGTCATGTGAAGACATTGAAATGCAGCCGTCATGCCTGGCGTGTGGTTGGGCATTAATTACATCTCCTTTTGCAAAGCCTAATCAACTTCTCCTAATTAACCTGCTTCCTGTCAATGTGAAATAATTGAATTCACTCAGAATTTGCTGTGCACATAGAGCCATCAGAAGCCTACGTGGCTATTTGTAATGGTGGAGATTTTGCAAACAACATACCTTGTTTTGAAAACACATTTTCAATCCCTGTGGGCATACATTCCTCTGATGCACAAGCTTTCTGTGCTTTCCTAGAGCAGGGATGCTTCATTCATGGGGTCTGTGAACTTGGACAAGAAAAAGCAACATCTCTATTTTACTAAGCTCTAAGTGAAATCTGGCATTTCCTTCCACGAGGAACGCCAGCCATCCCAGGGCTTTATCTCGAATAGAAAACACAGGTGTGTTTGTATCACTTTGCAATTGTTGCATATTTTTCAAACTTGTCCACACTCACCTCCACCTCTAAAACTCAGGGGCTGCCAGACGCTGGGCTTTGTTATCCAGTGTGACGTGGAATGCAGCCACTGCCACCCCACACATCTGCTTTGTTGATATTTTGACATCTGCTTCACTATGGCTGTTTTCCTTGGTGGCCATATGTGTTTTTGTCCAAGTAAATCATGAATGGTAGAGCACAGGGATTTCTAGGGCAGTGAAATGATTCCATACGATACTGTGATGGTGGACACACAGCGTCGTGCATTTGTCAAAACTGATGGAACTGCAGCAGCGGTCCCCAACCTTTTTGGCACCAGGGACCAGGGACCAGTTTTATGAAAGACATTTTTCCTATAGACCAGAGGCTTGGGGGGGATGATTGGGGATGAAACTGGCCCACCTCAGATCATCAGGCATTAGATTCTCATGAGGAGCTCGGAGCCTAGCTCCCAGGCATGGGCAGTTCACAATAGGATTCATGCTCGTATGAGAAGCTAATGCTGCCGCTGATCTGATGGGAGGTGATGCTCAGGTGGTAATGCTTTGCCTGCCCACCTCTCACCTCCTGCTGTGTGGCCTGGTTCCTAACAGGCCCTGGACTGGCACCAGTGCCAATGCAAATGACAGGCGTAAGGGCACCGTGGGTGGGGGCGCAGGGAATGCCCTGTGCTACCCGCTCCCTGCTCTGTAAACCAAAAACTGCTCTACAAAATAAAGTCTATTCACTTAAAAAAAAAAAACTCTTAATTATGAAAAAATTATCCCCAGGCTGTCAAAACGCCCCCTCCCCACAGAAGCAGATGCTCTAGGGACAGCTGGCCCCGGCTCAGCCCAGCGGAGCCCCTTGCCAGCAGGCGTGCAGCCCACGCCTGCCAGAACAGGGGAGCAGCATTGGCTTCTGTGTCCCGGAACAGGGTGGGACGCCTGGGGCACCACAGCCCTCAGCTCTACGGCCAGGTACAGCCACCGGCATTGAACACCTCCAGAGGTGGCCTGCAAAGAAGGAACGGTCGCGTCATTGAAAGTGCAATTCAGCATCTACACGGCACACGCACGCACACGCATGGGTACACAGCATCCACACGGCACAAGCACGCACATGCATGGGCACATAGCATCCACACGGCACACACATGCACACGCATGGGTACACAGCATCCACACGGCACAAGCACGCACATGCATGGGCACACAGCATCCACAGAGCACACACGCTCACACGCATGGGTACACAGCATCCACATGGCACATGCATGCACACGCATGGGTACACAGTCGCACATGTGTGTCAGCATCAGCAAGCAGCCCCACTCCAGGACAGGCCCAGTATGCTCCATTCCCAGTTTTGAGGAGCTGAAATTCTTCCTTAATCTAAATGTTTTCTGTTCTGAACGCACACGTGTTGTGTTTTGTTTTTTTTCACAGTCATTAGATTCAGAGTAATTAAACCAAAAAGCTCATTTCTGGAAAGAGACAAAGTATTTTGAGTTTCTACATCAATATTTAACATCTGCCTAACATTCTATATACTGCCCTGGTGGGTAAAACGATTTCTACTCTCCATAAAGATGGACTCGGCCACAAATCCCTAGAGAAAGAAACATATTTTCTTGTGAATAATCAGCCATAGTGTCTGCCTTACGTAGAGCTTGACAGTTTTTTTTTCTTATTTTAAAATCTCAGAGCCAAATTCAGTTCGACAATCAAGCTAAATGATTAGTTGACTTTAGAGCTAATGTGTATGAAGTTGGAATTTAACACATTAAACATTTCAGGGAAAAAGTGCGCAATATGAGACAGAAAGGCAGAGGCTTCCTCTAGAACTCAGCCTAGAGTGGTTGTAGGAAAATGCGCCAATTAGCAGGGGCTTCGTTCTCTCCAATGTGACAGTTCAGAATATTTGCAATCCATTTTGGAGGATGAGAAAGGAATACTGTGCTCCCCTTCCTGCAAAAACCAAGCCATGCAGAACAAAATTACAGGCCAGGAGGACGTGCCAGGGCCTGTATGGACAGTGCTGGATGGTGCAGAACCCACGTGCTGGGTCCCTGTGTGCTCATGCCCATCCAGAGATGCCTTGGGGACACAAACAGACCCTCAAATGCAGAGGGCTTGTCCAGGAAGCAGGTGAGAGGGAAACGCAAAGGCAAGTGGTGCCTCCAGGGTGGCCCAGCTCAAGCCTGCCAGAGCACACCTGCCGCGGCACTGGGGCTTCCGGGACCCCACCACTGAATGCCAGGCCACCCCAGGCAGGGGACAGGCTGTGAGAATGGGCCTCAAGCCCTTGCTGATCTCCTCACCAGCCACAGTGGGACAAGCTCTGATGGGGCAGCAGGGCCCTACTCACCCCATGGGCAGCCACTGGTTAGAGATACCCCGGCCGCCTGGGTGCCCAAGCCGAGCCTCCCCTGGGGGCTGTGTGCGTCCCATTTGGAGTCCCCACCATTCCCACTGTCCTCTCCACAGCTGCTCTGGTGGGTGGGGTGCTGGCCTACCAGGGTGCAGCAGGGGTCCCCCGAGACACAAGGAAGCTCAGCACCTCACTCAGCACCTGCTCTTCAGGCTGAAGCTGGCAGCGGGACCACATCCACTTGCCTAGGACTGCAGGGCACAACCTGGCACCTTCCTGAAGGTGACGCACATGATCATGACCCACAGCACCCAGCGGCTCCACCCCAGGGGTGAGCCCGAGAGAAGCAAAAACACACAGCCACACGGAGACTGCACGAAAGTTCACAGCAGCTTTATGCACAGCAGCCAAAAGGCAGAGACAGCTCACATGTCCACAGACTGACAGATGGACAAACACTGTATGTTCACCCACATGGGGAGCATCATTCAGCATAGAAAGGAATGGGGCACAGGCACGCTCCAACACAGGGGAATCGTGAAAGCACCGTGCTCGGCGAAGGAAGCCACACACGCCACACACGACCGCCTGCCAGAACACATGCTACACACAACAGTGTGTCACACACAACCACACGTCACATGGAACACATGTTACATACAATGGTGTATCACACACAACCACGTCACAGGGACCACATGGAATGCATGTTACACACAATCATAAATCACACACAACCACATGTCACACAGAACATGTGTTACACACTGTATCTCACACATAACTGCACGTCATACAGAACGTGTGTTACACACAACTGTATCTCACACACAACCGCACGTCATACAGAATGCATGTTACGCACAATCATATCTCACACACAACCACATGTCACATGGATCAAATAGAATGCATGTTACACACAATCATAAATCACACACAACCACATGTCACACAGAACATGTTACACGCTGTATCTCACACATAACTGCACGTCATACAGAACGTGTGTTACACACAACTGTATCTCACACACAACCGCACGTCATACAGAATGCATGTTACGCACAATCATATCTCACACACAACCACATGTCACATGGATCAAATGGAATGCATGTTACACACAATCATAAATCACACACAACCACATGTCACACAGAACATGTTACACGCTGTATCTCACACATAACTGCACGTCATACAGAACGTGTGTTACACACAACTGTATCTCACACACAACCGCACGTCATACAGAATGCATGTTACGCACAATCATATCTCACACACAACCGCATGTCACATGGATCAAATGGAATGCATGTTACACACAATCGTAAATCACACAACCACATGTCACACGGAGCACAGAACAGGGAAGTCCCCAGAGACAGAAGCAGATGAGGGACTGCTTAGGCCTGGGGAGGAGGGTGACGGCTAAAAGCTGTGGGGTTTCTTTCTGAGGTGAAGAAAATGTTCTAAAAGGGCCTGTGAGGATGTTGTGAATCTATAAATATGCTGAAAGCCATGGATGTGTCCACTGGAGGGGAAGGAGTCGTGTGATATGTGAGTTATGTCTCAGAGAAAGCTGTTTTTTCAAAAAGACTTGTTTCCTGTCTCCCCCGAGGGCTTCCTGGACTCCTGTTGCTTGTCTCTGTCACGAATCCTCACCCCAAAATCATAGGGTGAACACCTCAGATAAATCATTGGAACTCTTCTCTTTGTAGCAAACCACCATTCGGAGAAATTCATGCTTGAAACTGTATCCAAACGGATCAGGGGCCCAAGAGCTGGATGACCCTCACCGCAGCTGGTCTCTGAAAACATGCCTCGCGACCTGCAGTGAGGAGTCCGCATCTGCCTGTGCCGCCTGCTGAGACTGTCCTCTCTCGGGCTCCCATGGGGGCTGCGGGCTGGAGCAGGGCCAGGAGGGAGGGGGATGGACGGCTGGGAGGAGGACAGACACCTACACCTCGGTGACAGGCAACAGGCGTTGGCTTGGGCAGAGCCTCGGTGACCTGCCTAGGTTTTCTTCCCCAAAGCAGGCCCCAGCTGTGTCTGCACTCAGCAGGCCCCAGAGCCTTCTCCTCTGAGGGGGGATGTCCCCTCCTGCCAGGCTGCCAGGCCTCAGGCAGCCTTGACACAGCTCTGCACCCAGCTCCCGGCCCCCACAGACAGCCCTGCAGCTACAGCCGGGGCGGCAGCTTCCAGCGGGCTTCCTGGACCCCCGTCTCCCAGCCATGCTGACTGCAGCCACCTTGCGGCTCCTCACAACCCTCCCCCGGGACCCCTCAGCCCCCACTGGCCTCCGTCTCCCCGTCCTGGTGCCCCTCTGCTCTCTGTGGGTCTCCATGGGTCACCCCACTGCCTCGTTCATTTCCCTGTCTTGGCGCCCTCCTCCCTCCGAGGGTCACCCCATTATCTCCCCGTCCTGGCGCCCTCGGCCCTCCGAGGGTCACCCCCGCTGCCCCCTCATCTCTCAGGCCTTGTCCCTGCCTGGCAGTGGATTGAGCACTGGGCCCACTCCTGGTCCTCCCAGCTCCCTTGGGACCATCGCTCTCGTCCCCCTCTCCAGCCCCTCCAGCTGTGGACACTGACCCCTGCCTGGCTGTGGGCTCCTAGGGAAGCCCCTTCGGCTCCAGGCCTTCAGCCCCCTCCCCCCAGCCACACCCAGGAAGGAAGGAAGCCCCCACTGCTCTGCCCCTTCGAGGGGTCAGCCATGCCTGCCCGCACAGGGAAGCCCTCCTGCCTCCCTTCGTGGTTGGGGAATGGCTGCCCGGGGTGAGGCCCTCAGGCCTCACCCGCCTCTCTCTGCGGAGAAAAGGCCTGTGGTAGCAGCAGGCGGGGCTGGGGCTAAAAATAACTGCTGGGGCAGAGGCTGGCTGGTGAGGCTGCCTCTGCAGGGTGGGGGGTGGGAAGGGAGACCAGCCCTGGGACAGCCTCAGCTGGAGCCCAGGGGCGGTGGCCCCGAAGGCCAAGCAGGAGACCCGCTGACCTGACCTCCCCCGGCAGAGAAGCTGGGCAGGGAGCAGGAAGTCCCTCTCGGGTCAGGGCAGTGGGGCCCCCCCAGCGGCAGCCCCCTACTTCCAGCCGGATATTGATCGGCTTGAAGCTCCTTGGGGCACAAAGGAGCTTAACCCTCCTGAGCAGATGACGGCCACGCCCAGGCCAGGGACAGAGCCCCATCTGCGTTGGCCTCTCCGGAGTGCACCCTTCCCATGGCTGGGGGTGGGGCTGGGGCCGCAGGGTGCAGGGAACCCAGCAGGAGAGCCCAGCCCTGCCTCGGCTCCTCCCTCAATGTCCACGGGGAGATGCCCCTGACCACAGGCAGCTGTTGGCACCTCAGACCTGGGGCAGGAAGGGGAGGGAGCCCCCGGCCACAGGAAGCCACGGAAGGGTGAGCTGGGCACAGAGCTTCCAGGGTGGCACAAGGCCAGGTCTGCAGAGCAAACATCTGTTAATGCCCAGAAAACTCACCCAGGAAGAAATACGCAAAAGGCCCACAGGGTGTGAGACTGCGGGAGATTCTAATTTTATTTTTTTTGCTTTTCTTTATTTTGCTAATTTTTTTTTTTTTCCCACCAACAGGGGTTATTTTATAATCAAACAAACAGAAAACCCTTGCAGAAAAGGGAAGTGCTGGCTGGGCTCCCAGCCACGGTGCCATCCAGGCAGGATTTGGAAGGGTCCTGGGCTTTGGGGTCCAGAAACCAGCTGTGGCCCCCCAGGTCTCAGCCTCCCCAGCTGTAATGCAAAGTGTGCACCCCCAGTGAGGACTCCTCACCTGCTCTTGCCCCTCCCCAGCCATCCCACCACCACCACCACCACCCAGCAGGGCCTGGGCCACGGGGCTTGCACTGCGAGAAGCCCAGGCAAGGAGGTGACGCAGAGGCCCTGGCCCAGCCCACACAGCCAGGCCACAGAGCTGGAGCCCAGGGCGACCTAGTCTCTGTCCCCAGAAGGCAGGCCAGGACTCCAGCCCCAGAAGCCCCATACAGGCCTTGACTCCCTCTCCTGCACCACTCCAGGGTCCCCCTAGATGGTGGGCAGGGAGTTGTGGGCAGGGCCTCCGGGAGATGGGACCAGCAGAAACGGAGCCACCTGGGGGAGGATCTGCAGCAACAGGAGGAAGAGGAAGAACAAGAGGAAGAAGAAGAAGAGGAAGAGGGCTGGAGAGCAGCACCCCAGGCCACGCCACCCACTGCGTCCACCCCAGCTCTGCCACCCCAGGCCACGACAGCCCCTGCTACCCCAGCACCGATGCCAGCCCCTGCCTCCAGCTGTGTCTGGAGTGGGTTGGAAGTGTCACCCTCAGAGGTAGGGATTGGGGCTCAGGCTGGGACCAGTGAGTGACAGAAGGCAGACCGTGCTCCCTGCACCTGCCACCTCATGTCCTCCCACACGGCCTGGTCCAGGTCGAACACGATGACCACTGGCCTCGGCAGAAAAGGGACGGCAGCCCTGGTGGAGACGGGATGCTGGTGACCCTGCGGGGCTGGTGGTGCCAGCAGTGCCTTCCCTGCTCCTGGAAGAGTTGCCCTGGGCTCCCAGCACAGCGGCTACTGGGGCCACAAACGTACCCCAACCCCGAAGCTCCTTTGAAGGCCAAAGGGTCAGAGCCCTCTCCACGACAAACCCTGGGAACATGGCCAGGGGTGGCTCTGTTCTGAGCGAGGATGTCTTGCCAGGTGGGATGTTTGGGAGGCTGGACCCAGAGCAGGGGAGACCCAGAGCAAGAGAGGCCCAGGACCAGCTCCGGGCAGCCCTGCTGAGGCCCCAACTCCCCCTGCCGCACACCCCACTTTGCACCCAGGACCTCATACTGACTAGGGTTGGCTCCCCAAGGGCCCTTCCTCCAGGAGACCCCTCCTCCAGGTCCCTCCCCCAGGAGACCCCTCCTCCAGGTCCCTCCCCCAGGAGATCCCTCCTCCAGGTCCCTCCCCCAGGAGACCCCTCTTCCAGGTCCCTCCCCCAGGAGACCCCTCCTCCAGGTCCCTCCCCCAGGAGACCTCTCCTCCAGGTCCCTCCCCCAGGTGCCCCTCCCCCAGGAGACCCCTCCTCCAGGTCCCTCCCCCAGGAGACCCCTCCTCCAGGTCCCTCCCCCAGGAGACCCCTCCTCCAGGTCCCTCCCCCAGGTGCCCCTCCTCCAGGTCCCTCCCCCAGGAGACCCTCCTCCAGGTCACTCCCCCAGGAGACCCTCCTCCAGGTCCCTCCCCCAGGAGACCCCTCCTCCAGGTCCCTCCCCCAGGTGCCCCTCCTCTAGGAGACCCCTCTTCCAGACTTCCTCCCCCAGGTGCCTCCTCCCCCAAGGCTCCCCGCCAGGTGCCCCTCCCTCAGGTGTTCCGCTCCCAGGTGTCCCCCTAACCCCCTCCAATAGAGGGACGAAACCCTGGTCCCAGAGCAGGGCTGTCCCAGCAGGAATTCTTCCCCCAGTTCAGCCTTCCTGGGGAGCCCATGGGTGGAAGGGCGGGGATTCGGGACCTGGTCCAGCCCGGCCTGACCAGTGGGTACTGGCAGTCGGGGAACCCACCTCCCTGGGCCTCCACTCCTCACGGGATGAAAGCCCCACCCATGCATCGCAGGGTCTCAGGAGTGAAGGGCAAGGGCTGGGGCTGGGCTTAGGGAGGAGCTGCAGGCTGTGGTGTCAGTCCTGGCCTCAGGCTCGAAGACGGGTCCTGTTGCTGTCACCTGCAGGGGCTGAGCTCTAGCCGCAGGCTGGGCAGCTGGGAGTGAATGTGCCCAGGGCTGCACGCATATTTTGTCCCAGGGGTGAGGCCTGCTCCTTCCATTGGACACACACATTTCTTGAAGCAGTACCAAGCTTTACGAAGGCCTCGCTTTGTAAAGAGGAGCGAACCCTAGTCAGTACGAGGTCCTGGGTGCAAAGTGGGGTGTGCGGCAGGGGGAGTCACCCCAAGCAGCAGGTCAGGCAGGGCAGCCCCTGGGCACCGGAGCTCAGAGGGATGAGATGCCCAGCCCCGAGGGTCAGGGCCCTGACTCTACTGCACCCACGTGGGCAGGGCCGGGGAGGGAGGAGGGGAGCGGGAGCTGCTGTCATTCCTCTCAAGTCCCGGCTCTGCTCTCCTGGGCTCATGCGAGCCCCTCCCTGGGTTTTCAAAGGGTTCCCAGGACCCTTGGGCCTGGAGGGCTTCAGGAGGGTGAGCCCAGCCCCTCTGGGAGGAAGTGATTCTGGGTGATTTTGTGGAGAAAAGGGCGCTGCTGCTACAAACCAGTTTGAAAACCATGCCCCTCCTCGCAAGTCAGGTCCAGAACCACAGGAAACCATGAGGGTTGTTCCCTCATGTGCCCTGGAGAGGACCCTCCAGGTGCGTGCTGCCCTCCCCTGAACCCCACCCAAGACGATCCTTGCTGAAGGCAGCGATGCCTTTAGAGCACAGAATGTTCTAGCAAAACCAGGAACAAGCAAAGCCACCATCATCACCTCTGAGATCTCCCTTGGTTCTGAATGAGCAAATCAAGAAACAAGGGATGAGAGGTTTCACTCCAGGAAACAAGGAACAAAGCTGCCCGCGTGCAGAGCACTGCCCCTCCGGGAAATCCCAGCGTCCACTGCAAAGCCAGCAGGGAGGCCTGGAGATGGGGACTCAGCCCACAGCCCTCCTGGGGCTCAGGGTGGTGGCCAGCTTCCCCCCAACCTGGAGGCAGCGAGATGCAGCCGGTGGCGGCGTCACCGCAACCCGTGCGACATGGGCCCCGCCCAGCAGTGCCCAGGGGACTCGGGCCCCGCCCAGCCCCGACGGGGACACACGCATGAGTGTGAACCGTGGCCACACAGGTCACAACTTCAACAACTACGACATACGTTTCTCTCTCTCTCTTTTTTTTTTTTTTTAGCATTTAAACAAAGAAAGAGCAGATTAATTTTTTTCTTTTCTTTCTTTATTCTTTTTGGTCTTTAAAGTGACAAAAACGAGGAAAAGGAACATGCTGTTACAAAACAGAGCAAGTTTCTTTTCCTCGTACTGCTGAAGCCTGGTTTCCCAGGGGCGGCCCTTGGCCTCCTCCACACAGCACTGGTCACTCGTAGCAGCATCTGGGGGACAGGTGGCCTTGCAGGCCGGGTGCCAGGTGCCCAGCGGGCCCCACGCTCTGGGATGAACTTGGAGTGGGAGACGGTGGGTGGGTCCCCCAGCTCTCAAGTGCACAGAGACCCCGCACCCAAGGGCTGGGGAAGGATCCCACACGTGCAATTGGGTTTTTCTGAAGCCTGCGGGAGACCACGCTGAGCCTGCGAGACGGCCGCCCACACCAGCTGCGGGCGAGGCCGGGGCAGCAGGCCCGGTTCCTCCACGGGACCCCAGCATGCGAAGCAGCAGCAGCCAGCAAGTCACGAGTCCCGACTGCCTCGTGAGCCAGGGCAGCCACGGGCTGAGTGGCGGGAAGAAATACGCTCAGCGGGAGGAGCCGCTGGGCTCAGGGCCATCCCCTCCCTGGACACACTGCCGGTCCCTGGGGGGCCTCACACCAGGCCGACCACCGTGCCCAGTGGGCTCTGCACGTAGCCGGCCAGAAGGCTCACAGGGTCCCCGAACGGAGATCGGAAGCTCCAGGACAGCAGGTGCGCCCTCATCGTCGGTGACCTTGGGGAAAGCAAAAAGGGGCAGAGGTTTAACTCAGGGTCGAGTATGGGGGACCAGCCCCTCAAGGTCTGAGCACCAGGCCAGGGTGCCCTGGAGGGTCTGAGGCTCACCCGGGACCCCCAGCACCCCCCCAGCTCCCACCGGCCCTCCTTCCCTCAGGGCCCACAGCCCGGCTGTGCTGGGGGAGAATGCAGGGTCTTCCATGCTTGGGGACTCAGACCACAGGACTCGCCCTGAAGTCCCACAGTCCACAGGCCCTACACGCAGGGCCACAGAGAAGCCAGCAGGCCTGGAGCCTTGTGGCCTCTTGGTGGGGGCTGATGACCATGCCTGTGCCGGGCGCATGGTGTGGAAGGGCCCCCATACATGACTCCGGGGACCCTCGCCTCGCACTGACGGCCCCGTGGAGACCCGAGCCTGGGGAGGAGCCCCAAGCCCCCTCCACCAGGACACAGCCCCACATACGGGGGTCCCAGGGTGGGAAGGGAGGGCTAGACCCTGAGGGGAATACCCTTCCTCAGATCTGTGTGGAGCCCCAGGTGTCAGCCCTGCTTCCATCAACCCCTACCTGAGCCCACGCAGGCCCCGGATGGCCACCACAGGCAGAGAGACCTGGCGGGGACAGACGGTCCCCTCAGCCCCGCAACCCAGGGCCAACCCTGGGCCTTGAAGAAAGCAGCCCCCTAAATCCAACAAACAGAGGGACAGACACTGTCAGCCCCAGTTCTCCACCAGCCGGCTGGTGGAGAGCACAGGGACGGGGAAGGCAGCGGAGCCCGCAGAGCCGAGCGCGCATGGGACCACACCAGCCCCGCCACTCCTCCTGTCAGAAGGAAGGTGCCCCATGGGCCCTGCCTGACCACAGCAGGGCGAGAGGGACCTGCCCCTGTCGCAGCCCCACCGAGAAGTCACTGGAGGGAACTGCCCCTGTCACAGCCCCACTGAGAAGTCACTGGAGGGACCTGCCCCTGTCCTGGCCCGTGGAGAGGCCGCTGCCACTTCCAGTGCTACCCTCGTGGAAGCCCTGAGCTGCCACGGGAGAAACTGCAACCGCCCTGAGACCACCATGCTGTGAGGAAGCCCAGCGGCACGCGGGGAGGCCTGGAGGGCATCTGCAGGTGTGTGCTGTGTGAGAGTGTGAGGGTGGATGTGTGTGTGAGCGTGAGTGTGAGAGGGGATTCTTTCTCCTCACGCTGGTCACTCCTGAGTGACAACACTGTAAACAATTTGAAGACCAAGCACCAAGCTGGGATCAATGCTGCAGAGAAAAAAGGGCCAGCAACATCTATAATCCTCTACATGGATGGGCTGCAATCATTAACATAAACACCAAGTCTTGAGTTAGCCAAACATTGTGTGTGTGTGTGTGAGTGGATGTGTGTGTGTGAGAGTGTGTGTGAGTGGATGTGTGATTGGATGTGTGAGTAAATGTGAGTGGGTGTGTGTGTGAGTGGATGTGTGTGAGTGGATGTGTGAGTGGATGTGTGTGAGTGAATGTGAGTGCATGTGTGTGTGTGAGTGGACGTGTGTGTGAGTGCTGTGTACATGTGTGAGTAAATGAGTGTGAGTGGATACGTGTGTGGATGTGTGTGGATGTGAGTGTAAGTAAATGAGTGTGAGTGGATGTGTGTGAATGTGTGAGTGGAGGTGTGTGTGTGAGTGGATGTGTGTGTGAGTGTGTGTGAGTGGATGTGAGTGTGTGTGAGTGGATGTGAGTGTGTGTGAGTGTGTGTGAGTGGATGTGAGTGTGTGTGAGTGGATGTGAGTGTGTGTGAGTGGATGTGAGTGTGTGTGAGTGTGAGTGTGTGTGTGTGAGTGGATGTGTGTGTGAGTGGATGTGAGTGTGTGTGAGTGGATGTGAGTGTGTGTGTGTGTGAGTGGATGTGAGTGTGTGTGAGTGGATGTGTGTGAGAGTGGATATGTGTGGCAGTGAACAGGGTAGATCTCAGCCTCTTCATCTTCCATAGAAAAAGCCTGTAACTAACGTCTAAATTGAAAACTCAAGGATCAAGCAGCAGCAGCAGTACATCCTCTAGAAATATGAAGGTGAATTCTTGTCATTACATATTGCATGTGACCACTGGACTTGTAAAAACTGAACATACATAGTACGATTGACACAAACACAAATTAAAGAGAAGCTGCATTTTGGACCATCTCCCATCCAGGTCCCAGGGGGCGCAGGAGGCTCTCAGAGGCCCCGCTAACACAGTCCCCAGCCCAAAACCAGCTGAGACCTGCTGGGGGTACTAACAGTGACTCCTAAACAGAGCCATGCGTCAGTGCCTCCAAACCACGAGGCTTCACTTTCTCAGTCCTGGAATAACTTTCTTCGACCCCGCAGATTCCGTACGGGAAGCTGAACAGTCCCTGTGAGGAATGTTCACGAGGATTAGAGCCGGTCACACAAATGCGTTCCTACGAATACCGTTTTCCATTTCTCAGAAGGAAGAGGCAGCTGTAATAAGGCAGCCTGCGCCACCGGCTCCACGGCTGACCGGGAGGTGGAGGCCGACCCTAGAATCGCAGCGGCTCCACCTATGCGTCCTCCTGCCCCTGGGGTCCCTCCTAAACTTCTAGGGAGTCACCAGGGACTGTGTGCAAGACAGGTCAGGAGGAGGGCTGTTTGGGCGATCCGCAGAGGCCACAGCTGGTGCTGTGGCACAAGTGGGGTCCCTGCCATGCCTGGAACCTGCTCTGTCCACCCCTTCTAAGGCAGCATTTTAGGATTCGAAAGAGGCTCAAATTAAAGGCAACCACACTTCCCTGCAAAGAAACACACAGCCCCGGGAGGTCATTAAAACTGTCCAAGTCCTTCTCCATCAACAACAGCATGACCTTTGGAAACGTCGGTAAACATCCATCAGCCACTATCCTCATTAGAAAAATGCGTAACGGGCCTTGGGAGGAGACAGCCTGGACGGGCCTTTCGTCCCGAACAGCAGCAGTGGCCTTCACAGGAGCCACTGTGACTTCACAGGAGCCACTGCTGTCTCTCTCGGCAGCAGAGACAGACTCCAAGGCTGGAGCAGCACTGGCCACTCTTCACGTCTCTCCCACCTTTCTAGATGACCCTCACTCACGGAGCTGAGCTCAGCTGCTCTGCGTCGCTGAGGCCTCCAGGACACGAGGTGTTCTCAGGAACCTGGAGGCCTTGGGGCCCCACCTGACTGGGAGCCCTCAGAGCCCCCACCTGGACACAGGGTCAGAGTCTCGTGCTCACCTACCTCTCTCCCACCCCACTGTCTCTGAGGCCCCAAGGCACCAGCACCTCCCTGCCTGGGCCACGCCTTCTCCATGGTGAGAAAGCTGGTGGCTCACACCCTCCCCACAGCTTGTTGGAGAAAAGACTGGGACAGCCAGAGTCCCCCCAGGGAGTAGGGTGTGTCCCACAGCTCTGCACATCACAAGGAGGCGAGGGGCGGGGAGGAGAAGCCGGCATGGGGTGCTGCTTAGGCTGGAAGCCCAGAAGGATCACCGGGCCCTGCCCAGATGCGGCCACGGGAAGGCCAGGGAGACCAGGACGGGAGTGGACCCAGGGCTGCGGAGGTGCCCACAGAATCCTATCACAGTGGGTTTTAAAAAAACGGGGAGTCTCTAAAAATAGAAAGTGAATGAAACAAAGATGCCTAAGTGTGTTCTGAGGTCATGACTTTGCCGCAGAGAGAGGGACGTGACACACACCCCAGAGGGCCAGACCCCGGGACAAAGAGACGGGCAGGGCAAGCTCAGGCGTTCGCTGGCACCACCCACCGGGACGCCCGCGGGCACCCTCCTTGGTGGGAGGTGCTAGGGTGCTTTTCTTCCGAAACTATCATACTGCATCATAATAGTATTATATATATTTTCAGTAATATGTGACATTATATTGTTATATTTTAAATATTTTACACACCTATATTAAATGTTGATATAGATATATTAACTTTTACATCTATAAAATTGATCATGTTAACATTAAAAGTCAAGATTTCTGGCATCAGACACAAAAGTGAATCCTAGCTGTGTCAACTGCAAAGGTTTAGAAACGGCAGCGGCCGCAGGGGCAGAAAACAGGAAGCAGGGCTCCCAGGGACGTGGCTGCCTCGGGCCTGAGCCAGAAAACGCACAGTGAGCCCGGATGACGTGGCACGGCGGGGGCAAAGACGCCAGCAGGCTGCTGTGGTCACCACAGGACACGGGCACTGGCCTCCGTCAGCTGACCTAAGATGGCACCGTCTGAGCATGGAAAGAATAGCACTTGTGTGGATCGAACCTGACTAGATATGTTAGCAAACACGTGCGCTTTCACGAGACACACACACTCAGGTGGGTCTCCTCGGCCACGCTGGAAGGAGCTGGGGAACCAGCCCCCGCATCTGCCCTGGCCTCCATAAGAATTCTCTGCAAGCGGGGGGTGGCCACAAGTCTTGGTGCAGTGCCACGGAAAGCTGGTAAGGAAAGAGGCTTTTTTGCAAGAATTCTAGTGAGTAAATGAAGACCAGGGCCAGCACCTCGTAATCCCTCATGAAAGAGCAAATCTTAAAGCGATCACCAACGCTGAGTGGAGCCCCAGGGTGAAAACCTGGGTGAACTTGATCGGGACGGATGAGGCTGACAACCCCAACCCCAAGCCCGCAACCAACCCCGGGGGCTCCAGGAGGGAAGAGCCTCCTGCCGGGCAGGAGATCCCACTGCCCCTGAGGGGTCCTGGCAAGAGAGCGAGCCCCATGGCGTGCAGGAAGTCCCACCCTCCACTCCCCATCCTCTGACATGGGGCACATGCCCTATCCAGGGCATCGAAGCCCGGTGGGGTCAGGGGCAAGGATTTGGAGCTGCAGGTGAGACCCAGGAAGCAACTAGGACGCCTGGCAACAGGTCCACATGGCATTAGGGCATCTCACCAGAGGTGGGCACAACGCTTGGCTTTGAAGGCATGGGTGGGCAGGGGCCTCCAGCAGCATCCCCCCACACTGGGAAAGTCCCCCATGTCCCAGGCATTTGACCCCCTGAGAAGCAACTCCAAACACCCCAGCACCTGCCCGCCTGCCCCACCAACGTGGCCTCAATGCCCAAGCTGCTGGCTGGGAGGAGGCGGCAGGGACCGGCTGCTGGGCTGCTGGGAGCCAGGAGGTAGGGCGGGGCCTGAACCCCTGCAGCAGGCTCAGAATTACAGGCCTCTGTTTCCTTCTGGAACAAAATAATTACAACCTTCACGTGGGACCTGAATTCCCTGAAAGCAACGCAGGGAGGTCAGCTGAGAAACCCGTCCTCGGAAGCAGAAGAGCGTTTTTATTTAGAGTTGGAGGAAGAGAAAAGCAAGTTTTGTGCAGGAAGCTCAAGGATGCTGTTCTAAAAGGAAAACATAAATCAGAAAAGCCGAAGGCTGGAGACGGCGGCGGCGCCGCTTCTGGCCTGGAGACTCCAGTGAGCACCGCACTCTTCCAAGTCCCGGCAGCGGCTCCTGCTGACTCAGCACTCCAGTGCCGGGCAGCTTCCTCATTATTATCTTTATTTCCCAGGAGAAATCAACATTATGAAGCTGAAGATCGGAAATGGCCCATGCTGCCCCCATGGCCTGTGCACAGCGGACCTTTCTGAAGCAGTGGGCCCCTCCCTCGCCCCACGGGCCCCTGGGCTGAAGCCCATCTCCGCCCCTGCTCCCTGGGGCCTTCCCTTCTGTCGGACATGAGGCTGGGGTGGACCCTGGGCTGTGCCCACGCTGCCCACACACACAGCACTGGGGATGCGGAGTGAATGAGACCGGGTGCTCCTCGTCCCGGGAGCCTGGGAATGGCACCTTCTGCGACATCGTGTTTGCGATGTGATTAAATGAGGGTTTTGAGATAAGCGGCCCCTCCCGTGCTATCTACGGGTCCCCAGATGCCACCAGGGTACTTCGAAGAGGCAAAGGCCTTCAGCCCACGGAGGCAGAGCCTGGGGCGACGTGGTGATGAGCGGGGGACGCCTGGACCCCCAGGAGCTGCAGAGGCAAGAGGGATTCTCGTCTGGAGCTGAAGGCACACAGCCCTGCACGCCTTGACTCAAGCTCCTGACCCCCAGAGGCATGGGAATAAACGCCTGCGGTCTCAGGGCCCCAGTGTGTGGAGGTTTGTTACAGCAGCTACAGGAAACTCACAAAAGACAAGGACGACCCCAGGGACATTGACCGTTCAGTGGCGCAGAAACCCCGTGCTCCCAACTGCTGACGGAGGCTGTGCTGGGTACGTCCCCGAAAGTCCCCTGCCAGGGCAGGAGGAGAAAGGGTTGGGCCCCTGGGGCCACAGGAGGCTGGACCCCTCCAGCCTGCACTGTCTGGGGGCCTGTGAAATCTCCCCCTTGCCTAAGAGGCCGGGACACCAGGAGAGCACTGAGTCCCCACTTCAGGGAGGTGCCCAGCTTCCAGTCCACGCTTCGGCAGAGCACGGCCCGCCCTGGCCACGACAGGGAAGCACAGGAGGTGCCTGTGCAGGACCAGGTGCTCCCATTGGCCCTCATGGATCCCAGAACACCAGGCAGCCTGCTGCCCCTCTGGGCCGCCCCCCTGCCACCCGACTGCAGTGGTGCTGAGGTGCAGGGCGGGCAAGGTCCCGCCTCAGGTCCTCCCCACAGGGCTGGCCAGTGCCACCCACTCTCCACCACCCTCCTTCCTGCTCCCGCACAGTGCACACGTCCAGTCACCTGTCATCTCCACCCGCCTCTGCTGCTCCAAAGCCTCTGCCTCAAGCAGCCAGTCTGTGGAGAACCCCCCACCCCAAGCATTGTCCTGGCCCAGGTCCCCCCGACAAATATGGATCCCTGCCCCCAGCCCTCTGCCTGACCCGCCTGTGAGCTTTCCCCTGAGATGCCTCCAGCCAGGCCTCAGGTGCCTCCCGAGAACTGGAGCCACCCCTGAGGATGCGGGGCACAGACGGTGACTCCCCTAGTTCCAGGAGACACCTGCACACCGCCCAGCCTCCCCGTCCCCCGTCACTCTTCCTGTCCTCACGGCTGGAGGTCATTTATTTTATTTGTAAAGCTATCAGATTTTTTAAAGTGTTATTTTATTTTTAACTGACAAATAATAACAAGACCATCTCACTCCTCTGTAATTCTCCAACAGCACCCAGAGTCTGCCTTGGCCCACCGGGCCCTCTGCCCACCTCCACAACCCCTGGAACATGCCCTGCCCTCCTCCTGCCTAGAACACTCGCCCCCACCCTCACCCCATCAGCTCCTGATTAGCTCACCATTCAGATCCTGGCTCCTGCCACCTCCTCCAGGAAGCCTTCCCGGATCCCAGTCCAGGCCAGGTTTCTCGCTGGATGCTCTGCTTCAAGCCCCTCTTCCCTTCCTTCTCAGCAGTTCCTGTGTGTGATTATGCACTAATTTGGGAACTGGTGATTCACAGCCCTCCCCATTTGGCCCCCCTTCTAGCCTGGGTCCAGTGGAGTGCTTGGCCCTCAGTAGAGGTGTGGGTGGGTGGGTGGTGAGGGAGAGACCGGGGAGCAGAGAGAGGACCTTGAGCCTGGACGGGGGCAGGACCCCAGCCCGAGGCCCCGGGGCTCACACTGGGGAGGAGCTGCCTTCCCCTCTCAGGCTCCGTAGGCCCAGGCGGTGGTGCGGATGTGGGTGGCATTGCCTTCTCTGGGTCCCCATTCCCAGCTGCAGGACAAGCCTGGCCAGGCAGCTCCTGCTGGGCCCCTGACCCTGCATGTCCGGTGCCTGCACCTGAAGCAGGAGGCTGCTCCCAGGCACAGTAACCCCAGAGCCTGGTCTCCACCACCTGCCCCCGCCCCGGACCTCAGCTCTAACCCCAAGGGGTCCCTGTGGGTGTAGGAGAAGTCCCAGGGAACGGCCTCTCCTGCCGGCCTGAGAGGGCACAGTGGTCACCTCCAAGGGCAGCGGCCACAGGCCATTCACGGGCCCTGGAGCCGGCCGTGACCACCGGGGTGGAGTATCGCTCACTCAGAGGTGGGACCTGTTGTTACCCTGGGAGCGGTGAACAAACAGGCTCAGAGGTGTTGGCTCACTGAGACCGCAACAGCAGGTGACCGGCTGGGACAAGGCCCCACGGCTTCTGTTCCTGCACAGGAGGCCAGCCCAGCCTTGGCGCACCTAAATCAGGACCTCACACGGAGGGGTGCCCAAGTGTGTCACACAGCCATACGTCCTAGCGCGGCCCCTGCTGAGGCCGATGTGCCCGTCCCTTGTGCCAGCCAGGCTGCCTTTTGGCACTGCCGGCCACAGGCCCAGTGCCCTGGCACCCTGTGATCTGTGGGGCATCCGTCTACCCCTGAGCAGGGCCTCCAGCCCCGTAGCAAGCTGAGAGAGTGAGGGGTCTCCCACAGGGAACACTGGGCTCAGTATCCCCGCAATGGAGCTGATCTCGCGGTGCCTGTGGTGACTGCTCCTTGACAAGTGCCTCAGGCAGCAGACACCCACAAACCTCAGGAAGCTTCTGACACCACCCAGCCGTCCCCGTCCTCATCCTCGGGTGGCTGCAGGAGCGGCTGGGGCCAGGCCAGGGTGGCCGGTGAGCGGGAACTGGGAGGACGACCTTCCCCAGAAGGCCTTCCTGCCCGAGCTCCAGCCCCTACGGCAGCCTCCTCCTCCCGCCCCTCCCTCGGGCATGGCCAGCAGCGCCCCACACCACACTCAGCCTCTGCTCAGAGAGGTGCACCTTCACGATGGTGTTGGCGGGTCCCCCTTCCCAGGAAAGGCAGGTACCCCCGCATTTCCCCTACAAAGAGCAGACCAGAGGTGCACTGCTGACACTTCAAAGCAAACGTTCCCCCAAGGACCACCAACCCCACAGAGGGCGGGAGATCACAGGCCCCACGAGACACCAGCTCTGATCACGCGGAGCACTTGGGCTTTAGCCCTCAGGAAACAAGACTAAAAAGCTGACCAGGCACACACCACTCTGCGCTTTGGTGCTGAAAGGATCCGGCACCCCCACTCCCAGAGCAGGGGGCTGGTCCTGGCGCAGGCCCCGTGTGCAGGCACGGGCCCCCGTGGAGGCAGGCAAACCCGTCTGGTGAGATTCTTCCTCTACTTCCGGATAAACACAGCCGGCCCTAAGCCTGCAAGACTGTCCTCCCGTCCTCCCAGCTGGGCACTCCCTGCCAGCCAAGGCCTCAGGCCTCACTTGGGGACGTCCTGCGTGGGGGCACGTCATGCCTTGCAAACGCCTGAGTCCAGAACTCGGGGAGGGCCCCCTAGGACAGCAGACGAGAGTCCTCTGACCTTCCTCCTACCCCTCAGAGGATGGTGCCCCGGCTTGAGACACTCCCCAGACTCAAGCTGAGAGACGGCACCCACACCCACTCCCCAACACGGCACCTGCCCCACGCCTGCCCCAAGGCCCCAGAACTGATCAGAAAAGGGCCTGGTTCTTGGGGTGAGGGGAGCAGCCAGGTTTGTGCCTGGCCTCAGGAGAACAAGGCAGATGCAGCTGGGTGGCTGGAGGGAGGGGGTGAGGCCAGGCCAGAGCCTGGGCAGCCAGGCAGCCTGGGGACCCTGGGGACCCTGGCTCGACCACAGTGATCTCTCATCACTGCTTCCACCGGAACCCCAATCCCCAGGGTGCAGCAGTGGAGGGGCACCAGGCGCTCCAGTCCCCACCCCCCACCCCCAACAAAGGCTAAGGCCCGAGGATTGTCACCTGGGAAACTGTAAGGCCTCTGGGCAGGTGGCCAGGGAAGACAAGGTCACCAGACGTCACCAAGGCCTAGGCGGAGCCCTGGCCCTGCCCTCTGCGTATAGCAACCCCCTGCAATCTCTGCATCCAGGGGCGGATTAGGCCATGGAGCCAAGAAGAAGAGCACAGAGGGCCACCAGCTGCCCCCACCCAGAGAGGACTCCTCCCTGGCCTGCCTCTCCTGCTGGGAAGACAAGAGGGGCATCTAGGAGGTGCAGAGAGGCCTCTGGAGCTAGGAGAGCGGCCTTCAGGAGCTCAGGGCAGAAAACAGCCCCTCGGCAGGCTCCGGATGCCCCACATGGTGATTACAGGGGCGTGGGTGGTGCCCCCAGCCCCACAAGGTGACACGCCCACACCTCCACACAGCGTAGTGCCCCCCAGGCACAGAGAATCCACACAAGGCCTGGCTGGAGATTCTACAAAGTGCTCCTAGGGGAGGCCGACAGTGAGATGCTGTCCCCGGGAACACGCCCCCACACCATGTCCCAGGTCCCGGGTGCCTGGCCACGCACACAGCCTGCTGACGACGGAGTGCGCACTGACCCAGGAGGAAGATTCGGGGGAGTCGTGGGGGGCAGGGCTGGGCCAGTCTGGGGAGTTGGGGTGGGGGCTTCATCTGAGGGTGGGAAGCTCACCTCGCCCTCCCTCCTTTAATGTCCTGGGATGGCCTATCCGTGAGCGGGAGGAGGGAGATGCCCGCTCTGATCTTTGGAAAGAGCAGTGAGAGTGTGTTCCCTGAGTGAGTAACGCAAGGCAGGGCCTCAGCCTGGGCTCTCCCTCCCCAGGATCCGTCAAACCACATCCCTGACTCCAAACAACGAATGAGAGCATGAGAAGCTCCCTCCTGGCCTTTGAAAAATGGCTGCCAAACACAAACTCGCTGTGTGCTTTCAACAAGCACCGGTGGTGACTGGCCTCCTTGCAGTGCGCCTCTTGTGTGAACCAGAAGCGCAGATGGCATCACCAGTGAGGGCAACCATTTTCCGGACGGCTGGGGCCCCAAGCAAGCCAGCTGAGGGGCACAGGCGGCGGCTCCCTGGGCCTCGGGGCCCGGGGCAGAGGCACGGCCTGGACACAGGTGTGAGCTTGGGCTGGCCGGGGGAAGGAGGCTGCCGCTGGCACACTCACCTGGTCAGGGAACCAGTTACGTTTCAAACTGGGTTAAGAGCTCCCTGATTTCCGGGGCCACGTGTCGCGCGGCATTTGCAGCCTCGGTTATAGCTTTCCGATACATCCCCTTCTTCTTACGGTTAAATCTCAGTTTGAAAAATTCAGAGAAAGGGGAGAGTTTTGAAATAGACAAGAACGACGTAGTCGGAGAACCGAACCACGAGACCTTCGCTTCTCGCCAAGACGGCTCCCCGTCCTCCTTCTGGCCGAGGCTGATGTCAAGAACACGCGCCGGCCACCAAGGAAAACCATGGATCTTACCCCAGACGATGTCCCCCACGGCCACAGTCCTGCCGTCCTCCGTGATGCACTCGGACACGCTCTGCGTGTGCAGCCTGACCGTCAGGGGCGGCACCGTCTGGCGACCCTCTCTGGACGCGGGGGGCGCGGGCGCGCCGTGGCCAGACGCGAGGTCACCCGTGTCCGCCGGCGTCCCTTCCGAGCCGGACGATCTGGCCTCGTCCAGGCTGTCGCTGCTGCACGCCGACTCACTGGCGCAGTCTGCTCTCCCCTCAGGGCAGCCGACGAGAAACGCCAAGCCCTCGCGTCCCTGTGCACCCTGGGGACAGCTCTTGAAGTCATCGTCCTCACCCGAACTTCCAGAAGACAAGTCCCCCAGCCCACCGGCAGGGCCGTCCGCACAGGGCGCCGGCGAGCTGTCCCGCGGGTACCCGTTCAGCTCCTCCACCAGCTCGGCCCGGTACACGGGCTCGTGCTCGCTGTCCCCCAGGCGGTGGGGCTTCAGGCGGATCTTAGGGGGCGGCAGGTCCGCGCCGGGCGGCACAGGCCGCGTCAGTTTCAGCCTGGGGATGGAGGCCGAGGGCGCGCAGGACGGCCGGTCCCGGGACTCTCTGTCCGGCACCTCGGGGTCCTGGCTGCCGTCGTCCTGCGGGGCCTGCTGGGGACGGAAGGGCTCCAGAGAGCCGTGCACGCGGGAGGGGATCTTGACCACCTCCCCCTTGCCCTGGGGCGTGCTGTAGGAGATCTTGATGACCGGGCTCCGCGGCACCTGCTCCGCCGGGGCCCTGTCCGCCTCCCGCCTCTCCCTCTTGCTCCTCCTGGCGGTGGCCGCAGCCGTGGGGTCGCTGTTCTCCGGCTCCTCCGGCTTGCGGAGCTCCCTGTCCGGGCCACTGCCCAGCCTCCTGCGGGCCCTGGGCGCGGCCGGGGCTCCGGGGCTGGCCTCCGGGGGGCTCAGCGTGCTCTTGCACTTCTCGCAGAGCACCTGGCGCGGCCGCAGGCGGATGGTGCTGAGGATGAGGCGCCCCGGGTCGCGGTTGCGGGACAGACGCCGCCGGGTGCGCTTGATGGTCCTGGGCGGCGGCTGGGGCACCCACAGCTTGTAGGTGTCCCGGAGCCACAGCGGGTGAGGGAAGGGGGCGCCTTCGAAGTACGGCGGGTACGGGGGCAGGCTTCCGGCGGGCAGCGGCGGCACGAGGGGCGGGGGTGGCTCGGGGCCGGTGGTCTCGGGGGGCTGAACCCCGCGGGCAGGAGGTGGGGAGCTGGACCCCAGCTGCATCACCTCTGCATCCCCCTCCTGGGGAACCCGGCCATGGCTGTTGCTGGCAGGGGGTTCGTCGACCTGGGGCAGCGGAGCCAACGGGGGTAGGCCAAAGAGGCCGGACCTGGCAATGGAGAGAGAGAAACCACAGTGAGAAGGGACCCTGGCACATCTACCACCCGAACCAGCCCCCAGAGCCAAGGCCCCCGACCCGTGCTCCAGCAGGTCTGGGCAGCGAGCCATGCCGAGTCCAGGGCTGTATTTCAGGACGGTAAGCCAATGCCCATGTTCCCTATGTACGTCCTGGGTTGGACACAGCAGGGCAAGGCATGTGCCTTCCAAAGTCACGCAGCACATGGCCGGGAGGCCAGCTGCTTCCCCGGCCAGAGAGAGGCACAGAGGCTCCGAGCCTCAGTCCATGGCCCCAAGGGACATGTGGACCCCAGTAGGAATGCTCCCAGGAAGCCTGACCTGGCCTGGGGAGGGGTCTGGCTGCTTGTGGCCCGTGGCCCTGGGCCCCAAAACTCAGGCTCCTTGCTCACAGGCTCAGCCGTTCCCTCCTCTCCTCTCCGAGGGGCTGGGGGACTCAGGGAAGATCCCCCTAGGGCCAGGCAACCCTTCAACCCCCAACGCAAGCCCCTGGAGAAAGCTCCCTGCAGGAGCCCAGGAGAAGGCCGTCCTACAGGAGCAGGGTTCCAGGTGCGTGACGTGTGTCTGGGGTGGGGCTGTGCGTGGCCCAGGGCTGAGCCCTCTGGAGATGGCCCAGATGCTTTCAGTGACCCCGAGAGAGCCCTCATCCCCATCTGCTCACATAACCTGGAAGGCCCTCCCTGCCCGCCTGGCACCGTCAGGCCCTCCCCCGCTGGGTCACACGATCTGCAGGGGAAGGGGCAAAAGGGGCAGGAGCAGCCACTGCTGGGGGAGCCACAGTTAAGGCCCTGCGGCTGCCACAGCCAAGACACCAGTCCCAGGTAAAGGCCTTCTCATCCTGGGACTCGCTGGGCCAGGCAGCCTGCACTTAACAGGCAATGCCCAGCACTGTGCGTGGCTTTGGGGGATTTGTCCTCAGAAGCAGCTCACGTCCTAGAGTGCAGGCCACCTCGCTGCACGGACACCCGGCTGCCCCATCATTCTCGAGGCCCAAATGCAGCCAATGTCCACGAGCCCTGTCCCCTGTTGGCCTCATCCCGCCCAACAAGCTGCTGTGAGCACGTCAGGAAAACAGTTCTGGGAACGCTGACGTTACCACAAACCATGGAAGACAGGTCCACAGAATCCACGTGTTTCCACAGTGAACACGTGTAACTGGTAACAAACGAGATGCAATTTTCAAGACTGCTGTAGCTAAACCAGAGAAAAAAGAGAGGGAGATGGAGAGAAAGAGACAGAAAAGCAAGACAGCATTGTGACTCGCCGGGGAGGGCGCAGCAGTGGCCTTGGGGCCTGCGAGGGGATGAACACGGGGTGGGGGGTTCTGCTCTGTGGTGGGTGGGGGTGGTCAGAGTGAGCCCCACTCGCCCCATTCTCCTCTGGCCAGGCACCGCTGTGGGGCCTGCAGCCACAGGCTAGCGACGGCAGGAGCGTCTCTGTAGTGCGGGCCGGGCCCCCTGTGCACATGGTCTCACTGAGCCCTGCAGCAGCCCTGGGAAGCGGGCTGTCTTCAATTCTGATGGGCTAAGACTTTCTGGAGAAGGGAGAGCCAGGCACACAGGCCCAAGGGCATGATGCGCTGAGGCCAGTCCCGGGTGGTGCCCTCACCAGTCCCAGCCAGGTGCTGGTGCCAGGACCGAGGAGCACAGACCCCATGCACCCTGGGGGCCAGCGGGCCACACCTGGCCGCTCCAGCGTTTGTGAAGAAAGTTTCGCCAGCACACAGCACAGCCCCCAGGCTCCTTTATACGCTGTCTGTGAGCCAGGCCACAGTGGGGCCACCCAAACTGGCGACTTTCACTTACAGAAAAGGTTTGCCAGAGTTAAGCTGCAGAAGATGAGCCTTTGCCCAAAGCCAGCCCCCACCCCCACCCAGGGTTGCAGGCTGGTGTCTCCAAGTCCCCTGGCCTCATAGCCAGAAATGGCCTCCGCACCCAAATCAGCAGCCAGTTCATCATCTTCCATGAGCACCTTGTGAGCATTTAACATAGGCTGAGCATGCTGAGAACCAACCTCGTGTGCTCACACACAAGCACGTCCATGTGCATGCACACTCCTCACGCTGGTGCACACGCACGCTGGTGCACGCAGGCACCCTGAGCTTCTGGGCCAGCGTGCTTACGGCCCCTTGCTGTTGGGGGAGCCAGGAACCTCTCCATGGGACCCACTACACCCCACGAAAGGGCCTCAAATGAGGGCAAATGAGGGGATGTTGGCAAGGAGAAGGCCCCCCACGGAGCAGAAGTATCCCTGCCAGACGACAGTGGCTATGACAGCCAGAGGGAGGGGGCAACCCCGCTAGGGCTGGGGAACATGGCACCCTGACCACACGGGGTTGTGGACTGGGCTGAAGGTGCCAGGAGCCTGAGGAGGGCCCCACAAACGGAGCCAGCCCCCCCACCCCTTGCCCCAGGATCTTCAGCCACAGGCCAGGGAAGGGGTTAGCCTTTGCCATCCCCTTTGGGGCCCTGAGTCACACCTGCATCAGTGCCCAGGGACCGGACAAGCCAGCCCTGCAGAAACGGCCAGTGACCCTGGCACGTCAGGCAGCCATACTTCCTTCCTGGAGCTGCCGCCCTGCCCAGGCCACACCCCAGCGCACTGGTGGGTAAACAGGGTGGGAACAGAACAGGGTGGGAACAGCTCACTCCGCAGGCTGGGACGGGTGGGGGAACCCAGCCCCAGGGATCTTGCAAAGCTAACAGCAGGGCCCCCAGGCTGCTGGGAGCTCGGCTCCTGCCCTCCTTGAGCAACCCCACGAGATACAGATCAGTCTTCCCATTTCACAGATTGGCCGGTGAGGCCGAGAGAGACCAGGGAACGTGCCTCCAGGTTGAGTGGGTGGGTGCCCGCTGGGGTCTGCTGCCTCCAGGCACGGGGATGGCGCTGGCACAGGGAGAACCTCGGTGGCTTATCCTGGACCCTGGGATGTGAAGAGTGGTCCTTCTGGAAGTGCACAGGTGCAGTGTAGTTCCCCACACACCCACCCCTAGGGACAGGGGCCCCGCTGGCCTGGCTGTGACCCACAGGTAACACCGAGCCTTGGCAGGTGGGAAGATGGAGAGGCCCTGGAGCCAGATGAGCCTGCTGGGTCCAGGCTGCCCTTTTAGAGCCACCAGTTGGGCCCTGCCTATGGGGAAGAGGACATGCGAGGGGCCCCTTGAAGCAAGCCTCACGCAGCATCCTTGTGAGCTCAGGGACAGAACAAATAACCTTTGCTTTGAGAAACGGCTGGGGAAACTGAGGCAGGGGTGAGATGCCCTGGAGTCTCTAATTGCAGAATGGACCAGACGCCAAAGCAAAAAGTACGCCAGTGCCACTTGTAATGGCACAGCAGCGTCCCAGCGAGGACATGGGGGCCCTGGAGACCAGGCCTGAGGTCCTCAAGCAGACACAAGTGGCCGAGCCTTAACTCGGCCATGGCGGCCCTGGGGCCTCGCCTGGATGTCAGGCTCAGCCAAACTCCCAGAAAGGCCCAGGCCTGAGGTCTGCCCGGGGCCGTGGCCGTGGCTGGGAGGAGCACAGCCCTGGCTGCCTGCCCAAGCCCCCTGCACTCGCTGGCAGCACCTCCCCACGGCTTCCCCATACTACAGACCAGGGCCATGAGATGGCAGATGCCCACATGGCAGCCCCCTGTCTGGCCTCCTGGGCCCACATTCACCCTGGACCTTCTTTCCTCGCTCTCTGATCAGGAAAGGCCACCCTGTTGTGGCCTAAAGAAGTAAAGAAAATGCGGCTCCTGGGACAGGAACAGGCAGCCTCAGTGCAGCCCAGGACAGCCTGAGTCTGGCACCCAAGGCCTCGGCTATGCTCCAGTGTCAGTCTAGAAAGCGGCTGCAGTCTCCCCGTAGCGCTGCAGACACCCACAGCAGGACAGCATGCGGGAAAAGGGCGGGCAGGTCAGGCCTGCTGGGGGCAGTGGGGCCTCCCCGGGCCACCTCTCTCAGGGGTTACAGAAAGCAGGCTGGCAGGAGAAGCCACAGGCTAGACACCAGGGGAGCACCTCCTCCAAGGCTCCACAAGGGGAGCCTGCCTCACCCTGTGGGCACCTGCTCCAGGATCTCCAGGGGAGAGCAGGTGGGACCAGGTGGCCACGGCCGGCCCCCTGTTCCTGGACTCAAGGGTTTATGAGCCATCAGCAAAGTCCCTCTCTAAGCCCTGTGGGGCTCCCCAAGTAGCACAAGGGCAGGCCCCCACCCCACGCCCTCCTTACCCACTCACTCAGATGCCATCCCCTTGAGACACTCCTAAGACCAGCCATGCTAGCCAGGCCTCCTGGTGCCCTGGCCTTCAGTGCACTAGGCCTGCGTCCCTCTCACTCCCCAAGGGCAGGGGGCACAGCCTATCACCACTGCAGCCCTGGCCCAGGTGCTCCCCCCGTTGATTGTTGAGTGAATCGTCCCAAGAGCAGCCCCCAGCAGTGGAGCCTCCACCTGGACAGGTGAGCCCAGGACAGAGCTCAGGGTGCCCTTCTGCTGGAACAGTGTGGGCTAGGGTGTCTGGGCTAGGGTGTGGTTCACAGAGGACAGTCCCCTGACCTTTCCAGCAGTCTGTGTCTGGAACCATAGGCAACCCACAACTGGGGGAGGCCGATAAATACCAGCTCAGGGATCGAGCCAGGAGGCTCTGGTGGGGCAGGCCAGCCCTTCTGCACTCAGAGCCTCGTCTGTCCTCAGGCCACCCCTCAGCCAGGGCCGCCCCACCCAAGATCCTCAACCAGAAGCACACCCCCAAATCACCCGCAAAACAACGCAGGTCAGGGCAAGGCTGGCGTCATCAATGCTCTGGAAGGAACCACCACATTGGCCCAGATTGGGGGAAGATCACTGGAGACCGCCTGCTCCGGGCTCAGCCCACTTCCTGGCACACAGTAGGTGTGCACTGAACTCACCCAGATGTACATGCAGGCTGACGCTCAAGAGAATCTTGCTTCAGATCACACGGCCTTCTGGCACAGGCCAGGCAATTCCACCCACCTGCCAAGCCCCTCTCCCCTCTGCTTTGCAAGCAAGGGAGAGAATGCCATCTCCCAAACTGGCCGACAACAAACGCTGGCTGCTGGGCCCACCTCAGCCCTGCATCCCGGCGCCTGTGTGAGCGGGGCCGCCATTCCCGTGGGATTGCTCTGACAGGTGCCTGGCTGCCCGCCGCCTGCGCTCAACAGCGCCGGTTGCACTGGGACCCACAGGTTCCCTGAGGTGGGCGGACACCTGTCATAGGGCTCCCAGCAGCTCTTCCCCGCGAGTCAGCACCCACACTTGGGGACTGGGCCTCCACTGTCACACGTGGGGGATAAGGGCAGGCACCATGCCCTGATGAGAAACTGGCACCTGGGGAAGGCAGGTCAGCACCCTGTGGTCCGAGGCAGGGCTGGAAACAGGAGCCCTGGGACTCGGAAATCAAGGGCGGAGAACCGGCTGGAGACTCAGGCTCAGGGGACACAAGGGAGGGGGCAGGGTCCTTCCAGGACAAGCCTCAGGATTTGGGGTGGGGGAGAGGAGAACAGCCAGAGAGACTCAGGCACAGGGGAGAGGAGGGAGGGGGCAGGGGTCCTTCCAGGACAAGCCTCAGGATTGGGGGTGGGGGAGAGGAGAACAGCCAGAGAGACTCAGGCACAGGGGAGAGGAGGGAGGGGGCAGGGGTCCTTCTAGGACAAGCCTCAGGACTTGGGGTCGGGGAGCCTGCTCTACCTTCAGATTCCCCACAAGGACAAGGGGGCCAGCCCAAGGCAGCAAGGGCGGCTGCTAAGTGGCTGTGCCCGCAGAGGCCCAGCGCCCAGCTCCGTGGGCGGCTCTGGTTACAGCTGAACGTGGCAGGCAAGGTTGACACCCATGCATCCTACAGCTGCCAGTTCCCACGCCGGGGGTCCCATCGGGCCTGGTTTTTTCCATGAAGGGGAGGTGGTGGTGTAGATTTGCAAACCAGGTTAGCCATGGGCCTCAGGGAGGAGAGCCCAAGGCCACTGCAGATATTCTCAGCCTCCCTTGTCCGGAGTCAAGGAGCCCAGGAAATGGGGCAACCCACTGCTGCTCGTGCCCCTCTCCAGGGAGAAAAGGCCAGGCAAGGTGGTGCAGGTCTGGCAGGGGTGCGGCCCTTCGGACCAGGACCAAGCCCAACCCTGCCTGCCAGAGGAAGCTGAGGCCGATGGTGGAGGGGATGGCAGCTCCCAGGTGGCGATTCTGCAGCCCCCGAGTGTCCCTCCATCCTGCCCGTGCACTCCCAGCAGTAGCCCACACGGAGCGGGCAACAGCCACACGGGAGCCATATGTTAAATCACATGACTTGTGGATAAATGGCTTCTGGCACATCTAATGAAGAGATAATGTCTGCGAAATAATTGTGGAAGGAACACAGTCCTCTCTGCTAATTCATGTCACCAGGCAAAAATCTGGGCTCCGTGGATGGAAAAAGTTGGGCCTTTACAAGAGGTGCCTTTTCCTGCTCCCAGTTTCAAAAGAAAGCCCTGCAGGAGCGCAGCGAGGCCACAGCCTGATTCATGCCTAATCATTGATCTGGCAGCGACAGCTCCCTGCCATGTGACGCGGTGTCCAGGAGGCTCATCTGCACTGCATGGGTCCCTGCAGCCGGTGCACAGGTGCCACTCAGGAGGAGCCGCCCTGCCCTGCCCTGCGCCCCCAACCCAGGAAGCCAGGGCTCCCGGGGGATGTGCCCATGGCTCCCACAGCTTGTACCTCTTCACGCCCCCATGACTCAGGGCTCCCTGGCCTGAAACTGTTCTTAAATTGCACAGCTGGGCGCAACTGCTCTCCCCGAATCCAAACCTTAGCCGCGGAGTCACTCCCAGCAGCCAGGGGCCCATGGCCTGCGACAGGGCACCCCCACCTGTGAGTAATTGCCAGGGCAAGGCCACGGCGCATCTGACCCTCCCCCGCTTTAACGACAATTCTGCCAACAGCCGAATTCAACAGTGGGTCTGAACAAAGAAAAGTGCGTTAATTATGGCAGATGTGTGGAGTTCCGGGACCCCGGCCCCGCGCCCCCCGCCCCGGCCCGGCCTGGCCCGGCGCCCGCCCCGAAAAGTCGCGACGACTTTGAGAACCACTTTCGCCCCCCGAGTGGCGGCCGCACTCGCGCGCCCCAAAACCCGGGTTCGGCAGAAACCGAAAGCGGGCGCGGGGGCCACGCCACCCCCACCCCGGAGGCGCGTCCCGGGTCTCCGGGCGGCGGAGGGGGGTGTCGGGTGGGGACCCCGGGGGTGTCCCGGCCCGCGCCCCCGCTCACTTTTTCGTGCAGTCCAGCAGGATCCCCGCGAAGCTCCGCTCGCCGCAGCTCACCGTGACCACCAGCGCGCCGTTGACGACCTGCTCCACCCGCACCGGCAGCCGGCAGCCGGCGCGCGGCTCCATGCTCCCGCCGCGTCCCAGGCCGCCCCCGCCCCGCCGCCGCCGCCGCCGCCGCCACCACCGCCGCCGGGTCAGCCCCGCGCGTGACGCCGCCCCGCGGCCGCCTGACGTCACAAAGCTCCGCTGGGGCGGCCGCCACAGCCGAGCCGGGCCGGGGGCGCGCGGCCGCGGGCTCCGCTCCCGGGGACCCCGCCCGCCGCCGCCGCCGCGTCCCGGGAGAAGCCGCGCCCGCCCGCAGAGCTCGGCCGGACGCGCGGTGCGGACCCCCAGGCTGGAGAGGGGGCTGCGCCCGGGCTCGCGGCCCACGCTGGCCGGGATTGTCCCCTGGCTCGGGAGGACCCGAGAGCCACGATCCCGGGTGCGGCGGGGGGGACACCATCCGTGGCCGGAGCCCCGGGACCCCATCCCCCCGGTCCCCTGCCTGGGGCCGGTCCCGGGCCCCCCTCCCCCTCCGGGCCCAGCCCGGCGCCCTCCCTCCCTCCCTCCCCGGTGGCCCGGATCCTCCCGCCTGGGGTCGGCCGCCCGCGTGTTCCGGCAGCGCCCCGCGCTGGGCTCTGGCGGCCCCGGGCACTGCGGCGAGGAAGTCCCGGGCGGCGCGCGCAGGAAGCCAGGGCAGGCGGAGGAGACGCGGGGCGCCCGGGGGCAGCGGCCTAGTGTCGCCCTCGCCGCGTGGGGGGCGGGACACTGGGTCGCCCCACTGGGCTCGGCGCCTCTCGGGGCGACAAGCGGGCGCGCGCCCGGCTCAGGGCCTCCCTGCGCGCCTGGGGGTGGTCGGCACCGGGGCCCGGGGGGTTAACTCCGTCAGGAGGTCTCGGGCGTGTCTCTCTCTTCGGGTTGCCGGGCCCAGGGGCCAGGCGCGCCTCCGCCAGTTTACAAAGGAAACAGCCTCCTTCCCCCGCGGCAGGGCTCCCGGACCCGCGGGCTAGGAGTGGGAGGTGACGGCGCCGGACCCCCTTCCCCCGGGACCCCCGCAGGCGCCTGGCTCCCGCGCCTTCAGGCGTCAAAGCCCCCGACTTCCCCGAGCACCAGCATGTCTGCACCCGGCTCAGAACGCAAGGGCCCGGCCTGCTGCGGTGACCTTGGCCCCGGGCCGGGCTTCTGAACCGGGCTCGCAGCGCCTGACGAGGCCTGGAGGCGGGGCGGGGGACCGCGGAGTTGTCCTGGCGACCCAGCGCCGCCCGGCAGGGCTCCTCCCAGTCTGGGAATGGAGGACCACCGCCCCTGGTGCCACTGGGGACCGTCGGGTCGCTGGCGCCTCTCGACCTCGCCCTCCGGCGGCCGCGCGGCAGGGGGAGCCTCAGAGAGGAGCCAGGGCGGAGTGAGGAAGCCCGCGGGGCCTGGGACACCTGACCGTCCCGGGTAGAACAGGGGTAGGGACCGAGGCCGAATAAGCCAGAGTTCCGGCCCAGGACAGTCCCAGAGGAGGCCTGGAAGCCCAGCGAGCGTCTGTCCTCCTCTGTGTGGCCTGGGGCTCCCGCCAACACTAAGCCCTTACTGGGGCCTCAGGCACCTCAAAGCGCCCCGCTCCCCAGGGTCAGCCAGCCCCTGCCCACTGGCCGCCAGGCCTGCAGTGGAGCCTGCGTGCTGTCCTGCGCACAGGCCTCTGCAGCTGCCCCCTCCAGGGGGTGGGGCTGACTTTGGAGGAAAAATGCCAGGCAGCAGGGACCCCCTCACCACGCTGCTCCGGGTTGGGCTGAGCGGCCATCCTGAGGCTGCCCACTTGCTTGGCTCTTCTTCCTGCCTGCTGGAGAGGCCTGCTGGGCACTGCCCTTTCTGAGCATTGGGGACTGCTAGGGCGAATCAGCATTCAGGCTCGTGGGGCCAGCATGGGATGGGGTTAATGCTCAGGGGGCTGTATGTGGGTGGGGGGATCCAGAAAGAGTGTCCAGGGGAGCTGTCAGGGGAGCACCAGCATTCACCAGGGCCCCACCAGGTGGGCAAAAGCAAGGGCTTCCGAGGTGGGGGTGGGGGTGGGCAGGATCCTCTGCAAGGTGTCTGCGTGCGCCTGGGGCTCCTAGTGACTTCCCACGCCAGCAGGAGGAACAGTTTGGGGTGCGCTGAGGGACCCACCTGTGGACTTGCTGGGCTTTGAGAGGAACCAAGGCTGGGTGGCGGCGGGCAGGACGGGGGAAGAGGGTTCTGGGGCACAGAGGGCCAGACAGATGCACCCAGCAGCTGGCAGCTCTGGCTGGAGAGGGGAAGAGGGCAGTGAGAGGCATGGCTGGCCCATGGCACCTCCTGCCCCTCTGCCCTGCCCGCCTTCCCTCTGCCTCTTCCCCTCTGGCCCGTGCTATTTACTGTCTGTTTTTAAGTGAACTTGGAAGCCTTGGAAGCCTTTTTTTTTTTTTTTTTTTTTTTTGAGACGGACTCTTGCTCTGTCGCCCAGGCTGGAGTGCAGTGGCGCGATCTCGGCTCACTGCAAGCTCCGCCTCCCGGGTTCACGCCATTCACCTGCCTCAGCCTCCCGAGTAGCTGGGACTACAGGCGCCCGCCAACACGCCTGGCTAATTTTTTGTATTTTTAGTAGAGATGGGGTTTCACCGTGTTAGCCAGGATGGTCTCGATCTCCTGACCTCGTGATCCACCCGCCTCGGCCTCCCAAAGTGCTGGGATTACAGGCGTGAGCCACTGCGCCCGGCCGGAATCTGTTTTTAAAACCTTCTGTCCACTAGGTAAGATATAAAAAGGACCATCTGCAGACAGGGAGACCATTTTTGCAACTTAAATGGTGGCTGTTCAGGGCCTCCCCCAGCAGCCCTGTCCCCGCACCTGCTCCCACTTGCTTCCCGCCCCGCTCCAACCTGCTTGTTGAAGAAGAGGCCATGGGAGTTTCCAGAGTCCCCGATTAAAGTGCAGATGTCCTTGGGGACCTCATCAGCCCAGGTGTCCCCTCCTGTCTGACCCTGTATTCGGGGGTTGGGAGGCTGTCCTAGGCTTGCCGCTCTGAGCATCTCCCCAGGGGCCACCCTGCTCATGCCAGTCAGTGAGGTCTGCCCAGTTCTGGGAAGCACCCTGGGTACTGGGGCCGGCGCTGCCCACAGTGAGAAGACCCTGAGCTGCCTGGCTGGGCTGGAGAGGAGCCTCGGGAGTACGCCCCTGGCTGGGGTAAAAAGGCCAAGAATGGGAAGAGAGACACCTCCGAGGTCTTTAGACTTTGTCTTCAAGAGACTTGATCCAAACAAAAGGTCATAAAGCCTTTGGTCCCCTGGCTGTAGGCACAGCCGCAGCAAGGCCTAGGACATGCCCAGCTCCGGACGGCCCAGCCAGTCAGATGGGGCAAGCTGGGACAGGAGACTGTCCGGAACTTCCCCGGGGGCTGGGGGTGGGTGACCATCAGTTGGCAGGATGGGTGGCCTGAAGGGGTACAGTTGAGGGAGGGACAGGTGGCTGGAGGAGGAGGCAGGGGCTGGCCCCTATGTTCCCTGAGACAGCAGGGGAGGAAGGCAGGAACCCCGCAGGCCGCCTCCCCTCAGGGTCTGCCTCCCCTGCCGTCCTTGGAGGAGCTGCAGGATTTGCCCTCCCCAGCAGCCTGGCTCACTGCATCACCAGCTCCATGCCCGCCCCTCGTCTTTCAGGGCCGCTCCCCGAGGTCCGAGCTCAGAGGGCCCTCCTGACTGCTGGACCTGCACCTGCCCAGCACCGTGCTACTGCACTACAGCATCACTGAGATTTGGGAAGGACAGTGACGGTGGTGGGCAGGTTCTCAGACTTTGTTGGTCTCTTCCACGAGATGAGGCTTACAGGGGCCTCCCCATGACTGAGGTGCAGGCACAGCCTGGCCTGTGTCCAGCCTGCTCCAGAATCATCTGGCCAGACAGCTGGTATCCCCCCAACCCCCAACACACCTGGGCTTGCTTGATCTTACTGGAGCTCACCGGGGCCTGGCTGTGTGCAAGTCTCATGCAGCATAGTGAGGTGCTCCTGAGATGGATCGAAGGTGTCTGGTCAAGATGGAGGCCTTGAAGGCCACAGCCATGAGTCAGAGACCACAGATTTCTCCAGAGCTGGTGCCCAGAGGCCTAAGGCGGGGATGGGCCTTGAGGCTGGGACCCAGGTCGCCTCATGGCAAGCCTTTTGCCCATTGCAGCTGTGGAAGGCAGGAGACAGGATGAAGCCTTTAATACAGAGGGCCTGCTCTAATTTCAGTAAGCAATCATTCATCACTCAAGAAGCCTGGACAGACTGGGGAGCAGGAGCACACCAGGCCTCCTCCAAGGTGTCTGACAGGGAGGCCGGCCTGGGGAACACACTCCTTGTCTTTTGTCATTCGTCTGAGGCAGGGGCTCAAGGCAATCTTTGCAGATGCTGAGCCGGGAAACCTCTACCTTCTGGCAGGCCACAGATCCTTTGGGCAGCGTTTGTTTTGTTCTGCTCCAGTCTGGAAGCCCTTGGAGGGCAGTGTGGGTCTACAAGGCCAACTCTGTCTTGTCTGTTCTGGAGCTGTCTCCCTGCCCCATGGATTATCAGGATGATATAGGGTCACATCCCCTGAGGCAGTATCTCAAAGGACTGGCTAGGAACAGAACCTGCCAAGACTCCACTGGAGGTGGTGCAGAGAGCTGGGCAGGCACATAAACTCTGAGGCCAAACTGCTAAAGTCCTGCCATGTGACCTTGGGGAGGTCAAGGACACCTCCTTTGTGCCTCAGTGTCCTCATCTGTAAAGTGGGAAATATGATGGTACCTACCGTGTAGGCTCGTACTGAATATTAAATGAGTTAATATTAAGTGAGATACTTAGTACAGCACAAGCCCCAGTAAAGCTTCCATGAGTCAGCTGCCATCACCATTATCAACACTTTTATCATTATCACCACTGTCACCATCACCACCACAGCCTCCACCATCACCACTACAGCCATCATCACCATGATCATTACCATCCCACCTCCCCCATCACTACTACCACCATCACCATCACCATTATCACCATCACCGTTACCACCACCACCATCACCTCCATCACCACCATCATCATCACCTCCACCATCACCACTACTGCCATCATGATCACCACCACCCCATCACCACTACCATCACCATCACCATTATCACCATCACCATTACCACCACCATCATCACCTCCACCATCACCACTACTGCCATCATGATCACCACCACCCCATCACCACTACCATCACCATTATCACCATCACCATTACCACCACCACCATCACCATCACCACCTTCTCCATCACCACTACTGCCATCATGATCACCACCACCCCATCACCACTACCATCACCATCACCATTATCACCATCACCATTACCACCACCATCACCATTACCACCACCACCATCACCACTACTGCCATCATCACCATGATCATTACCATCCCACCTCCCCCATCACTACTACCACCATCACCATCACCATTATCACCACTACCACCACCACCACCATCATCACCTCCATCACCACTACTGCCATCATCATCATGATCACCATCCCACCTCCCCCATCACTACTACCACCATCACCATCACCATTATCACCACTACCACCACCACAACCATTATCACCAGTAACACCACCACCACCATCATGACCACCACCGCCATCATCAGTATCACCCCCACCACCATCACTATCACCATCACCATCGCAACCACCATCACCATCGCAACCACCATCACCATCGCAACCACCCTCACACCACCATCGCCATTATCACCATCACCATCACTGCCACCACCATCTCCACTATCATCACCATCACACCACCATCACCACCACCACCATGACTATCACCACCACCACCATTACCACCATCATACCTACCATCACCACTACCATCACCATCACCACCACCATATCACCATCACCATTATCACCAGCACCACCATCACCATCACAATGGTCACCACCACCACCACCACCACCACCACTCTCATGATACTTGTAAAGCTGGGCCCTCAGTTGGATCCTTGGGTACACCTGAGGCCTTGTGCTATGCTCAGGGCCAGGTGGGTGACGCAAACCCTGTGCCCACGTGCTCTGTGTGCGATCTGCCCCTGCTGGTATGTGACTGAGGCCCGTGATGCGGAAGAACCCAGGCAGGTGAGTGGCTCCCCTGACCCCATAACCTGTGCTCTCCCATGTCCTTGGCAGGGGAGCAGAGGCAGCCCCCAGGGCCAGGCTGGCCCTCAGCAGTGGCTGTGAATCCCTTCCAGACTCAGGTTCAGGAGGCCCTGTGGCTGCAGGCATCTGGGCAAAGACATTTTTAGGGTGGGGCATCCCATCCCCAGACAACTGCTTTGGTTTCCAAACGGTGGATGTGTGACCCTTCTGTTTCTGAAGGAGCTGGCTGTTTCTCAGCAAGACCCGTGCTGTTCTCCATGACCAGAGAACCAGTACAGAACACCCGGACCCAGCCTAGCGCCCCTGGGGTCACAGGTGACATTGCCTCCGTTAGCAGGTTGTAAGCTCTCTCCTCTGAAGGCCATTCCCAGGATCTAAAGTCCTCGTTTCCTGGCCTGAAGTTAACCCTTGAGGTCCTAACGTCGGAGAGAGGAAAAGCCTCCCCCGTGCTGATCCAAACGGCTTGGCCAGACACGGAGCTCTCAGAACCACCCACGACCAAGGACGCTGGCACGTTCCTGGTGCGGTTCTCCACGAAGAGGTGCAGTGTGAAGTGGCCTGTCACAGAATAAGAGTCCTAAAGCCTGCGTTCCCATAAAAGCCCCTGGCCTGGGCAGCAAACACAGACCAGGAAGACCCCGCCTGGCCTGGGCAGCAAATACAGACCGGGAAGCCCCTGCCTGGCCTGGGCAGCAAACACAGACTGGGAAACACTTAAAAGCTGGAGGCCCCCGGAGCTGCTGGTCCAGAGGGAGGTGAAGCTGCACCCCTGCCCTAGGGTCTTCCAGGGTGCCTGCTGTGGACGTTGCTGGAGACGAGCCCACCACTCGAGGGTCTGGGCACCTGGAACACTGCAGGCACCTGGGCGCCTCCAGTCCACGAGAGGCACCTCCTGGACGCCAGTCTTCTCTGACTGCTTTCCGGAGTTTGAGTGCGGAGGAGGCCGAGGTGAGGGAGGCAGCCGAACTGTGTCCTGATGCATCTCCCAGAGGAACTCTGGGTGGACGCTGGGCCCCTCGGCCTCGCCAGGCTGGGTCTCCCTTCACAGAGCCCATGCCTGTGGGCCCCACAGCCAGGCTAGCACCTTTCCGTCAACACAGCCGCAGACACCATGAGAAACTCCCACAGTTAAACACTGCCCAGAGCCCCAGGCTGCCTCCTGGGGTGTCATTTTGTAAGGTACCTCACCAACCTCATGAGAAGTCTTTGCTGTAGGGACTGATTTATTTTAAGTGAATCAGGGTCTTGCTCTGTTGTGCAGGCTGGAGTGCAGCGGCACAATTATGGCTCACTGCAGCCTCAAACTCCTGGGATTAAGCAATCCTCCCACCTCAGCCTCCTGAGTAGCTGGTGGTATTAGCCACCACATCTGGCAAATTTTTTACTTTTAGCAGAGACGGAATCTCACCATGTTGCCTAGGCTGGTCTAGAACTCCTGGACTCGAGTGATCCTCCCACTTCAGCCTCCCAAAGTGCTAGGATTATAGGCTTGAGCCACCATGCCCTGCTTGGGGGTTTATTTCTTAACCTGACAGTTTTGCCAAACCTCATACTAGAAGGTGGGGCTTCTGTTTGCTAAAAACACCATGGTATTTCATCATTAAACTAGTTGTTATCCACATCTGGGATACCTGGAGAAAAACCTCTCAGGGTATATTAACATTCCACGCCCAGCTCGCAAAGGCACCTTCATGCCTTCTGCTCCCTGACCCTGACCTCCCGCTCACCTAAAGAGCAGGAGCCAGCCGGTGTCCAGAGCGGTGGGGGTAGGTAGGAAAGGTCCTGTGCTCCTCCCTCCAGGCAGACTCCTAGGGACAGTGTGGTGGCCTGGGGCCCAGGGGCCTCCCTGCAAACTCTTTCCCCTTAAACCCTCCTGCGGGTGGGTGTGGCTCTGCATTTGTCCCGACCCCTCCACATGCAGAACCCGGCATGAGCCCTGGGTCGTGGGGCCAGACACGGAGTCCAGGTGACCTCAGGGTTGTCCTGAGCTGAGGTGTAGATCCCAGGCAGACCCACAGACAGAGTGGGGCTCTCTGAGGTGTGGTTGGAGGGCCGAGAGCAGAGCCCTGTGCTGGATCTAGGGAGGCACTGGTGTGTCAGCAGGTGCGGCAGCGTGCAGCCGGGCTGAGCTGCGGGGCTCCTGTCCTTGCCCTCCTCCAGTGGCCGGGAGAGGCCAGGTGTTCGTGCTGTCCCCCACAGGATGCCTGAGGGAGGAAGTGCAGGAAGGAGCAGGATCCCCTGGGCTGGGGCTGGAGGGCGCTGGAGGCTGTTGCCTGCATTCTCCCACGTGCACAGACATGAACACCTTCTGGTTGAGAAAGGCTGACTGGGGGGCCTCTTGGCAGCCTGGGGCGCCTCTGGGCAGCCTGGGGCCTGAGGGGAGCAAAGCTTGCTGGGAGGGCCTCATTCCTTCCCGGGTGGAGGGAGCAGCCAGGCAGCACCCTGATAGCTCCAGCCCTGGATGGAGAACTGCCCCCACACTGGGCTCCAGCCCTGAGGGCTCTCCCCAGCCTCTCCACTCCCCGGCCCCCTGACCCCACGGAGGAGCTGGTGAGTGTAGTGGGTGCAGGGCCAGCTTCCAACAGTGACAAGGGGGACCTGAGCTCAGCTGCCGCCAAGGCCTGACCAGCACTTGGGGAAGTCCGGCAGGGTGTCCTTGAGGTCACGTGAACTCCGCGTCTGGCCTCACGCCCCAGGGCCCACGCCGGGTTCTGCGCTGTGTGTCCTGAGACCTGGACCAAGCGCATGGGGCCTGAACGGCACCTTCACTGGCCGGCTGCCCACGGACGTTTGTGGGCTTGGCCCTCCTGTTTTGGGCTCACTTGGGGTGCAGGACTCAGGGATCCACACAGGAGATGAGCCAGGCTTCCCTGAGGGAGCCAGGAGGGCCGGAGTTTTGGCCGACTGCTTTCTCAGCCTGAGACGTTGCCCTGTAATGCCAACCCTGTTGCCATGGCCTGGCGTGGGACCTCCAGGGCCAGGCAGCTGCTTCCCTCAATGAGAGCCCCCCAGCCCCTGCAGGCGGCTCCGCGGTGCGCCCCCTCCACCCCCGAATGAGCCCCCCCGCCCCCACGTGAACCCCGCCGCCCTCGCATGCGCCCCCCGCCCCCGCATGAGCCCCCCCCGCCCTCGCATGAGCCCGCGCCACGCCTGGCCTTGGAGCGCCACCTGCAGGTGAGCTCGGTTCACGGGAGGCTGGGCCTGCGTCGTGGGGCCCCAGGGCTGGTGATGCCCATCAACACTCCTGGGACACCACCTGTGACCCTGCAACCCCCTGGCAGCGTCTGCCAACCACATTGACCCTGCGACCCCCTGGCAGCGTCCGCCAACCACATTCACGTTTCCCATGCACTGGCTCCCTGCTGTGGCTGCTGCTCTCTTCAAGCCGTGGGCCTGCAGCCACCCCAGACCACCTGCCTTCTGCAGCACAGTTCCTGCCCCTGGGGGTTCTCAGGCCTGGCTCTGGGCTCTCGCCTCCCTTTTTCCTTCCTAAGGCAGCTGGGCAGAAAAATGAGAAGTCCCAGAAGCTCAGGACGCCCTGAGCTGGAAGTCAGCATAGATGGTACTCACACAGTAGCTAAGGGAGGCAAAGAGAACAGCAGAGCAGGAACTAGGGGAGGGGGACCCCCACCCAGACATCCCAAATCCACCAGGGGAGGGGGATCCCACCCAGAGACCCCAAATCCACCAGATAGAGGGGTACCTGCCACCCAGACACCCCAAATCCACCAGAGAGAGGGGTACGTCCCACCCAGACACCCCAAATCCACCAGAGAGAGGGGTACGTCCCACCCAGAAACCCCAAATCCACCAGGGAGAGGGGCACCTCCCACCAGACACCCCAAATCCACCAGATAGAGGGGTACCTCCCACCCAGATACCCCAAATCCACCAGGGAGAGGGGTACCTCCCACCCAGACACCCCAAATCCACCAGTTAGAGGGGCGCCTCCCACCCAGACACCTCAAATCCACCAGGGAGGGGGCACCTCCCACCAGACACCCCAAATCCACCAGATAGAGGGGCACCTCCCACCCAGACACCCCAAATCCACCAGTTAGAGGGGCACCTCCCACCCAGACACCCCAAATCCACCAGGGAGAGGAGCACCTCACACCCAGACACCCCAAATCCACCAGATAGAGGGGCACCTCCCACCAAGACACCCCAAATCCACCAGGGAGTGGGGGCCTCCTGCCCAGACACCTCAAATCCACCAGAGAGTGGGGGCTTCCTGCCCAGACACCCCAAATCCACCAGGGAGATGGGCACCTCCTGCCCAGACACCTGAAATCTACAAGAGGTTACAGGATCCAGAGAGGCTGCAGGGACTTGCTGGCTGCAGGGCCCAATCAGGAGCAGGGCCATGTTCAGAAGATGGGCTGAGTCACAGGGTGGAGGGTGGGCCCCAGGGCCTCCAGCACTGTCCCCCCACCAGCCCGTAAGCACCTTCCAAGCAGGGGTCTGGGTGGTGGCCTCTGTGCCAGCTCCTCTACGCTGCCCCGCAGAAATTACCCGCCACTGCCATCCGGAAGGTAGGCTCTCCCGGTCCCCTTGAAATGGGGCCTCTCACAGGGCGAGGTCGGGGTTTAGAGGGTGAGAGAGGGCAGATGACCACGGGAAGGGGGATGTGGAAAATGAGGGCATGAAGGTGGCCTCTGGAAGACAGGCAGGAGGACATGGATTCCCACAGCGGGCCCTCCCGGAGGACAAGTGGCCGGCTCATCCCTGCCTCCACCTCGCCTTCCAGCTGCTGCCTCTGCCAGGAGCCCGGTCCTCCCCACGGAATATGCAGCCTCTCCCCAGGGCCCGTCCAGCAGCACCTTGTCATGAAAGCTCCTTGACCCACAGGACTTTGATTCCACAGCAACGTTAAGGCTGGGCTGTGCCCAGGGCCTGAGGCCAACACAGGGCGCACTTCTCCTGTGTCACAGCAAAAGCAGTGATCGGTGGCTTCAAGTGAAAGGTGGGCAGCATCTTGGCAGGTTCATAAAAACAAAAGGACTCGGGACCCCAATTGGAATCCCCCAGACAAGAGTCAGACAAGGGGGCACCATGTGGTGGGTGCACCTCACTCTTCCTGTCTCCCACAAAGAGCCAGCTCCGGGCACCCACACCCCATCCTGGAGATGCCAGGACATGGAGTGGTGCTTGTGCATGTGTTGCCCGGGGGGGTGATGTCCGCAGCACTGGCCGGAGAGCAGGGAGGGCCCTGATGCACCACCCATGGCTGGTAGCCGGGCCTGACCCAAGCTGGGCCAGACCCAAGCCATGCCTGATCCAATGAGCCAACAAAGAATCGCCTCCCATCTAAAGGCGCCAGTTCCCGAGGGAAGGCTACTTTAGTAGCCAGAGATGGCACCAGCAGTGCCAGCCAGGGCCCAAGGGGACCCCAGCACAGCACACCCCACACGAGACTTCTAGAGCCAAGAAATAAAGGGTTTTCCAAGGACACATCAGCAAATGAACCGACAGAGAGGATGCGAATGTTGGCATCCAAAGGAAAAGCGTGGAAAAGGAAGTAGAAAAAAGTCCACAAACATCGAGCAAAAGGAAGGGAATGAAAAGAGTGTGGCTCGGGGACACAGCCAGAGCTGAACAATCCATCAAAGGGGCCCCTGAATGACAGAGGGAGCAGGTGGAGGAGAGGCCGCTATTTTTGAAAGAAGAGAAGCAAACAGCTTTCCTGAAATGGAGGAAGAGCTGCACCCACAGCCCAGGGGCTCCTGACGTCCTGGTGTAGCTGAAGAGAAAGACCTGAACTCAAAGGCTGGTGAGTATCCCACGGCCTCCAGACAGACAGGAGACGCCTCTACAGGAGACAGAATCCTGCTGACCCAGGCTGCGCCTCCACAGGTCTGGGAGCCGGAAGACAGAACAATAACATCGACTCAGAGAGACAAGGATGAGACTCAGCACTTCCGGATCCAGTCCAGGACAACTCACAGCATCCAGGCACAGGGCAGGAGGCAGGCTGTGGTCACCGCCTGTCATTCTACTGAGACCTGGGCTGCCCTGGGACTCACCTTCCCCAGGTGAATACAGAGGAACTGGGGCACGCCAGGATAGGCCCGAGCCTTTGGAATGCCTGGACACTCCAACTCTGCACTTTTAGAGCCCTGAGCCTCCATAGAGGAAGGCCAGGCACCCTGCTAGAGACCCCAGGGAGGGACCATGGGAGCCAGCGATGTCCTGAGAAAGGTAGTTCCAGTGATCCCAGCATCCCATCTGACACCAACTTTCCAGGCCACCTGGCCAGAGCGCCAGGTGTGTGAGGTTGCCATCCTGCACATCTCAGCTCAGCTGGGCCATCAGATCGCTGGTGCCCCCACGGACAGCCCGAGGACGGGAGAGCCGCCCTGCTGAGCCCAGTCAACCCAAAGCATTCTGACATCAGGGGGAGGCTGCTGTTTTCAACCACTAAGTGGTCTGTCACAGCAACGGATAACTGAGACAGGGTGGAGAGAAACGGGACATCAGGACTTCTAAAGGCCTCAGCCGAGGCAGGGGAGAAGAAAAGGAAGGGAAGAGAAAGCCCAATTTTCAAAAATTAATAGAGAAATATCTGTCTGATTATGACAGAAAGTAGGGGAATGGAAGAGCATAGAGGGACTGCAGGTTCCCAAGAACAATGGAATGAAGAGACTTGATCAAAACAAAGATGGAGGGAATGCAAGCAAGTGTGTGGTTACCACATTACATGTGAATAACCTGGAATTTTCTATTAGCTGTATTTTTTTTAACACAACCTAACAGGCTTGGAGTTTTTCCTGTACACTGTTTTAAGAAGCATAATTAAAGCAGAGTGATTCTTTTAAAAAGATGGCAGTGAATGAAGTGTGACTTCTGGGCCAGGTGAGCGATGATCTCCTACTCTTGTAGCCACCAGGGAAGGCCAGATGCAGCAGTCACGGGAGACGCAGGAGTCCCGGGAGACGCAGCAGTCACGGGAGACGCAGCAGTCACGGGAGACGCAGGAGTCACGGGAGACGCAGCAGTCACGGGAGACGCAGGAGTCACGGGAGACGCAGCAGTCACGGGAGACGCAGGAGTCCCGGGAGACGCAGCAGTCACGGGAGACGCAGCAGTCACGGGAGACGCAGCAGTCACGGGAGACGCAGGAGTCATGGGAGACGCAGCAGTCACGGGAGACGCAGGAGTCACGGGAGACGCAGCAGTCACGGGAGACGCAGCAGTCACGGGGGACGCAGGAGTCACGGGAGACGCAGCAGTCACGGGAGGCACAGCAGTCACAGGAGAGACGCAGCAGTCACGGGAGGCGCAGGAGTCGCGGGAGACGCAGGAGTCGCGGGAGACGCGGCAGTCACGGGAGACGCGGCAGTCACGGGAGACGCGGCAGTCACGGGAGACGCAGGAGTCACAGGAGAGATGCGGCAGTCACAGGAGAGACGCGGCAGTCACAGGAGAGACGCGGCAGTCACAGGAGACGCAGCAGTCACAGGAGACGCAGGAGTCACAGGGTGCGTGTGAGGCTGCGAGCCAGAGGCAGCCTTGGAGGGCCTCGAGGGGGACTGGAGCTGCTGCATCCCAGCCTGCCCAGGCTGAAGCCCAGGGCGTCACAGACAGGAAGCAGGGCTGCTGGAGGCCCTGGGGCAGGGTCTAGGGCATCAGAGGCATGGCTGGTTCCCCAGACCATTTTCAGGGTCTGGTACCAGCACAGGAAGCTGAGGGGCTGTTCTGGAGAGAGGGTGAAATCTCATGGGTTTGCAGCAAGCCCAGGACAGGTCTCACCCGCCAGCTTGCCAAAAGCAGAGGCCGACCAGGAGTAACTGAAGCTGCGACCCAGGCTCCACCCAGCGCAAGCCCTGCCAGGATGAAGGTGATAAAACCTGTACCCATTTATGTGCTTCACAGAGGAAAGGGCCAGTCCTCTCAGGGAAACTGGCATTGTCCTTAGTCTCTGTGGTTTGTTTACAGAATTGACCCTTGAACAACGTGGGGTTTATGGCGCGCTGATGCCCCACATAGCTGAAAATCCACATATTGCTTCTGACTTCCTCAAAATGTAACTACTAATAGGCTACCATTGACAGGAAGCCTTCCGGGTAACACTAACGTTCAATTAGTGCGTATTTTGTATGTTATATTATATACTGTACTCTTACAGTAAGACAGAAAAAAGAAAATCATCAGGAAGAGAAAATCTATTTACTACTCATTAAGTGGAAGTGGATCCTCATAAAGGCCTTTGTCCTCCTCCTCTTCAGGTTGAGTGGACTGAGGAGGAGGAGCTGGTCCTGCAGTCTCAGGGGTGGCAGAGGCAGAACTGGGGGAGGAGGCAGGGGAGGCGGGGGAGGAGGCAGGGGAGGCAGGAGAGGCAGGTGCACTTGGTGTAACGTGATGGACATACATGTAATTTCTGCCTGACATTGCTCTTTCATTTCTCTAAACTTTCTGTGCAGTCCCAATCCTCCTTCCAGCGCTGGCTTTAGTTTCCGTGCCTGCATCATAGAAAGGCCTGTGTCCTGAAGGAGGGCAAAGGCAGCTTGAATGACGGGAATGCTCCTGCCGGGGTCCCGGGTCACCTTCTTTCCCAGCACTGCTTCCTCTATGTCTTCCTCCTCCTCATCACCTGGTTTGGAAGCACGCATCTCCCTCAGTCTCTTTGTTCATTGCTCTGGTGCAGCATCTGTTAGGTCTTGAATTTCTCCAAGGCCTGTATCTGGAAACTCTTCACCCTCATCTTTTTTGCTATCTCCACAATTTCTTTAATTGATATATAATAAATGTACATATTTTGGGGGTACATGTGATAATGTGATACGCTCGTATAATGTGTGAAGATCAAGTAAGGGTAACTGGGATGCCCATCACCCTAAATATTTCTTCTCTTTCTGCGAGGAACATTGTATGATTCTCTTCTAGCTATGCCGAAATGTGCAGTTGACTAACGTTGGATAGTCACCCTATTGATCTGTTGAACGCCAGGTCTTATTTCCTCCATCTCACTGTGCATTTCCACTCATTAGTCACCCCCTGCACCCCCCACTTCCTGGTCACCACCAGTCTGCTCTCTCTCTTCATGAGATCCGCTTTTTTAGCCCCCACGAGTGAGAACAAGCGATGCTTGTTTTCCTGTGCCTGGCTTACTGCACGTAACGTAATGGCCTCCGTTCCATCCAGGTGGTGGCGAGAGACAGGATTCCATTCTTTTTCCATTGTTTCCGTGATTGGCTGTCATCAATGCTGGGAAGTCATACACAACATCTGGACACAGTTTTCCCCAGCAAGAATGTGCTGTTTCAGGCTTCGTGGCTTTCCCAGCCTTGTCACCAACCACGACAGCACGTCTAGTGTGTAATCCCTCAGCCTTTCATGGTGTTCTCCCCTGAGGTTCTCTTCACCAGCACTGACACTCCTGTCCACACAGTGCCACACGCAATGAGGCTTCCAGGTCCCTACGGCCTCTGGGCCAGAGGCTGCATTGGAGACATGTTTGGGGGCAAGTGGGCTCCTTTGGCACCTTCAGTGTTGAACTCATGGGTTCTGGGTGGCCAAGAGGCATTGTCCAATACCAGAACTTTAAAAGGCAGTCACTTACAGGAAGCAAGGTACTTCCTGATTTCAGGGACAAAGCATCCATGAAATCAACCCAGAAAAGAGGTTCTTGTCCAGCCCTCTTGTACAACCAAGGAGAAGCTGGTGTTTTTCTTTTCTCTTTAAGCTTGGGGGTTAGCAGCTTTCTAGATAAGGGCAGTCCTGATCATAATCTGGCTGTGTTTGCACAGAACAGCAGAGCTGGCCTCTACCCTCTTGCCCTAAATTCTGGTACTTGCTTGTCTTCCTAATTCATGCCTGTGGCATTTTTTTTTTTTTTTCAGAATAGGGGAATTATGTCTGCATTAAAAACCTGTTCAGGCAGATATCCTTTCTCCTCTTTCTCCTCAGTGACTTTCTTCATGGTTTCCATATCCAGGAACTTGTCTGCTGCCCCTTGGCCAACAGAAGCTGCTTCTCCTTTTGTCTTGACATTTTTCCAGCCAAGCCTCTTTCTAAAATTATCAAACCATCCTTTGCTGGGATTAGATTCTCCAGCTTCAACTCATTCCTCTTCCTTTTGTTTGTAGAGTCTACAGGTACACCTTTCTCAGTGTATTAGTAAACGTTCTCTAGAAGGACAGAATAGGATATATATACATATGAAAGGGAGTTTATTAAGGAGAACTGAGGCACAGGATCACAGGGTGAATTCCCACAATAGGCTGTCTGCAAACTGAGGAACAAGGAAGCCAGTAGTAGCTCAGTCTGAGTCCCCAAACCTCCAAAGGAGGGAAGCCAACAGTGCAGCCTTCAGTCTGTGGCCGAAGGCCCGAGAGTAAAACACTGGTGTGAGTCCAAGACTCCAAAAGCCAAAGAACTCGGAGTCTGATGTTCAAGGGCAGGAAGCATCCACCATGGGAGAGAGATGAAGGCCAGAAGACTCAGGCAGTCAGCTTCAGCCACCTTCTTCTGCCTGCTTTTTCCAGCCATGCTGGGGGCCGATTGGATGGTGCCTGCCCACACTGTGGTGGGTCTTCTCCCAGTCCACTGACTCAAATGTTAATCTCTTCTGGCAACACCCAGAAACAATACTTTACATTCTTCAATCTAATCAAGTTGACATTTAATATGAACCATCACACACAGCAACCCTGCACCCACATAAAAGCTGCATTCCCAATACAAGATAAAAAGCTATTTCACAGAAAGTGTTAAGGCTTTAGTGCCTGCTCACAAATTTCCTTTTTTTTTTTTTTTTACTATGGTCCTTACGTTGGATTCATTTATCTTGAATTGTTAGGCAACTGCAGCTGTAAACCTCAGTCTACGGAACATATCAAGAAATTCAACTTTTTCTTGAAATGTCATGACTTTTCTGTGCTTCTCAGGAGCTCTTCGGCATGATTGGTGGCACTCTATGAGTCCCAAAGTGTTCTTCAAGGTTTACAATATTGCGCTAAACGTGAAAAATACACAAGAACATCCAGATGTCCCCTTTTTTTCAAGTTGGGGTCTCACTCTGTTGCCCAGGCTGGAGTGCAGTGGTGCAATCACAGCTCACTGCAGCCTTGACCTCCTGGGCTCAAGGCATCCTCCTGCCTCAGCCTCCCGAGTAGCTGGGACTGCAGGCGTGTGCCACCATGTCCAGTTAAAATAGATCACTGTTTACCATGATACACAATGTACTGAAGACATGAACTGCTCGTGCAGAGACGATTAGCACCACATGATGTTTTAAGTGGATCCTTGAAATGCTTGCGCTCACTGCAACAGGAGGTGGCTTTGTAATTATTCCAGCAGCACACTGTGGACTGCAGTTAATTTCATGCAGTTATAATTTAATGCTGCATTTTTTTTTGAGACAGTTTTGCTCTTGTTGCCCAGGCTGGAGTGCAATGGCATGATCTCGGCTCACTGCAACCTCTGCCTTCCAGGTTCAAGCGATTCTCCTGCCTCAGCCTCCTGAGTAGCTAGAATTACAGGCATGCGCCACCATGCCTGGCTAATTTTGTATTTTTAGTAGTCACGGGGTTTCTCCATGTTGGCCAGGCTGGTCTTGAACTCCTGACCTCAGGTGATCTGCCCACCTCGGCCTCCCAAAGTGCTGGGATTACAGGCTTGAGCCACTGCACCCGGCCAGTGCTGCATCTTTATGGTGACATTTCTCTCTACTGTGAATGGTCTATGTACGGTCTCTATATTTTATGCATTCATGACATACCTTTTTCTTTTTTCTTTTTTTTTTTTTAGATTTTTCTAGGCTATGTGGTTCATCTGCAAATTTTTTCAAATTGTTGCAAATTTCCAAAAATATTTGCAATGTATTTGTTTTTAAAAATCCACTTATAAGTGGATCCTTATAATTCAAACTCTTGTTCAAGGGTCAACTTATACAATGCTGGGCACTCACTAAAAACTTATTAGAAAAATGTAATATGTTACAGAAAAAATAAGAAAAGAGATATAAAGGAAATGAAAAGATGGAGAATTTCAACAGAGAATTGGCATTCACAAAAAATTACCAGACATCTTAGACCTGAAAAACACAACATCTGAAATTTAAAACTGAAAGAAAACACTTATTTTTTAAAAAATCATTATAATGATGATGTAAAAGGATCTAGTGGAAAAGGTGGACCACATGCACGAGCAGATGTGGAATTCCGGCAGAGATGAGAACGAGAACACGGAGTGAGAGGAAACTCTGGAGAAGAGAAGGATGGGATCCGAGACCACGCGCTCCCTGAGGCTCACCAGGAAGCCTGACTCGGCCGAGGAAAGACACGCTGCTCAGGGCCTGGGATGTTTCTTCTGAGTGCGATGGCACAATCATCTATGTTCGTGTTTTTTTTCTCTGTCATAAAGCTGCTGTTTTTAATGTTAAAAAACCTCATGGGTTTTTCTGTGGGACACAGCAGAAGACAGGATTCGTAAATCCAAAACCATGTAGACAGGAGGCATCTAGCCTGATGTAGAGAGAGGAATGAAAAATAGAACACATGACAGAAGAGACGTGCAGGTCACAGCCACACACACTCACACATGCACATACACACGTGCGCACACATGCACACACTCGTGCACATGATTGCACACACACGTGCACACACACTCATGTATATGCTTGCACACACATGCAAATGCATGCGCGCACACACACACACAAAACTGAAGTCTCAGAAAGGGAGAAGAGGGAGAACAGGGGAAAAAATAGTCAAAAAAATGGCTAAGAATTTTCCAAAACTGATGAAAGATACTAACTCCCAGATTTGAGTTCTATGTATTCCAAGAAAAATAAGTAAAAAGAAAATCATATCCAGGCCCAGCACAGACTGCTGAAAACCAAAGACAAGGAGAAAAAATTTTAAGACAAAGAAAAAAGACACATTACCTTCAAAGGAGCAACGAATAACAATGAACGTTGAATTTTTAGCAAAACTCATGGGAGCCAGAAGACAGTGGAGCACATCTTTAAAGTTCAGGGGATGGCAAAAATCATCCACCTAGAATTCTGTCCTGTGCAGAATAAAGGTGAACTAAATTTATTTTCAGACAAACAAAAGCTGAGAGAACTTACTGCCAGTCAAAGCATAACCATGACACAAAGAAATACTAAAAAAAAAAAAAAAGTTATTTAGCTAAATGAAAATCAGCCCTCATTGGAGCATGAGGCTGCAGGAAGGAAGAGCATCGGGATGGGTAAAAGTGAAGCAAACACTGATGTCTAGTAACAGCGCGTCAAGACACTGTTGGGGCACACGGTACCTGTGTCTTGCGTGCTTACCTGTGGAAGGGAGGCGGACGAGAGCAACAGCATCAAGGGCAGGGGACTGGCAGATGGGAGGAACCTTCTCAGGTCACTGGCTCATTCAGGAAATGCTAATGAACTCAAGGGCACGTATCAAATCTCTAATGCAACACTGAAGAGAATAATATTAAAAGATATTACTAAAACTCTAATAGAAGAGATATAAATAAAAAAATTGATCACTATCGGAAAGCAGCAAAAGAAGAATAAAGGAATAAAAACATGAGATACAGAAAACAAAGAGCAAGATGGTGGGCATGGAATCAGCCGTATGCACGCTCACCTTAAATGTGAGGGCCCACACGGTAACTGAAAGACAGAACTGGCAGCTATAGAGAGAAAAGGAGTCCCAAGTGTATGATGTCTCTATATGCTGCACCGTAAATCCAGTATAAAGACACAGAGAGGCTGACAGTAGAAGGAAGGAAGAAGATGCATTATGAAAACGCTGACCAAAACAGCAGCGGTGTGCCTGGATTAGTATCAGACAAAATCCACATGAAGGCAAGAAGTGAAAAGGAGAGGCGAAGAGAAATAGTTCATAATAATGACAAGGTCAGTTCGACAGGAAGATAGAACAATCCTAAATTTGCAGGCATCTGACAAAATAGCCCCAAAATACACATAGCAAAAACTGACATAACTAAGAAACATGTGTAGTTCATGATCACAGCTAGAACTGTTCACAGGCCTCTCTCAGTAACTGAGAAACCAGGCTTAAACAAGTCAGTCAGTAAGGGTACAGGAGCTTTGAGCAACAGGATTAGTCAATGTCACCTGACACACACAAAACAGTGTACCCAACAACTCCAAAATACATTCTTCTCAAGTGCACAGCCTACATTTACCAAAACATACCCTGCGGCAGGCCACGGGGCAAGGCTTCACAGTTTCAAAGCACTGGGATCACAACGGACACGCTCTCTGATCAACAACCAGGTGAGCAACCTGGAAGCTGAGCCCCAAGCCCAGTTAAACCTTCAAAGGAGAGCAGCTCAACCCACTGCTGACTCCAGCCTCACGGGACACCCTGACCAGCAACGCTGGCTAAGCTGCTCTGACTCCTGCCCTTAGGCGTGAGAAATGGCAAACGTCTGCTGCTCCAGCTGCTGGGCGGCAACAGGTCACTGGCACGTTTTCTAGCTTCTTGAATGGAAAGCTTAGATGATCAATTTCACACCCTTCTTCTTCTCTAATACGTGGGTTTGGAAGTGATGCATTTCTCTCTAAGCACCAGTTAAGCTCTCGGAAAGTAGAAAGTGCAGGGCACAGAGACCCATGAGACAGAAAACAAACAGCAAATCCAGTGAAGCCAAAACCTGGGGCTTTTGGAAAAGAGGAACAAAATTGATAATCCATAGCAAGAATGATGAAGAACACCAGGTCAGGAATAAAACAGGGGACATTATTACGGATCCTAAAGATAGGGAAAATAAGAGGAACTTTATGCTGATACATTGCACAACTTGGATGAAATGAGGAAACTCACTGAAAACCATATTTACCAAAATTAACACAAAAAGAAACAAAGTCTGAATAGTCTCACCTCTGTTAAAAAAATCAAACCAAAGATGTTTTCAAGATCCAATCAAACACTCAGCACAAGAGACTAAGTCACACAAAATCTACACAGCCTGGGCAGACAGAGTGTGAAATAAGGCTGATCTAGGATGGGGAGGTCTGCGGACCTTGCCGTGTCCCTGGGGTGGAGTCCACTGAGTGTCAGGCTGAGTGGTAGCAACCAGGAAGGGGTCAAGGCTGAAAGGAGGGCCCCGTAGCCGGGCAGGGAGCAGGGGAAAGGTGGGCCTCCAGGGGAAAGGAGGGCCTGTCGCTGGGCAGGGAGCAGGGGAACCACTCCCCGGAAGCCCTTTTTGGCTGTCGCCCCTCCCTCCTAGCCAAAGGTGGTGCTGCAGGGACTTCCGGCTTGGCGGGAATCAGGTGACCTGGTCTCCTCTCCCACACTCAGATAACTAAGTGAATGAAAGCTTTTGTAACAAATAACTAAGTGAATGAAAGCTGTGAGTACTTTTGTAACAAGGGCTCCAGGACAGGAGAGAGGCAGGTGCCTGGGCATGAGCATTCTGTCACACGGCTTGGCAGGAACCTGCGGAAAGAAGGGAAAGCAAACCACGTGCTCACAGTGCCGTTTCTTTTAATACGGCTGAAATCTCCCACAGCCTCAGGAGAGGAGCGTGGGCCTGTCTAAGGAAAACAACAGGCTGCGTGAAATCAGCCCTAAGGGTAACACTGAACCTGGCGCTCTTCTGGCACCACACAGGAGGCGACGCCGGGGAAAGAAGACTGAGCGCCTCCTGTCTGAAGACGTCTCCATCAGTCCAGCCACCTGGTGTCACTGGTATCTGCGAACATTTCCTGATTCTTCATATTTTGTGTTAAAAATGTATTTTGAGGCTGTGCCGCTGGCGGGCCAAGCAAAAGGTTTCCAGTGAGGGCCGCCCGTCGACGGTCTTTGTTCAAGGTTAATCCCAGTTTTAGCTTCAATACTTCATCCTGTAGCTCTGTGGCCTTATGGGAGACAAGGAGGGGGAGACGTTAGAAAGGCTGGCAGGACTTAGGGTGTCACCACGTCTCTGGCTCAGATTCCACATGGGGCCCAGGCCATGTGGGCGTGAGCAGAGCTAGCCCCGCTCCCCCGGGGCCCCTGCAAGTGGCATCATGGCACAGTTCCCCCTGCAATGGGCCCCAGCTGCCTACTTCCACCCAGCTCCCAGGCCTTCTACCTCATGAGGACACCACCCTCTGCAGGCACACACATGGCCACTCATCCTGGTGTCCCCACGGCCCCACCCAGGTGTCCTGTGCAGACGCAGGTCAGTGGATGAACAGACTTCGGGCATCGTCCTGTGGGCAAAGGGAAGGCTGATGCCACACCCCGGGCAGTGTGTTGGCAAGCATCACCACAGCCAGGACTACACCTTAGAGCCGTAACTGTCCTGGGCAGCGGATGGGGCCACAATTGCCACCCCCACCCCACAGACACAGAAGCCGTGGATCAGGGGTTCCTACAGGAGAAGGAACTTGCCGAGCGTTAAGCCAGGGGCAGGCTTTCTGTTCCAAACCTCGTGGTCCATGGCCAATCCCCTGGGCAGAACAAGGTGAGGCTGAGGAGGGCACTGCGGGGGGTGGGAGGGGGATCTTCTCGTTCCTGCCCCTCAGGCCCTCTGCAGAGTCCTAACCTCCCCACTCCAAGCACAGGAGCCCTGGGCCACCTGGCTCCCCTCTCCCTCCCCAGCTTGCCTCGCTGGGGGCACAGGTTGGACACTACCTCCAGTGCAGGTCCCGGGAGACCCCTCTCCCTACAGCCATAATCACAGCAGGTCCCTGGAGACCCCTGCAGCCTCCCTCGCCCCCCATATCGTAACTGTGGGCTACAGCAGCACTCACGGCTTCCGGCTTTGCGACTTGGCCAATATTACTTGTTACTGACCCAGTAAGTAGTCATTGATAACATTTTTTGCTTCCCATAGAAACCTGTATTCCCTGTGGGATTCATAACTGCCTCCTTTTAAAATGTTTACTTTGTTTTCTACACCTGTCATTACATCCTCTCAAACTGTAAGCCTCTCTTAACATCCTCCTCCACTGGCCAAGTCTCAGACTGACCTGGTCCCCCTGGGGAGACCCCGCCAGGCTTCTCTCACAGCAGGGGCGGCCGGGGGCTTCTGGGTCAGCTCCCTTTCTTCTGGAACTCTTACCTTCCTCTCTCAGCATCTACTCCCTTGTTTTGATAGAACAAATTCTACAGCAGCTTCTGGAGAAAGACTCTCTAGATGGGAAGCAGCATTTTGAGTCTTTGCGTGTCTGAAAACGTCGTATTGTGTGCTGACCCCTGACCTTGCAATTGGAGTACCGAATCCCGGCGCCTGCTGAGGGTAGCGCCATCACCGCAACCACCTCCCTCCAAGTGCCTGGTTCTGTGTGGGCCTCTCTCCCCACCCTCCCTGGAATCTCTGGGGGTCCATCCTGCTCTGGTTCAGGATGCCAAGCCATGGTGCCGGCACGTGTGGGCCCTTCTAGCAGGAAGCACGCTGGTTCCTTCGTGCACAGCCCTCCTGCACCCTCTCCCTCCGTCTGCTCTCGTCTCTCCTGCTGGAACCTGCCGGAACCTGCCAGATGCTTCGCTCTGCTCGGGTTGTCCTCTAACTTCCTTTCCTCTTGTCTCATCTGTTTCCCACCTCCCCTTCCTGGGGGATTTATTCATCTACTAATTTAATTTTTAAAAATTTTTGCCACATGTTAAACTTTGCCTTGGGAGTTCTTCTGGGTTACCTGAGTGTTCACTTTCTACAACAGCTTGCTGGGTTTCATGGCAGCAGACTTGTCTATTCCCACGGGGGGATTTTAATTCTGGCTTCTCATTTTTAAGCGTCCCCTAATGTCCACATCCGTCCGAAGCTCGCTCCCCAGCCGGCTAGCTTTGGCCTCTCCCTCACCTTGGGGCTTCCCTCAACAGCTGAGGAACCTCTCGTGACTGAGGCCCTGGAACGAGGCTGAGATCGGGGTGTCGGTGGCGGGCTGCTGGCTGCTCAGTGCAGGCTGGGGCTGTCTGGGGGACGCCCAGGTGGCTTCTGTCTTGGTTGGCTGTTATCTCAGACAGCGCCACGGAGCTGGCCGGCCCTCCTGGTCGGTTGTGCACCTGACCTTCTGCAGAGCTCTTCAGGCCAAACATGGCCGCTGTCACCACTGTGGTGCCTGATTGGTCAGCTTATCTAGAGGCAGCCCTGGCTCCTGCTGGGTAGGCTGGAGGAGTCAGTGGGCTGGGCAGAGTAGGGAAGCAGACCCAGGGCCCGGGCGTGACCTGTATAGACTCCGCTTCCTTTTTTTTTTTTTTTGAAATGGAGTTTCGCTCTTGTTGCCCAGGCTGGAGTGCGATGGCGCCATCTCGGCTCACTGCAACCTCTGCCTCCTGGGTTCAAGCGATTCTCCTGCCTTTGTCTCCTGCGTAGCTAGGATTACAGGCGCGCGCCACTGTGCCTGGCTAATTTTTTGTATTTTTAGTAGAGACGGGGTTTCACCATGTTGGCCAGGCTGGTCTCAAACTCCTGACCTCAGGTGATTCACTTGCCTCGGCCTCCCAAAGTGCTGGGATTGCAGGCGTGCACCACTGCACCCCGACCCCTGCTTCCAATCCTTCTGTGGTTGGTTTCGTCTTCCTGTGCTTTTCGGGCTCTGGGGCTGCATCACTGTGCATCTTTGCTGGCATTTTGCTGGGCAGGGGCCCTTCACGCTGCACCACTAGGGGGCTTCCTTCATGCAAAATCGTGCTGGCCTCCACGTGTGCGAGGACAAGGGCTCACCTGCCAGCCCCCAGATGACAGCAGCTGAGACCAGGTGGAGTAGTGTGTCTGAGAGGACAGCACCCCCACCAGAGACAGATTCCTGCACACTGGCTCTGCAGCCCTGGCCCACGGCCTCCACCTGAGGGCTGAGGTGGCTGCCCCTGCTCCGGCCATCATGTTTGCATTCCAGCCAGGAAGGGAGGGGACAAAGCTCAGGAAGTTCACACTCATCTTCTGCTCATATCCTGCTGGCCGGAACAGAGCCACAGGCCCATGTCTGGCTGCAAGGGAGGTTGAGAAACGTGGCCATTTGTGGGGCAGCCTGTGCCCAGCTGAGACGTGGGGCTCTATTATTACAGGAAAGACCCTGGGGAGGGGGAGCCTCCTGACAAGGGGGCAGGTTCCTCTCCATTTTCTCATCCTGAGGAGTGAAGGTCATTTTTGCTCCCTCTCCTGTCATTCTGGTGGCTTCTGGGCAGTGGAGATAAGCCTATGTGCAGAGTGGGCCGTGTTGACCTGGAAGGGCCATGTCTGTTGGCTGGTTTGATTTCAGCATCTTCTTTTCATCCCTCTGGGCTTTCTTCTCTCTCTGCCCTGACCCATCCACCCTGGCCCTCTAATCAAATGCAAGCTCCTGGCTCATGGGCTGGACTCCAGCCCCTCCTACTTCCCCCATTTGGCATCCCCTTCTCCCACAGGCCAGGCTCCCGGGTGCATGGGGGGGGTGCTCCCGACGCACGCCATGCCACCGAGGACTCCTTGCTAGCGCCACGCCATGCGCAGCACTGCGCAGACACCTTGAAGGAAACACGGGGGGCCGGGGAAGAAGCCGGGAGAACGAGACCCTCTGCTTCTAGAGGGGCAGTATGAACTTAGACGGTTCTCTGCTTGGGACATGCCAATGTCTCATGCACATGTGTGCCCGCCTCCATACAGCAGGCTGGTGGGCCACGCAGCCACGGAGCCAGGACTCGTCTCTAATGCTGCTGCAAGGTTTGCTCAGGCCCTGCTCTAAGGAAAGACACACTCTTCTGGCAAAGCCCAAGACTTCACCTGCAGGGAGGGCCGGCATGATCGTCTCGCCAGCATTATACAAACAGGTTCCCTACTGAGTCTAAAGAACACAGTACTTTCTTTTTTGCTAGTGGGCCTGTGTAGACAGCAGAAAAAGGGAGGGTCATTTGAAATGGACTGAGCCTACAGGAGGTCCAGGTGCTCAGAAGGCAAATTTCAGAAAAAACTATAATTAAGATCGTTTCCTAAAAATGAGGCCATCAGGCGGCACGGATGCCTGCCACGCTGTTCTGGCCTGTCTCAGAGGGCCGCTTCTCCCCTGGCCCACCCACCCGGCCCTCTGTGAGAGGCAGTGGGACAGAGGAGAAGGATGGCTGGAGCTTGTGGACAGCCAACACCACCTGTCTCAACACAATTCACCTCCTCTAGGGCAGGATCAGCTGCTTCCCAACTCATTCTTGGGAGTTTTAAAACCCCTTCCTCTGGCTCTCCCAAGCCAGGACTGAAGTGAAGGGACCCACCTCACGGGCATCCTCTGGGCTCAAGTGCTGCGGGGAGCCTGTCATGGAAAGTTAGTAGGTGTTTATGTCCCTGTCTCCTGGGCAGGGTGACATAGCACATCCCTCCCTGGATCTTGGCAGTAACTTGGCATGGGGCACACAACAGGAGCCGGTGCTGGTGACCTGAACCCTTCATCAGGAACTTCATATGAAGTTTTTTTAATCACAGAAAAACACGAGACAGGCATCAAAGCACAAGGTGAATCTGTGGCAATTCATGTCCCCAAGAAGACAGTGCAGTATTTGGACCTTGGCTTTGCATTCAGACATACCCAGGTTGGACTGAAAGCTCCACCATTTACAGTGTCACCATGGGGCCAGTTACGGCACCTCCGTGAGTCTCGCTTTTCTGACCTGTGAAATGAGCGGCACCGCCTTCCTCCTAAGGTGGCATGAAAGTCAATGAAGAGACAGGTGTGGCCTGGGGTAAGCATTTGAGATCAACCGCCAGTGTCCTTCTGGGTCATTCTCTTGTCTCACGGCCCCCCTTCTCTGCATGTAACCAGGGTGGGGGAGCACAGGAGAACAGTGGGGGACACAAGAGCCAGCTCTCAGGTTTCAGATTTCCAAGCAGACTTTAAAAATCCCGGACTTGAGTTTTTTAGAGCAGCCTTCATCCCACACTGGAGTGGTACACTCGAGGCGTGCACACGGACACACTGTTACCACGACCCAGAGTCCACAGTCGACACGCGGGCTCCCGTGTGGGGTGGCACAGTCCGTGGGGTTTAGACAAACGCATCATCACATAGATCCAACAATACAGCATCACGAAGAGTAGTTTTACTGCCCTAAAACCCTTTGTGTTCTGCTGATTCACCCCTCAATATCCTACTACCCCTACCCGGGCCACCACGATCCTTTTACCATCTCCATCTGTGTACGGCCTTTTCACGCTGTCACGTCAGCTCCCCCGTGTCTTCTCATTGCTGATGGCTCGTTTCCTTTCAGTGCTAAGCAACGTTCCACTATCTGCATGTTCCAGTTTATCCAGTCACCTGCTGAAGGACATCTTGGGTGCTTCTAAGTTTTGGCAATTATGAAAAAAGCTGCTATGTCTGTGTGCAGGTTTTGGTGTAGACATAAGTTTTCATCTCCTTTGGGTAAATACCAAGGAGTGTGATTACTGGATTGTATGATGAGAGTGTGATTAATTTTGTAAGAAACCGTCAAACTGTCTTCCAAAGTGGCTGTACCATTTTATATTCCCAGCAATTAATGAGAGTTCCTGTTGCTTCACATCCTCACCAGCATTTGGTGCTGAGCGTTTTGGATTTTCTGCATGGTGAATCTCCTTAACTTGCATTTCTGATGACACACAATGTGAAGCTTCTTTTCACATGCCGATCTGCCATCCACGCATCATCTTTGATGAGGTGTCTCTGCAGATTCTTGGCCCATTTTTTAATTGGCTTGTTTGCTCCTTTTTGTTGAGTTTTTCAGAGTTCTCGGTATATTTTAGATAACAGTCCTTTATCGGGTGTATCTTTTCCAAATATTGTCTCCCAGTCTGTGGCCTGTCTTGTCCTTTTGGCAGTGTCTTACATAGAACAGAAGTTTTTGATGTTAATGAAGCCCGGCTTATCCATTATTTCTGTCATGGATCTTGCTTTTGGTGTTGTATTTAAACACCATACCCAAGGTCACTTAGGTTTTCTCCTATGTTATCTTGTAAAAGTTGTATGGTAACATTTTACGTTTAGGTCTATGACCCATTTTGAATTAATTTTTGTGAAGGGTGCGAGGTCTATGTCTAGATTCTTTTTTGTTTTTGGCAGTTGTTGCAGTACCATCTGTTGAAGACTATGCTTTCTCCACTGAGTTGCTTTTGCTCCTCTGTCAAATCAGTTAACTATATTTGTGTGGGTCTATTTTGGGGCTCTCTATTCTATTTGTCTATTCTTTTGACAATATCACACTGTTATTGTAGCTTTAGAGTCTTCAAGTTGGGGGGTGTCAGTCCTCTGACACTGTTTTTCCATCAATACTGTGTTGGATATTCTAGGTCTCATCTTCTCCATATACGCTTTAGAAACAGTTTGTCAATATTCACAAAATAATTTGCTGAGATTATGACTGGGAATGCATGAAACCTAAAGTTGGGAAGAACTGACTACCAACAACGTTGAGTCTTCCTATCCATGAACATGGAGTATCTGTCCACTTATTCAGTTGTTTCACTAAAGTTTAGTCGTTTCCCTCATATAGATTTTGTATACATTTTGTTAGATTTTACTTAGGACCATTTTTTTGGTGCTGATTTAAAGGTTATGCTTTAATCTTAAATTCCACTTGTTAATTGCTGGTACATAGGAAGGTGACTTACGTATATTAACCTTGTATCCTGTAAGCTTTTCTATGATCACTTCTTAGTTCCAGGAAATTTTTGTCAATTCTTTGGGATTTCCCACATAGATAAGTCATCTGAGAATAAAGACAATTTTCTTTCTTGTTTCCCAATCTGTGTACCGTTTTTTCCTTCTCTTGTCTTCTTGAACTAGCTAAGAGTTCCAGCATGAGGCTGAAAAGCAGTAGTGAGAGGGAATATCTTTGTCTTGCTCCTGATCTTAGTGGAAAAGCTTCTAGTTTTTTGCCATTAAGAATAATGTTAGCTGTAGGTCTTTTCTGGATGTTCTTTAACAGGTTGAGGAAGTTCCCAGCTTATCCTAGTTTGCTGAGAGTTTTTATCATGATAGGTGTTATATTTTGTCAGATGCTTTTTCTGCATCTATTGATAAAACCAACTGATTTTTCTTGTTTAGCTTACTGATGTGATGAATTGCACTGACTGATTTTTGAATGTTGAATTAGGGTGTGTGATTGCTTTTATATATTGCTGGATTTGATTTCTGATTGTTGAGAATTTTTGCATCTACATTCACGAGCAGTATTGGTCTACACTTTTCCTTTCTTGTAATATCTTTGTATGGTTTTGGTATTAGAGTAATGCTGGCCTCAGAGAATGAGCTAAAAAGTTTTCTCTCTGTTTCTATCTTCTGGAAGAGATTATCGAGAATTGGTATAGTTTCTTCCTTAAACCTTAAATGTTTGGTAGAATTCACCAGTGAACCCTTCTGGGCCTGTGATTTCTGTTTTGGAAGGTAATTAATTATTGATTAAACTCCTGTAATAGATACGAGCATATTCATTTCTTCTGTAAGTTTTGGCAGATGTTGTCTTTCAAGGGATTCACCTATTTCACTAACTTTATCAAATCTGTGGCTAGAGTTGTTCATAATACCAAATCGACTTTTGTGTCCATAATGTGAAGTGATGGGTTAAGACACAGATGTTTTGAAGCCCTAAGAGGCAGGGTTTGGGTGTCCAAGGACAAGGTCATACTCATAAATGATGGATTTAGAGAGAATAAGAGTTTATCTAAAGGCAGATACAAACTCCCTGGGCTGAGGAGGAAGAGTCTCAGAAGAGGGGTCTGAGTCATGTTGGGTGGGGTCTCCATGAAGTGTCTCCACATCCTGCCCTCATGCCTCTTCTCTCCCATCTCCAGCTCTAGCAGAGAGGGACACAGTGGAAATGGTGGGAATGGAGCCTGCAGATGGGGTGTGGGGACAGGAAGGCCAGGGCTGCTTCCTCCCGTGACAGTGCTGCTTGCTCTGGGGGCAGCCCGCACCAGCCTGACCTGTGTTCGGGCATGGCACACTGACCTGGAAGAGGCCACCAGCCAGGGGCCTTGGGTAGCCTGAGAGGACAGGCCAGTGTTCTTCTGGCTACAAGAAGGGTGGGGACATGGGTATCCAGGTTCACTGCCAGGGATGGCAGCTGTGTCCTTCTACAGCTGGATGGGCTGGCCATGCAGCAGTTCGGGCAGCAAAGCACTTTCCTTCATTCCTGCGTCTCTCCCACAGCCCAGGATACTCCAAGTACCAGGAGGTGGGCATCAGCGTATGCTGAGTGAATAAACAGCACTGGCGGTGGCTGAGAGGGTGGTTAACATTCCAAACATGAGACACTTCTGTGAACAGTTCTGCTTAGGAGGCTCCTGGTCAGGAGGCCTCGGATCCCCATGAATCTCGGCCTCCCTACATAGACACCGAGCGTGTCAGCCATGGTCCAGGTGGCCTCAGCCAGACCCCTCTCTGCAGTGACGCCCCTCATGGCCCAGCCCTGGGCCCAGAGCCTGGATCAGCTGGGTGCAAAGCCTCAAGCAAGGACCCCACAGACATGTGCAGAGGACTGGTTCCTGGTCCCTGTCAGCAGGCCGCCACTCCTGCCATCAGATTCCCAGTGCTGAGATGCCGAAGCCCGCCATGTGGCCCGGCACATTTGAGGGTGCAGCCCCTCAGCTGAAATATTTTCCTTCTCACGTGACCAACTGTAATTCTGGGAATTTCTATACCTCATAAGGCACATTCCACACAGTCCCACAGTTTTAGAGAGCACATGCTCTGAAGAGGCACAGTGAGTTCTCTTCATTTTTAATAAAACAATGTTTTAGGCTGGGCACAGTGGCCCAGCACTTTGGGAGGCCAAGGCAAGTGGATCACTTGAGGCCAGGAGTTCAAGACAAGGCTAGCCAACATGGCAAAACCCCATCTCTGTTAAAAATACAAAAATTAGCCGGGCGTGGTGGCGTACACTTGTCCCAGCTACTAGGGAGGCTGAGGCAGGAGAATCGCTTGAACCTGGGAGGCAGAGGCTGCAGTGAGCCGAGATTGTGCCACCGCACTCCAGCCTGGGTGACAGAACAAGACTCCATCTCAAAAAAACAAAAACAAAACAAAACAAAAAAACACTCCACAATTTTTTAAACAGAACCAAGAAATCCTTACAATTTCCAGATCCTTGGTAGCCTTCCTCATCTCCTCCAGCGGGGCCTGGCCATGGAATCTTCTTTGCTCATGCATTTCGGGGACGTGCTGTTTTATCTTCTCTTCTAAATTTCCCTCCTGGAGGGCACCGAGAACCAAAGGAGAAAAAGGGAAATGATTTGACACATTTACTCTCATCCTAGCAACTCCCACCGTAACCAGGGAGAAAGCGTGTGCCTTTCTTCCCAGACCAAACAGCAGTCCTGAGGCTCCCGCACAGCTGTGCCAGTTACTGTGGAGCTACCCTGGGCCTCCCCCGCACCCACTCTCCTCCAGACTCACGCCGGAGGCCTGGGCTGCCTCTCCCATCCCTTCTTCAGTAGTTCAGACGCTGCCAGAACACACATTATTCTTATTTAAAAACCTCAAATTGATTTAAGATATGACACATTTAGGACACTGCACACGGTGCCACATGAAGGGAAAAGCAGGTTTCTGTTCCCACATGGAATACACGGTTTTCCTAAATCCTTAAACAAACAGAAAAGTGTATTCAATTATGATTTTAAACATATTTTCTGTTAGCACTGGGGCTCAGGGGTTTGGGGTTCCTTTAATTTTAAAGACAATGACTCAGGGTGGTAGAAAGAGCCGGGGATCTGCTGCAGGCGAGCTGTGGGGTGGTGGGGTCCACTCCAGTCTGCATGAGTGTGGGGCCCCAGGGTGTGGGCGTGGGTGTAAGTGCGGGCGTGGAGGTAGGTGTAAGCCTGGGTGTAAGTGTGGGCGTGGAGGTAGGTGTAAGCGTGGGTGTAAGTATGGGCGTGGAGGTAGGTGTAAGCCTGGGTGTAAGTGCGGGCGTGGAGGTAGGTGTAAGCGTGGGTGTAAGTGCGGGCGTGGAGGTAGGTGTAAGCGTGGGTGTAAGTGTGGGTGTGGAGGTAGGTGTAAGCGTGGGTGTAAGTGTGGGTGTGGAGGTAGGTGTAAGCGTGGCTGTGGTCATGGGTGTGGTGTGGGTGCGGGCGTGGGTGTGGTCATGGGTGTGGTGTGGGTGCGGGCGTGGGTGTGGTCATGGGTGTGGTGTGGGTGCGGGCGTGGGTGTGGTCATGGGTGTGGTGTGGGTGCGGGCGTGGGTGTGGTCATGGGTGTGGTGTGGGTGCGGGCGTGGGTGTGGTCATGGGTGTGGTGTGGGTGCGGGCGTGGGTGTGGTCATGGGTGTGGTGTGGGTGCGGGCGTGGGTGTGGTCATGGGTGTGGTGTGGGTGCGGGCGTGGGTGTGGTCATGGGTGTGGTGTGGGTGCGGGCGTGGGTGTGGTCATGGGTGTGGTGTGGGTGCGGGTGTGGCTGTGGTCGTGGGTGTGGTGTGGGTGCGGGCGTGGGTGTGGTGTGGGTGCGGGCGTGGGTGTGGTGTGGGTGTGGGCGTGGGTGTGGTGTGGGTGTGGTGTGGGTGTGGTGTGGGTGCGGGCGTGGGTGCGGGCGTGGGTGTGGTGTGGGTGTGGCGTGGCTGTGGTCATGGGTGTGGTGTGGGTGCGGGCGTGGGTGCGGGCGTGGGTGTGGTGTGGGTGCGGGCGTGGGTGTGGTGTGGGTGTGGTCATGGGTGTGGTGTGGGTGCGGGCGTGGGTGTGGTGTGGGTGTGGTGTGGGTGTGGCGTGGGTGTGGCGTGGGTGTGGGCGTGGGTGTGGTGTGGGTGTGGGCGTGGGTGTGGTCATGGGTGTGGTGTGGGTGTGGTGTGGGTGTGGTGTGGGTGTGGCGTGGGTGTGGCGTGGGTGCGGGTGTGGGTGTGGCGTGGGTGTGGCGTGGGTGTGGCGTGGGTGTGGCGTGGGTGTGGGCGTGGGTGTGGCGTGGGTGTGGGCGTGGGTGTGGTCATGGGTGTGGTGTGGGTGTGGTGTGGGTGTGGTGTGGGTGTGGTGTGGGTGCGGGCGTGGGTGCGGTGTGGGTGCGGTGTGGGTGTGGTGTGGGTGTGGTGTGGGTGCGGGCGTGGGTGCGGTGTGGGTGTGGTGTGGGTGTGGTGTGGGTGCGGGCGTGGTTGCGGGCGTGGCTGTGGTCATGGGTGTGGTGTGGGTGCGGGCGTGGGTGCGGGCGTGGGTGCGGGCGTGGGTGCGGGCGTGGGTGCATGGCTACCGTGAATACAATGGCACACAGTCTCACTTGGCCTCCCCGAAGACCCTCTCACTCCCAGCAACAGGGTTCGTGTGGGTTTTGCTTGCTTCTCAGAATAACTATGGAAGTGAAAGCATGACATCCTCTGGAGTGCTGCAGAACAGCCCCCAGGTCAGGGCATGCTCTGTGTCAGCGCTTCAGACCCCAGCTCTTACTGTGACCCAGGGTGATGGGGGGTTAGTGGGCCACTGTGGTCTGCTGTGGGCTTTTTAAAGGCCAAATGTGACAGGTAAACTCCTTGGAGGATGTAAGAGAACATTCAAATGTTTGAGACGAAATGGTTTTAGTCTAAGCCATTTTCACAAGTTTGGGGAGTTAATCCAACCTAGTTGGCCTTCGAGATTTTCCCCAAACACTCTCAGCTTCCATGAGGAACAAATTCTGCAGGAACAGAACATGTCCTTTGTCACCCACATCTCATCCCACCTCACCCTTCCTCCAGGTTTCTTACATCACAGCCGGGATCCAGGGTACGTTAAACGGAGTGGGGAGCCCCCTGGCAGACGTAGGCTGAGCACCAGGGCCAGGGGCCAGGCCCAGGGCCTTCCAGGCTCAGGCCCCACAGTCTCTTCTGCTCTGGCCTCTGAGTCCAGTGAGGCGCCTTCAGTGAGAGCCACAGCGAGCCTGGTGCAGGCCAGGAAAGTACGGGGGCACCGGAGAGCAGTGCTCATGCCCTGGGGTCTCCAGTGGTCTTCCTGAGGCCACCCTTGGCTTCCCAGGATGCCTAGGAGGTGCGAGGGAGGGGCCCAGCTGAAGAGTCAGCGTGGGAAATGCTTGGACAAGAAGGCATGTCCACACTGAGGTTCCGTGTCAGCCTGGTCCTTATACACGGCTCAGAGGAGGTGGAGATGACTAGGGAGCCCAGTGATCATCCCCAGGGCGCAGCCACTAACCCAGCTATAGAAGCTGTGAACGCGGAAAATCAAAGAAATGCTGCCATGAGGTGAGAGGGGTGAACCCTGGACCCCCGGGCTGCCGTGAGGTGAGAGGGATGAGGCCCGGACCCCCGAGCTGCTGTGAGGTGAGAAGGGTGAACCCCCGGAAACCTGAGCAGCTGCTGTCACCCTCCCAGCGAAGCCCCTCCCCTCCCCTCAAGGCCCAGATGGAACCTCCCCTAAGGTTCCAGCTCCGCACTAGGTAGGTAAATATGGGTAAGGAGTGAAGGACTGCGAGGTGGGGACAGCTGGCGCAAAGGCCCTGAGGTAACAACAAGCTTCATGTGTCCAAGCGACAGGCAAAAGCCCAATGTAGGAGGAGGGAGGAAAAATGGAGGAGGATGAGTTGCTTGGTCCATTAAAACAATAGAAACAATACCAGGGTTAAGTCTTTGCTGCACTGCCTCTGTCTTGACTTGTGCTACCCACTGAGTGTGGTGTCCCAGGCAAGTTTCCTAGGCCCTAAAATCTGTTTGGGATGATGAATGTTACCAAAATGTCTATATTCATGTCCTGTTCTGCTGCCCCCAAAAGCATCAGGGTCTCATATGGGTCTCATATGGTCCCACCCAGGGACCAGCCTCCAGCTTCCGTCCTTGCCTTGTGCCCTGACTCTGCTCTGTCCACCAGGCACTGCGGAGCGTGTTCTGCCCTGTGAACTCACTGGACCACCCAGTGCTCCTCAGCCCCATTTGCTCCATCCATCCCTATTCCCCAGTGCCAAGTGCATGCCTCTGAGCCCCTACCCTTCCCCTCACGTTGGTCCCAGGTTAGCACCAGGCGTCCCAAATATCCCTCCCTGCTCCCCTGAACGCCAGGCCCCTCTGTGGCTCACCAGCGATGCCTGATGGCGGCCTGTGGCTGCCTGCCTTTCCCGGGGACGACAACCTGCCCAGCAGCCTGGCCACCCCCTGGCCAGGGACTCAAAATCAAAACGTCTCAAGTGCTTCCTGACACAGCTTCTCGGTTCTGGCTGTTTCCTCCACCCCATGGTGGCTACTTTGCCTGGGTCCCCTTCACCTGGGTCAACGCCTGGCCTTGCTGCCTCACCCAACACCCCATGAGGGGAAGGGCTGAGCGGCCCTGAGGGTCAGGTCTAAGGAAGCTGGGGTGGGAAGTAGTGGGATCAGAACTCAGCATGAGAAGACCTGGGGAGGCAGCGGGGGTGAGATGGGGAGGGCACGGCAGGGCAGGGACTGCAGCGGGTGGATCTCGGATCGCGTCTCCCCTCAGCGCCCACAGCAGCACCCACTATAGAGGGTTCAGCAGCACTCTGTATCCTGGTGACCTACAGGAGCTATGGCTGGGTGACAGCAGTTCCCTGACGGCAAGGACCCCATCTTCCAGGGTTACCTGGCTCTCCCTGGAGCCCACCACAGCCTGGAGGTTCAGGGCTCCTCAGTGCATGCTCATGAAATAAACAACAGCACCTGCCCGTGGGTGGCTGGCTGAGCCCTGGAAGGACTGAGTCCCAGTCGCAGCTACCAACCTCATTTCTTTACTTGCTCGTGGCGATTTCTCTTTGCTTGGTTTCATTTTTCCAGGTGGATTCAGTGGTACTTTCCTGTTATCTATCAGATCTGTGGCAGAGGGAATCTTTGATGCCACCTAGGAAAATGCAACGAGATGATTTCTGGAATCCCAGTAGATGCTATTTTTCCACAAAGCTAACCTGCCAGGTGTGTTAGACTCGCTCCTCATCCATGAAGAGGTGGGTCCCAGGCCGCCCCAGGTAGATGGTCCTTGTGCAACGCAGTCATCCCCCCAGGTCTTGGCTAGCTCTCGCGCCCTACTGGGATCTCAGTTTGGTCATCTTTTCGGGGCTTCCCTGACAGCCCAGGCTGGGGTAGGAGGTAACGATGCAGAGTGAGGGGACCCTGGGGTAGCTCGGAAGGCTGCCCTGCATGCCCTTATGCCCCCCATGCCAGGTTTGCTGCAGTGGCTGGCTTCCTACAGGCGTCCTTAGATGGCCCTCTCCACAGGGGCCCCAGATCTGTTTCTCCAGCTTCAGTGCCAGAGCCTAGGAGACCTGGGAGGACCCAACACTCACTGTGATGTACAACCTAGGCAGGAGGAGGAGGCTAGCACCCCAAGGGCGGCGTGACCAGTGCTGCTCGCTGCTGCCCCCAGTGGACACATGTGAGAGCCACGCTGGCCCCTCCGGACCTCAGGGAGCTTTGGGCCTGTGTGGGTGCCTGCAGTATGCAGTGTGCACATGTGTGTCTGTGTGTTCCCGGCGACTGTCAGAAACCAAAGGATGACAAAAACAGGTAGGAGGGAACCCTGGCAACAGAGTGGGAGAGAAGAACTTCCAACCAGGGGCTACTGCAATGTGGAGACTCGTAGGATCTATTTAGCATTTACTGAGATGATGTTTGGAACTGTTCTATCTGCCATTCTCTCCTCCAAATGAATTTCCAGGCCCGGGCCTTTGTCTGGCCATGTAGTTTAACCCTAGTACATGCCTGACACTTAGAAAGTGTTTGGCAACCAGAAAGGGCGGAAAGATGGGAGGTAGGGAGGACCAGGGACCACCCACCAACCTTTTCCTATCCCTTCCACCCCACCAAAAAGCAAGGCACAGGCTGCAGACACAGCACAGGAAACTCTTGGCTGGCTGAGAGCTGGGACGCTTTCAGGTGATCAGGATTCTCCCAAAGATTCTTCCAACAGAAAGAAAAGAACAAATGCTAAATCCTGGCCGGGCACAGTGGCTCACACCTGTAATCCCAGCACTTTGGGAGGCCAGGGCGGGCAGACTGCTTGAGGTCAGGAGTTCAAAACCAGCCTGGCCAACATGGCGAAACCTGTCTCTACTAAAAACACAAAAAATTAGCCAGGTGTGGTGGCGCATGCCTGTAGTCCTAGCTACTCAGGAGGCTGAGGCGGGAAAATCGCTTGAACCTGGGAGGCAGAGGTTGCAGTGAGCCAAGATTGTGCCACTGCACTCCAGCCTGTCTCATAAATAAATAAATAAATGCTAAATCCAGTGGGTGTTTTTTTCTTTTAAAATCAGACACTTAATTTTATTTTAAAAGACATTAAAAGTATGTATTTGGAGGGAAGCCCACCCATCCACATTTTACTCCTACTCTAAAATATAGAGAAGGAAGACTTTTTCGAACATCCAGTTCTTGAGTGAGCAAGCAAAGAACCAAATATAAACATGAACACACCGGCGAGGTCTAAAACAGGCTGCCGCTTTGGTGGCGTGGAATGGGCTTTCTGCCAGGGTTTGTATGTCGAGTGTCAAACATGCAATTGATCTGAAGCCCAAAATATGGGCTCAAGTCGTGGCTGGTTTCAGAGAGACATGAAGAGAAGTGCAGTGCGTTTTACAAAGCAGGTGACGGACCCAGGTTCTACCCAGCCACAGGCTTTAGCTCTGCAGCCCTTTCAGCAGCTGCAGCCTCAACGCTCCCACCCCATCGAATGTACTCAGGGTGTGACCTCACAGTGACGGGTCAGCAAAAGCACATGCAGGGCAGGGGGGCACACCCCAGGACCAGGCTGCAAAGCCAGCGGCCATGATTCCCTAGGCCCGCCCAGCCCAGCACAGCCCAGCCCAGCCCAGCCCAGCCCAGCCCAGCCCAGCCCATGGGTGCCACTGGCCAATGGGATCCACCCAGCAGAGGCTGCCCAAGGCCGTGGCGCCCTCTTGTGTCCTCCTGCCCAGCGGCAGGGAGCTGGGAGGCCAACAGCCTGGGAGCTTGCCCTCCCCCGGCCAATGCATGGAACCACTTCCCTGTTATGGACATGGAAATCGGAGTTTTATTTATTTATGCTTGTCTCTCCAACAATACTGAAATACACAGATACACATCTGTGTATATAAATGCTTATATGATTGCTTTTATTTCTATAAAATGGACTCCTAAATGTGTTCAAAGAAGGACACATTCTTAACTTGGAAGGATGCCTTCTGAGCAGCTGGTGGCAGCAGCCTCCATGGCCTAAACCACGCTCCACCACCTCGGCTCCTTCCCACACTGCTCCACCACCTCGGCTCCTTCCCACGCTCCACCACCACCTCGGCTCCTTCCCACACTCCACCACCTCAGCTCCTTCCCACACTGCACCACCTCAGCTCCTTCCCACGCTGCTCCACCACCACCTCGGCTCCTTCCCACGCTCCTCCACCACCTCGGCTCCTTCCCACACTCCACCAACTCGGCTCCTTCCTGCTGACTACACAGGTGCCTGCACCTCACATCCACCCTATGTCTCCCTCACAGGCTGAGCATCTTTTCATGTATTTACAGTGGCTTAGATTTCCTCTTCTGTGGACTGCCTGCCATACTTTTTGCCCATTTCTTCTACTGGATCCTCAGATTTTTAAAATCAATTAGGAGCCATTCTTTGTATATTAGATATGAACATTTAGGCACAAAGATCTTTCCGTGGACTCTGACTACAGCACTCTGGGCCATACAAAGTATCTCACCAGTGCCTGGGGCAGCGCAGGCCCAGAGGGTGGCACAGGGCAGCAGCAGGCCTTTCCATGCGTTCAGCTGCCTCACCCAGGGCCTGTGGGATGCGCAGAACAGCAGCCAGCTACCACGGAGCCCTGCCTGCTGCCACGGCCGAGGGTCTGCCTCTGCACTAGGTGCGCACTCCCGTGGGCAGGGCCTGTGCCTGGTCCCCCTCCCTGCTCAGAGCAGGCCATCAATACTCACTGACTGAACTGCTCTATCTCATGATGGATGAGTTTCTAGAAAACCTATTTTTTTCTTTTTTAAGAAAATGCATACACTCTCGCTGTGACGGTCTCATAGGACTCAGAAGCACAACTGTGGCAGCATCGACCCCTCCTCTGCACCCCCCTCCCCAGAGCCACAGCCCTCCCTGCAAAGTCACTGGGTTGGTGTACGTTCTTCCAGACCAATGAGAGTTTTTGTGCACTGTCCTACAACTTGTGGTGCTTTAACTTACAGTGATTTCTTCAAGACACTTTCAGGCCAGTGGATATGATCACTGACTCACCCTTCTGTCGGCCACAGAGGCAGCTCATGGTCTGGATGTGACAATTTAGCCATCTCCATCTGTTGACATTTAAAGTTTCCCATATTTTTGCTATAATTCAGCTCTGAAAGCATTCTTAGTGATGTCTAATTGTGCAAGTATTTTTATTCCTGGAAGCGGCAAAATATGTATTTTTAAACTTTCCCACATATTGGGGAAATTAGGAAAAAGGTGACAGCAAAGACGGCGACTGAGTGTCCTGTGGGGCCCGGGACCTGAGAAGGGTGAGATGCAGTCCTGGTTTATCCAACGCATTGGACACTGTGAATTCCTAACTCTGAGCCTTGTTCTGAGGTTACGTAAGATGTCACCATCAGGGAAGCTGGGCCGGAGGGAGATGGAAACACTATTTTTGCAACTTTCCTGTAAGTCAAACACTAGTTCAATACAAAGTTAGACAAAGGAAACACTCCTGAACTGTCCAAGCAGCCCACGCCTGCAGGCCCACGTGGCCACTCTCTCTGCTGTGGGGTGAAGCCCTCGGGGGCCTGACCCCAGCTAAGGGAGGTGCAGAGGCAACCTGTGGCCTTTCAAAGTAACACACAGGGAGCATCTCTTAAAAGAAAGAACCGAAGAAACATATGTGACCAAATTCAAAGGCACATTTGCCTGACTACGCTCACAGGACAGAGAAGCAAGCCAGGCGCATTCTGGAAGGAGGAGCCACTGGCTCCCACCACCCTGTGCCCATGGCCTGTGCCCGCAGCCCTGTGCCCACTGCCCTGTGCCCGGCTGGACTAAGACCCTCATAGTCTGGGGAAAACGGGAAGAGAGGACTGTATTCAGGATGTCCCGTGTCCCATAGCTTAAGAGCTGGCAATCTTGGGGGATGGTACTCAACATGTCCCGTGTCCCATAGCTTAAGAGCTAGCAATCTTGGGGGACAGTACTCAGGATGTCCCGTGTCCCATAGCTTAAGAGCTGGCAATCTTGGGGGACTGTACTCAGGATGTCCCGTGTCCCGTAGCTTAAGAGCTGGCAATCTTGGGAGACTGTATTCAGGATGTCCCGTGTCCCATAGCTTAAGAGCTGGCAATCTTGGGGGACTGTACTCAGGATGTCCCGTGTCCCGTAGCTTAAAAGCTGGCAATCTTGGGGGACTGTACTCAGGATGTCCCGTGTCCCATAGCTTAAGAGCTGGCAATCTTGGGGGACTGTACTCAGGATGTCCCGTGTCCCATAGCTTAAGAGCTGGCAATCTTGGGGGACTGTACTCAGGATGTCCCGTGTCCCATAGCTTAAGAGCTGGCAATCTTGGGGGACTGTATTCAGGATGTCCCGTGTCCCATAGCTTAAGAGCTGGCAATCTTGGGGGATGGTACTCAGGATGTCCTGTGTCCCATAGCTTAAGAGCTGGCAATCTTGGCTTCCAGGGAAACTGCCTGCCCCGAGGTCGAGACCAAGGGTGAGGAGCCCAGAAAGACCTCTGCAGGGCCCACCTCAACCTCAGCTGCTTTTTATCTTTTGAATCTTTTCCCCTCATCTCCTCTTCCCTCTTCCCTCTTTGAGCTTCTAATTCCTCAGACAGGAGCCAAAAGTCAGTGAGCCAAGAGGCAAGCCCTCAAGGCTGGGGTGGGAAGCTGTCCGCTCTGGCTGGGCAGTGAGCAATGGTTCTGGATGCTGCACTCCAACCCAGCCCCACCAGCCAGCAGCCTGCACAGGCAGCTTCCTCCCCAGGTCTCGGCTCATCCTCCATGGACGGGGATGCGTGTGAGCACCCACCCGCCCCCGGGACCGGACTAGTGCCCGGTCGCCGCCTGCGCGCGCCGTACCATGCTCCTCTGCGGAGGCAGGAGTTTGCTGAGCTCTTCCTTCCTCTTCCTCATCCTCTGGGCTCGCTCTCTCCACTCCTGCAGTGCCCTTTTCTCTCTGGAGAAAGGGAAGGTTAATGTCATAAGTTACAGGCAGCTTCGAGCCAAGGCTATAGGATTTCTCTGTCATTTTACAGCTTGTGGTGCACCTGTCTCCAGGGGGCACAGGCTGGGGGCGTGCATGCCCTCTGGGTGGGAGTCTGAACCACAGCCTCTTCCTCCGGGCACATCTGGGCAGAGCCGGGAACGCCGGGTTCTATCCCGAGGCTCTGTGTGTCGGTGCTGCCAGCAGTGACTGACGCTGGGGGCCAACCGCACCCAGTGACCGAGGAAAAGCCATCAGGACCCCTTTCAGATAAGGGCACCAGCTGGGGCTGCCACCACAAGTGCTGCACGACCGGTTGGGGGTGCCTGGCTGCGGGTACTTGTCGACATAAGGTCTGTCTGTGGAAGATCTGAATGCCTGTCTCTAAGTCCCTCCCTTCAGACACTTGAGTTTCACTTTTAAAAACAGGCATCTGGCCAAGGAGGGCCGATCACGAGGTCAGGAGATCGAGACTATCCTGGCTAACACGGTGAAACCCCATCTCTACTAAAAATACAAAAAATTAGCCAGGTGTAGTGGTAGGCGCCTCTAGTGCCAGCTACTCGGGAGGCTGAGGCAGGAGAATCGCTGGAACTCAGGAGGCAGAGGTTGCAGTGAGCCAAGATTGGGCCACTGCACTCCAGCCTGGGTGACAGAGCAAGACTCTGTCTCAAAAAACAAAACAAAACAAAACAACAAAACAAAACAAAACAAAACAAGAACAGGCATCTTCAGGCCTCCCCAATCCCGAGCCAGAGTTACATGCTCCCTCCTCACAGCTCGTCGCCTAGGGCTGTGAACATCCCGAGTGACGCCCACATCTGCGGCTGGGCTGGGCTCCTCCTGTGTGGCTGGGGTGGAATGAGGTCCCCAAGAGCCCCTACCCAGGCCCAGGGCTCCACCCCCGGAAGGCCAGCTCTCCAGCCTGCAGGACTCCTGCGGTTGGTACCCCCTCTCCATCCTGCCCCCAGATCCGGCCTCCTCTTGTCTCTCACATCATCATCCTGGATGCCTGGGTCCCAGTCCGGGTTTTCCTCGACGCCTCCACCCGACCTCTGCTCTCCTTCCTTGTGGTCACAGCAGCTCAGCCCTCCTGGGCTCTACCTGGCCCACGGCCCACCTCTGACCACCTTCCTGCTGAGGGCTCCATCCCGGGTCAGTGCTGCCTGGGATCAGAGCCTGGCTGCGTCCTCTCCCGGTGCCACCTCAGGGCACAGGTGGTCTCAGCAGCTGCCTCAGGTGAGGCCGTGTCCTGACACCTGCCTGGGTGTGTCCCAGCCCCAGCCAGGCTGGTGCCCCCTCTGTCCCCACTCAGCACCATGTGTGGCGCTGGCCCTGCTGTGCTCCTGGACGAGAGCCTCCACTTAGTGTCACTGTCTTCCGGTCACGCCTTGGGAAGCAAAGGGGTGACGCTGTCCACAGGGTGATGTGAACGGGGCTGTGCTGGGTCTGGGCCTCAGAATAGGCCTGCCGAGCTGCTCACTAGGAGACTGCAGGGCACTGGCTCTGGGCTCCAGGCAGGAAAATAAAGAAGAAAGAGTTCACTTGCTCTTTGTATCCAAGAACTTCTCCTCCATGAAGGTGTGGGACGAGGCCCGAGCCTGGTGCCTGGGGGTAAGAGTGCCCTTTCTGCCCCCTGCAGCTGGTGGTGCCCAGAGAGCCTGGGGCAGGGGCTGTGCCTGCAGAAGATCTCATCACAGCCATGGCCAAGAGGGTGCGGGTGAGTGGGACGCCCACAGGCAGCCTCCTGGCAGGGCAGGTGATACCTGAGGAGTCAACGGGGGCCGGTGTCCGGACACCCACTTCAGAAAATGGTACCCTGAAACTGGCAGAGCCGAGGCAGGACTGGGACCCACCTGCAGCAGCGAAGGGAAGGGAGGCACCTGCTGGGGCACACAGTGAGGGGAGGGCAGCTGGCATGCTCGACAGGCAGGGCCGGTCCTGGGGGGCTCACCTCGCAGTGAGTGAGGGGCCCGGCTCTGTAGAGTTACCCCGAGGGACAGTGTGGGGCGACTGATGGGCACCAAAGGAAAGCCTTCCCGGTGCTCCCTGGGCCCCAGCAGCTGTGGCCCGTGGCCGGCAAGACCCGGTCCCACAGCGATGGGCTTTCTGGTGCAGCCCGGACCACACTCCCATGTCCTAGGACAGCCCTAGAGCGGTCAGTCAGCCTCATCCTTGCCCGTCAGTATGACAGCCTGGGGCAGGGGACCAGCTCTGAGGGCTTCACCTCACTCATCTTTTTAATGAAAAAGACCACCAACTACAACGTCTGTCTGGACACTGGGTGACAGCTGTGGACAATCACAGAATCTGTATGCTGAACACAGTCCCTATCACATGGTCCCGAGAGAAAATAGCACACACACAACAGGGTGGCTTCAGGAGGGTTTATTCATGTTGGGGAGGGAGCAGGTGAGCCACAGGGGCGGTGCAAGAGCCCTGTGCCAGTCAGGGCCGGGCTGCAGCCGCCCGCAGGACAGACCAGGGAAGGAGAGATTGCCGGAACCAGAAGGAGGGAGAGGCTGGACTCGGCCAGCTCCAGGCAGCTCACAGGGAAGCTGGGAAAGTAAAGACGAGGCCCTCGCTCTCCCCTTCCTCCTCGACCTCCTGCTGGGGGCCCCCACTGGCCAAAGCCAACAACCAAGTGAGGGGCACGGGGGTGCTGTGGCTGTGGTCCATGCCGGCCGGACTCCTGGGGCTCAGAGAGGGGTAGAGCCAGGTGGTCAGTGGAGCTGGAGGACAGAGAAGACACTGAGGACACTGAGCACATCGGCCAACACACCTCGCAAGGTGGTGGCACTGGCAGCAGTCACAGCAACACAAGAATGAACCTCTCTGACGACCATGTCAGGGCCTGGAATACTCCAGGGAAAATGAGGAGGAAAGGACTGAGGAAGAAGAAGAAATGAGGGAAAAGGACAAGAAAGCAGGCAGGTGTCATGAGGAAGCCAGGGCAAAGACGGACACAAGGAGGCGACCACAAGCACTGCACCTGCGCCTGCCCCACACGGAGGCCTCAGGGCTGCACACAAGTGAGCCCGTGCACGCAAGGCCCTGCAGACCACGAGTGCTGCGCCTGCCCCACAAGGAGGCCTCAGCGCCTGCCCCACACGGAGCGCTGCACCTGCACCCGCGCCTGCCCCACACGGAGGCCTCAGGGCTGCACACAAGTGAGCCCGTGCGCAGCGCTGCAGACCACAAGGGGCATGTGCAGCTCGGCTTCCAGGTGAGGAAGAGACGGATCCTGGATCAGCATCAGTGAGGGGAGAACTAACTAAACACTTCCAAAAGGCCTGCCATAAAATCACAGCCCAGTCCCAGTTCCGGGTGCCCTGAGCTGGCTGCGCGGACCCCCACCCTGTGTGGACTCACCGTCTCTGCTTCTCCATCAGAGCCTGCTTCTCCCGGAGCTCTCGGAGCGCTGCCACTCGGCTCTCTTCCAGTCTTTTTGTTCGGATCGCCATTTGGTACGGTGACAAGAGGTCGGGTAAGATGCTCCTGGAGGAGGCTGTCTTCCTTCTAAAATTACAGAGTGTTTTTAGCTGAATGTTTAACATAAACCCTGTGACGGTAATTCATACATGCGAAACGTAAAAGGAGGGCCTGTGGATCATCTGCTCATCAGAACAATTATCACGACTAGAAGCTGCAGTCACCCCACAGAGTCCACAGTCTTGACTGTTGATTTCAGGACATGTAATGAAGATGCGTGGATGGCAGCAGGACAACGTGCCCACTGCCAGCCAGCTACTTTCCCGGGACGCTTGACAGTCGGCTTGGGAAATGCACCTGAAGGATATGCAGCCTCGGGAGCTGCACCCGACCTGCTTGAGACCAATGCCGCACCTTATCTGACCTGGACAGAGACGGCCGCAGAAGCAGGAGGCCTGGCCAGCAGCTCGCCTGGGCTGGACGATGTGACGCGCCTGGAGTTCAGGTGCATGGGGTGGTGCTGCAGCAGGTCAGAATCCCATCGCTGGGTGATGTGGGAGCAGGGGGCGGGGCAGGCAATGCCATCAGAAGGCGCCTGGCCTCCCTACACACATTCAGGCAGGGTCGGATACTGTGTCCCCCTTGAGGGAAGCCTGCAGGACAGCAGAGGGGACAGCCAGTAACACGGTGGGGTTGCACGGTGCTGGGGACTCCCTCTCCCTGCCCATGAGAGGGAGCTGACAGGTGTGCCTGGTGTTTCCTCCCAGTGAAAACACCTGGGGAAAACCAGGCCAGAGACAGGGGCTCTGAGCCCAGGACTGAGAGCCAGCCAGGTTCCAGAACATGACACCTCACCATGACCCTTGCACCAAAGCAGCTTAAGAAACACAACTGGAAGCCCTGCCTGGTCTTCCCTCTGAAACCAAACACCTCGCCCAGGGGAGAAAGGCCCATAGCATTCCACGGCCTGCTCTGTGCAGCCTCACACCAGCAGCACATCTTGGGAGGCCACAGCCAAGCAGCATGCCCGGTGGCCACGTTCCAGGAGGCTGGCCCACCGCCCCACACTGCACGACCTCCCACCCTCATCTTCCCTGTCTGCACGGAAACAGCAGTGACTGTCTCTCATCTTCCCCACCTGCACGGGAACAGCAGTGACTGTCCCAGCAGAGCAGAGAGGGCAGGCATGGCCTGTGCTCTGGGACAGGGGCCACCTGGGGTGCGTGCTGGGCACTGGCCTTTAACCTGCTGCTGTTGGAAGGGCAGGTGGCCCGGGCTCTATGGAACACCAGGTTTCCCCTTGTGGTCTCAGGGTCCTGAGGAGTATGGAGGAGCTGCCCCAGAGGAAGGCGTGCTGGACGTCAGAATCAGGCTGGGGCAGTGATGCTCTGTCGTACTCCAGCTCCGTGTTTGATGACTTCAGAATGCTTTTATTCCCTCCCAATATAATTTTGGGATTTCAGGACCAGACCATTATTTACCTATGATTTTTACATAACATCACTTTTCTTGCAAGTATTTTGGACATGAGCACACAGCCTTATAAGCAAGCCCAAGCCACGTGAGTCACCTTGGACCTGGCCTGCTGTTCCCACCATGCCCGCTGCTCCCTGGCCAGAGAACACAGAGCAACACCAGCTTTCCGAGTCCCAGACCCTCAGGAAGGGCCAACACCCCGAGCGTGGACCAGGGCCATAATCTCAGAGCTTCTTCTTAATACCTGTGACCCCACGACAACCCGACCAAGTGGGGAAACTGAGGCCCTGATAATGCGTGTGACACCACAACCACCCCTGTGGGAAAGCTGAGGCACAGAGTGGCTCTCTATGGCTCACCCTGGGCAGAGGCAGCAGAGGGGGAAGACAACATCCAGGGCCCACCCAGCCATGGGGCAGGAGCTCCAGGTTGAGGCTTCCTGCCAGAGGCTCCAGTTCTCTGCCCCAACTTCCCAAGCCACCCAAAGCAATCTCCGAAGGCTAGGGTCTAGTATCCAAATCTGACATATTGATCAAATTATAAGTACTATTAATAAGCACAGCACAATTCACCTGGATTAGCTATTATTAGGGTCCCTAACAATAAATAAATAAATGAAGGGAGGAGGGAAGAAAAGAGGTTTCTAAGCAGCAGGCTAAGCATATTCCTGCCCTTTCACCGTGCGACTGTGTGGACTGAGAACACCACAAGCGTGTTGGAGCTTCCGAGGCCTCGCTGTAGCTGGGAACCTGCCGTGCGTGCTGCCAGGACATCCTACACTTTAATCTGTTAGTGATGCTTCCAAGGTTTGTTTTGTTCTTTTTTTTTTTTTTTGAGACGGAGTCTCGCTCTGTCGCCCAGGCTGGAGTGCAGTGGCGCGATCTCGGCTCACTGCAAGCTCCGCCTCCCGGGTTCACGCCATTCTCCTGCCTCAGCCTCTCAGAGTAGCTGGGACTACAGGCGCCCGCCACTACACCCGGCTGATTTTTTTGTGTTTTTAGTAGAGACGGGGTTTCACCGTGGTCTCGATCTCCTGACCTCGTGATCTGCCCGCCTCGGCCTCCCAAAGTGCTGGGATTACAAGTGTGAGCCACCGCGCCCGGCTGTTTTGTTCTGTTTTGAATGTTCAAACCTACAGGACAGCTGAAAGATCAGGGCCATGAGCGCTTCATGCTGACGCCTCCGGGAAGGTCTGGTGCCATCGTGAACCTGCTCATGCTGGACGCTGCATGGAGCCTGAGGGACCAAAGACCACTGCGGCCTCCAAGAATCTTCACCCGCAGGAAGCCATTGTTGTCCCCTCGGCTATGACAATGTGCCCCTTGAGAATGCATGATCTAGATTCACCAATTGTTATTTTGCAGCATTCTCTCTCTAGGTATTTATACACACACAGGCATATATACCACATGCAGGCACACACATGCACACCACAGACACACACCTCCCATATGTGTAGGCGCACGCCTTACCACACCCATGATTTGAGTTTTTCTCTCATGTAGCCTCTGCAGAGCCTGTTTCCTAGGGACCCTTGTCCTGGGTGAAAGGAAAATAAAATCTCGGCCCCCAAACTCACTGTGCCAAAGGCAAAGGTAAGCTTGGGAAGTGGGCCGCACAATGACTGCCTTCCTTTTGTCCTCAGGCGGCTGCCATTTATTTTCTGCATAACTGACCTTTCCCCCAACTCCTCTCTTTTCACAGGTAAAATGTGGATTCAGTGAGCACTGCTCGAAGCCTCGTGACCACTTGGCTCACCACCTGCCCCCACTTTTACTATTCTTTCCTCCTTCCCCTGCTGCCCATTCTTTCTCCTGTAAACGCTGACGTCCTCAAAGCTCTCTCTGGAGAAGGCAAAGGCCACGGATCTTACTGTCACTTATGTCTCTTTTCCCCGGGCGCATCCTCAACCTTGGCAAACTCAGCCTCTGAATGGACTGAGCTCTGCTGCAGACGCTCTGGGCTTGATGCGGGTCCCCGTTACACTAAACCCGGGGCCGGCGCTCGCTGCACAGTAAACCGCTGGCAATGTGGAGGGACACTTTAAAAGCTGGACCTGATGTTTTAAAAGATAATTTAAAATAATTGTATAAATTCGCAAAGATCAAGAAAATTCCCCGTTGCTTTTAAGTTTTACCTGAAAACGTGTCTTGGCTTTGGCAGTTCTTCCTCACTGTTCAAGACCACCTTGAGATTTGGAGGTAATTCTCTCGGTAAGAGCTGACTTCCCAGAACGTCTGCCTTCACGTGCTCAACAATCTCCTGCCTCAGCTTCCGAAAGCGCCTGATCTCCTCCTCGCTGGGCCAGTTCTCCGAGGAGTCAGTAGACTTCCTCAGTTCACTCAGGTCTGGCTTTTCCACAGGCGGGAGAAAGCCGGCCTTCTCTTTCATCACAGCCGCCTCTGGGCCCTGAGCGTACACAGCTCCTTCATTACACGCATGGTCTCCAGACAACTCCAATCCTGGGCTCAGGAGGTCATGGAGGGTCATCTCTTTAACCGGTGGAGCCTCTGGTAGAGTAAGAAACCGCTTTAGTAGCTACCATCAATGCCATCCCTCTATGACTCATTCAAAAAGCCAGTGACAGCCTGGATGGCGGGGGGTGGGGTGCCCAGATCCTCCATGGCTGCCACGTTCCCTGTTGATCCAAACAATTCCCATCACCCCACCTGCCATCTGCACCACGCCAGGCTGCTACGGCACACAAAGCAGTTCCACATGGAGGGAATGGAAACAACACCGCCAGAAGCACACCTGGACTCTCCCACGGAGGCCCCACCGGGCACCTGACTCTCCCCTGCAGGCACCGCCAGGCGCACCTGACCCTCTCCCGCAGGTCCCGCCAGGTGCGCCTGACCCTCCCACATAGGCCCCGCCGGGCGCACCTGACCCTCCCACGCAGGCCCCACCAGGCCCCACCCAGCACACCTGACCCTCTCCCGCAAGCCCCACTGGGTGTACCTGACCTTCCCACGCAGGCCCCACTGGGCACACCTGACCTTCCCACACAGGCCTTACCACTTTGGAGGGACTTTTTGCATGTGTACACAGGGCAATCTTGCCACATTTAATCAACATTTCTGCTTCCCCTCAGATCACTTAGAATCTTTCTAAGTAATGTTTAGCCCATTATGCCTGCTTTTCTTGTTTGGTGATGCTTTTGTTGACTTTCTCAAAACATGACTCCAGGGAGGCACTCCAGGCACTTCGGGAGCCACTGGGACCTATTGGCCAGTCTTCTCCCAGCACGTGCCCAGCACGACCTGAAGGCTGAGTGAGACCCCAGGTGGCCGTCGCAGTGGACACAGGTGCATGGACATCACGCCCCTGGCTGCCACATGCTCCTGACTGCTGCGTGCTCGGGGTCTTCGGTTTGAAAGGAAAAGTTTTAAAAAATGGGCAAACATGCTTCAAAATGTCCTAAGAAGTTGTGAAATTCCCCCTGGGCTACAAGTGACTAGAAACATGCATATTTGACCAATCTGCCTGTAGACAACTGATTTAGGGCTGGGGACAAAACTGAAATTCATGAAAATGAAAGCAAACAGGAAGAGTGGGATACAGCAAAAAGACTTTTCTTTTTTTTTTTTTTTAAGGCGGAATCTCACTCTGTCATCCAGGCTGGAGTGCAGTGGCACCATCTAGGCTCTGCCTCCCAGGTTCACACCATTCTCCTGCCTCAGCCTCCCAAGTAGCTGGGACTACAGGCGCCCACCACCACGCCCGACTCATTTTTTGTATTTTTAGTAGAGACGGGGTTTCACCGTATTAGCCAGGATGGTCTCGATCTCCTGACCTTGTGATCTGCCCATCTCGGCCTCCCAAAGTGCTGCGATTACAGGCGTGAGCCACTGAGCCGGCCAGCAAAAAGACTTTTTAAAGTAATTGAAAGGGCAAAGTGCTAAAAATATACATAGTAGCTGAAAAATCACTCTATGTGGCCCTAAAACCTAATAGAAAAGAGTCAGAAAATATTTATTTTTGACCAGTTACTTAATGTATTTTTTTCAAACTTACAGAAAAGTTGCAATAACACTGCTGAGAAGTTGGTGGGCCCCGTACCCCATCAGCAGCCGCTGGTGCCTGGCCCCCGAGGCTGCCTGCCCCCGTGAGCCTGCCCGCCCTCGCCTCCCTGTCTGGGGTGCTCATGCATTTCCTAAAACACTCAAGGGTAACTTTCAGACATCCTGCCCCTCCACCCTCAGATGGAGATGCTCACGTCCCATCACTGACTTCTGTCACTCACCAGCTGGCCTTCCTCACACCTTGATAACTGTCCCAGTAATGTCCTTTATCATATTTGTCCTGGCCCAGGATCCAATCCAGGATGAAGCATCACATCCAGTTTCCTATTCCTTTAGTCTCCTTCAATTGGAATGAACCTTCAACTTCCCCTCTTTTTTATCCTGATCCTCCAGTGGGGTCTGTCCGTGTCTCCTGAGCTCCCTGCATCCTGGCTCCGGCTGTGCCTGACGGTTCTGCCCCTCCATCCTTGTCCCGGCTGTCTCCAGGTCCTGGTCCTATCTCTCCTCGGCCACCCCATGCCCTCAGCTACCTGCCCCCATTCCTGCCAGGTGTCCAGTGCCCTCCACACTGCCAGTCCGGCGGCTACTTTTCTTTTCCTATTCTTATCACAACGTCCTGGCAGCGTCAGTGTCAAGGGTGCCAGAGCCAGGCGGCTTCAGAGCAATACACCAACAGAGGCCACGATAACCTGGTTACAATATGTCTACAAACAACTGAGCAAGCACAGGGCCAACAGCGGATTCTTAATCATTTAAAACAATTTCCAAATAGAGGCCATCTGGGTCAAAAGTACAAGGTCACATGTTATTTACAAAGACCTAATTATTTACACATTTCAATCACAGCACATATATAATTATCTCGGCTAATGGTTCCAAACATGCATTTTTCTTAAGTATCAAAGTACATCACAAATAGTAAAATTTTAAATATTCTGAAAATATTTCAGAATACGTGCTTTTTTGGCAAGGCTTCATTATGATTCTTCTTTATCCCAATTTAACTTTACTTTTTCCAAGTGTAACTACAATGCATACTCAAGACCAGAACACATCATGAGCATCTGAAAATACCTGGCTGGTCAGTATGTTGAAAGAATGGAACAGGTTAGTGAGCACCCACCAACAAGGTGATTAGATAAAACGTGTCTACAGGGCCATTTTCCTGCCAATTTCTTGTACCTCGTTAGGAATAAGGAATATTTCATTGTGCTTATTTTAAAATAGCTGTCTAATGGAGCATCAAGTCATTCCTGAAGCAGCTGCCTGCGGGTGGCTTGCAGGTGTTAACTGTTTCATTTGATTGATCACAATAAACTTCTACCAAAATCCACTTGAGCCAGGATCTATAATGTGCCCAGATTTATAGAACCAAGGAAAAGTCACAGAGACGATTGGGTCGGCCTGAGATCAGCGTATGCTGTGTCAACTCAGCAGAGGACCCATGGCTCCTGTATTTCTCAGGATGTTATTAAAGAGAAGGCGGGTTCTCCCCTGATTTTAAAAAGCTGTAACTTCAACGTTAATGTGATTTGTCATAAATCACCTCCTACAAACCTTGAGAAGTTGGATTTCTGGGGAGAGAGTGTTCTACTGCCCACATCTGCAGGAAGCGCTGGATAGCCACCAATCCCTTCTGCACAACGAGCTGAGGAGGGAATTCCAGAGGGCAGTGTCTTAGGTTCAGTGCTTTCAGTGTGGTTACGCTCCCTGCAGTGGAGGAAAAAAAAAAACTGTTAGCATTTTATATACCATTTTTGAAACGAAAATGAGGAACAAATAATAGTAACTTTTCACATTTTAAAATATGATTCTATTCAGTATTTGGGGTAAAATCATGTTAACAGATGTCAAAGATTTGCTTTAAAGGTAACTTTGCAGGAGACAGATCCCGCAAATTAAGACCAGGACAGTTACCAAAAAACAAATAAAATCAAACAAACAGAAGCAGCCACAACCACCTTCACAATTCTGTAAAATTCAGAATACAAAGTCGCTATATTATCTAAAATGCCCATTTTCAACATAAAAACTACCAGACATGCAAAGAAAAGGAAAATGTACCCTGCACTCAGGAACAGAGCAGACAATGGAAACCGTCTTGGAGGAGGCCCAGATGTTGGGTTTAACAAAGACTTCAAAGCCGCCATTTAAATATGTTCAAGCAAATGGAGAAAATCGTGTTTAATTAGAAGAAATAGAATACAAGGACTCCACAAATGTGAAATGTCACTAAAAATGGAAATTACGTGAACACTCGGAGGCTGTGGAAACGATGGCCGCTGAGAGGTAAGGCTCCCGTGGTGGGCAGTGGGCTGGTGGGGGCTGGCTCACTCCCCAGGCTCAGGGCGAAGTCCCTGGAATGAGGAGCATGGGGAAGCACTGCAGGGGCCCTAGTCCTGAGGCATTTCCCAGTTTGAGGGAGCCAGGGTTCAGTGTGAAAGGCGGATGCTTACATTTTGGGTATCTGGGTGTTCTGCCTTTCAGCTGCGCTTGCTTTTCACATAGGTTGAGTATTAGGATCTACAAACTGCAAATGCTTTGCTGGCCTGTCCATTAACGGGCTCTGCCCTGAGCTCGATGGTCCAGTTGGAAAACAGAGACTAAACTAGAAGCTACCTGTCTCAATGAAATTCGTTTCCTTATCAAATCCTGTGGCAAGTGACTTTGTATTATCTTGTCATCCATTTTGAGCCTACAAACACACCCAAACTCCGTCTTTAAAAAGCTTAAATTCTCTCTGTTCTCTGAGGTGTAAATGTGCTATTCTGTTTTCTCTTTTTAGAGAAACCCTGTGTAAGGGTTCCAGCCATAACTCATTCCATTTACAAAGGCACAATTTAACCCAACTGTTCTTTTATTTTTGTTGTTGTTGTTGTTGTTTTGTTTTAGAGAGAAGGTCTCACCCTGTTGTCCAGGTTGGAGTATAGTGGTGCAATCAGAGCTCACTGCAGCCTTGAAGTCCTGGGCTCAAGTTAGCCTCCCGCCCCAGCCTCCTAAGTACCCAGGAACACAGGCATGCACTACTGCACCTGGCTAATTTTATTTTATTTTATTTTTTGTAGAGATGGGGTCTCACTATGTTACCCAGGCTGGTTTCAAACTCCTGGCTTCAGGGGATCCTCCCGCCTTGGCGCCCCAAGGTGCTGAGATTACAGGCATGAGCCACCATGCACAGTCTCAACTGTTCTTTTAAACTAATGAGTTTTATGTGATTCATGGCTAAAAATAAAATCAAAGCTGTACAATCTTAATGTTTGTACTTTTACGTATACATGTGTATACATGTCTGTTTTTATACTGCCTACATGGTAGCAAGTGACTTATAAATAAATGAGTACTCATAAATTAGTTCTCCAAAATGCTTCTCAAGGTCATAATAGAAATGCCTTCAGAATTTGAGACATTTTTTTCTGAGCTACTAGTCAGACAAATTTATACTGTTTCTGCTAGATATTTTAAAGGTCATAAAACTTGCTTCTGTGATAGTTTATGCTTGTTTGATTTGTCTGTCAGCTTATGCCTTTGGTTTTGAGTGTTTAGATTCTGAGGTCTAAAAAAGTGGTCATGATAGGGCCTAGGAACATACGTAAATAGTAAAACTTCCCAGGAAGGCCAGTGAGATGCAGCGGAGACAGCATATGGGGCCTGCAGAGGTGTGTGCAGGGCCTTCGGTTTCCTTAGCTGTGTGACGGTGCCAATGGCCCTCACTGTGACTGTGCCTCACACAAGGCTCACATGTCATACCTCCGTACGAACAGTCCATGCTATATCAACAGCTCTTGAGAGCTACATTATCTGAGTCCTAGAAGCAGGAAGGATGTTTAAAATATCTAGCTTACCCTCCTTTGTCATGCCTGATACTTCCATTACAAGGTCTGGCAAGTTCCAAAGATAGCATTTTAAAATCATCTTTTTATTGTTTTATACTTACCCAGCTCCACAGGTAACATTTTGATAGGATTTCTTTCTAAAAGCAAAGCTTTCAAATGCCTTTAAAGCAAAACAAAACAAAAAAATTTAAAAAGCAGAGAATTAAATGACTATCTCCAAAATATACCATCAAGTTTCTTCATTTTTCTTCTCTTTCAGGGGCAACTTCAATACAGATGCACTTAAATTTACAACGTGTACACACAAATGGTCTGCTGCCATATGCAAACACAGGTCTAAGCCCTGCACTGCTGACACGTGGGACCAGGCAGTCCATAGGGGTGGCGGTGTCCCCTGCTTTTCGGGGTATTGTACACCTCCAGCCTTTCTCCAATACATGCCAGGGGTACCACCCACCCCCAGGTGTGACAACCACAGATGTCTCCAGACATTGCCAACGGTCTCCTGGGGGCAAAATCTCCCCCGTTAAGAACCTCTATTTTAGGCTTTCACACCCTCCAGTTATACCCTCACTGTAAACCAGTCAAGATGTGCTGTGAGGAATCCCAGTGTTTTATCATGCTCTGTGAAAAAAGTTTTTTATGGCCAAAAATGTTTGAGAGACTTCCACTGCACAGTATATCCTGCCCTGCTTGGAGATGAATGATTCGTACACTGGGGACTCTGAGAAGCCTCTACGTAAGAAACTCAGCGAAGGCAGCATTTCGGGAAGGCATCTCCTTTCATTTAACACCTAGTAACATCCTTACAAAATGCAGCCCAAAATATATCATGGATGCCTAGACAGACGGACAGGAAAGAATGTAAAAATTTACTAGTTGAATGATAGAAAAATCTATATATTCTATTAAACTCTATCTTGTACCTTTTATTGTATTATGCTTCTTGGTTTTCACATTTAATTATTATGATTATTTTTTGAGACAAGGTCTCCACTCTGTTGCCCAGGCTGGAGTGCAGTGACGCAATCTCAGCTCACTGCAACCTCTGCTCACTGCAACCTCCGCCTCCTGGCCTCAAGCAATCTTCCCGCCTCAGCCCCCGCAGGTAGCTGAGACTAACGGTGTGTGTCACCACGCCAGGCTGAGCTGAGACTAATGGTATGTGCTACCATGTCTGGCTAAGCTGAGACTAATGGTGTGTGTCACCACGCCTGGCTGAGCTGAGACTAATGGTGTGTGCCACCATGTCTGGCTAAGCTGAGACTAACGGTGTGTGCCACCATGCCTGGCTGAGCTAAGACTAATGGTGTGTGCCACCACGCCTGGCTAAGCTGAGACTAACGGTGTGTGCCACCACGCCTGGCTAAGCTGAGACTAATAGTGTGTGCCACCATGCCTGGCTAAGCTGAGACTAACAGTGTGTGCCACCATGCCTGGCTAATGTTGGTATTTTTTGTAGACACAGGGTATTCCTATGTTGCTCAAGCCAGTTTTGAACTCCTCGGCTCAAGTAATCCTCCTGCCTCAGCCTCTCAAAGTGCTGGGATTATAGGCATAAGCCACCATGCCCAGCCCTCATTTAAATTATGTTTAATTTTTTGATTGGCAACCCCACAGGAAGATCAGATTACTTAAGGTTTAGGCAATTTTCTTTCTACTTACTTTCTTGAATTTTCCTTGTTATTTGAATTTTTTTTTTTTTTTTTGAGATGGAGTCTCACTCTGTGGCCCAGGCTGGAGTGCAATGGTGCGTGATCTTGGCTCACTGAAACCTCCGCCTGCCGGGTTCAAGCAATTCTCCTGCCTCAGCCTCCTGAGTAGCTGGGACTACAGACACATGCCACCACGCCCGGCTAATTTTTTTGTACTTTTTTTTTTAGTAGAGATGGAGTTTCACCATGCTGGCCAGGCTGGTCTCGAACTCCTGACCTTGTGACCCACCCACCTCGGCCATTCAAAGTGCTGGGATTATAGGCGTGAGCCACCATGCCCGGCCGTTGTTTGAAGTTTTTTTTTTTTTATTTTTGAGACAGAGTCTTGCTGTCGCCCAGGCTGGAGTGTAGTGGCGTGATCTTGGCTCACTGCAGGCTCCGCCCCCCGGGGTTCACGCCATTCTCCTGCCTCAGCCTCCCTGAAGTTTTTTTTTGAGACGGAGTCTCGCTCTGTCGCCCAGGCTGGAGTGCAGTGGCGCGACCTCGGCTCACTGCAGGCTCCACCTCCCGGGTTCACGCCATTCTCCTGCCTCAGCCTCTCCGAGTAGCTGGGACTACAGGCACCCGCCACCACGCCCGGCTAATTTTTTATATTTTTAGTAGAGACGGGGTTTCACCGTGGTCTCGATCTCCTGACCTCATGATCCGCCCACCTCGGCCTCCCAAAGTGCTGGGATTACAAGCGTGAGCCACCGCACCCAGCCTACCTGAAGTTTTTAAGGAATAAACTTTATGAAGTAAACTTTCCTTGAACTGCACAAAAGTGGATTATTTCAATGTGGTTGGTTCAGTTCACTGGTTTTGGTTTACTCCCTCTGAATTTTGCTAGTATAAAACCAGCCAACAAGAACAGCATCTGCTCTCTATAAGGTGAATAGAGGCTCCAGATGCTGAGGAGGGCAGCAAGCGCAGCACCACGCCCTCGGCTTCTCCAACGCCAGGGCTTCATCAAGGCAGAAAGGTTCTGGCCCACTCACATGCTGCTGGGTGGGGCTGGGTTGGGTTTTGCCTGAGAGGGACTGCAGGGGGTCGGGGGGGTGCATGTTTACTGACTATTAACCTGAAAGTACAGCACGGGTTTTTCTACCTTATAATATTATTAAAATATTCTGAGCATACTTTAAATGATAAATTTATAAATGTTAATTCCTTAAATACTATCAAAAATTCAAAGCTTACCCATTGATTCTTTTGTTTCATTGATTTTAAAATGAACATATAAACGTAAATATTGAGTTGGACTTGTTTGCCTAAGGAGGTAAATGAACTGATCCATGCTTCCTACATCTTCTCTCTGCTAGCAAGCGCACACACCCAAGACACTGAGAAGGGGGAACGCTAACACCGTCACTGTTTTAATTATGTTTTGAGAGGTTTAAGGCTTTAATAAACCCATAATCACTTTGCATTTCTGAGTAATATGTCTCAGCTCTGTAGCTGATCTAATTTGAATGTTATCATGGGTTACAAATCACAAATAAAAGTATATCTTCAAAAACATAGGCAGCCAGCTTTGACTGGCAAAATCAAAGAATTTCAAATTTTGAGGACTGTATACTTATTTTAGGGAAAACACGAGTAGTTATGGAAACAGGCCTTAGTTCATTTACATCCTGTGAGTAGCACTTACTCTCCAGAACCGTGTAAGGCTAAAACAATTTGTGGACAAAGAGCACCCAGTGATTCTAAACCCAGAACATGATGATCGTGTGAAGAAGAAATCCTTCCCAAAGCACGCTCAGCCTCAGGCTTGGAAGCCTCCCGAGGCCGTGAGGACAGGGTGGGCAACTGTCCAGAGGGCACCTGGCTCCCACACAGCTCCCGTAACACACGCGGCCGGCCGGGCTCGGCAGAGGGACCAGCTGAGCCCCGGAACACTCTTCTCCTCGAGGCCATCTGTGACCCGCCCTGCAGACCCTACAGTCCATAGGAGCCCCATGGAGATGCGCTGGGTGTGTTTCCACCTACTCCAGACACCACTTATCATGAGATAAGCAGCTTCCTCGCAGAGGCTGAAGGGCGAATGATGCATGGTTCTCTCCTATTATGTGTGGCAAAATATACTTACTTCTTATAAAACATTTTTAAAACCAGCGAGTTCAAGGCAAGTGAAGGGCCTCCTACAAGCCTCTATTCTACTGACCCACAGAGGCCACCATGGCTCTTGGAAGACACAATTCCTCACGTAGGAACTGGGGGCGCCCTGGATACCTCTCTTCTTCTTGTGGCCCCATACCCACCCGCATCCCACCAGCTCTGAAGTCCCACCAAGGCCCTGCCGTGGCCAGCCACGCCCAGGCTGCTCCTCCTGCATGGGCTGCTGCCGTGGCCGCAGCTGGTGACCGCCCCACCCTTGCCCTGGAGCTCCCCTCCTCACAGAGTGACTATAAGCCAAGTCTGACGCCACCCTCTCTACTCAAACCCTTCTGTGACTTCCCTTCTAAAATAAGATCCTCAGTGAGACCCTGGCCTCTGAGCCCCAATACCCCTCTTTAGAGACTTCCCCCACCACACAGGCCTCCCTGCCAGCCTGCACCTGCCAGGCACATGCCCACCTCAGGGCTGTGCCCAGATGCACTCATATCAGAGAAGGGGCTGAAGCACTGGTCAAAAGAGGTTCGGGTAGCCGGGCACGGGGGCTCACGCCTGTCATCCCAGCACTTTGGGAGGCTGAGGCAGGCGGATGACTTGAGGTCAGGAGTTTGAGACCAGCCTGGCCAACATGGCAAAATCCCGTTTCTACTAAAAATGCAAAAATTAGCCAGGCATGGTGGCGGGCACCTGTAATTCCAGTTCCTTGGGAGGCTGAAGCAAGAGGATTGCTTGAAACCAGGAGGTAGAGGTCACAGTGAGCCAAGATCACGCCACTGCACTCCAACCTGGGAGACAGAGCAAGACTCCATCTCAAAAAAAAAAAAAAAAAAAAGAAAAGAAAAGAAAAAGAAGTAAGGGCGATCATGGCTTCAGAAGGTGAAAAAGCCATGGCGCCAGGGATGTGGGCACAGAAGCAGAGGGCCCAGGAAAGGAGGACGTCTCCATAGTGAGAATAGAGTCCTGGCTGCTGGGGAAGGGCCAGGCTGAGGAGGGGAAAGGAGATGTGACGTTTCCACCATGGGCAGGATTACACCCCACAAGTGGGAATGCAAGGAAACCCCTGGAAGGGAAGTGGTGGGAATGGGCAGGACACCTGGGGCTTGGTTGGGTGCTCCCAGTTTTCCAAAGTAAGAAGAATTTCTCATTATTTGCCAAGAACCAATGTGGGTTACACAGGAGCCCTCAGGAGCTAAGGAGCTGGTTTATTTTTTATTTATTTTTTTTGAGACGGACTCTTACTCTGTCACCCAGACTGGAGTGCAGTGGTGTGATCTCAGCTCACTGCAACCTCCGCCTCCTGGGTTCAAGCAATTCTCCTGCCTCAACCTCCTGAGGAGCTGGGATTACAGGCACCCACCACCACGCCCGGCTAATTTTTATATTTTTAGTAGAGACGGGGTTTTGCTATGTTGGCCAGGCCAGTCTCAAACTCCTGACCTCAGGTGATCTGCCCACCTCGGCCTCCCAAAGTTCTGGGATTACATGCATGAGCCACCATGCCCAGCCAAAGTTGCCGGTTTAACTCATCAGAGGTATTTCTGATTTTCAGGCAGCTTCACACAAGGAGAGTCAGAGCTGGAATCGGCTGTGACAAAAATCACACCAGCCACCCAGCAAAAAGACACTGTGGCTACAGCATTTGCTGTGGCACCAAATATCCCAAGTTACAGTTCTGTGTTGGGTACATTCAGCCGTCGCACCTCTTAGCTGGCTTTAAAAACACTATTAAATGTTTCTATTCTGAAGTAAAAATTCAATCAAGAGTAAAGGACAAGAAGCGAAAGAACAGGCACTGGTGCACTTAAAAGATAATTTTTAAAATCTGGCAACATAAACAACTTACTTGTGATTTCCAATCCCAGAAGGAAGCGCCTTAATTCTATTGTACCGGAGGTCCAGCCAGGTCAGGTTCGGCAGCAGCTGAAAGAAATCTTGAGGAATCACACACAGGGCATTCCTTTGCAGATGCAATTGCTTCCGTGGAAAAGGGAATTAGAGAATGTTTTGTCAACCAACTAATTTTTAAAACATGATATATCCGAAATCTATTTCCAAAAGAACTACTAACAACCAGAACCATATATACTAAGTTAAAAAACAAAAACCCAATCTCTTACCCTTAAAAGATGTAAACAGTGGACGAAAGAATTAGAAAGAAAAGTGCCAGGACTCCTCCCAGCAGCCTTTGGAGTGGGAACTGACCTCCTGAAGAGCCGGCACGGTTGCTGCCCAAAGCCTTTGACATAGTCCGAATTCCGGGGCCCCACACTCAGTGTCTCGGCCCTTTCTCCAGTGCCTGCCGTAGCACCCGGCCCTCGGCAGCCCCCGAAATTGCCTGCTTACTGAGCAAATAGCCAGAGCCATGTCTGGTCTGGGGGACTCAGCCCAACTCGATCATTAAAACGAAACTAAAAGACAGGGACAGAGATGTCTGCTGTGGTGTTCTCTACGATCAGCAGCAAACGAAAATAACCTTAGCGAGCATCATTTCAGAAGCAGATTGATACATCGACCCAGTGACATTTTAAAGTCATTATAAATAAGGGAAGGTGGAAGATGAAATGTATGCACACTGATTTTAACTGTGTAAAATGCAAATAACATATATATAATTTTACACTCACAGTGTGGGAGGATAATAGCTAATTTTTACAATACCGTCTTTAATGCTGCTGTGTTGTTTATACTCACATTATTATATATATTTACATCCATATCCGTATTTACTGAGGGAGTAGAAACAGATGTTCGGAACAATGATCTGGAAGCCAGACTGCGTGGATTCACATCTAGGTTTCAAAATCTATTGGCTGCATGACCTTGGGCAAGTTCCTGAACCTCTCTGTGCTCCAGTGTCCTCATTTGTGAGATGGGGCAATGTGGGCAGCACTAAAGAACAGCACGTGGATTGGCTGTTGTGATTACGTTGCCTTCTCTATGAAACACACACTGCACATTGCACAGAGCGCCATGTGCCTCCCCATTCCACCTTCAACACCGTGTCCCTGATCCAAATCACTGACAGATTCCAACTGGAGAAACACTGACTGGAAAAATCACACTCTTCATGAAGGCATTGGAAACAGTGTCTTATCTCTGTTAGGAAATTGCCAGAGTCACTGCTTGCTGGCAGCTGGCTTGGTCTCCAGAAAGCATCCTGGCAATCACAGGTCACAGTGTGCCCCCACGTACGTGGGTGTGCACCCCCCACATACAGGCATGTGCGTGCCTCCACGTGCTGCCTTTCTCGGGCCTCTGCAGCCGTGGTTTTACACTCCTTGGTCCTGTTCTTTCCCGCCCAGGGCAAGCTGATTCCAGTGCTCAGCTTTGAATGTTCTCAATGTCAGTAAAAGGAATCTCAGAAAGATAACACTCTTCTTCCTCCCCAGCACCTCTGGAAAGGCAGGCACCACCTGTGACTTGGAGCTGGTTATGGTTGAAGGAAGTAATGTATACAGTGGTCCATTTCCAAGACAAAGTGCCTGGAATCGGCTTAGGTCAGCAAACTACAGAAAAACAGGATGCACTAGGCCCCTGCTTGGATAGCCGATGCCTGCTTATTGGCCATTCCCCACCCCTTAGTTGCCCCCACCCAAACCAAAGATGATTAGTCTAAGATGAAAGTTTACTAGCCTGCCAAATAGCTCGTTTTGTCTGTTCTTATTGGCCTGCCCAGCTACGTAGGTCATAAGTCAAATACTTGAAGAGCCCCTGAGCTGACTGGGATTGCAATGCATTGTGGGCCACGACAAAATAAAACAGGACAATCCTAAAGAAAATACCTAGAGCCCCAGCCCAACAACCAATAGGCAACATCCAGGAAGACTGTGACCCCATAGTACTCAGCCTATGAGGAACCGAGGGAGGAACCTGCGCCCTACAGCCCCTACCCAACAACCAATAGGCAACATCTGGGAAGACTGTGACCTCATAGCACTCAGCCTATGAGGAACCGGGGGAGGAACCTGTGCCCTACAGTCCCTACCCAACAACCAATAGGCAAAGTCCAGGAAGACTGTGACCCCATAGTACTCAGCCTATGAGGAACTGGGGCGGGACCTGTGCACTAGGGGATAAATGGCTTGTTGTAACCCTGCTGGGTGTGCCTGCCCACCAGACACCCAATCTTGCAAGACTGTCATTAAAAAGTCTTTCTTCCACTGTTCTCTGAGTCCATTCTTTGGGTTTGGATGGGTAAGTTTGTTTCTCATACGGTGAACAGTGAGTTGGCTATGTCACAATGTAAGTTCCATCTTTCCTATTAGGTCCTGGGAGCCTCATGTGAGGATGTGGGATCTCTGGTAGTGCTGTTTATGACTTCAGCGACTGCAGCCACAGCTGCAGAAAGTCTACCACTCTGATTACCTCATTTAAAGACTTGATGCCATGGTAATAAAATTTATACTGACATTTGTCTTCTGAAAGATATAAACAGTTATCAAGTTTCTTCATTAAGCCTGAAGACCTCTGGAATTTCCTCCTTCTCCCTTTATGCATAAAGGTAACAGAAACCTCAGGGCTCTGCTGGATCCCTTATTCAGGGCTGAGGATATCTGTTCATTAAAAGTGACACCTGTGTAACAGCAGCCAGGACAAGGCAGGTCCCTGTGACCTGTGCCTCATCCTAGATGTCAGCAGGAAGGAAAGAAAGAGCAAGACCAGCGCTGCCCTGACAGCAAAGACAAGGCAAATGTAGTTTATAACTTAAGTAGCCACTAAAAATCTAAATATGTAGCTCTTGTAAAAGCACTCAAAAATGTCAATCTGGCCAGGTGCGGTGGCTTACACCTGTAATTCCAGCACTTTGGGAGGCTGAGACAGGCAGATCACCTGATCTCAGGCGTTCAAGACCAGCCTGGGCAACATGGTGAAACCCCATCTCTACTAAAAATACAATAAGAAAGTCAATCAGTATCATAACTATGTTCCAGACACTGAACTTTCACGTTATTCATTTTCACAATAAATGATGTGAAAATATGATCATTCCGACATTCTAGATTAAACCAAATGAGGTTTAAGGAAATTCTGTGAGTCCTAGCAGGGACAAGTGCTGCAGGGGGAACCCTCAACTGTCTAACATCAAAGTTGTGCCCTCACAGAAGCTTTCTCCAGAAATCACATGGACAAGACAGCATCTACTGTAGACTGACCCGGAGAAAGGCTGGGCACAAAGTAAAACCAGTGCGTGCAACACGAGCAAAATCATGGGTGAGAACAAAGTTTTTAACTGTTCATGTTGTCTGATTTCCTTTAAGGTTTTGTGTTTTAATTAAGAGACCAAGGGTGTTTGGCAGTAGTTTCTACCACAGGTTTTGAGAGATGAACTGCAAGGAAGGGAACAGACACCTTCATCTAAATAGATGTACTATTTCCATTGGTTGGTCCCCATCATGAATTTCCCATTTTGTTGTGATTGGCGTTTGAAACTATGAGTTAACCTTTCCTCTATTTCATTTTAGAATTCATCACTTCCAAAGAGAAAGAAGCCTACAAATAAAGCCCAGGGGTAGATTCCCATTTCTGTCTACAGGGGACCTGTGGGCACACAGCCTGAGGAGCAGCCCCACTTACTTGAAGGCTGGGGACTCTGAAGACCTCCTCCAAACGGCACAGACCACTTTCACTCAAGTCTAAAATCGGTGAGGAGGAAAAGATGATGCCTCCAACACCCTTGTGAACATCTTTGGAGGGGGTGGCAGGCAAGCTCCTAGTCTGACCAGCACCCTCCTCCAGATCAGCAGCAGCCATAGAGGGAACTTTGCAGGAGCTGCTTCCCTCCATCCGTTCTCTTCCAGGGACAGCAGCTCATCCTCCTTGGTCTGGAGTCACCTGGAGACACAGGAAAGGGAAACGTAGAAACAACTAATCATACCGAGGCAAAACAGAATAGCTATGTGGCAGATCTACAGTACGTTAACTTGCTTTAAAAGCTATCATTTCACAAGCAGTAGCAAAAATTTGACTTTTAAACATGTAAAAAAAAAAAAAAAAAAGGAATACGAAGAGGTTCAGATTAAAATTCTCTTCTTTCACTTTGTACAATGGAGTTCCAAGATTTAACTCCTGGAAAACGCAAAGGCGCACAATAGTAATGATCATTTTAGGGGATGTAAACAGATTAGAACATTTCAAAGCCTGTAAATCAACTGCAACGCTTCCATGAAATGACTGGGGGCGGGTGGAAGTTTGCACTGTTTCTTATCTCTGGTGTGGTTCTGTGCCATTTGAACTATGTTTTTAGTTTCTTGAGGCCAGGAAGCCTGTCTTTTGTTTACCATTTTGACCCAGTGACCAGAACTAAGTCTGGCTAACACCCAGTTAAGCAACGGGGAAAAACCTGTTAAATTAATCTCAAATTTTCGTTGTCCAGAAACACTTTTACTCAGAAGTATTGTTCACCAAAATCTCATTCAGCGAGGCACACTTCCACTTGCAATTTCCAAACAATTTATTCGGCAATAAGAATCAACGTGGGAATGCATCAGTTCATCTAATTCAAGTCACTCAACAGCCCAATGATTGGCATATAAGGCGTAGATCAGTTAGGGAACCGCCCCAGGGGCGCAGTTAATTTGGGGGGTAGAGGCGACACTGGGACCCAGCAGGGTTTGACCCCAGGCGGCCTGCATTCCATGGAAGCCTGCGGGCTTTTTCACGGTCAATTCACTTGTTTTCTCCGAATCACGGAACTTAAAACAGAGGAGGGGAGGCTTCAAACCTCAGAACAGGGAAAGTATCGTAAAACCAGAAGTGAAACAACAGCCTGGACTTACACAGTGCCCAGGCAGCGCAGGCTCCGTGGGGTTTCCGAGGCTGCCTTTAAGGGATCCCCACGCACGCCCGCCCCCGCTCCCTGCCTCGGTTTCCCCATCCGGGCGAGGCTGAGTTGGATCCGACGCTCTGGGCCTCACATTCCAGGCCTGAGGAGTGTAGCCTTTGCCGTCAGCATCGGGGCTGGAGCTAGGCGACAGGGCACGAGGGGCCGAGGCACCACCTTCCTGCCGCCGTCCGCCTCGAGGGCCCAGCGAGCTGGCCGTACCCGCCCCGTCTCACCTGCCGCGCACCCGCCCACTGGAGCGCTGGCGAGCCCCGCCGCTGAGAGCAGCAGCCCGACAATGGAGGCCACCCAGCCAACGCGGTCGCCATGGAGACGCCGGTACGGAAACGCGCAGGCGCCACGCTGCGCGCGCGGGTGTCTGTGGTGCGCCTGCGCGAGGGATGTGGTGCGCCTGCGCGCGGGGGTGTGCGTGTTGTGGGGGCCTGTGCCTGCGTGCGGGGGCGGGGTGTGGGTGCCCCTGCGCGGCAGGGGGTCGGGGTGTGGTGCGTCTGCCCGGGAGGGGGCGGGGCGTGGTGCGCCTGCGCGGGGGCGGCAGCGGGGGTGGTGCGCCTGCGCGGGGGCCGGGGGTGGTGCGCCTGCGCGCTCACGCACGCGGCCAACTGCAGCATCCGTTTTTCCGCGCCAGCGGCCCTTAATTGGCGGTGGCCGACGGGCAAGTAGGGACCGAGAGGGTCTGGAGGGGCGACCGGCCTGGCACAGAAGGGAAGGAAGAGAGCGGGATGCTGAGGGCCGTCTGGGGAGCCGGAGGGCCTGGGGCGGGCGGGGCTGCTCGAGGACAGCCGAGCAGAAAAGAATTGATGCTGAGGCACCACCTTTGGAGCCGGCCTCGCTGCCTGTCCTTCCCGCTGGGCTCACTCCCCGCTTCTCTCCTGGGGCTTCCTGGAGTCACTTCCCACATGAGCTGCTTGTCCCCAAATCTTGCCTCAGGGCTTGCTCCTAGGGGAACGCAGACTCAGACCGTCCTCCTTGGAGAAGTAAGGCTGCCTCTGCTGAGTCTCCTGCAGTGGACGGAGGAGTGAGGGGGGCGAGGAGACGCAGTGAGTGTCCTGAGGAAGGGTTTTGAGAATTTGGAAGAAAATGAAATGACACCGGGCGGGAGGGGAGGTGCTCGCGTGGTCATGTGGAACCCTGGAGTCCCGTGCACCTTCATTCCAGGATCCAACTGTTAATGAAAAGTAGCACCCTCTATCCCACCCAGAAACACTCTTGAAACCCGGACAGTTTACCTGGAGTCAGCCATGATTTCACTTTTTTTTTTTTTTTTTTTTTTTTGAGGTGGAGTCTTGCTTTGTCTCCCAGGCTGGAGTGCAGTAGCGTGATCTCAGCTCACTGCAACCTCTGCCTCCCGGGTTCAAGCAATTCTCCTGCCTCAGCCTCCCCAGTAGCTGGGACTACAGGCGCGCGCCACCACGTCCAGGTAATTTTTGTATTTTTAGTAGAGACGGGGTTTCATCATATCGGCCAGGCTGGTCTCGATCTCCTGATCTCGTGCTCCGCCCTCCTCGGCTTCCCACAGTGCTGGGATTACAGGCATGAGCCACCGTGCCCGGCCTGATTTCACTTTTTTAAGGAAACGACATAATTATATGGAGAAACGACTATGCACTTTGAGGCGAGGGACGTTTTATTTTTGTGAAGAGATCACAGTAAGAAACGTTTTTAGGCCAGACACGATGGCTCATGCCTGTAATCCCAGCACTTTGGGAGGCCAGGGTGGGAGGATCGCTTGAGGCCAGGAGTTTGAGACCAGCGTGGGCAACCCAGTCTCTACAAAAATTAAAAAAAAAAAAAAAAAATGCTGGGTGTGGTGGCACACACCTGTAGTTCTAGCTGTTTGGGAGGCTGAGGCAAGAGGATCGCTTGAACCTAGGATTTTGAGGCTGCAATGAGCTATGATTGTGCCACTGAATGTCAACCTGGGTGACAGAGCGAGACCCTGTCTCAAAAAAAAGTTTTCATGCATACCCAACTATCTACCAATCAGGAAGCTGAAAGCACAACCAGTACCTTCCCAGGAGCGTGGGGAGGCCAACCTCCTGGGCAGAGCAAGGAGAGAATGGGGAGTGGCATGGGTGGGGCCGTGAGCGGCGAATGCGATGGAAGCTTTCAACACAATGCTATTTCTTTCTTTCTTTTTTTTTTTTTTTTTTTTTTTGAGACGGAGTCTTTCTCTGTCCCCCAGGCTGGAGTGCAGTGGCGCGATCTCGGCTCACCACAACCTCCACCTCCTGGGTTCACGCCATTCTCCTGCCTCAGCCTCCCGAGTAGCTGGGACCACAGGCGCCCGCCAACACGCCCGGCTAATTTTTTGTATTTTTTAGTAGAGACGGGGTTTCACTGTGTTAGCCAGGATGGTCTCGATCTCCTGACCTCGTGATCCGCCCGCCTCGGCCTCCCAAAGTGCTGGGATTACAGGCTTGAGCCACCGCGCCCGGCTACAATGCTATTTCTAACAAGGTTCAGCATTCCAGTATCTCTTTTCACAAATAAAACATTTACTAACCATTTGAGCGTATTCCCTCTTGCTTGTTATTGTTGCCTCAGGTTGTTTCACATTTTTCATGCTAAATTAATTTTTGTAGTCAGTAGTTAATTGTACGTACAAGCGTGTTTCGCCCTTTTCTGTGCTCAGTTTTTGCCCAGCCAGATTGTATCCATTGGTAGCCTTTTGGCAAGTCTTCTTGGGTGAGCCTCCCAGCGTAGGAACGAATGAAGTGTTCGTTTTGATCTGATTCTTGAGTGGCTGTGGAGCTAGTGCCGCGTTCCCTGTTGAGTCATTTCCTGTCGTGGTTTTAGGACCTTCCTGCGCAACTGCCGCTACCCTGCCAGAGAAGTTTGCTGCCCGTGGCATTGCCACTTCCAAATCTAGCTTCTCTTTTCATGTCTTTGTTCTGAAATTTCGCTGTGGTATTTCTGAGTATGGGTTGCTTTGGCTATGTTGCCTGGCGCTGGCCGTGTCTTCTCACCTGAGAGAGCAAAGTTTCAGTTCCCAGCCCTTCCCGGCCATCTCTCCTCCCGTGGCACCTCTGCCCCCTGACGGAATTCTTGTTCTGGATCTCCTAAAAGGGAGTAGGTTGCACCCACTCAGTGTCTTCTCCATCTCTCAAACTGTGCCTCCCAGTGTTGGTCTCTGTGTTCTGGGTTTACGATCTTCCAGTTTACTAGCTCTGTCTCCGTCCAATTTGTTTAATCTATGGAGTTTTTAAATAAAACCGCATTGGTCTCTATTTCTAATTTTCTTTTTTGTGTCTATTTGTTCTTATTTCTTCCAGTTTTTGTTTTATAATCTGTTTTTAATGTTCATGGGTGTTTTCTTTATCTACCATGAGAATCCTAAACACATCTATTTATTTATTTTTTGAGACAGGGTCTCAGTCTGTCACCCAGGCTGGAGTGCAGGGGTGTGATCTCGGCTCACTGCAGCCTTTGCCTCCAAGATTCAAGCAATCCTCCCACCTCAACCCCTCAAGTAGCTGAGACTACAGGCATGTGCCGCCACGGTGGGCTAATTTTTGTATTTTTTGTAGAGACGGGGTTTTACCATGTTGCCCAGGCTGGTCTTGAACTCCTGAGCTCAAGCCATCCACCTGCCTCAGCCTCCCAAAGTGCTGGGATTACAGGTGTGAACCACTGCCCGGCCTAGACACATTTATTTTATACTGTGCTCTATTGTTTTCATCTCCCCTGGGCTGAGTTTACCAGTTGATGGCTGGTACTGTTATCAGTCTTGGAGTCCTGTGTTTTGAAATCTAGGCTTGCAGGCTTCTGCAGAGGGGGCTTATGTTCTGTTTCCCTGGGTATTCACTGTGTGTCATGCTCTGGCAGGAGCCTCCGTCCAGCCGTTTGTGGTCATACTTGGGTACTTGTCTGGCCTTGCCGTTGGGAACTGTAGATCCAGTCCTGGAGCCAGCAAGAGGCTGGGCTGAGGGCTGTCCTCGTCTCCATCCCCAGATATCGCTGCAGAAGTTGTATGTTTTTTCACATTCCTTTCATGGAAGCGAAACCGCCTTTGCAGAATTGTAACTGAGGAAATTATGACAGTGAAAGAGATCAGACCTAACCGACTCCATCTTGCTTCTAACTTTTAAGCTGTCCTTGTTCATTGCTGGGCATAGGCCAAACTAACTTTGGGAAGGAACTCAGTTCATGGTTTGACTCTGAAACAAAATGGGTAATAGCCCTTTCCCGAAAATACCCCCTTCTTGCTCAGGGACCAGTCTGCCTTTGCACTAACAAATTAGGTACAGTATTAGAAATTACAGGTTAGGGGTCCTGCAGTCTCTGGCTCCAAGAGTCTAAACCTCCCCAAATTGCTCCTGGGTATAACATCACTATTGTAAAACCCAAGATCAGAGCTTGATATATTTTGCAAACCCTGCACTCCATAAATCAGCTGACACCACCGAGACCTGTAATCTGGCTCCAGCAGTTCTGGCACCTACCCAGGAGTAGGAAACAGCAAGGAAACCTCACTTCAACCCCCTATAATTCCATCTCCAACCTGACCAATCAGCATTCCTTATGTCCCAAAGCCCCACCCTCCAAATTATCTTTAAAAACTCTGATCCCAGAATGCGCAGGGAGACTGAGTAATAATAGTAAAACTCCGGTCTCCTGCATAGCCAGCTCTGCGTTAATTACTCTTTCTCCATTGCAGTTCCCCTGTCTTGGTAAATTCGCTCTGGCTAGGCGGCAGACAAGGTGAATCCACAGGGCAGTTACAGAGGCAAGAGACTTATTCCAGCCCTGGTTTTCAGCGATGCTCTTGGCTGTTCTCCACTACTCTCAGGCACTTTCTGCCCCTCACTCTTCAGGGACAGCTTTCCAAGCACCTTTCCCTCTTTCTGGGCCCAGAGCCCCCAAAGGCCCAAAGTCTGGGTCCTGTGTGCTGCTATGTGTTTTTGATTCATTTTTGGTCTATGAAGTGTTGCTGGTTTTTAAATTTTTCTTTTAAAAATTATCTATTATAGGCCAAGCATGGTGGCTCATACCTGTAATCCCAGCGCTTTAGGAGGCTGAGGCGGACGGATCACCTGAGGTCAGGAGTTTGAGACTAGCCTGACCAACATGGTGAAACCCCCGTCTCCACTAAAAATACAAAAATTATCCAGGCGTGGTGGCGCATACCTGTAGTTCCAGGTACTCGGGAGGTTGAGGCAGGAGAATTGCTTGAACCTGATAAGCAAAGGTTGCAGTGAGCTGAGAGCATGCCACTGCACTCCAGCCTGGGTGACAGAGCGAGACTCCATCTCGAAAAAAAAAAAAAATTTTTTTTTAAATAAAAATTACCTATTGTAGCCATGGGTGGGGAGAATTGTGGGGAGGGCCTCTGTATTAGTTTGTTTTCATGCTGCTGATAGAGACATACCCAAGACTGGGAAGAAAAAGCAGTTTAATGGACTTAAAGTTCCACACGGCTGGGGAGGCCTCACAATCATGGTGGAAGGGTAAGGAGGAGCAAGTCACATCTTACATGGAGGGCAGCAGGCAAAAAGAGAGAAATCTTGTGCAGGGGAACTCCCCTTTTTAAAATCATCAGATTTCGTGAGACATATTCACTATCACAAGAACAGCCTGGGAAAGACCTGCCCCCATGATTCAGTTACCTCCCACCGGGTCCCTCCCACAGCACGTGAGAATTCAAGATGAGATTTGAGTGGAGACACAGCCAAACCATATCAGCCTCTAAGCTTGAACTCGCAATACCATCTTACCCAGATAAAGTAATATTTTCCATTACAGGAAATAAAACAGTTTTACTCTGCTTTAGTTTTTTTATGGAATACCTTATTGTGAAGCTGCCATAAGTTATGTGTGATATTTTTCCGATAATTAATATTCTTCTACATTGTAAACCAAAAACAAAATTTGAAGTCCCCCAACTAGCTGAATGGACCCCTCTTGTCCGTCAAGGGGATTCCAAAGAAACCTGAAAACTAGTTCAGACCAGCAGTGGAGGACTGGGCGTGCCTCCCAGTTCAGACCATGACCAGCAGTGGAGGACTGGGCATGCCTCATGATACTCCTCTCCTTTTGGGGTTAGACAAACTCACCAGCATTAACATTAAAATAGAGATCTTGGCCGGGCCAGGTGGCTCACGCCTGTAATCCCGGCACTTCGGGAGGCCAAGGCAAGCAGATCACTTGGGGTCAAGAGATCGAGACTAGCCTGGCCAACGTGGGGAAACACCATCACTACTAATAATACAAAAATTAGCCAGGCGTGCACCCATAATTCCAGCCACTCAGGAGTCTGAGGCACAAGAATTACTTGAACTCAGCAAATAGAGGTTGTAGTGAGCTGACATTGCACCACTGCACTCCAGCCTGGTGGCAGGGTGAAACTGTGTCTCAAAAATAAGAATAAAATAGACGTTTTAAGACTGACAGAACAGACTCTGTAGCAATAAGATACCAACTCCAACTGACTCTGGCATAATATCATATGACAGATAAAGAAGGAAATCAAGATAATTACCCCCAAATTTGTTTATTTTCCATATCTTGAAATGGCCCTGCAAAGCTGTCTTTTGTGGGGCGGAGATTTGTATCTGTAAAGAATCTAACATAACTGGATCTTTACTCTTCCGGGCCTTCCCAATCCTGAAGAGATGAACTGAGAGTCTAGCACCCTTTAAAGGTCTACATAGGAAACCGTGTTAGTCCATTTTCATGTTGCTGATAAAGACATACCAGCTGAGTGTGGTGGCTCATGCCTGTAATCCCAGCACTTTGGGAAGCCAAGGTGGGCAGATCACGAGGTCAGGAGATCAACACCATCCTGGCTAACATGGTGAAACCCCGTCTCTACTAAAAATACAAAAAATTAGCCGGGCGTGGTGGCAGACTCCTGTAGTCCCAGCTACTCTGGAGGCTGAGGCAGGAGACTGGCGTGAACCCGGGAGGTGGAGCTTGCAGTGAGCCGAGATCGCGCCACTGCACTCCAGCCTGGGCAACAGAGCGAGACTGTCTTAAAAAAAAAAAAAGACATACCAAAGACTGGGCGATTTACAAAAGAAAGAGGTTTCATTGGACTTAAGTTCCACCTGGCTGGGGAAGCCTCACAATCATGGCGGAAGGCAAGGAGGAGCAAGTTGCGTCTTACCCGGATGGCAGCAGGCAAGAACTTGTGCAGGGAACTCGCCCCCGCCCCTTTTTTTTAAGACGGACTCTTGCTCTGTCGCCCAGGCTGGAGTGCAGTGGTGTGATCTCGGCTCACTGGAAGCTCCGCCTCCTGGGTTCACACCATTCTCCTGCCTCAGCCTCCCGAGTAGCTGGGACTACAGGCCCCTGCCACCACACCTGCCTAATTTTTTGTATTTTTCAGTAGGGATGGGGTTTCACTGTGTTAGCCAGGATGGTCTCCATCTCCTGACCTTGTGATCCACCCGTCTTGGCCTCTGAAAGTGCTGGGATTAGAGGTGTGAGCCACTGCGCCCAGCCAGGGAACTCCTCTTTTTAAAACCATCAGATCTCATGAGATGTATTCACTATCATGAGAACAGCACGGGAAAGACTTGTCCCCATGGTTCAGTTACCTCCCACCAGGTCCCTCCCACAACGTGGGAATTCAACGTAAGATTTGGGTGGGGACACAGCCAAACCATATCAGAAACATCAGAATTTACCATCCATTGTTTCTAACAGTAGCCACCAGTGAGACTTCATCTACCAATAAGAACTTGATCTCTATAACCCCTTATGTTAACCCAGACACTCCTTCCTGTTGATTCATTCCAGGTCTTTAGATAATAATTCTTTCAACCAATTGTCAATCAGAAAATCTTTGAATCCACCTATGATCTGTAAGCTCACTCTCCTGCATCTCTCCCCATCCCATTTTCAGTTGTCCTACCTTTCTGGACCAAACCAATGTATACCTCACGTGTATTGATTGATGTCTTATGTTCCCCTAAAATGTATAAAACCATCTTGCAACCCAACCACCTTGGGCACATCTCAGGATCTCTTGAGACTGCCTTGGGCCATGGTCACACATATTTAGCTCAGAAATAAACCTCTTTAAGTATTTGACAGAGCTTGACTCTTTTTGTCAACATCAAAAGAAAGGCAGTCTTTTTTTAAAAATGTAAAATATACTTTATAGAAAGTTGAATGTAAGGACAATACACATTTCTATGTAAGTTTACAGATTTCAAAATGGCCTAAAATTGTTTTTTGGAAGATGTTCAAAATGCCCGTGGCAGCTGATTCCATTTCTGCTCTGCTGTGCCTGCTAAACCAATCATCATACAATGTGACAACTGAAATACATTGCTCTTCCTTGAAAAGAGTTCAGACTGCAAAGTGAAGATGACCTCTGTTTCCTCATATAGGTCTTCTGAGAGCACAACACAAGACTGAGATTTTGCCAGGAAGATGTGGAATGGTGTGGAAAGACAAGAAGCTGCAGCCTTCAGGCTGCCATGGAAAAGCTGGGGGTGTGTTCTGTGGCCCATCAGGAGGGGGTGTATAATGAATTTTTAATGAATTTCTCAGATGAGCCAAAGTGGTGAACTTATCTCAGTACCCAGGGAGACTCAGATGCATCCCCAGCTCTTGGCCTCCATTTTCCCAGCTGCTGTGGTTGGAGTGGGTCCCTGGAATTCATATGTTGGAAATTTGGTCCAGGTGTGGGGGTGTTGGGAGGTGGGGTCTTTAAGGTGTGGTTAGGCCATTAAGAGATTAATGCTGCTCTTTAGGGACTGGGCTAATTCTTGAGGGAGTGATTGGGTTCCCGCTCTGTCCGGACAGCATTAATTGCCACAAGGTTGGGTTATTATAACATGAGGCCACCCCTCATGTTTTGTCCCACTCCCCCTTCCACTTCCCTTCTGTGTCATGACGCAGGACAAAAGCACCACCAGAAGCTGTTGCCGTGCTCTTGGGCTTCCCAGCCTTCAAAACTGTGAGTCAAGTAAACATCTTTCATGCATAAATCATAACGCAGTCTCAGGTATTCTTTATAGCAGCAGAAAATGGACCAAGACACTGGCCTTGAGACTTGGGTGCAAAATGGTTTAGCTCCATCCACCACCCCATCCCAAGCCAATTTCATGGCCTGTGAGCCTCCAATCCCCTTGCACCCCACCTTCTATCTTAAATTCTTTAACTTGAATTCATGTACCTAACATATACACAGGTTTTGGGGATTCAGACATAGACATCTGTGAGGGCCATTATTCTGTCTACCACAATTAGATCAGCACATCTCTTGGAAAGGAACTGTCTTTATTGGAGGAAATACATTGATGAGGTGCCAGGGTGGGCAACAGTCTGTGAACATTGGCGTTGGCCTAGGCCAGTGAGAACGCTAGGGATGGAGTCTTAAGCCAGCCAGTGATGGCACTATTCAGTCCATACAGTTAAGAGATACCAAGGGTGGGTGACCAGGAAGCCAAGGGCAAGCACCTCAGTAACAATCATGATTCCTGGCCCATTTCCAGACTTGAGCCAGGTTTTGGACCCAGCATGCATTGTGCAAGGAGAAATTGATTTGGTGGAAAATTACACGGTAAGCCTATTGTAAGGGGTAGGAAGAATTCCCAAGAGGTTCAACAAAAACTAAGCAACTGAAAACGTCATTATTTCAGTAAGGACAAGCAGTAGGAAAGGAAATAATCATAGTACACAGAACGAAAGGGTGGTGAGTTCGACTCAGGGCAGCACTTAGACCAGGGAAGAGACGTCCTCCTGCCCTGGGCTTTGCGTTTTAGGGGGCCTGCATTTCACAGACACAGAACCAGGTGTCTGTTCTTTTTGGTTTCGTAAGAACACTCTGGGATTGAGTAAGTGATCAAATGTGTTCAGGAGAGGGACGCAAGAACCAAACCGGTCCCTGGGCCAGAGAGAATGGGGCTGAGACATGCACATGTTTGTGGAGAGAGCAGAGAACCGTGACCTCCACCCCAGGACACTGGAGGAAGAACAGAGTGGCTGCTGCAGATGACCCCAAATGGGTGTCAGGCAGGAGGGCTTTCCAGATCAGGATGCCTCCTCCCCCTGCTGGGTGGTATGGTCCTGGGAAGGGGTTAGTAATTCCAGGGCTTCTCAGATGCTGGCAACATTTTACTTCTTGTGCTGGTAGTTACACTGGCGTGTTCCCTTTGTGAAATTTGGTTGAGATGCATGCCCATTACCTGTGTAGTTTCCCACAGGTATGCTATGCACCAAGGCAAGAGTTTAGAAACATCCTTAGGAGAAAACGTCAGTGAATTTTACTTTGTTCTTAGGCTAAGAAAGGATTTCTTCAACAAGATATAAAAACACCATAAAAATAAATATTGGTAAATTCACTATACTAGAAATACTCCATCAGAAAGATACCATAAAGAAAATTAAGTCAGCCAAAAACTGAGAGAAGATATTGGCGATTCTTATATCCAATGAAGATTAGTATCCAGACTCTATAATCCGATAAAGATAGTATGCAGCATTCCTATGATTCAATAGGGAAAAGATAGAGATACGTTTATAGTAATAGGTAAAAAGATACAAACCAATAGCTCACAGTAGAGGATGGCCAATAAAATAAATGGCCAATAAAAATATAAAAGGTGCTTCACTTTATTAGCTGTCAGAGAAATGCAATTTGGCCCAAGATTGTATTTCAGATGAGTGAGTCTTACACTCAGCTGGCACCAGCAAAGCAGCTGCCTTGTGTTGGTGAGCTGGTGAAGCCCACAGAACCCGTTGCTGCGAGAGGGTGTTCGTCAATATCTTGGGAGCATCTGGGGACTCCTGTGCAGGGTTGAATTCTCAAGTGCAACAGCCCCACAATTCCCCCTTTGGACTCTTCAGTAGAGAAGCAGACGGAGGCGTGCACCAGGACACAGGTGCCAAAATGTGCCCTGCGGGATCATGCATTTAAGCAAAAGCGCTCGAAAGGCCAGGACAAGAGAAAGCACAAATACATCACAGTGAAGCCAGACAAGGAAGCATCTTACAGCCTCAAAATGAATGAACAATAGGTGCTCGCAACAATGAGAAAAAGTCTTAGAAACAGCTATTTCCAGAAAAAAAATAAGTTACGGGAGACCTCATACAGTATGGCACATTTTTATGAGGTTTATAAAGCCAAGAAAAACTGGATGGCACGTTGCATGTGTGAATGGTAAAATTCTAAAACAAGAAAAAAATCCGGGAACGTCCCACCATCCAGGCTGGGGAGGGGGCAGGCAGGGGATGGTGGGGGGTGTGCAGGGTGGGTGCTGTGGCTGAGTGTGTCCTCCACTTTCATGCTGATTAAAGATGAACACAGCCCATTGCCAGAGTGCTGAGGGCAGACTGTGATTAGTCATAACTGTCGCAACGGGTAAGAGTGCAGCGTGACCTGACTCAGCTTGAATCTGCACAGCGGTGACTGCAGGTTTTAAAGGGACAGTGAGGGGTGGGGGTCCGCTGGGGCTCAGGAGAGCTGGGGAAGTGAAAACTTAGAGTGGGAAGGGGGTGGGTCCACAGGAGACCTGTCTATAATAGGTTTGTTGACTACCGTTATGGAAGTGAGGCCCCACCCTGCAGAGGCTGGGGCATAGGGCCCTATTCTCAGGGGTTGCTGGAGCTAACAAGAGATCCTTTGGGCAGCTTAAGGTTTCTCAGGCAGGCATTTGGGGGGCTAGGTCACCCTCGGGATGCAGCCTGGAGTTCTTACAAATGATGCTGGCGTTCGTTCAATCCTTCATGGGCCATGTTGAGGCCTGGTGGAGCAGAGGGCCTGGAGGAGCCTGGCTTGTGTGAGGTCAACGGCAGACTTGATGTTCTAACCCCCGGCTCCTCAGAATGTGACTATATTTGAAAATAGGGCTCCCTGTCCCCAGGAAGGCCAAGTCATTGCCACCATTGTGATTTCCTACAGTCCTGGCGCATCTGGCTGTCCTCACCCTCTGCTGGAATCTGTAAATTATTGGTCCAGCTTATCTGTCCATCTTACAATAAATGACATTTCCATACCCTGCCATGGCCTTGGGGTGGGTGCAGTGCACCTCACCATCCTGGGACTGGCTTGCCGTGTGGTTTGTTTGGCCAATGGGGTGTCAGGTGGGAGGGAGCAGAGAGTGGGATGGAACACGGTGAGGCCTGACTGGTCAAACGGATGTTGAGGGGATGCCAGCGAGGTGGGCCCTGGATGTCCTCCCACAGCTACCGTCTTGCACCTTTGCACGTTCATGGGAGGCACATGGTGACCTGCTTGTCCCAGAAGAATGAGACACCCATAGAATAGATGCGAGCTGCATCTGTGGCCCAGAGCCAAGACTGACCAAGCCCAGCCAAGCCCAGCCAATCCCAGCCCACCTGCAGAGTGAGAGGTAAATGCTTGGCGTTCATGCTACTAATTTTGGGGTGGTTTATGTAAAATTATGTTGAGACTAGCCAACTGGAGTCACGTCACCCTCCACATAGCCTGCTGGGACAGTGTCTAAGATGACCCAAGGCCAACTCCCCAGAGGGTCCCCAAACTAGTCCCAGGCCAACATGTGCCTTCTTCCTGTAAACAGAGCCACTTCACTCACCCTCTGGTCTGTAACCTCTTTAAAAATTCCATCTAAGGGCCGGGCATGGTCGCTCACGCCTATAATCCCGGCACTTTGGGAGGCCGAGACGGGTGGATGGCTTGAGTTCAGGAGTTCGAGACCAGCCTGGCCAACATAGTGAAACCCTGTCTCTACTAAAAATACAAAAAATTAGCCGGGTGTGGTGGCGGGCACCTGTAATCCCAGCGACTGCTGAGGCAGGAGAATCGCTTGAACCTGGGAGGCGGAGGTTGCAGTGAGCTGAGATCACGCCATTATACTCCAGCCTGGGCGAGAGTGTGAGACTCCATCTCAAAAAAAAAAAAATCCATTTAAGGTGCAATAGATGAGTTTTATATTATGTAAATTATGCCTCAATAGAGATGACAAAAGGAGGGGAAAAAAAAACCCTTGGCCACAAGCCATTGTGAAGACAATACCACAATTTTTATTCAGTTTACAGTACATTTATACCATCCCCACACTCCCACTTTAGGATGAGTACCTCAGCCCCTGCATTCCCACAGCTGTCTGCAGTCTATTCTGCTCTCACCCCAGCCCTAGGGAAGCACTGACTACACATTTGCCTGGACAATGGGGTGCACATTTTAGGTAAATGGAGTCAGACAGTATGTTATCTTTTCATCTGGTTTTATGTATAATAATGATTTTGAGGTCCATCCGTGTAGTAGAAGGCATCAGTATTTCATTCCTTTTTATTGCTGAATAATATTCTATTGTATGGACATACTATTTGTTTATCTGTTCACCAGATGATAGACATTTGGACTATCTACAGTTTGGGGCTATGAAATCATGCTGCTATGAATATTCATACACCTATCTTTAAGGCATATATTTTATTTTTCTTGGCTAGATTCCTGGTAGTGAAATTACTGGGTCATATGGTAAGATTATGCTTAAATTTAAAATAAATGAACTGTTTTCCAATGTAGCTGTATCATGACTGGGCGTGGTGGCTCACGCCTGTAATCCCAGCACTTTGGGAGGCCGAGGTGGACAGGTCACCTGAAGTCAGGATTTCGAGACCAGCCTGGCCAACATGGTGAAACCCCATCTCTACTAAAAATACAAAAATTAGCTGAGTGTGATGACGAGCGCCTGTAATCCCAGCTACTTGGGAGGCTGAGGCAGGAGAATTGCTTTAACCCAGGATGCGGAGGTTGCAGTGAGCCGAGATCACACCACTGCACTCCAGCCTGGGCGACAAGAGAGAAACTCCATCTCAAAACAAAACAAAGCAAACAAAACAAAAAACAAAGTAGCTGCATCACTTTAACAAAATGTGAACTCCAGTTCTGCCACATCCAACCCTTGGTATTGTCTGTTTTTTTTTAAGTCATGGCAATCCTAATAAGTGTGTAGTTGTATCTCATGGAGGTTTAAATTTTTATTTGCTTCTTCAGAGGTAGCAACAGTGGGCAGGAAGAAGAAAAAATAAACTAAAAGCAATTTAAAAAATTTTATTTGCCCAGTGACTCATAATGTTTATCACATTTTACATGTGTATTAGCCATGTAGCCATTTGTATGTCTTATTTGGTGAAATGTTTTTTCTTTTTTTTTTTTTGAGACAAGGTCTCACTCTGTTGCCCAGGCTAGAGTGCAGTGGCACGATCTCGGCTCACTGCAACCTCCGCCTCCCAGGTCAAGTAATTCTCCTGCCTCAGCCTCCCAAGTAGCTGGAACTATAGGCGCCAGCCACCACACCCGGCTAATTTTTGTATTTTAAGTAGAGACCGGGTTTCACCATATTGACCAGGCTGGTCTCGAACTTCTGACCTTGTGATCCACCTGCCTTGGACTCCCAAAGTGCTGGGAGCCACCGTGCCTAGCCTCTTTTTTTTTTTTTTTTTGAGACAGAGTCTCGCAGGCTGGAGTGCCTTGGTGTGATCTCGGCTCACTGCAACCTTTGCCTCCCGGGTTCAAGCGATTCTCCTGCCTCAGCCTCCCGAGTAGCTGGGATTACAGGCACACACCACCACGCCCAGCTAATTTTTGTGTTTTCAGCAGAGATGGGGTTTTACCATGTTGGCCAGGATGGTCTTGATCTCTTGACCTTGTGATCTGCCTGCCTTGGCCTCATTTTTATTTTTTTAGACAGTGTCTCACTCTGTCATCCAAACTGGAGTGCAGTGGTGCAATCCTGACTCACTGTAGCCTTGACCTCCTGGGCTCAGGCAATCCTCTAACCTCAGCCTCTCAAACTACAGGCACATGCCACCACACCATGCGAATTTTTTTAACATTTTTGTAGGGATATCACTATGTTGCCAGGCTAGTCTTGAACTCCTGAGCTCAAGTGATCTGCCCGGCCAAGAGTCCTGTATGTTCTGGGTACAAGTCCTACACCAGAAATATGATTTCCAATCTTTCCCCTTGTCTGTTTTCTTAACTGTGTATTTTTGAGTGCCAGAGTTTTTAACTTTGGTGAAGACCAATGAATGAATTTTATGCCTGTTTCATGCTTTTGGTGTCACATGTAATAACTCTTGGCCTAACTAGAGGTCATAGAGATTTTCCCCTGTGTTTTCTTCTAGAAATTTTATGGTGTTAGCGCCTACATTTAGGCCTCTGATTCAGTTTGAGTTATTTATGTAAGGGTCTAAGTTTATCGTTCTCATATAAATTTTCAATTGTCCCAGTACCTTCAGTTTTCTTTGGGAAGGAGTTTTAAATTACAAATTCAGTTTCTCTTATAGATTATATTTTTCAAATAGTTTCTCCATTTGAGTTACAAATATAGTGTACTGGTACAAAATTTTCACAACATGCCTTTCTTAATCTTTTAAGTATCTTTTTTTTTTTTTTTTTTTTGAGACGGAGTCTCACTCTGTTGCCAGGCTGGAGTGCAGTGGCGCGATCTCGGCTCACTGCAACCTCTGCCGCTCAGCCTAGGTTCAAGTGATGCTCCTAATTTTTGTGGTTTTAGAGACGGGGTTTCATCATGTTGGCCAGGATGGTCTCAGTCTCTTGACCTCGTGATCCACCAGCCTTTGCCTCCCAAATTGCTGGGATTACAGGCGTAAGCCACTGCGCTTGGCCTCTTTTAAGTATCTTTAGACTCTGTAGCGATAGCCCCTTCTTCATTTCTAATATTCTAATTCCTCTTTCTCCTTATTCTGTAATCCTAGGGCTTTATACATTTTAATGACTTTTTAAAGGATCACTGGTTTGCTTTGCTGATTCTCCTGATCTTTTAGACAGGATCTCACTCTGTTGCCCAAGCTGGAGTGCAGTGGTACGATCATGGTTCACTGTAGCCTCAACCTCCCAGTCTCAAGGGATCCTCCTGCCTCAGCCTCCTGAGTAGCAGGGACTACAGCTGCATGCCACCACGCCTGGCTAATTTTTTTATCCTTATTTTTTGTAGAGATTGCGTCTCACTATGTTGCCTAGGCTGGTCTTAGACTTCCAGGCTCAAGCAATCCTCCCACCTCAGCCTCCCAATGTGCTCGGGTGACAAGCGTGACTCACTGTGCCTGGCCTCATTTTTTTAACTTTTTATAGCTCATCTTTACTCTCGTCTCCCATGAACATAACTTCCCATCTCTGCTACATTGGCTTATAGTAGTGATTTTTAAGGTATGTAATTTATTTTTTAAATTTATTTTTTACAATTTATTTTCTTTTTAATTGACAAATAAAAATAATATATACTTATGGCATGCAACAAGATGTTTCAGAATATGTATACATTGTGGAATTTTTTTTTAGCTTCTTAAGACAGAACTTAGAAAATTGATTTTTAACATCTCTTATTTTTCTCATACAGGCATTTAAAACTAGCTGCATCTCATATATTTTGTTAGTTTGGTTTTTATAATAATTCCATTTAAATATTTTTTTATTTCCCTGTGATTCATTATTTGATAGTGGATTATTGTTTAATTTCCAAATGTTGGACTCTCTTTTATAATTGATGCTTAATTTCATTGTGTTCAGACAACACATTATATATTATTTCAATCCTTTGAGATTTATTGAAAATTTTCATTTTGTTTCAGGATATGACTTATCCTGTTTAATATTTCTTGCACACTTGAAAATAATGTGTAATATCAGTTATTGGTTATTGTGTTCTATACATGTCAATCAGGTCAACTTGCTTAAGAGTGTTGCTCAAACTTCTATATCCTTAGTAATTGTGTGTGTGTGTACCTGTTCTATCAATTCCTGAGATGGAAGTGTTAAACTCTGCTACTATGACTGGGGGTTTGTCTATTTTTCTCTCTGGTTGTCAAGTTTTGCTTTATATAGTTTGAAGTCTTCTTATTAGGTGCATACACATTTGGGATTGTTAGGTATTCTTTTTTTGTGCTATCTATTTATTTTACTTTAAGGTCTGGGGTACATGTGTAGAACGCGCAGGTTTGTTACATAGGTACGCACGTGCCATGCTGGTTCACTGCACCTATCAACCCATCGTCTAGGTTTTAAGCCCCGCATGCATTAGGTATTTGTCCTAATGCTCTCCCTCCTATTGCCCCCAACCCCCCGGCAGGCCTTAGTGTGTGATGTTGCCCTCCCTGTGTCCATGTGTTCTCATTGTTCAGCTTCCACTTATGAATGAGAACATGCGGTGTTTGGTTTTCTGTTCCTGTGTTAGTTTGCTGAGAATGATGGTTTCCAGCTTCATCCATGTCCCTGCAAAGGACATGAACTTACTCTTTTTTTTTTTTTTTTTTTTTTTTGAGATGGAGTTTCGCTCTTGTTGCCCAGGCTGGAATGCAATGGCACAATCTCGGCTCACCGCAACTTCCGCCTCTTGGGTTCAAACGATTCTCCTGTCTCAGCCTCCCAAGTAGCTGGGATTACAGACATGTGCCACCACGCCCGGCTAATTTTGTATTTTTAGTAGAGATGGGGTTTCTCCATGCTGATCAGGGCTGCCTCGAGGGGGATGTCCCTCATGCTCCGTTGGGACTGGCGTCCACTCCCGCTCTCACAGCCCTCGGTGTATCCCCTCTTTGCCTGCTATCCACTAGGTGCCCGTCTCCCTCGCTGAGAGGGGTGCACGCTCCATCTGACCATTCGCTATGTCAGCAGTGTCTGCTGCGGTGCCTAGCATGGAGCAGGTGCTTGGCAAATGTCTGTCGTGTGGCCTGTGTGGCAGGGTCCTTTTTAGCCTTAGAGGCTGCCTCTGTGTGGATGGTAAACAGCCACAGTGTTTAATGTTGCTCATCTCAAGGCCAGTGCTTGTTAGCTGCTGTAAGGGTAGAGTGTGTGACTTAACCGTCACTCGGCATGGCCTTAGGTCCTGTTTATAATTTGGTATCTTATTGCCACAAAGAGCCATTCTGTTTGTCTTATGGTCTCTAGCTTAACATTAATGCTGGTTGGTTGTTGTGTCTAAACTGTAAAAGGGAGGGGGTATCAGGAGAACTGTCTGACCTCCCATCCCACCATCATAGCCAGGAACTCAGGTTTTTTATTTTTATTTTATTTTATTTTTTTGAGACAGAGTCTTGCTCTGTCGCCCAGGCTGCAGTGCAGTGGCGTGATCTTGGCTCACGGGAATCTCCACCTCTCAGGTTCGAGTGATTCTCGTGCTTCAGCTTCCTGAGTAGCTGGGATTACAGGCATGTGCCACCACGCCTGGCTAAGTTTTGTATTTTTAGTAGAGGTGGAGTTTTGCCATGTTGGCCAGGCTGGTCTCGAACTCCTGACCTCAAGTGAGCTGCCCACCTCGGCCTCCCAAAGTGTTGGGACTACAGGCGTGAGCCACTGCATCTGGCCTGGAACTCAGTTTTAAGGTTTTTCTGGGGTTTCCTTGGCCAAGAGCGGGTCTGTCCCATTGGTTGAGGGCTCATGGCTTTAATTTTAGTTTACATAGTGCAGCATTGAGCCACCAAGAATTCCTGCCAGGCCTTGAAGCCTCATGGAACTTGCCCTGCTGGATTTGAACTTACTCGGCACCGATGACTCTATTTATTCCTCCTTATTTCTTCCTTTTGAAATGGGAATGTATATCCTATGCCTATCTCATCACTGTACCTTGGAAGCATATTTTCCAGTTTTAGGGTTATACAAATAAAGAGGAATTTTGCCCAGAATGGATTGAACCGGGGTCTCACCCATGACTGATTTAGACAATGAGTCTTGGAGACTTTCGAGCTGAAAATATTTAGATGAGAGGGTGGGTGCAGTGGCTGACACCTGTAATCCCAACACTTTAGGAGGCTGAGTGAGGTGGATTGCTTGAGCCCAAGAGTTTGAGATCAGCCTAGGCCACAATGCAAAATCCTTGTCTCTACCAAAAGCACAAAAAAATCAGCCAGGGGTGGGGTCATGGATCTATAGTCCCAGCTACTCAGGAGCCTGAGATGGGAGGATCACTTGAGCCTGGGAGGTTGAGGCTGCAGTGAGTCATGATAGCACCACTGCATTCCAGTCTGGGCAACACAGTGAGACTCTGTCTCAAAAAAACTCTTGAGCTGGGAATTTGGACTTAAGAGTTGCTGCTGTAATGGTTGGGACTTTGGGGCTGTAGGGTGTGGTGAATCCATGCTGCCCATGGATGTGGTGGGTTAAATGGTGGCCCTTTGCTACCAAAGGACATGTCCGCGCTGGCCCTGTGAATTGACCTTATCTGGAAAGAGGATCTTTGCAGATGTAACTAAGTTAAGGATCTCAAGATGACATCATCCTGGAGTAGGGTGGGCCCTAAGTCCAATGACAAGTGTCCTTATAGAGGAAGAAAAGGGCGGAGCAGAGAGATGAAAAGGCGACGTGATGATGGTGGTGGCAGGGGCTGGCGTGGTGGGTCCTTAAGCAGAGCTGAGTGGTGAACTGGTGCTGGGCCGCGGCACACTGCAGTAGGGGCGAGGGCTCCTTCCTAGCAGCTGCAGCCAGTCCTGCATGTTCTCTGTCGCTGTGCTTCTTCCTGAGTCACCAGGTGGCCACATGACCTTTAGAATCAATACTGTCACCATAGCAACCAAGTGTCCCCGCAGGTGGGCTCCAAGGCCCTGGCCTTCCAGGAATCCTCAGTCCCAGGCCCCGCCGGGGCTGAATCTGAGGGTGCCACGGCCGGAACCGTCTGTCTTCCATTTCCCAGGAGGGAGGTTGTGCGTGGATTCTCCGCATAGGTGGACACCAGCATCGGGGTCCCATGGAAGCCCATTTCCTGTTTTGGGGGTCAGTTCTGGATGTGTTTTCCAGCAGGAAACAGCACACGCGAATTGTGTGATCTGAGGAGATTTAATAAAAGGACTCTTAACAAAGGCGTGGGCAGAGCACATGGGTTAATTTCAGAATGATGACAGAAGATGAAGCACACATCTCGGTGTGACCAAGCTGTGTGCCAATTATGTGGCAATGGAGGACCCATGTCCAAGGCATGTCCCTCAGGAGGTGTGGCTTTATGGATGAATTATGGACAAATGCACATGAAGCCTGGTGTCAGGGACTGCACCTTGTCCCCCAAACCACCCCCAGCCCTTTAGCACATGCTGCGGCCACACACTTGCTGTCCTCCCGCACGAGCCTGTTTCTACTTTAGGGCCAGTGTCCTCCTGCAGCGTGGACCCTCCTGTCCTCCCGCACAAGCCCGTTTCTACCTTAGGGCCAGCTCCTGCTGCTGGAACCTGGACACCTGGCCTCCCTTGGGCTACTTGTTCATGCTCTGGCCTCAGCATCAAGGCCACCTGCTCAGAGGCTCGTGCTGGACCACCCAAACTAAAGTGGTCCCAGGATCATGCACGTGCTGCCCAGCCATGTGCTGTCCTGTGTGCTCCTGCATGCTAGACGTCAGTGCACTGAATGCATTTATCTGTCACATTGTTACTTGGTCTCCTGTCATTGGAAGGGGCAGACACCATCGCTGCCCTGATGAAGTTGACGTTTCCGGGCAGCATGGGCACACAGGGGAACTCAGGAATTCTCTACTGGCCTCACTGCCCCTTCCCATTCACAGCTGGCTCTGTCCCAGCCTCAGTCCCTCCCAGCGTCCCCCTAGAACTTCAGAGCTACCTCCCATGAGGCACCAGGGGTTGGCATCCTCTTGGGGACAGCAGCTCCTGACCTCTCCTGTCTCATGCCTGCACTGTGCACCTCTTAATGCTCAGTCTTGTGCCTGCCTGGACCCTGAGCCATGGCTGGGCAGGGGGTCACCTGGACAGTACAAGAGTTGTGCCCTGAGCCCACAGGCCCCTGCAGGGCTGATTTGCACTGGCCAAATCTTAGGACCCAGCATTCTTTTGGGAGCTGCTGTTTCCCTACAGATCCTTCCTGTTTCCTGACTGAGGGGCAGGTGCCTGGCTTGGTGTTTGAGGCTCACAGCAAGGGTGGGGTTGGAGGGTCTCCTAGTTAAGTGTGCAGATGTCCCCATGAACCCCTCTGCCCCCCTGCACTCTTGTCTTCTGCAGGACTTGGTATCCCTGGGTCAAGAGCCCCTTTGGACCCTCAGTCCAGAGGACTGTCCATCCCCAACTGCCCAGGCTGGGGAGGCGTCCTGGGCTTTGGCTGTATTCACATTCTCCCGCCTTTTGGGGTCCTGGTTACCTGCAGGTCCTCATCCTCTCCAATCTTCAGAGTTACCTTTCTACCCGCTGTCTGAAGTCCATTAACCTGTTTTCCCTTCTCCCGTTCCCTCTTAGGTGGTGGTGGGGACGTTATACCTTTATTCCTTTTCTGCCACTTTTAGGGGTCAGAGGGAGAGGAGGAGAGGCGATGATGTACGTTCAGAGGCTGTGCGTTTTGGGAGGAGCCCTGGGGAGTCTGATGTGTGCACCGGGTGCGCAGGGTTCCAGGCAGTGCCCTGCCTTGGTGCCTCCCCTTCCAAACGCTCCTTCACCACTCCTGCTGGGATGGGCACCGAGGGCTTCCTCTGAGGCAGGTGCTGAACCCACTGCCTTCTGCGTGCCTGCTGGAGAATGGCAACTTTGAGGGAGAGCAGAGAACAGAGCTTCGCGGCTGCAGGGGCTGGGAACTCGGCTCTGTGCGCTCGAAGTTAGAGACCGATGCGTTTGTGCTGGCCAGGCAGGGAGAGCTGCGGTGGCTGGTTGGTCAGGTAACCTAGGTTATGGTGCCATAAAAATACCCTCTAAATCTCAGTAGTGAAATGCATGCCATGTGTCCTAAGCGGGTGCATGTCCAGGTGGGTGCATGTCCAGGCGGATGGGCATGGTTCCATTCCTTGTAGTCCCCAAGGGATGGGGGCTTCTGTTGGCCCAGAAGCCACACAGACTTCCCGTGCTCACATTTCATGCATCAGGCGGTTAGGGCGGGCGGCCACACTGAATGTCAAAGGCCATGGGGAGGCAGGGCTCACGGTGGCTGAATGACAGGGTAGACAGTTGTGCGCGGTGGGAGGGACGGTGGCGGGAGACACCGGCCTTGGAGCCAGGTTGGGGATCCGCTCATCCTCCGGGCAGGCAGCAGGAGATCCCATCCAGGATTTCACCGGGGAGGAAGAGACCCCGTCTTTGTGGCCTGGCTACAGGGCAGAACTTAAGGAGGTAAAGGCTTCCTAAAGTCAAACAGCCCGGTAGCAAAAACCGATTCTTCAGTGACAAGCGCCAGGGGCAGGCGGCGAGGCTCCATGCAGACCCGCGCCTTCTCCAGGGAACTCAAAGGCGCCCAGCACTTTCCGTGCAGGGTCGCACCTGGCCCTGCGCAGGGGCAGAGGCGCCCGGAGGTTAAGCCGCGCCCCAGGCCTCCGAAATACGCCGAGTGCCGAGGCCCCTGTCGCATCTGGACAAGAGGACCGTGGGCGACTCGGGCACGCGGTCTCAGGCCGGACAGGGGTCGCGAGGATGGCACGGGGGTGCCCGAGAGCGCAGGCGCACGTGCTCAGGGCTTAACGCCCACCCCGGGCGCCCGCGTGTGCGCGCTCCCAGCCAGGCCCGCCCTGCCCCGCCCCACCCTCTGGCGCAGCGCTTGGGCTCAGCCTGCAGCCTCCTGACCATGAGCCGGGCCCTACCCGGAGGATTCCCGCCGCCCACAGCCCGGGCCTGCAGCGCGGCCTCACCCTGCGCAAAGCAGAAGGCTGGAGTTTAGGACCCCCCGCACTGGACGGCGGAAGCCCGCGCGTCGGCTGTTTTCACGAAGAAGGCAGGGGGAGGGAAGCCCGCGGAGACCGCGAGAAGGTCCCGCCGCCGTGCCGGGCACAGCCGTCCCCATGCCAGGGACGCCGACCTCCGTGGCCCCAGGATACCCGTGGGGACGCTCCCTGCCTCCCTCGCTCTCGTACCCGCCGTCTAGTCTGAGCCGTGGTCCCCGTGTCCCGGCGAACCATAGCCCCCATCCCTAGACTGGTGGCGGCCACCCCAGTCCCTAGCGACACTCCAGGCACTAGCCCCGCCCCTGCCCCGCCCCCGGCTCGGCCCCGCCTCTACCCTTCCCGAAGCTCCGCACCTGCCACGCCCCGGCGCTCAGCTCCGCCCCGCCCCCGCCCCGGCGTTCGGCCCCGCCCCCGCCCCCGCCCCTTCCAGAAGCCCAGCCCCTGCCCCGCCCCCAGCGCTCGCAGTCTACGGGGCGGGTTCCACCGCCCAGGAGATCGCACGGCGGGCGCTGCCGGCCCTGAGCGGTCCCGCCACCGCCGCCGCTCCCGGCCCTGCGGGCTGGCCATGCCCCGAGCTCCGGCTGCGGCGCGCACCCAGACCCGGCGATGAGGAGTGGCGCCGAGCGCAGGGGCAGCAGCGCCGCGGCGCCCCCGGGCTCGCCGCCCCCCGGCCGCGCGCGCCCCGCCGGCTCCGACGCGCCCTCGGCCCTGCCGCCGCCCGCTGCTGGCCAGCCCCGGGCCCGGGACTCGGGCGATGTCCGCGCGCAGCCGCGCCCCCTGTTTCAGTGGAGCAAGTGGAAGAAGAGGATGGGCTCGTCCATGTCGGCGGCCACCGCGCGGAGGCCGGTGTTTGACGACAAGGAGGACGGTGAGTGCGGGCACGGGGACGGCGTGGGGGCCGCGCGCTTATAGGGGCGGGCGCGGCGGGGCGGCTTTTTCCCGCAGGGGTTCCCCCGGTGGGACGGCTTCCCGGGGCGCCCCGGCTTCCGGAGAAGCTCGCGCCGGGCGGCTGCGGCCCCACGCGGGTCCTGGGCGCTCGCCCGCGTCCTCCGTTTCCAGTGGCGGCGTCGCAGGAGGAGCAGGCTGGGCCCGGGCCCTCGGGGCGAGGGTCCCCCAGGCTGTGGCGGCTCCGGGCTTGCGCGCGCCTCTGCCCACCGCCCGCGGCAGCCCTGCTTTCCGCTTTCCGTGATCCGCTCGGGCCCACGTGCGGGCTCGTTTGTACTTTGCAGTTAGAGAGGCGCTCACCTGTGCTGTCCGAGTGCGAGTGAGGCTGCTGCCCCACAGGTGGCGGGGCCCGGTCGCTCAGAGGCTCAGTCTCCTTGGTGACCGCGCCGTGTCCATTCTCTGCTCACCCATGTGCGCTGGAGGCAGGGCCAGGCCGTTGTGCAAAGACCTGCCCCGCCAGGAACGAGTGCGCTGTTTAGTCCTGCAGATAAAGCCGCCAACCCCGGGGACTGGTGTCTCCTGAGTGACCGACCTTGCAGCCGTGGGCGCCGTAGAAAGCAGAGAAGGCAGGTGAGGTGACATGGGACAGGCCTGCAGGGACACCTCCTGGGGTGCCAGGGGGCCTGGGGACCCCCGACTTAGCACCTGCGGGGAGGTGTGGTGCCGCGTCTGCCTGTGGGCACTGTAATACAGTCACATGCAAACATATAGCTCTTTTCTACAGATAACATGCAAATCATTTAAAATGGTACATTGATGACACATTTCATGTTTTTTGACATTTTCTTAAAATAGTTGAAATGTGCATTTTTCATTTGTAGACAGCCTGCAGAAGTATGATGGACCCTTTAAAATTTTAGAGCACAGCGCTCAGGAGCCAGGCTATTTACTTGCGATAAATAATGTAAGCATTACGGGAAATTACAATAACACGACCTCAGGCCAGCGTTGGTGAGTGTGGGGCCGTGCACCGGCGTTCCTCCCGGAGACAGCACTGGGGATTCGTGATGTGTTGCCCAGAAGGAGGGCTGAAGGCCCAGCCACACCAGGCCCCACAGGCTCCAGGGTGGCCCGTCACTGTGTCCTGAACTTCGGGACAGCAGAACTCACGATGGTGAATGTTTGATAAATGTTTTTGTTTTTAACATAAATATTCAAAGTAAAGAAAGCCCAGAGTGAACTAGGAGCTGATCAGGAGGCAGATTTGCCTCTAGTTTCTGGCTGCAGGATGAGAGAGCGTCTGAGAAACACATCTGGTTCAGCACTTGCTGGTGTCAGCCAAGAGCTGGCTGCTCTTCTGGGTCTCGGCACCGTGCTCTCCGGGGGTGGGAATGGAGGCAATGGTGTGGCACTGGGCTGCCTTCAGCTTTGTAAGGTAGACTTTGCTGCGTGTTCACATTGTGTTATGTCACGGAATTCAAGGATCACTAGAAAGGCAAAAAGAGCAAGCACAGAGTCTGTCTGTGGCGCTCACGGTCTGATGGGAATTATTTCACACCCCCAGCATCACCGTATTTGCCTGTAGTAGGACGGCGGAGATTCGGCTGACGGTGTGCCACGGACGCTGCTGGCTCCTTATGGCTTGGCAGCCGCATCCACAAAGTGAACACCCGCCGGGACTTAGCTGGGCTTCGTGTGGTGCAATCAGGAGGGCAAGACTAGGCCCTGGCCCGAATAGCAGAGGACATCTCTGGGCGGTGACTGCTTCCCTCCCTTTCTTCCTGTCACTGTCAGGGCACAGACAACTTGGGAGTCATAGCACAGTGTTTGCAGAAGAATGTTGTGCACCTCTGAGTGTGAACGCCAGGGACTCGTGTTGGTGGAAGGGATTCAGTTTGGAAGGAGAAAGGGGAGTCTTTTAGGAAGGGACTTTGGCGCCTGAGTCTCACCCCTTTCAGGTTGGCGCAGCCATTTCCCTGGTACTTTCGTGGCCCCATGGCAGCACTGGCTTAAGGAGGCCCTGGTGCTGTGTTGGTGTCTCGAGGTTACTGAATCTGCACGGTTGCTATGGCAATGCGAGACCTTCTGATGAATTTTTTAGATTAAAACACCTAATTAATATATCAAATTATTATGCAGAGAAAAGGAAAAAAGAAATTAAGAGTGCTGTTTAACAAAGTGCCGGGTAAATTTCAACTGATAGGCATAGTTGTGACATACAAGATTGTAAACGTCCTCTGTTCCTTTTAATCCTTGTGGACTCCAGAACCATTTTTCTAATTTGGCAGATAATTTGGTGCATGTACAGAATTCTCTGCACATCTTTGTCATGCCAGAATTGAGGGTCTCCAGTTTTCCTTCCCCTCAGCCCCTCACATCCTCCCGTTCTATCCCTTCTCTGACTTCGGTGAAAAATTCATTTTTGGGGTTGAACTTGGTTAGGGAGTATTTCTGCTTCTCTGCACCAGAGCTGCGTGGCGTTGGGCGAGCCCCTTCATTCCTCTCTGTCTTGGTGTCCTGGTGATACCAAGTGAACCTGAGAGGAGGCTCCAACACCTTCCCGCTGAGCAGCTCTGCAACCTGGGGGGCGCTCGCCCATCTCCGGGGGTCACAGCATTGTGTCTCCAGCCTGACGTGGCATTAGCCCACCAGCAGGAAGTAGCTCCTCAATGAGGGGGTTTGTCTTCGTCTGGGGAAGGCTGGAGTGGACAGGCCCTTACAGGCTGTGGACGGCTTGCCCTGGGCGCCGGGCCGGGCAGGCAGTGAGGCAGGAGCAGGGGCCACCAGACTCCTCAAGTCATCTCTTAAAATTAGAAACACCTTTGTTTTTTCCTAATTATGAAAGCATTAAAATGTATGCATTTAAAAACATTCTATACTTCATGCCACGATATCTGTAACTTCGGCATTGAGATCACGGTGTCACCTCCCAGCCTTTTTCTGGAAATACAGTCCCAGGTACAGCCGTGGAGAAACACTCTCTCTTTGTTAGCAGAAGTGGGATCCTGCTCTGCACGCCAATTTGCCCTAACGTGCTTGTTGATTCAGCAATATGTCGCCAGCCTCTTATAGAACTGAGGCATCTTTTGTTGGCTGAATTTACAACAGTTCTCAGCCCCAGGCTGTATACTAGAGTCATGCACTGGGCACTCTTAAAAAATGCGGATGCTGAAGCCCCACACCCATGAACTGCGGGTGAACTGGGGGGGTTTGGTGGGTTGGGGGTGGGGCTCGGGCTCAGGCTTTTTTTTTAAGCCCCTCTTGAGTTTTACCAGCAGTTAAGGCTGAGAATCCTGACTCTGCATTGCTCCTCTGAGCAGCTGTGACATTCTCTGCTTACTTAGTTTCCTGTCACAGGACAGTGAGGTGTTTCTGTTTTATAAATATCATAAACGATGTGTTAAACATCGTTGCAGATTTGTCTTTGTGCACTTGGCATTGTTTCCCTAGGGTACATTTTTAGGAACGACATTGCTCAGGCAAAGGGGTCCATGTGAAATACCTTAACACTTGGTGTGGCCGCTCACTTGGTCCTTCCGTGAGCATCGTTTGTGGGCCCTGCTGTTGTGGGGTGACCGGGCAGAGGGGAAGCAGGGAGACTGACAAGACAGGGAGGCAGGAGGCACCTGCAGGGGAGAGAACCAGACCAGCTGCTGCCAGCGGAGCCAGCAGGGAGGGAAAACCCGTTTTCACTTGCTCCAGGAGCCGGAGGGTTTGATCGCCTTTTCCCCTGAATCCTCTCCGGCTTTGGGCATCAGCACTGTTTCTATTCTTTGCCAGTCTAAGCGATTAAAAGATGGCACTCATGCTTTGAGTTTCTTTGATTACCAATGAGGTTTATCATCTTTTTACCTTAAATGTTTAGAGCATTCAGCTCTAAACAATTTCATGCGTTTCCACACTTTTTGAATTGCCTGTGCTTGTTAGCAGCGTGTGTCCTGTGTCTTGTGTCCTGTGTCCTGTGGGATGGCAGCCGCAGGTTCCTTTCGCCCTTCCTGGCAGACAGGCTGAGCCTTCAGCAGCTTCCTTCCCACGTTCCTCGTTTATCTTTTAATGTTGCTACTTGGCTTTTTCTCTACGGATGTGTTTAATTTGTGTGTGGTCAGATTCATCATCTGCCTTTGTGGCTGCGTCCGGCCTTGCTGTTATGTGACAGAAGTCCTTCCCAGCACAGTTAATAATAATTAATTCATAAACCTGCATCTGTACTTTCTTCTAGTGCTTCTGTGGTTTCACTTTTTGCGTTGGAAGTTGCAGCCCGTAGGGAGTATCCCTTGACGGAGAGTGAGAAAGCTCTCTCCTCCTTGCATTATTCTCCTCTTTCCCAGGATGAGTGCAGTTAGGGTGTTTCCCCATGTAGAGATCTGAGGCCTCCTGTGCAGCCGTTCACCGCAGAGCCCCAGGCAGGCTGCGCCCTTGCTGCTCCTGGCCTGTGGCGCTGGTTGCTTGTTGCTGTTGGACTGAGTGTGACGTTTGCTGCTGGTGTGAAGGAACGCTCCGCTGTTACAAGATTCACCTTGTGTGTGGCTGAGACTTCGCCGCCTCTTGCACATGACTTCACTTTGCTAAATTCTCGTTAATCTATAGCTTTGAAGTTCATTTTGTTGGCTTTCTGGGTGGTCTGTCATGTTGCCTTGGAGTGACTCTAGTGGCCCTGCGATGGTTTTGCCTCACTCTTTCCTTATGATGTTGCCGGAGCTCACGGAGCAGGGAAGAGAGAAGGTCCTGGGCCCGGGGGCTGCTGAGGGCTGGGGACAGCTCCTCCCGCACGGCTGGTGCGGACAGGTTGTCCTTCCAGAGCGTCAGCCTAGCCCCAGTGTGGGAAGACTTTCCAGTCACGTGTGGACTCGCATTTTGGAGGGTGCCCTTTCCTTGCCTCCTGACTCTGTGAGGCAGGGGGTTGGGGGTGGGGTGGTGGCTCTCTGTGTGGCCCAGACACCCGTCCCCCACAGTGCAGGGGCTTGGTGGTCAGAAGCCTGGTGGCTGCAGAGGCCCCTGGTCTGGGGTGTGGACTGGGGAGGAGGGCTGTGGTCCTGGCTTCCTGCCGGGCACCCCCTCACGTGTTTGCTTCGAAGGCTTCCCCGATTCTGGGCCCAGCACTGGGTGTGCTGGGGGCCCTTGGGGCAGCTGTGCAGCTTGATGCCTCTTCTCCTTCCCAGCTGTGAGGATGCTCTAGAACGGACTCGGGACCTACTGTCATAGTTTTTATGTAACAAATGTCAGCTCTGCGTGTCTATCCATCTGGTTGTGCATTTTACAAGGCTAAAAATAAGCCGGCTTTTCTTTTAGAACTTGAACCACCCAGCTTTCCAGTGGAGAAGTAATGCAAGGATGCATTGGAGGTGATTTTGTTGAGGGATTGATTCTCTACGGGTGAAGTCCAGAGAGACTCCAAGGTGATCTGAGGGAGGCAAAGTCACAGACAAGTGTTTCTTCCACACGGAGCTGGGACCGCTCAGAGTAGCTTCCCTGCCTGTCCTGGACCCCCAGTCACCCAGGGCTTGTGAAAATGCCCTGATCCAGCCGGCCTGGGGTGGGGCCAGGAGCCCACATTTCCAGCCGCCCCCAGGCGGTGCCGGCGCTGCTGGCCCAGGGACATACTTTGAGTGCGAGAGCTTAGTGAGTATACAGCCGGCGCATCATGGTGAGTGAGGGCAGGAAACCCATGGGGCGTTGGTCCCTTGGCCCGGGCTCCCGATGGGCCTGAAGGGGGGATCTCTAACCCTCTGTACCACGGGGTTGCCAGTTATCAGAGGGCACCTCGCGGTGTGGACTCTCTTTTAATTTGCTTTTCCTCCTTCTGTTCCTCTCAGGCCTCTCGAAGGCCCAGGCTTCTCCACACGTGGCTGGCGTGCAGCTCCTGGTTCACATCCTGCGTTTTCACCCAGCCCAGCAGCCTGCACTGTTTCCTTCAGGCTGGGATGGGGCATCTCTCTTCTGACCCGCATCTGAGGCAGGGTAGTCTGGTGTGTCCACTGGCGGGTTCCTGGGGAGTGTGGCCCTGCGCTTTTGGGCGGAGCATGCTGTGTCCCCAAGCCCACTGCGGGGACTTGTCTTCCCTGGGGACCCCCACACCTAATGGGCGCTCCCAGCTGTGTCAGGCAGGACCCTTCTAGGGAGGAACCCGGGTTCCAGGCCAGGCCCTGCAGGACCACTTTGAGCAGCTTCCCAGACTTCCTCTTGAGCCCCTCGGCTCTTACATCAAGTAAGGGCCTGTGCCCTGTGGCCCTGACCCTGTCTCTTCCTGGTTAGCAAGCTCGGGGTTGAATCGGGGCTCACGTTAGTGGACGACCAGGCCTTCTCCTTGGTGTCATTTCCCTTCCCAGCCAGATTTTCCTCCTCACCTAAAAAGCTCCGTTGAGCTGTGTGTTTCTCTGAACCTCCCTCCCTCTGCTGTCTGTGTATAACTGGAGATAAAAATAAAGCTCTGTGAACCACCATTTCTCCTGCTGCTGCTGACTAATACTTGGGCACGTGGCGAGACCTTGGTCTTCTCAGCCACCTCCGTGAGTGGGATGCCGCCTTGTTCGGCTCTGGCTGTCAGTGGGGGTGAGTGGCCACCCGGGGTGGCATCTCTGTGCCTGGAGCGCTTCCTTGCATGTATCCTGCCTGCCCTGGGCGTGGGCAAACACCAGGCCCCTCCCCTCTCCCAATATACAGGCGACCAACCTGCTGATTGATGATGAAGATCAGAACTTGAGACAGTTTGGGGAAAGCTTTAAGCAATACAATTATTGTTACTGGTATGGTTCGCCTGCTTCATCAGAAAACAGTTTCCTCATTGATTTGAAATCTATTGTTTTAAAAATCAAGGCTGCTGCAGAGATCAGCATGGCTGGGCAGGAGTGCACACGGAGGTGCTTGCCCTGGCCTGGCTTTGTCCTCCCAAGATTCCGTCCAGCCTCATCTCACCCCACTTCTCCACCTGTGAGGAGGGAGCCCCCATGGTCTCTGCCATGCTTCCTCTTGGGCTCCGGCCCTGCCGATCCTGTGGAAACCCATCTCGATGTTATTTAAGTTCTGAAGCCAAGGAGATGGCGTGGGTGGGAGTCAGTGTCGCCCCCAATTTATTAAAAATAGGAACCGAGCACATTCCATTTCTCACAGTGATTTAGAAAGTTGACTTTGCAAAGGTTTCTCCTCTTGAATTCACATCATGACTCTCCGTCCTCCAAACGCAGAAGGCAGAAAGTGTGATAGAGCAGGAGAGAGGCGCCTCTGTGTTTGGAATGTCTGCAGAAGTCTAGCACGGGCATTGCGCGTGTTCTGGGGCCTTGGCAAGGATGACATTTGTCTCGTTTTGCCCATGATGCTGGGATGTGAGCAGGAGTCCGCGGGGGTTTTGGTGCCGCCTTCTCCATGCACCTCTGCCTCTCCCTGTGTGAGCGCCCTGGGTCCCGTCCTCAGTCACTTTGTGAGGTCTGACCTCAGAGCCTCTGTTCACTGTGGGAAAGCTGTTCCTGGCGGCTCTTGTGCCCAGTAACAGGGCTCAGGGTCCTGGCACCGCGTTTCTCAAACCGGGTCCTGTTTGTGCCCAGGGGCACAATGTTCCAGTTTTCTATTGCTGCTAGTAAGCTACCCCACACTAGTGACTTATCAGCTTCCTTGTGGTTTCTCACGATGCTGTGGGCTAGGAATTCGGACAGGGCCTAGCGGGGATGGGTCTCTCTGCCCTGCATGATGTCTTTGGGACCAGAATGTTCACCGTGGCTCCCTCATCCATGTATGTGGCACCTCGGCCAGAACGGCTCAGAAGAGCTGCGGGCTGGTGGAAACTTCCCCAGGGGTCTTGTCCCGGGGTCTCTGTTCGCTGTTGGCTGGTGGATCAGCTGTCCATGCTGCTGGGTCTTGTCCCGGGGTCTCAGTTCGCTGTTGGCTGGTGGATCAGCTGTCCATGCTGCTGGGTCTTGTCCTGGGGTCTCAGTCCACTGTTGGCTGGTGGATCAGCTGTCCATGCTGCTGGGTCTTGTCCCGGGGTCTCAGTTCGCTGTTGGCTGGTGGATCAGCTGTCCATGCTGCTGGGTCTGGTCCTGGGGTCTCAGTTCTGCTGGTAGATTAGCTATCCATGCTGCCTAACGAATTTCCTCATGGCCTAGTGGCCCACAGTGAGCTCCGTCTTGTCGTTTCTGAGTCGGTGACTCAGGAGTGGCTTAGCCGGTGCATCCTCTTGGTGTCTCTCATGAGGCTGCGGTGAAGATGGCAGCTGGGGCTGCTGTCACCTGAAGGTTTGACTGGGACTGGAGCTCAACTCCCCAGTGACCCCACACACGGCGCTCAACTCCCTCCCTCCCCAGTGAGCTGAGCAGGAGCGTGAAGCCACAGCGAGGATCTGACCCACAGGCTCCTTCCAGCATGTTCTGTTAGGAGCAAGTCGCCAAGTCCAGCTCATCCTCAGGGGAGGGGAGCTGGACCCTGCATCGGAAGGGGCTGCCATGGGACCTGTGGACGTGTCTCACACCACCACAGCCATCCTCAGAGTCTCACTTCTTCTCCCCACTGGGCCTCACACTGGGGCAGCAGGAATTCCTGAGAGGCCCCAGGGCACTCACAGACGCAGAGTAGAAGATGCCGGGCCTTCTTGAGGCCTAGGCCTGGGCTGGCACCATGTCACTTTGACTGCCTTCTGCTGGTTGGAACCAGTCACAGGCCCAGCTCAGATTCAGGGGAGGGACCACACAGGGCGAAGTCTCCGCATCTGGGGGTGGGCTAGGGCCGCTGCAGGTCGGCAGGGCTGTTTGGAAGAGCTGGACATGGGGCCGGGAGAACAGGGACGATTTGGAAGCGTGACCTTCAGGGAGTGGTGCTGCTGCCTGCCACCTGCCGGCATCACACGAGTTCTCTCTCGGCCACCTCTAACCCCAGTTTAGCCAAATGGCCAAGCACCAGCCAGTGTACCCAGGTCACTGCCACAGAGCACCAAGACCCCAGGAGACACAAAGCATCTTCTGAGCTTTGAAACTGAAAGAGCTTGGAGGGAAGGCTGTTTGTACTTGAGAACAAACAAACAGGAAGTTGGAGTGGAGTCAGCATCTTCCTGAGTTTGGAAAATAAAGCCCCAGAGGCCAGGCGGGTGTGCACCTGCTGCTGGCCGCGGGCTGGGCCCCTGATGATGGGGGCTTCGCCGGGGAGTCTTGGAGCTCTGGCTCAGGGCTTCCTGCACTGCCCCTGGCGGACGCACCTGTGACTGTGCCGGGGTCTGTCTTTATTTTGCCCTCAATTCTTTTTCCTTTTTCTTGTAAACATCAATCATCTTGTGTGTCTGAAGTGATGTTTTATCTCCAAAGGCAGAAAAGATAATCTGTAAAGTTAGCACATGACTGAAAGAGGGAAAAAGATGAAATAGGAAGAAAGATACAAAGGAAAAGGGGAAGAAAAAAATCTGTTCTGAAGAAAGCATTGGACCCTGGGACCCCAGCCCCAGAGCACGTGGCCCAACTAGTACTGGGGCTGACGTGTCCCCTGGTGGGGTTGGGAACTGTAGGCAGCAGTTGGAAAACCCGGGGTGGGCTAACCAGGCACAGCCGCAGCAGGCCCTTCGGTGGATCTTCGGGGTCTGCCAGCAGTGGGGGCGGAGGCACGGGTGGGGTGGCAGTGAGGACTGGCTGCCCTGGACATGCTGGGGATGGCCACGGAGGAGGGGCCGGGGCGTGTCCTGCAGAGGGTGTGGGATGGGAGCCCAGCAGGAGGGGAGTCCTGTGTCATTGGGTCCTGGTGCCCCTTCCCCAGTGCCACAGCAGCCAGAGGCGCAGGAAGGAAGGGGCCTAAGCCGTGACTGTCACCCACCCAGAAGCTGCACCTGCTCGGGCACCACAAGGAAACAAAAGGTGAAAGGGGTGGTGAGTGAGTGGTGGGAGAGGACACTGGGCAGAGCCGTGCCCAGGCCTTGGCCTCTGTGTGTGGCGATGTCTGCCTCCCTGTCTCTGGGCCTCTCCTTCCCTGCACCCCCTGCCGTGGCCTCCCCACTGGCCCTGACACTCCTTTCCAGAGCTGCAGAGGCTTTCAGTGTCCCAGAGGGCGTGGGCCTGCGAGTCCTACCACTGTGGCCACCATGCCCCGGGGTCGCCTGGGACATCTGCTTCCTGCCTGCTGATCGGTGTCATTACTCACAGCGGCCCCTTTCTCTCTCCAAGTGGCCTGGTTTGGATGATCAGTTGTGTGGTTGCCCTGTCTAACCACCAGATGCGGTGCCAGGACGATCTCTTTCTTCCTTTGTAGCTTTTTATTATATAATGAAAGTGATGAGAAAGAAAATTAAGAAATCCAGCATCCTATGTCATCTCAGCACTGATAAAACAACCATTTGTAGTTTTTCATATGACCTCCCAATTCATACTGGAAAACATGCAAAATCTATGTTGCCTTTCAAATTTCAGGATAGTTTAGATTTATAGAAAAGTTGTGAAGCTGATACAGAGAGTTCCCATGTTCCCCAAAAGCAGTTTCCCCTCATGTTACCGTCTTGCATTAGCCGGATACATTTGTCATAACTAGAGGACCAGTATCGATGCCTCCTTGTGAACTGAAGTCCACACTGGGTTCAGATTTCCTCAGTTCCTCCCCAGTGTCCCTTATCTGTCCCAAGATCCCATCCAGATCCCATGTTACGTGAGTCTCCCGGTGCCTTAGTCTCCTCTGTGCTGTGACCGTTTCTCAAACTTGCTTTTTATGACCTTGACAGTTTGGGCACTGGTCAGATGTGTCATAAAATGTCCTTTAACTGGGGTTCATTTGATGTTTCTCTCAGGATTATGGGTCTTTGGGAGGAAGACCACGGAGGTAAATGCCATTCCCATAATGTCATACGAGATTACACGCTGTCCACACACCTTCCTGCTGATGCTGGCCCTGTCACTGTTGAGGTGTCTCCACCATGACGTCCCCTTTCCCCCTTTTCCACACTGTCCTTCCTGGCAGGACGGCACCATATGCAACCCACACTGGTTGTGGGGGGTAGTTATGGTCCCCTCATCAAGGGGGCTTGTCTATGTACGTTATTCAGAATTACAATTTTTTTTTTTTATACGGAATCTTGCTCCATCGCCTGGGCTGGAGTGCAGTGGCACAACCTCGGCTCACTGCAGCCTGCGCCTCTGAGTTCAAGCGATTCTTTTTCCTCAGCCTCCCGAGTAGCTGGGATTACAGGTGTGTGCCACAACACCCAGCTAATTTTTGTATTTTTAGTCAAGACAGAGTTTCGCCATGTTGGCCAGGCTGGTCTCAAATTCCTGACCTCGTGATCCGCCCGCCTCGGCCCCCCAAAGTGCTGGGATTACAGGCATGAGCCACTGTGCCCGGCCTGGAATTCTTCTGTGTAGGTTTGTCTCTTCCTTGCATTAATTCTGTTACCCCGTCACTGATATCACTGTAGACTCACAGGTGCTGGTTTTACACGTTGGTTGTAATCCATCACTACTTTGATTTCTTGGTCACCTCGTCCCAGTCTGGCCACTGGGAGCTGTCCGTTGCCCTGGCTCCTTTGACACCCCTTCCTCGGTGCTTTGGTCTTGTGAGTTTCTGATGACTTTCTTACATTCAGGCACTGCAGGATGCTGCAGGCTTACTCCGTGTGTTTCCTATCCCAGCCCTAGAACTGGCCGTTTCTCCAAGGAGCCCTGGTTTCTTTGTTAGGAGGACGATGGTGTTAGACACTGAGCTCTGGGTCCCAGTGTGCTCCTTGCTCTGGGGGGACAGTGATCTTTTTAAAGTACAAAGCCCATGGTGTCACTGCCGGCTTAAGACTCTTAGCTTTTCCTATCACTTTGTTCGCTCAGCTTAATGTGTTTTCCGTGCACCTGCTCTGTGCACTGCCGGTGGGTGTGTGAATTGACAGGCCTCCTTTGGAAGCTGTTCCTCTGGGTTTACTGAAGTGGCACAGTCCACACTGAGAGGGGCAGAGGCCCTGACATCTGGAGCTGTCCTGGCTCCGCTGGCCGGGCCTCAGTGTTCCCTTGTGGACTGCACATGATTTCACAGAACACCTGCATCATACACAGGCAGGACAGATCAAGACCAAACAAAGCCACCACACGTGGCAGCTGTGGGACCTGTGGCCTGTCTCCGTGGTCAGGACGTCCGGGGAAGGGGACGGAAGGCACTGCAGGGCTCTGGGGGAGGGGGGGGAAGAGCTGTCCATGGTGCTGGCCCTGGGTCAGGGGCTGGTGCACCGACCCGTGCCTGGATCAGAGGCTGAGCTGTTGGCTGTAGATGGTGCGAGGTTAGTGGCTGATAGCTGTGTACACAGCTAGCCGGAGCTCCTGAGGGGCTGAGTGAGCCACGCGTGTTCGCATCCCCAGAGTGGAGAAGGGCGCCAGGCATCAGATGGCGTTTGGTGTGTGGCTGTTGAGTGAATAAGCAACATGCTTTATTTCCTGTGCTACAAAAGCATCAGCCCACAGCCCTATTTCTTAGCCCTCCATTTTCAGCCAAACTCAAACTCACTCACTCCCTGCCGTCTGCAGGCCTCCCCTGCAGTTCTTCCAAAACCCACTGGAGCTGGGATCTGCCCCACCTGCTCCAAAGATGCCTTGGGGCAGGCCCCTCCCTGTGGCTGTGCTCTGTTCCCAGCCTTCCTTGGCCTCAACCTATGGCAGGGTCTGACACTCCTGATCCCCAGCCCCTTTCCCCGTGCCCCCTCCATGGCCTCCGTGGCGGATCCTCCTCGTCTCTGACTCTGACTCTGCCGTGCTGGGCCTCGAGGCTCTTTCCCCTCCCACTCCACCCACACGCTGGTGATCTCACGGTTCAAATACCACCTATATGGCAGCGACTTCCAATTCCTGTCTCCAGCTGGGACCTGTTTCCCACGTTCCAGGCTTTTCCGTCCACCCTCCGACTCGACATCACCACTGGAGTATCTCAGTTCAGCAGGTTCAAATGCGAGTCCTGATGCCCCCACGCCAGCCCCGCCTGAAGGCCCTCCTGTGCCCACCTCTGATCTCCCTTGGGGGCCCCTTCCCTCGTGCCTGCGACCGTCGAGTGTTCTGTTCTCTTGGCTCTACCCTCCGAAGGGTCTGCTCTGCCTTGGCCCCTTCTGTGTTCCCGGAGCAGCTCCGCCCCAGCTCTGGCAGGGCTTCCTCGGGGCTGCCCCCACCCCCCGTTCCCCAGGCAGTGGCTGGTGTGGCCCAGTCTGCTGGACCTCCCACCTGCTGGGCTGCTGGCTCTGTTCTTCAGGCCCAGGCTCACCACGTGCCTGGCTGTGTGATCTCCCCACCCCCGCTCTGGCCCTGCCTGCCCTGCGTTCCCTCCGCTGTAGCCAGCCTGACTGCTGCTTCTTAAAGGAGCTCTGCCCACGGCACCCTCCATATGCCTGGCCGGCTGCCTCGCTCCCCCAGCCCGGTCTGGGTGGCAGACGCTCTGCAGTAAAGACCACCCCAAGCCAGTGGCTGAGGATGACAGGGCCTTCATTCTGCTGCCTGCCTTGTGTCCCAGCGAGTCCAAGGGAGGGCTTGGCTCACCGTCACACTGGCCTGTGTGAAGGTGCAGCCACCAGGGGCTGGAGTGGGAGAAGGAGTGTTCTGAGACGTCTTTTGCTGGCGAAGAATTGCCTGCCCTGACCTGAGAGCGGTTCACAGCTTGCTGGCCAGGACAGTCGCTTGGCCCTGGGCCATCTCAGAGCCAGGAGGGGAGCCCGCCAGGCGCCGGGCCTGGGTGGAGGGACCGTGAGAGCAGCGATGGCTGCTCCATCCTCCTCTCAGCCAGGCCCACCCTAAGTCCTGCCCCAGCCCCCTGGCCCTGGGCCTCTCTTGGCTCTTCCCCAGCGCTGCCCTCCCCACACGCATGCACGCGCTGCACTGACCTCCCCGCACGTGCCATGCTCCCCGCTTGCTGATGTTTGCCATTCACTGCTCACCTCCGGGTCAGCCTCTTGCCCTGCACATTGCGTGGGGCAGGTTTCATCTCCTTAGCTCAGTCTTGTGTTCTGAGTGACTTGCAGCACTGAAGCAGGCGAGCAGCCACTGAGCCAGGAGGAGGACGTCTGCATGGGGAAGGGAGGGGAGAGGGACCGGGGGGGACCAGCAGTGGGTTGTGGGGCTCGGGTGCCATCTCCAGAGGGCGAGAGGTTGGCAATCTGATGCCCTCCCTCACACCTTTCTTATAGAAGAACTCCAGGGGATGGTGTCAGCCAGGCCTCTGAGAGTGGCTTCCCAGGGTCTGGTGTCTTTTTTTTTCGATAATTCCAGGGCCTGCTTTGGGTGGGGGTCTTGCGTTGGGTGCCCCTCAGAGCACCTGGGCTGGCACTGGGAATCTGTGGATTAGCCTGTATGGGTATGAGCACAAGCATGGGAGAGCATGAATATGGAAGCATGTGTGCAAGCATGAATGTATGAATGTGTTTGTGTGCATGAGCATGTGAGTGTGTGAATGTGTGTGCACGCATGTGTTTATGTGTGCATGAGCATGTGTGAATGTGTGTGCACGCATGTGTTTATGTGTGCATGAGCATGTGTGAATGTGTGTGCACGCATGTGTTTATGTGTGCATGAGCATGTGTGAGTGTGTGCACGCATGTGTTTATCTGTGCATGAGCATGTGTGAATGTGTGTGCATTCGTGTGTTTATCTGTGCATGAGCATGTGTGAATGTGTGTGCACGCATGTGTTTATCTGTGCATGAGCATGTGTGAATGTGTGTGCACGCATGTGTTTATGTGTGCATGAGCATGTGTGAATGTATGTGCACGCATGTGTTTATCTGTGCATGAGCATGTGTGAATGTGTGCACGCATGTGTTTATGTGTGCATGAGCATGTGTGAATGTGTGTGCACGCATGTGTTTATGTGTGCATGAGCATGTGTGAATGTGTGTGCACGCATGTGTTCGTGTGCATGAGCATGTGTGAATGTGTGTGCACGCATGTGTTCGTGTGCATGAGCATGTGTGAATGTGTGTGCACGCATGTGTTTGTGTGCATGAGCATGTGTGAATGTGTGTGCACGCATGTGTTTATGTGTGCATGAGCATGTGTGAATGTGTGTGCACGCATGTGTTTATGTGTGCATGAGCATGTGTGAATGTGTGTGCACGCATGTGTTTATGTGTGCATGAGCATGTGTGAATGTGTGTGCACGCATGTGTTTATGTGTGCATGAGCATGTGTGAATGTGTGTGCACGCATGTGTTTATGTGTGCATGAGCATGTGTGAATGTGTGTGCACGCATGTGTTTATGTGTGCATGAGCATGTGTGAATGTGTGTGCACGCATGTGTTTATGTGTGCATGAGCATGTGTGAATGTGTGTGCACGCATGTGTTTATGTGTGCATGAGCATGTGTGAATGTGTGTGCACGCATGTGTTTATGTGTGCATGAGCATGTGTGAATGTGTGTGCACGCATGTGTTTATGTGTGCATGAGCATGTGTGAATGTGTGTGCACGCATGTGTTTATGTGTACATGAACGTGTGTCAATGTGTGTGCATGCATGAATTGTTTACATGTGTATGAGTGTGTGGATGAGTACGTCAGACTGAGTGTGGATGAGTGTGTGACTGGGTGAGAGAGTATGTGTATTGACGTGCATGTGGTGAGTGTGTGAGCATTGAGTGCCTGGATGGAGAAGCAGAGGCCGATACCCAGGCCCTCGGTGGCAGTGAGGGGATGCTGTCTGGCTGACGCGTGGTCCTGGGGGTACTTGTGAGGGCTGGGCTTGGGCTCCTGGGCTCAGACTGTGCTGCACTGGCTGTCTTCTCGTGGAGGTGCTTATGTTGGCACTGGATGTCCAGGGTAGCAGCCTGCCTCCAACGTCCTTGCTCTTTGTGACTTTAGAGAGTAGCTGAAGTGTTGAGGCCCGGTGCTGACTGGGGTCTGAGGCCAGTCCTGGGAGGTGTTCAGTCCCTGTAGGAGCCTTGGGCCCCTGTAGGGGAGGCCTCCAGGTCTAGAGAGACCCAACGGGAGGGTGGGAAGTGAAGGCTGGGGCCGTGTGTGGACCTCACTGCAATGCTGTTCTTCCCCGCTCCCCACTGGTGTCTGAGAGGGAGGGGAGACACACGCCTCCCGCTGTCAGCATCAGGCTTGCCAGGGCAGGAGGTTAGGAATGGCCATCTTGTGCACATAGGTGGACGTGGGGGCCACGTGGTCTGTGTCCTTCAGCTCTGCAGCCTGAGGGTCTCCAGTGCAGGACGGCAGGCAGGTCAGAGCCAGGGTTGAGGAGGGTGGGGATGGGGTCTCTGGGACCTGAAGGTTCTCTCTCGAGGCCTGTTGAATGAGCCCCATGGCTCTGCTTGAAGCCTGGCATAGCTCAGCCTCAGCATTCATGCAGGAGTCTGGATGTGTGAAGGATGGTACCTGGTGTGATTCTAAACTCAGACTAGCAGAGGGGCGCTCTGGAAGGCTCCAGCCCCACCTCCATTGGGCGGGCTGGCATCTCATGGGCACAGCCCTTCTTCCCACAAGGTGGCCTGGGCTCTGCAGGTGACCGTGCCTCTGGGCTTTGTTTGGCACAGCTTGACCATGGACTTCTTTCTTCCAAGGCCACGAGGAGGTGTCTGCAGGGCTCCTGGGTCTTCAGAAAGCAGAGCCCCATCCTCACAAGGATGACACACATCTTGGACCGAGAACATCCAAGGGGACAGGGTCACCCCCAGCCAGTGGAGCCTGTCCTTCCTGTGGACCTGTGTGGCCTGTCCAGGGGCCCAGGGCAGTGGATCGCAGGAAACCTGTGCCAAAATGAACTCTCATTCCTTTAATTAAGAAATGGCAATGCTCCAGAGAGCACAAGCCAGCTCAGCCACCGCCGAGCTAATTGGAAGGTTCAGAAAATTTCCGTTAATTACACTTGCCCTCCAGTGGTTTCTTCTCTTCTACGTGCAGTGGCTGTGTTGATTTTGTGTTTTCAACATACAAACACTGAGGTCCCACAGCCATGAGGGCTGTTACCAGAATGCAGGAGAGAGCTGGAAGGGAGGCAGGGGAGAGCCGAGGCAGCAGAAGCCGGTGGAAGACTGGCTGTGCCTCTCCTGCCCTGTTTCCCTTGGGTTGCCCTGGAGGTGGCCCTGGGTGTGGCAATTCTGGATGGGTGGCCCTGGGTGTGGTGGGTCTGGATGGGTAGCCCTGGGCTTGGTGGGTCTGGGTGTGGTGGCCCTGGTTGGGTGGCCTTGAGCATGGTAGCCCTGGGCATGATGGCCCTGGATGTGGTGGCCTTGGGTATGATGGCCCTGGGAGGGTGGCCCTGTGAACAGCAGTAGAGCCTTGGGCCCTCAGGGCAGCAATGTCCAGCGCCCCAGGGCTGTGGTCAGGAGGATGCCTCAGGACACAGCATGCTGGACACTGGCTTGGTCTTGGCATCCTCCTGGGTAGTCCTGGGGACCTTAGCTTTTTAGGGGTCTCTTGGAATCCATCCTCATAAATGTCAGAACAGTCAGATGATCTGGCCAAGAGGATCTGGCTTTGTGTTTGGAGATGTCACTCTCCTGTAAGCGTGCATGCATACACACACGTGCACAGTAATCGCATCCTCTCTAGGTACTACCTGCTGCAAGAACACATTTCTGTCTTTTGCTGAGAAAGCCATGTGGGCAGGGGCCGAGTTATGTTCGCTCTGGACTCCATATGGTCTTGCACATGTAAGTGCTCAATAAATGCTTAGATTTAACTTAACTGGGTAGAAAGAGAAAGTGGATGAGTCAGCGTGGAAGGGAGCTGGGCACATGGAAGTTGGGCTTTTAGACCATGAGTGTTGCACAAGGCTGTGTTTCCCTTAGGGAGTGTACTGCGGTGTCCAGTGGGCAGGCATGGCCCAGCCCTGCTCTCCTTTCTGGCTGGGTCCCAGGGTTCTTCTTGGGGTCTATGGTGGAGGCATCTGCTGGCCCATAGGGCGGCCAGCTGGTATCTTAGAGGCACAGCAGAATCTCTTTGAGAGGTGTGGCCAAATCGGATTGCTGTTGGATGACCATACGGTTTTCAAGAAAATTATGCATCTGAGGTTGGCAAATAATGGGCATTTCCAAATGTGACAAGTGATAAGTTTTGATATTAGGAACATTTGCATTTTCCTGATGACTGATGATATTCACGACTCTTTCATGTGCTTATTGAACATTGCAGTGGACCGAAGGTTTGTGTCCCCACCCACATTCATATGTTGAGATCCACCCTCCAGAGTGATGGTATTAGGACCTAGGTCCTTTGGGAGGCACTTAGGTGATAAGGGTGGAGCCCTTTTGAAGGCGATTAATGCCTTTATAACAAGGGACCCCAGAGGGCTCTGTCACCACCTTTCTACCCTGTGAGAACATGGAGAGAAGACAGCTGTTTATGAGCCGAGAAGTGGGCCCTCACCAGACACTGAGTCTTCTGGTGCTTTGATCTTACACTTCCCAGCCTCTAGAGCTATAAGAAATAAATCTCTGTTGTTTGAAGAATCAAGTCTATGGCAATCTGTTATAGTGGCCTGAACCGACTGAGACATTCATTTGTATGGCTTACCTTGTGAAGTGTCCGTGCAAGTCTTTAGCCCATTTGTGTTTGTGTTTTATTAAGTTGTAGGAGTTCTTTAACGATTCTGTATTCAAGTCCTTTGATGGACAGATGCACTGTGTTTCTTCCAGTTTATGGCTCACCCATTCATTTTCTCAGTGGTCTCTTTTGATGAGTGGTCTGTGTCTCCTCTAAGAAATCTTTGTCTATCCTGAAGTCAAGTTTAGGTCTAAGATACATTTAAAATTAATTTTTGTGCAGAGTGTGAAATGGGGGTAGAGGTTCATTTTTCCATGTGGATATCCATTTACTCCAGCATCATTCATTGAAGAGACTTAGCTTTCCCCATTGGATTACCTTTGTGCTTTTGTCAAAAACCAATATGTTTGAGTCTATTTTTTTTTTATCTTTCTTGTTACCAATAACACACTGTCTTGATTATTATAGCTTTATAGTAAACCTTTAAATGAGATTTTTATGTCCTCCAACTTAGTTCATTTCCCAAAATTGTTTCAGCAATTCTGGATCCTCTATTTCTATATAAAGTTTGAATATAAACTTGTCAATTTATACGTACAGAAGCTTGCCAAGATGTTGATTCAGATTGTGTTAAAAATATAACTCAATTTTAGGGAGGCTGGACATCTTAATAATAATTAGTTTTTCAATCCATGAACATGGTACGTCTCTCCATTTATTGAGGTCTTCTTTAATTTCTCTCACCACGGGGTGCAGTTTTCAGTATACAAGTCTTGTACGTCTGTTAAATTTATCCCCAAGTAATTTTTGTTTTATGCTACTGTAACTGGCATTATTTTAGTTTTATTTAAAAATGTTTATTGCTGGTGCATAGGAATATGGTTAATTTTTAATATCAGTTTTATTGAAGTCTAATTTACATAAAATAAAATTCACCCATTTTAAGGTTGAGACATACAGTCACATAACCACTACTGCAATAAAGATGTAGAATATGTCTGTCACCTCAGAAAGTTCACCCTTGACCCTTTACAGGCCTGGCTCCCAGGAGCCAGTTCTACATCTTTGTCTCATTCCTCTTTAGTTCTTAATGGTGGTTTTGGAGAAAGAAGTTTTAGATGTTGATGAAGTTCAGTATATCATCAATTTCTTCCTTTATGGTTTGTTCTTTTTGTGTTCTTTGTAAGAAATCTTCGAGCAACCCATGATCACAAAGATTTTTTCCTGTGTTTTCTTCTAGAAGTTTTATAGCTGTTAATTTTTGTTTATGTTTCACATGAGGTGAGGGTTGAGGATTCTTTCCCCTCTTCTTCCCTCGCCCACTCTTCTCCTTTTTATAATCTGGATGTTTTTATGGTCCAGCACTGTGACTACCCTTTCCTCATTGTATTACCTTGGCACCTTTTTTGGGGGGGAAGAAAAAAGAGCTTATAATTGTGGATTTATTCCTGAACATTATTCTTTTCTGTTGACCTGTATGTCCGTCTTTATCCCAGCTCAACACTTTATTACTGTAGCTTTATAAGTCTTGGAAGCAAAACCCCAGTTTTGTTCTTTCTCAAAATTATTTTGGCTACTCAGATTATTTGCTATTTTATCCCAGCTTGTCCGTTTCTGCAACTCATTAGTATTATTTTTACTCTCTGGAGGAGAGACTGATTGGGATTGCACTGAAACTATAGATCAATTCAGGGAGAATGGATCTCTTAAAAATTGAGGATTTTTGGCCGGGTGCAGCAGCTCATGCCTGTAATCCCAGTACTTTGGGAGGCTGAGGCGGGCGGATCACCTGAGGTCGGCAGTTTGAGACCAGCCTGGCCAACATGATGAAACCCCATCTCTAAAAATCACAAAAATTAGCCAGACATGGTGGTGCACGTCTGTAATCCCAGCTACTTCGGAGGCTGAGGCAGGAGAATCACTTGAACCTGGGAGGTGGAGGTTGCAGTGAGCCGAGATCATGCCACTGCACTCTAGCCTGGGCAACAGAGTGAGACTGTCTCAAAAAAAAAAAAAAAAAAAAAAAATAGGTTAGGTTTTTTTTTTTTTGTTTTTTTTGTTTTTTTTTTTGGCTGAGTCTCGCTCTGTCGCCCAGGCTGGAGAGTACAGTGGCACGATCTCGGCTCACTGCAGCCTCCGCCTCCCAGGTTCAAGTGATTCTCTTGCCTCAGCCTCCCAAGTAGCTGGGATTATAGACTCATGCCACCACGCTTGGCTAATTTTTGTATTTTTAGTAGAGACAGGGTTTCACCATTTTGGCCAGGCTGGTCTTGAACTCTTGACCTAGTGATCCGCCTGCCTCGGCCTCCCAAAGTGCTGGGATTACAGGTGTGAGCCACCATGCCCAGCCAAAATTTGATTTTTTTAATCTATGAATCTGTGGCAGTTGAGACATTTTATTTTGGTCTTCTTTATTTTTTCTCAGCACTGTTTCCTAGTTTTCAGTGTGCAAGTGTTGCAGATATTTTGTTAAATTCATCCCCACATATTTTATGTTTTTTAAAAAATGAAATCTATTGCTTATATTGTCTTTGTATTCTCCAGCCTCGCTTAAACTCACTCAGAACTTCCATTATCATATTTTTAGATTCTTGAGGGTTTCTCAAATCATTTGTGAATAAAGACAATTTTGCTGCTTTCTTTTAAAACTTTCTGCCTCATTGCAGTGCCTGGGATCTTCAGTACAATGAGTAGAAGTGACAGCAGACATCCTTGCTGTTTTCTGGTCTTAGGGGGAAAGCATTCAATATTTTATTATTAAGTATATAATGTTAGCTGAGCGTTGTCATACATGCTTTTCATCAGATAGAGGAAATCTCCTTCTCCTCTTAGTTTGCTGAGTTTTTTATATTTTTAATTATTAACAGTTGTTGAATTTTGTCAAATGCTTTTTCTTCTGTATTTGTGGACGTGATGATTTTTTCTCCTTTATTTTGTTTGTGTAATAAGTTACATTGATTGACTTTTGAATATTATACCAACCTTTCATTTCTAGATTTGTTTTTATGTATTCCTGAATTTAGTTTTCCAATATTTCATCAATAATTTTTACGTCTGTGTTCATTAGGGATATTGACCTATGTTTTCTTTCCTGCGGTGTCCTTGTCTGGTTTTGACATAGGCACGTGCTGGCCTCACAAAATGCGTTGAGAGGTGTCCTCTCCTCCGCGATTTTCTGGAAAAGTTTGTGTAAGGTCGGTGTTGTTTTTCCATTAAATGTTTTCTAACATTCACCAGTGGTGCTGTTTGACCCTGGTGTTTTCTTTGTGTGAAGATTTTAATAATGAGCTCAATTTCTTTAGGAGATATAGGATTATTCAGATCTTCCGTCTCTTTTGTGTTAGTTTTGATAATTTGTGTCTTTCAAGGAATGAGTTTTGTCCATTTCATCTAAGCTGTTGAGTTTGTTGTATGAAGTTGTGTTTTCCTTTTTTTTTTTTTTTTTGAGACGGAGTCTTGCTCTGTCGCCCAGGCTGGAGTGCAGTGGCGCAATCTCGGCTCACTGTGAGCTCCACTTCCCGGGTTCACGCCATTCTCCTGCCTCAGCCTCCCGAGTAGCTGGGACTACAGGCACCCGCCACCACGCCTGGCTAATTTTTTGTATTTTTTTTAGTAGAGACGAGATTTCACTGTGTTAGCCAGGATGGTCTCCATCTCCTGACCTTGTGATCTGCCCGCCTCAGCCTCCCAAAGTGCTGGGATTACAAGCGTGAGCCACCGTGCCCGGCCAGTATTTTCCTTTTAATGTCTGTAGTGATTCTGCCCTTTTAGTCCTCACATCAGTGTTTTGCGTTTTGTTTCTTGTCTATAATGAGGGGAATGATGCAATCTATCGCTATGTCTGTTGGTTAGTCTGTTCCTTCCTTTCATTTTGTCTATTTTTGCTCCATGTATTTGGGTGGTCGTTGGGTGCATTCACATTCAGGGTTGGTGTCTTTCTAGTGATTAAACCTTTTAGGGAATGTTCCTCTGCACATTGGTCAAATGTGCCTTGTCTGAAATGTGCTTTGATGTAGTCACTTAGCTTTATGATCAGTGTTTTCATGATGTATCATTTTCCACCCTTTTCCTTTTTAACCTGTGTCTTTAAATAGGAAGTACATCTTTTACAAATATATAGCGGCGTCTTGCTTTTAAAAATACAGTCTGAAAATATCTGCTCTTTAATTGGAATGTTAGCGTCATTATTGATATGGTTTTCCTTAAGTCTACAGTGTTGCTAATTTTCTGTGTTTCCACCTGTTAATTGTTTATCATCAGTCTCCCAGGGTGAGCATGTAGACTCCTGAGGGTGGGGATGTTGAGCTCTTTGTGGAGCTCCACAGGCAGACGTGGGAATGTGTTCTGGGTTCATGTGTGGTCTTTGGGCAGACGTGGGAATGTGTTCTGGGTTCATGCGTGGTCTTTGGGCAGACGTGGGAATGTGTTCTGGGTTCATGCGTGGTCTTTGGGCAGACGTGGGAATGTGTTCTGGGTTCATGCGTGGTCTTCGGGCAGACGTGGGAATGTGTTCTGGGTTCATGTGTGGTCTTCGGGCAGACGTGGGAATGTGTTCTGGGTTCATGTGTGGTCTTTGGGCAGACGTGGGAATGTGTTCTGGGTTCATGTGTGGTCTTTGGGCAGACGTGGGAATGTGTTCTGGGTTCATGTGTGGTCTTTGGGCAGACGTGGGAATGTGTTCTGGGTTCATGTGTGGTCTTTGGGCAGACGTGGGAATGTGTTCTGGGTTCATGTGTGGTCTTTGGGCAGACGTGGGAATGTGTTCTGGGTTCATGTGTGGTCTTTGGGCAGACGTGGGAATGTGTTCTGGGTTCATGCCTGGTCTTTGGGCAGGTGGTTCCCAGGGCTGCGGCTCTATTCATCTGAGGGGAAAGGCCCATGCAGTTGATGCTACTGGGGGCTCTGTGGGTGTCATGGGTGCTCAGAGTCCCTGTGGAGCCTGATGGGGTGAATCTGCTGCCCTCCCAACCTCACCTGCCCCTGCAACCTCACCTGCCCCCCCCAACCTCACCTGCCCCCGCAACCTCACCTGCCCCCCCCACCTCACCTGCACCCCCAACCTCACCTGAACCCCCCCAACCTCACCTGCCCCTGTTCTCCACCTTGATGCCACCTCCTACTCTGCCTGTCTCCTGCGTCGCTTCCTCTGGGGCCCAGCAAGCCGCTGCGGACCCTGCAGACCTCAGGCACAGGTGGATGCGGGGCTTGTGGTCGGTGTCTGCTCTTCACCACCATCCTCCTGTGGTCCACGAACCCTTTCAGTTGACCAGCTCTGCTCGTGGTTGGTCAGAGGCTGTGGGATGCGCTTCAAAGCCTCAGCAGCAAGTCCTGGAATTTGGAGAGTCTGTGACAGAGAAGGGCACATTCTGTGGCCAGACATGTTTTGATTCTGTGCCATCTGTGTGCTTCCCTCTGACCATCGGGTGGGGGCTGCGCCCGTCTTCTCCTTTGGGGCCCCTGGGCTTTGGATGGGGTGGGGCTGGACTCAGGGAGGCCTCCTGGGCAGTCTGAGGTGGCTCTTCCCAGCAGAGCATAGGGAGAAGTGGAGCCACAGCCAGCCATGGGGGCGGAGGAGGAGGCAACAGCTGTGTTTCTCAGTCTCAGGCGCAGCGGAGTTGGACGTGTATGGCACCACGTGTTCCCTCCTCTTAGCACTGGGGTCATCTCCATGACAGCCCACGGCCTTTCCCTCCTCCTCTCCTCAGCTCTGCAGATGCTGGACCCTCAGGTGTTCCCCAAAACCGGGCCCAGACCTGCTGCAGCTTGCAGGTCACAAACCACCCCCGTCACTGGCCTTCTGTGCCGAGGGAGATGGGCGGCCTGGAGGGAATCTGCCTTTCTAGAGGCTGGAGCCCTCCCTGCTGCCCATCTGTCTGGGAGCCTGGTCCCCATGACACCCTCCTCCCAGTGAGTGCATCCAGGACCCTGCCTCCGCTGGTCACACGGCAAGGGGGGCGTGGCTGCCGCTGGACCTTCACAGCCTCGTCTGTGTTCTGCCAACGCCTTCACAGCCTGTTTGCTCCGCTCAGATTTCACGGGGCAGGTTGTGCCATTTTTTCTTTTAACTTACCTGTGTTACAGTCATCCCCAAAGCCACTGATCAGCGTGTTGCTCTGTCCTAAAGAACGTCTTGCTGGGGTGTCTTCAGTAGCGCTCACAGAGCTGAGATAGCGGAGAGGACGGGCGCAGTCCCTGGGGCCTGGGGTCTCGGCCGGCCTCCCGGCTGGGTCTTGGCCATCGTGGCCCTGAGGTGCACACGCCTCTCCCTGCTCTGTCTCGTCACTGGATTCTTCTCTGCTGCCCCCAGGTTGGCTGCATGGAGTGGGGTCCGCCTTGGTGGTGGCCCTTTTGTGGGCAGGACCCCTGGGAATGTGATCGGTGCAGCCTGGGCCTGAGAACGCAGCAGGGCCAGCCTGCCTGACCCCAGCCTCACAGGGGCTGGCACAGGAAATGACAGTGCCCGCCACCCCCTCCTGACCAGCAGAGTTGCTGTAGCCTGTGCTGTGTGTTCTCCAGAGAAACCACTTCTTCCCTTCGCTCCAGCAGCTAATAGAGTGCAGTAGTCACTTCTGGCCGGTTCCCCAGAGGAGTGGCTGCTGGTGGCCAAGACGTTTAACTGGTGGCCCCAGCCTACCCGGACAGCTGGGTGATTGGATGCGCTGTGTCGGCTTCCTTAATGGAAGCTGACTTCGTCGTTGTTGTTATTATGATTTTGTTGTTATTTCTTGTTTCAAGTGGGGGTTTCAGTGTGTTTCGTATGTCACTTCCCCTGGGGAAGCCATGGCTGTGGGTTAAATAAGTGAACTGCAGAAGGACAGGCGCAGGTACAGGTGGGCACAGGCACAGGTGGGTAGCTGACGCCCGGCACTGCCCTCTTCATCAGCCACCAGAAAACTGCAGGAAACCACCCAGGAGCTGTCTCAGAGGACTTTATTCCAGTTCCAGCAGCCACTCCGGATGGCCTGGGGAAGCTGGCGTGGCTGGCAGGGCGTGTGGCGGGGATGGGCGCTGTGAGAGCCGGGGTGGGCGGCTGCGAAGCCTCTCGGGCGTGGTGCGAGCTGGTTGGCGCACCTTGGTCCTGCACCAGGCATTTTCAGCACATCCGCTCTTCCCAAGTGTAGCGTGGCTGCTGAGTGTTACACAATTCAGCGCCTCCTCGCCCAGCACCTGTCGCCCCCACCCCCGGAGCGGCTGGGCTGCTGCCTGGCCAGCTGGCGGCTCTGCCTCCAGGCCGGGATCAGAGAGGCACCTCCCTCTGAATGCCAGTGCTCAGCAGGGACGCTGCTCTGAGAGTGGCAGCGGACAGCATGGGGAGAGTGGCCCCTGTAAACAGGCTCCCATCTGAGGAGCTCCCTTCCCCCCAGACCCCACCATCCTGGTTGGGCTGAAATAGCCATCGTCAGAGAAGTTGCCCTGCGGCCTCAGCACCATGTCTCATCTCCTACCCGGGCTTCTCCCAAGGTGGGGCAGGTTTCTGTGTGTCCTGGAACCAAAGCAGAGGGGCCTGCAGGTGCCGGGAGGGAATCTGCCTTTTCATCTCACGGGGACCTGCACAAACCACCCAACCAGCCCAGGGGGGTACTCCCCGTCCACAACAGAGCTTTCCAACCAGAGCCCTTTTCTGATAGAAGATTTTAGTTTTCAAAGACAGTATCTCCTGGGCTGGGCTTCGTGAACATACTCTTTGGGCTATGTGGGAATATTTTTTTCATTTAAAAAAAGACAGTCATATTAAGCTTGGAAGACACTGGTCCAGGCCCACTAAGACATGAGCTGGCAAAATGGCTTTCTTTTACCCAGCAGGAGCGGGCCTGGTAAGGTACGTTAGGAATAGCTGGGGCACTGTCTGTTTTAGGTTGTATTTAACAGGCTTTTGTTTTTTAATAAACAGAGAAGCCCAAAGAAGAAAACAGAAAAGAACCCATAATCTCACACCCAGATAACCCCTATTGCAACAAAAATATTTCAAGTAGAAGGTTCAAACACGGACATAGTCTAGAGAAGCAGAAGATGGGGCCTGAAGGTCACTCTGTCTATGCACCTGTGTGTGTGCGTGCGTGTCCACGAGGATCACGTGTGTGTGTTTAAAGATAGGTCTTGCTCTGTTGTCCAGGATGGAGTGCAGTGTCGTGATCACAGAGTGTGGTTGCATGATCACGGAGTGCAGGGGCGTGGTCATGGAGTGCAGGGGCGTGATCATGGAGTGGAGACCTCAGCGTGATCACGGAGTGCAGGGGCGTGGTCACGGAGTGGAGTGGCGTGATCAGGGAGTGGAGTGGGCGTGATCACGGAGTGCAGGGGCATGATCACGGAGTGCAGGGGCGTGGTTACGGAGTGCAGGGGCGTGGTCACGGAGTGCAGGGGCGTGGTCATGGAGTGCAGGGGCGTGATCAGGGAGTGCAGAGGCGTGGTCGCGGAGTGCAGGGGCGTGGTCACGGAGTGCAGGGGCGTGGTCACGGAGTGCAGGGGCGTGGTCGGAGTGCAGGGGCGTGGTCACGGAGTGCAGGGGCGTGGTCACGGAGTGCAGGGGTGTGGTCACGGAGTGCAGGGGCGTGGTCACGGAGTGCAGGGGCGTGGTCGCGGAGTGCAGGGGCGTGGTCGCGGAGTGCAGGGGCGTGGTCGGAGTGCAGAGGCGTGGTCACGGAGTGCAGGGGCGTGGTCACGGAGTGCAGGGGCGTGGTCACGGAGTGCAGGGGCGTGATCACGGAGTGCGGGGTGTGGTCACGGAGTGCGGGGAGTGATCACGGAGTGCGGGGAGTGATCACGGAGTGCAGAGGCGTGATCACGGAGTGCAGGGGCGTGGCCACGGAGTGCAGGGGCGTGGTCATGGAGTGCAGGGGCGTGGTCACGGAGTGCAGGTGGCATGATCATGGAGTGTGGGGAGTGATCATGGAGTGGAGGCCTCATCGTGATCATGGTGTGCAGGGGAGTGATCACAGAGTGGAGTGGTGGGATCAGGGAGTGCACTTGCGTGATCACAGAGTGGAGGCCTCAGCGTGATCACGGAATGCAGGGGTGTGATCACCCAGTGCAGGGGCATGATCAGGGAGTGCAGTGGCGTGATCAGGGAGTGGAGTGGCGTGATCAGGGAGTGCAGTGGCGTGATTACGGAGTGCTGGGGTGTGGCGTGATCAGGGAGTGCAGTGGCGTGATCAGGGAGTGGAGTGGCGTGATCAGGGAGTGGAGTGACGTGATCAGGGAGTGGAGTGGCGTGATTACGGAGTGCTGGGGCGTGATCAGGGAGTGCGGGCGGGTGATCACAGAGTTTAGGAGCGTGATCATGGCTCATTGCAGCCTTGACCTCCTGTGCTCTAGCCATCCCCCTGCCTCAGCCTCCCAAAGTGCTGGGATGACAGGTGTGAGCCACTGCACCTGGCCACATGTGTATGTCTTTACACACATGCGTGTACTTGTCACATAGAGTCTCTCATTTACATGAAGAGGAGTGTTGTGTGCAGAGCGTTCTGGACTCCTACAAAGGCTTTATGTTGTCCCTTTGGGCTACGTTCTTATCAGCACGCCGCTCCACCTAGTTTGTAACGTCTGCACGAGAGTCCGTGTTACGGCCGTGACATGGTCACGACACCTCGCCTGCTGTGGACACGGGTAGCCCAGGGCTTTTTGTTCTTACAGTTCAGTCGTGAAAGTCACTGCACATCAGTCTTGATGAATCTTTATGGGCTTGCTGACTGGAACTTCACAGTTGCAATCATTACTGTGTTAAACTGGGTGCAGCTGGACTATTGATCACTGTTGTTCATTGCTTCTAGAAGGGCTGGGACACTTATATGCCCCGTCCCCTGCCCCCTGCATGGTAAATGGGCAACTGGCACTGGCTGTATCCAAGACAAAGGGCATCTCCTTGCTATTTTGGCTTGGATTGTTAAATGGGGACTGAGGCAGGGCAGTCTCGTGTCTGACACACTCTTGTACCGTGAGTGGCCATCGTGGCCTCTGCCCCGTCTCCTGTTGGGTTAGTTTTCTCAATAATCTGTATAAGTTCATTGTAAGAAAAGTAGCCCCTTGTTTGTCTATGTATTGCAAACGCCTTTTCTCAGTTTGTAGTATTTTGATTTTTTTTTTTTTGAAACGGAGTCTTGCTCTGTCGCCCAGGCTGGAGTGCAGTGGCGTGATCTCGGCTCACTGCAAGCTCTGCCTCCCAGGTTCACACCATTCTCCTGCCTCAGCCTCCTGAGCAGCTGGGACTACAGGCGCCTGCCACCACGCCTGGCTAATTTTTTCTATTTTTAGTAGAGACAGGGTTTCACCGTGTTAGCCAAGGTGGTCTTGATCTCCTGACTTTGTGATCCGCCCGCCTCGGGCTCTCAAAGTGCTGGGATTACAGGCATGAGCCACCACGCCCGGCCAGTATTTTGATTTTTAAAAACTGTGTTTATTGTTGTCTATGCAGAAGCTTTGCATTTTTGTAGGGTTCTGTGTATCTTCCTGGTCAAGAGCCCTTTCCTAGTAGCTTCTGCAGTCTTTGTCTTCCTTGGAGAGGCCTCTCTTGCTGCAGGATTACAGATAAATTCACCAGTGAATTTTTGTTTTTAGAACTCACGGAGGCATGGCATGTGCGGGTCATGGCATGTGCGGGTCATGGCATGTACGGGGCATGGCATGTGCGGGGCATGGCATGTGCGGGGCATGGCATGTGTAGGTCTGCTGGGTTTGTAGTTTCTTCTGTCACTGGACATGAGGTGGGGATCTAGTGTCTTGAGGTCTCTTTCCTGACCCCACAGATTGATGGTGGAGCTGCTCTGAGAGCCAAGTCAGAGGACAGAGTCTGCAGAGAGGGGTGTGAGCAGTGGGGTCCCAAGGGGTCTTCATGGTAAGGGGTTTGTTCCTAAACTGCCCCCTCAAGACCACCCCCACCTCTCCCTGGAGGGAACTGGGAGGAATTCCGAAGCCTTGCTTTGCCCTGCAGCCTTCTGCCATCGACAGGACATTCATGTGATTTTGTCGTGATTTGGGAGATGAAGAAAGACCCCCTCCCAGGTGAGCCAGAGCGTAGGTTGGCCCTGCACCGAGACAGCCAATGGAGGAGAGGTCGGGAGGGTGTGCCGGGCCCCGGGTGAGAAGCCAGGTGCCTGCAGCCTGAAGGCAGAGGTTTGGAAAGGAGCGTGTGTGCACGTGTGTGTGTGCACTTGTGTGTGCAAGGGACTCAGAAGAGACACCCTGCTCCCCACAATGCTTTGCCCCGACCAACTTGGGTCAAGGTCAAATAAAGTCCCCTGCAGGCCTGGGATGTTGCCTGCAGCTGTCCCAAAGGCAGTTGCGAAGCAAGGCTCTGGACTCCTCCCCAATTCCCTCCAGGGCCACGGGCAGGCAGGTGATTGGCCACTGAGCTCTCAGCAAGCTCCGGCTGCCATCCAGCAAGGCGGTGGGCACAGAACTGCAGCCGGGGGCCAGACTGGCTCTCTGGGCTCCTGAGAAGGAAACTGGTCAGTGGATAGGAAGGGCAGCTTGCCGTGTTTCTGGATGTTCAGGGCCCTGGTGTGGTCCCAGCCTCCTCAGCCTGGCCACCTCCCTGCACAGGAATGGTGGGCTGGAGCCCAGTTTTGTGGCCGTCTCTGTGCTGCGACTCAGGAAGTCCAGATGCTGGTGTCCTCCCTGGCTCTCTTTCCAGCGGCTTTCGTGGAGGGCCCGGACTCCCCTCGGCCCGTCATCAGATGGTTTTTATGGTTCTGGCCAAGACACGCAGCCCAGAAACCACAAACTTGGGCATCCACGGGAAGGCAGACTGCTGGCCCTGCTCAGCTCTTCTGGCTCTTATTTTTGGAGACATAAAAGAGAACAGAGTCTTACACTCTGTCTAGAAATAATGCCTTTCCTTACTTCAGTTCAGTTGGTCAAAAATAGGCACATCCCTTTCCCAGGGTGGTAATCCAATCCCTTGAGCTGGAAGGAGGAATGGAGGAGGGGAGGCTGCGCTGGGGAGGGACAGGCACAGAGGCCGTTCAGTGAGCCCAGATGGGGCGCAGCCACGGCCTCGAGCCCTGGGGAGCCATAGCCTGCATCTGACCTGGACTCTTGGGGATCGTGGGCCACGCTGGGGTAACGGAGCAAACCTTGGGAGAAGACACATTGTGCTTTTTTTTTTTTGAGGCAGGGTCTTGCTCTATCACCAGGCTGGACTGCAGTGGTGCAGTCATAGCTCACTGAAGCTTTGAACTCCTGGGCTCAAGCAATCCTCCTGCCCCAATCTCCTGAGTAGCTGGGACTATAGGTGTGTACCATCATGTCCAGCTAATGAAAAGCTTTTTTTTTTTTTTTTTCGGAGATGGGGGTCTTGCTATGTTATCCAGGCTGGTCTCACACTCCTGGCCACAAGCAGTCCTCCTGCTTTGGCCTCCCAAAGTGCTGGGATGACAGGCATGAGCCGCCATGCCTTGCCCCTCTTGTGCTCTGAGTGTATCGGGTAGATGCAGATGCTCTGAGTGCCTGTGGCGATGTCCTTCTTGGCATTCACAGGTGCACAGGACCACATTTAGACACCGTGTAGCTGGCACAGGTGCTGACCCTGACCCGGTTCCAGTGCCAGGAGGTCTGTGGGATGGCTGGTGTCTGTAGGATCATGTGCCTGATGCCAGCCGATCCCAGACTTGGCATGGTGGCATCTCATCACTCTGCTGAAAGCTCGCCTTTCTGCATCTTCCCTTGAAAATGGTTTTTCTGCTGCGGTCATGCTGTTTTCTGTGTTTCGCTGTGGGTCCACCTTCTGATTTGTGTGGACTGGAAAATTGCTGACCAAAAAGCTGGTCCAAAAGCTGGACCCCAGAATTACCTCCAGGCTCATCTCATGATGAGGGAAGCCTTGCATGTGGGCCTGGTGTCACCGGGCGGCAGCCTGGTGGTGCGGCGGCTTGGGGGCCTCCCATCCTCACGGGCCTTCACTGTGACTGCTCCACATGCCACGGTGGAAGGCAGCCACCACTTGCGGGATGAGGGGCTGAGGTTTCCTAGGCAGAAGGGGTTTTCCTGTACAGTCTCCTGCCCGACACAGGCCCGGTGTCTGCTTCTCAGAGATGCCAGGAGGTGGGGAGAGAAGAGGGGCAGGAAGAACATGGAGCCGCTGAGGAGGTTTCGGTTGAAGGCTGTGGTTTCTCTGATGGAAAGGGACGTTTGAAGGGATTTCCTGGGAAGGCAGACCCTGGAGCCCGGGAGGAGGTGGTGCGGGAAGCCTGTGGGCCCAGGTCCTCATCCCTGCAGTGTGATGCGTCAGTGACTGTGGGTGGCTCTGCACTGTGCTGGCCCCTTGCCCCGTGGCCTCGCTGTGCTGTGACTCTGCATTGCGGTGACACGTCGGTGGAGTGGGCCAGAGGTAAGAGTGGGCGCTGAGACTCCGAGGTGATTCTGGAGCAAAATCCTAGGACGTCCTGGGCTCTCGTGTTGCTTGGATTCCAGGAAAGGGACCTGATTCTCATCCTACGTCCATGGCATGACATCTAGATGTTTCCAAGGCCAGGATGGCTGCCTCCAAGGGCAGGTGGGGCACATTCATCTCAGACCCCTGGACCCTCCCTCGACCTCTTGCACCTGCCATCCTTGCTACTGTTGCCAACTCACCATCTTCCCTGGGGGTCCCAGCAGCCACCCCCACCAGCAGCCCTATGGGGCTGTGTGTGATAGTCACGGGGCCTGGTGGGGCGGCACTGTCCAGAGACATGGTGGGCACGGGTACGGGGATGCCGGACCTCCCGTGGCTGCTGTCAGGGCTGAGGTCAGATGGGCTTATGGGCCGGATGGCAGCACCAGGAACAGCACCCGCCGCCTGGGCCCCCTGGGTGCTTCCAGGAGGAAGCTGGTTCCTCAGCCCTGGGGGACACCGTGAACCACACACCGGGCCTGCTGTGCCATGGTGCTGGGCCCTCAGAAGCTGGGGCTGGCACAGGGTTCTCGGTCCCTGTCCTGGCTGTCACCTTCCATGTTGTCCCCTCTCTGGAGCTGGGGCGACCTCCAGGGAGTGGAAGAACAGGGTGGATTTAAGGCTGTCACTGAAGGAGTCCTGGGAGTGACTCAGCCTTGCCACGTCCCTAGGGGAGGAGGCGCCTGCTGGCTGCCTGTGCGGCGGAGCGACAGGTGACTTGGGGGTGGAGGTGGCCGCCTGCCGAGGAGGCTTTCAACTCGGGGACATCTCGGGGCCCTCCCAGGCCTGGTTCCTGTGGATTTTGAGGTTTGCGCTCAGCCGGGTTTATTCTGCAGACAGGCCCACGCCTGAGGGACCAGTGCAGCCTGAGGATCCGGCATCCGTGGCTCCTGGTGGGGTGAGGGCAGGGGAGGGCTCTGCGGCCAGGCCCTGTTAGATTTCCAAGCCTCAGGTAAATGTCAGCTGGCAGTGCCGCCTCCACAGCCCGGTACGAGGTTTTGTCACTGCACGTTTCCTGCAAAACAACCGTGAACAGTTGTCGGTCTTCATATATTGACCTCCCATCAAACACATACGAAAATTTCTCTGTAAAGAAATGTCCAAAATAAAACCATGCACTTAACCATGAGATAGGATTTTAAACAGCAGCCTTTCCTTAGCAATGGTGTGTTAAGATTTAAAACAGCCACCTCTCCTTAGCAATGGTGTGTTGCTTCTGTTGACCCACATTCGGTGTGGGATGGGCATTTGATTCAGATACCACATTACCCTTGTGTGAGTCCCGAATCCGGGCTCAGCTGTTGGCTACTCCCCAGCCCTAGGACAGCAGGAGCCACCCTCTCCGCTGAGTCCCAGTGTGGCCACACCCAGCGTGGATGGTGCTTGCTGTCTGGCCCCTCCTGAGCAGTGGCCCCGCAGGCATCTGCAGACTGATGCATTCTCCTCGTAGATTGCGTTTCCAGCCCCATCCCCTGCACCTCGGCTTGCTTCACCTCGCGAATGTTTAAGTCGATGTGTGCCTCCCACATCTTGCGGATCTTATGGAAAAAGAGAACAGAGCCCAGGGTCGCACCAGGAATCAGCCGGGAAGTCAGAAGCGCAGTTGGCAGCCCAGGCCCGGTCAGTATGGGGCTGGGGTCAGCACACGCGTAGTGGGCTCTTATGATCTTTCACTTAGATCTACTCTCATTCACTCACTCACCATTCACTCACTGTGCGTACATTCACTCACTATGTGTACATTCACTCACTGTGCATACATTCACTCATTCACTCATCTCTCATTTGCTCACCTACTCATTCACTCACTCACCGTGCATTCATTCACTCACTGTGCGTTCACTCACTCACCATTCATTCACCGTGCATTCATTCACTCACCATTCACTCGCCGTGTGTTCATTCTCATCTACTCATTCATTTACTCATTCATCTCATTTACTCCTTTGCTAACTCCTCATTCACTAACTCATTAACCGTGCATTCATTCACTCACCATTCACTCACTATGTGTTCATTCACTCATCTACTCATTCATTCACTCATTCATTCACTCAACAGGGCTTTGTTGAGAACAGAGATGTGGAGGAGGTACTGCAGTGATATCTCCCTGAGCCCCACAAACACCTGCAGTTGCCCCACCCTGGAGCTGCAGGGACTTAGAGCCCGTTCACAGGACCTTTAGGGCTGAGCAGCTTCCTTTCTTGACTGGGGGGCTGCCCTCTTGGTGGGGTCTCTTAGTGAGCATAGAAAGCTCTATCAGATGCCCTATCAGCCTATTCAAAGCAGTGGAAAGGCCGAGTGGATTGGAACTGATTTGTGTGAAGCTAAGTAAATGTATAGGATGTTAACAAACAAATACTGTTGACGGGGGCAGCAAGGAAAAAATGATGTGGGCAACTGCAGTCTTCATTGGGGTGAAATCTAAATAGGGATGTGGTGGGCCCAGGGTGCAAACCGTGCGGCTCTGGGGAGGAGGGCTCCGGGCAGAGGGAGCTGTTGGTACGCAGGCCGCGTGGTGGGCACGCTGGGCTGCTTCAGAGAGCGCAGCAGAGTCAGCCACGGGGAGGCTGGAGGAGCCGAGGCCAGAGGGGTCTGGGGCTGGGTCCTGGACGGTTTGCTGGCAGCCAGAAGGACACGGGTTATTACTTGAGAGAAATGGGAGTGTGGAGCCTTTGAGCAGAGCGGGGCTTGACATGTTTATTTCAAAAGGACGACGCCTGCAGCTTTGTTGAGAATAGATTCTGGGGCGAGTGTGGAGGCGGGGAGACCAGGCTGTTGCAGGAATCCAGGCGCGAGTGGACGGTGGCCAGAAGCAGAGGAGGGGCAAGATGCGGTCGGAGTCTGGAAACGCTTGAAGGAGGAGCCTGCAGGAATTCCCGACAGACGGGCTGGGGTGTGAGACAGAGCGGAGCCGAGCCCGTGCCAAGGCTTCGGGCCGAGCAGCCGGATGAGCTGTTGGTACCTGGGGCTGTGGCAGTGTGAGCTGGGAGCTGGGTTTAGGGCACATGAGATTTGGGTTTTAGGTTTCAGACGTTGTATTCGTTTGCTTGGGTTGTTCATGGGTGGCGTAAACAACAGCCGTCTGCACTCTCACGGATCCGGAGGCTGGAAGTCCGAGACCACGTGCCGGCAGGGTTGGCTCCCGCTGAGGCCCGGCTCCCTGGCTCGTGGGCAGCGTCCTCACGTGGCCGTTCCTCCGAGGGTGTCTCCGTCCTGATGTTTTCTGTGAGGACACGGCCCAGTGGGATTGGGCCCACCCACGTGACCTCGCTTCACCTTAACCAACTCTTCGAAGATCTCATCTCCACACACAGCCACGCTCGGAGGCACGAGGGGTCAGGGCCTCAGCTTAGGACTTTGGGGGCACAGCACAGCCCATGACACACCTACCCCGCTGGAGCTTGCATGCACATCTGGTCTGTCCTTTCCCCATTTCAGCTGAGCTGGAGAGAAGCTGGACATGCATTCAGGTTAGGGGCCTTGCCCCGCCAACACACACACAAACGTGAGGAGGTCCAGGCATCCAGGCACTGAGTGGTGGTGTTGTCACTAAGACAGCCCCAGTGCTGCCTGGGAAGGGGCATGGCCGTGGCTCTGAAAGCCACATGGCAGCTCAGTGGCTCCGAGCACAGTGTGCCCAGGAGGCCTCAGGAGTCTGTGGAAAACTCAGACTCCAGATCCCCACCCAGATGTGGAAATTTTGTTCTGTAGGTGTGGGGTGTTGGGGAGGGCACAAGTCTGGGGTCAGGAACGGGTGCTCCCAGGTCACTCCGATGTGTGCTTTGGCCACCTTAGGGAAACACACCGTGGTTCTTCAGTGGCGGGGGCTGGATCCGTGGTTGCAGGTCTTACCAGCTCTCCCAGCCCGACAAGACCGTGTCATGCTGACGCCACGGCCACCTTCTTCCCACCCTGAGCACTGTGTGCGGGGTCAGATTTGGCCACAATTGACGGGACAATGTCTTTCTGTGTGAGGCCAGGTGTGGGGCCAGCCTCAGGTGCCCAATGAGGCAGGGCGTGGGCGCAGCACGGGCCCACACTGTTGGGACAAGGAGCCGGGGGCTCTGGGAACGTGGCTTCTGTTCTGACCCTCCTGCTATTCTTGCACTCTGTGCTTGGGTCTCTTGCCAGGTGTGCTGGATTTTTCCTGAGTGCCAGGGGCCTGGGAACTGTTGCTGTAGGGCTGCCTGCTTCACAGATGGGGTGTGTGGGCCGCTGCCATGTGGGGGCTGACGCTGGCTGGAAGTGCCTGAGCCCAGGGACACTCTTCTGGATGCCAGAGTCCCCAGCCATGGGTCAGGGGCTGCCGGCTGCTGAATGGAGGACCCCAGTTAGGACACTCCTCACCCCTGTATTTCCATCTGATAATGGAGCCCTGTCAGCTGCGTCTTTGAGTCACTTTGGGTGTGCCACCCTCCCTGCACCCCATCTGACTGTGGTTCAGAACCCCTTTGGTCTCGCCCCTGGCTCCTCCCTCAGGACAGATCACCCCCTCTGATTGGTGGGAGGTGAGGCCCCACCCCATTGCCCTACCCTTATTGGCTGTTGCTCTGGGGGCGGGGCTGCATCCTTCTGGTCCTGCCTCTGCCCTGGGCCACAGGTGGGTCCTCACCAGGTGTGTTGATGGACACTTCCAGGATGGGAAGGAGCCCTGGGCTGCTCCACAGCCTCACCCTGGCCAGGATGGAGCTCTGAGTCCGGGGTGATGCACAGGGCTCGCTGTGGTCCTCTTTGGGCTGCCTGTGGGTTCTCTGCTGGTTACAGACGCAGAGGGAGGGAGGGGTGTCTGGTTGGTACCCCCAGGCCATTCTGCAAGGCAGCACTAGCCAATACGGCCATGGGTTCATATCTGGCAGGCTGGGGAGCAGGCGTGGGACTCCGAGGGAAGAGGCCATTCTGGGTCCTGGGGTTGCCGTAACTCACGGCCACACCCTGCGGTTCCCACAGCGCACATTCACTCTCAGTTCCAGAGGCTGGCAGGGCCACCTGCCCTCCAGAGGTGCCGTGGAGGGTTTGCTCTCTCCAATTCCAGCTTCCAGAGGCCGCTCCCCTGCAGCCATGGCTCATGACCCCTGCATCTGCAAGGCCAGCAGCGTGGTCCCGTGCTTCACTTGTGGCGTCACCTTCCCTGGTAGCAGTGTCTCCCTGCAAGGATGGCTGTGAGCAGTTAGGGCCCACCTGGATAATTCGGGAGTCCCACCCTCTCAAGATTGTTCACTCAGTCACATCTGCCAAATCCTTTTTGCCACATAAGGTGAATCACAGGTCCAGGGACTGGGGCCTGGACATCCCTGGAGCCATTGTTTATCTGCCTACAGGCTGTGTGGAGTGGGCTCTCCGGGCCTCCTCCTCACGTGGGTGCTGCCCTTGGTCCCCTGCTGCCCTCAGTCCCCCCGCCACAGGTTGAGGGGACGCTGTCCCAAAGCCCACAGCAGTACCAGGCATCAGCTTGTAAACTCTGCAGGGTTCTCAAGAGACCATGAAAGCAGTCAGGGGAGGGCCCAGGGCGTCAGGCGTGGAGGACGGGGGGCCTGGCTCAGGCATCCAGGGCCCACGTGGCTGAGAGGTCACCGTTGGGTGGGTGTCAGCTGTTACGGCCGTGGCAGGCTAGGGACTCTCACTGAACGCCTCCTCCCAACACCAACCTCTCGGGCTTGGGAGGACTGCCCCCGCTCTGCCGCTGGAGTCATCGCTGCCACAGGCACTGGGGGGAGGCCAGGGCTGAAGGGGACCCCAGGGCCCACCTCCACCTTATGCAAGGTGAGGCAAGGGTCTGGAATGCTCCCAGGTGGATGTGGTTGGGGGACAGCCTGGGGTCTGGCTGGTAAGCTCAGGTTTGGGAAATAAGACCATCCACTAGCTGTTAGCCCCGAGCAGCCTTCCTGCCCTTGGGGAAAATCAACCCATCAGCAGCCAGCCCAGAGGCGCTGGCTCTTAGCAGAGCAGTGATGGTGATAAATGGCTGTGAGGCTGCAGCTTGCTGCCACACACTTTCCCCAGGTCCTCCCGCAGCTGCCAGCAGGGCTGGGAGGCAGACCTGAGCTCAGGGGAAGACCCGGTGCGGCCAGTGGAATCCAGGCTGCATCTCAGTCCTGCAGCTCAGCGGCAGATTTTCCAGGCTCCAGGCACCATGTGTCGGTCAGATGAGGCCAGGCACATAATCAGCTCACTTGAAGAGACCCTCCACTGTGTGCACACACATGCACAGAGACAGACACGTGCACAGAGCTGCACCCACAGGCACATGCATGCACACACACATGCGATGTGACACATGCACACACGATGCAACATGTGAACCCACAGACATGTGCATGTACACATACAGACACAGCTGCACCTGCAGACACATGCATACACACCAACACACACACACACAATGTGACGCATGCACACAGGCACAGAGCTGCACCTGCATACACATGCACGCACACCGACACACACACACGATGTGACACATGCATGCACAGACAGGCATAGAGCTGAACCTGCATACACATGCATGCACACGCACTGACACACATGCACAGAACTGTAGCCCCAGAAACATACATGCACATGCATACAGACACACATGCACATTCACATGTGCAGAGCTACACCCACAGGCACACGCACACATAGGTGTGATCTGAGGTGTATTCCAGGCCTCCAGAATACAAGTGAATGCTGGGCTGTGCAGACTTCTCCCATTTTGGCCAGGTTTCAAGGGACCCCAGAAGGGGACCGGCACCCCACACTGGGCATGCTGCTTCTAAAGGGACTGCTACTGCAGCTGGCTCACTGCCCGGACTGCGCCCAGGGCCCACGTGTCACAGGCCAGAGGAACCATGTGGGGAGCAGGGCCTGGGAAGCCTGAGGGCGGGCTGGAAGAGGCTGCTCCGGCTGCTGGCCCAGCTTTGGGTCTCCCCACTGCAGCGGGGTGGGTGGGAGCTGCCCACTCTGTGATGGCTGAGCTCCCAGTGCTCCCTGTGATGGTTGGTGGGGTTGGAGCTGCAGTTCCTTTGCAGCCTCATCCTCACAGCCCTCCCCACCCGCAGTGTCCATTGTCACTCCATGCCTCAAGGCTGGCTGAGAAGTCTTGTTCTGACCTTGGGCTGCCCCCAAGTCCTGCTTGTGTGATGCTCTCCTTGGAGTCCCCCCGCCTCACTGGTGGAGCCCCCTCCAGTGCCCTCCTCCCTGAGAGCATTTCTGGTCCACTCCTTCCACCCCATGGAGCCAGCCTCCCTTGCCCAGCGCCTCCCACCCACGCCCGCATCCCTTCCTCCCCTCCACCCCTGGCTCGTTCCTCCCCCAGGGCCATGCTCGCGTCCCTTCGTCCCCTCCAGCCCTGGCTCGTTCTTCCCCCAGGGCTCGGGATTGTCCTGGAGACAGATTGAGGGCTCCTTGGCGTGGGCAGGCCATGTAACCTGAGTGCGCCTCAGTTTCCTGCTGCCAGAGGTAAACATCCATTTCCTGAAATTCAGATAAGGTGCCTAAAACACTTCTACTACAGAATGTCCTTGATCTAGATCATCTATTTATTTGTATAAATAGACTGAGGTGTAATTACAGTCAAGGGCACAGATGTGAGTATGCAGATTGATGTTTTGACAGATGGGCACACTTGTGTAACCAAGACCCCCATGGAGACAGAGGACATTGCCCTCCTTCTGGAAAGTTCCCTGGGCTCTGTTCCAAGCATCCTCTTCCTACCCCCAGAGACAAACCGGTGCTTCTCACTGTGGATCCGTCCAGCCTGTTCTTGAACTCACACAAACGGAATCGCACGACGCATTCTTGTAAACCTGGCTTCTTTCCCTCAATGTAACGCCTTTGAGATTCATCCACGTGGCTATGGATCAGGAGTTTGTTCCTTTAAAAAAAGTCCCCTAGTGGTATTCCATCGTATGGATATAACATAATTTCTTTATTCATTATCCTCTTGATGGACGTTTGGGTTATTTCCAGTATTTGGCTGTTGTGAGTAAGGCAGCAAAGCACATCCCTGGGTAGACGTCTGTTTCATTCCTTTTGTGTAAATGTCTAGGAATAGAATTGCCGGGTGGCACAGCAAGTGTATGTTTAACTAAGATGCTGCCTGAATTTCCCAAGCGGCCGTGCACGGCACCCCCTCACCCCCAGCGTGTGGGTCAAGGTGCCCGGCGTCCTTGCCAGACCTCGCTGCTGTCGCTCTCCCTGGCTGTTCGGGGCGGGGGGGGGGGGGAAGGAGGGGGCCCGCGTTGGGTTTTCCTTGTGTTTCCGTGGCGACTAAGGGCAGCCTCTCTCCTGTGCTCATTGGCCTTCGGGAGCTCCTCTGTGAAGCATCTGCCCGGGCCTCTTGCCCATCTTTAATGCGCTACTTGCCATTTATTACTGCCTTGTGTGTGCCCCGGCTGCCTGCGGCTGAATCCTGACCCAGAGCCTTCAGCAGGAAGGAAAGACATTGTCACGAGCCGTGAAAGCGAGAGGCCTCCCAGGGCTGTGCGGGGCTGGTGGGCCTGCCCTCCGTCTCTCTGCACCGTGTCCTCTCCTCACACCCAGGCAGGGCCCCAGAGTGTAGTGAGGACCCCACAGGCTCCTCCAGGCTGTGTGTTGCCCCTGCAACCCTGGCGCTCGCTTCTCCCCTAGTTCCAGAAGCCCAGGACTGGCTCTTCCTGGACACCCTCGCTGTGATGGGCCAGGCCCGGACTGAGTGTGGCAGGGAGGAGCCAGGGCTGTCATCGGAGGAGAAGAGCCAGTGCCCAGCAGAGTGTCCTGGGTGGCTGCAGAGCCCACCTCACCACCCTTGAGGCCCTCCCAGAGCCACGTCACCACCCTTGCAGCTCCCCCAGAGCCCACCTCACCACCCTTGCAGCTCCCCCAGAGCCACCTTACCACCCTTGCAGCTCCCCCAGAGCCCACCTCACCGCCCTTGCAGCTCCCCCAGAGCCACCTCACCGCCCTTGCGGCTCCCCCAGAGCCACCTCACCGCCCTTGCAGCTCCCCCAGAGCCACCTCACCGCCCTTGCGGCTCCCCCAGAGCCACCTCACCGCCCTTGCAGCTCCCCCAGAGCCCACCTCACCACCCTTGAGGCTCCCCCAGAGCCCACCTCACAGCCCTTGCAGCTGCCCCAGAGCCACCTCACCGCCCTTGTGGCCATGTCTGCTGCTCGCACCTTCTACTGTTCTGATGTTGCGGCAGGTCAGGAAGATGTGTGGCTGCCGCAAATCCTCTGAAATCAGGCTAAGTATAAATAAAATACGGGTGTGATGGATGAGGCTTGAACTTTTATGAATTTAACATAGTTTAACGTCTTTCCTAAAGTGAAAGTCAGAATGAAGCGCCCTATTTATTCACATGATTTTTTACATCTTCCATCAAGAAAAACTGCCATGAACAACTGTCCCACCCCCACCTCCCACCGAGGAAACTCGTGTTGAAAAAGAAGACTGTGCTGTCTGCTGGGTCCCACCTCTCCGGCTTTGGGGCGACAGTAAGGCCCTGTGGGGGTGTGCCCCATGGGAGCCCCACTAGGTGCTGGTTCTGGGAGTCCTCTTCCCTCCCTGCATCCATGCCCCCCATCAGCTCAAGCTCCTCAGGATGGCACCTGGCCCCTCAGCTCCCTGGTGGGAGAGGGTCCTGGAGGGGTCCTGGCCCGGGTCCCTCCTCCCCCTGAGGCCGTTCTTCCATCAACCCCTCGCTTGGTCCAGCAGGATGTGCCAACAGTGCTGGGGTGCAGCACAAAGCTCTGTCCCTTTCTCCCTCAAGGCCCCCGGCTCCCTGTGCATCCTGCCCACCTAAGGCCTACTCCCAGCTCGAGGGGTCCCTGTGGCTCAGTTCTGCCCTGACCACCTTCCCCACCACATGATGCCATCCACATGGGGCCACCTGATGACCAGGCATCCCTCCAGGGGGCTGCAGCCTACAGCCCCCTGATTGTGGGCCACTTAAATAATTATTTTGTTAATTGAAGTGAAATTCATGGCACACAAAATTAACCACTTTAGAGTGAAGAGTTCCATGGTGTTTACTGCGTTGACAATGTTGAGAACACGCACTTCACACCACCTCTATCTAACTGCAGGCGTCTCGCCAGCGCTGAGGGAGACTCCATGCCTGCTGATTACACCGTCCCTTGCCACTGCCTGCCCCAGCTCCTAGGAGCCACCACACTGCCTTCTGTCCCTGGGTCGTGGCACTGGGTATTTCACAGGGACGGAGTCACACGATGCGTGAACTCTTGTCTCTGGCTGCCTTCATCTGGTGCTGTGTTTCTGTCAGGGTCCTTCCAGCTTCGACCACGTGTCACTGCGTCATGCTTTTTCTTTTTTATAATCTCAACTTTTTTTTTTTTTTTTTGAGATGGAGTCTCGTTCTGTCATCCAGGCTGGAGTGCAGTGGCACAGTCTCGGCTCACAGCAGCCTCTGCCTCCCAAGTTCAAGCAGTTCTCCTGCCTCAGCCTGCTGAGTAGCTGGGATTACAGGCATCCACCACCATGCCTAGCTATTTTTTTTTGTATTTTTTGGAGAGATGGAGTTTACCATGTTGGCTAGGTAGGTCTCGAACTCCTGACCTCAGGAGATCCACCTGCCTCGGCCTCCCAAGGTGCTGGGATTACATAATCTCAACTTTTATTTTAGATTCGAGGGTGCAGTTTCGTTGCCTGGGTACATTGCGTGATGCTGAGGTTTGGGGTTCGATTGATCCTGTCACCCAGGCACTGAGCATAGTACCCAGTGGCTGGTTTTTCAACCCTCGACTCCTCTGTCTCTCCCCTGCCTCACTGTCCCAGTGTTCATTGTTCCCGTCTTTATGTCCACGTGTGCCCAGTGGTTAGCCCCCACCTACACGTGAGGACATGTGGCATTGAGTTTTCTGTTCCTGCATTAATTCCCTTAGGACTGTGGCCTCCAGCTGTATCCATGTTGCCACAGAAGCCATAATCTTGCTTTTTTTTTTGTGATTATGTATAGGTACCACGTTTTCTTTATCCAGTCCACCGTGGATGGGCACCTGGGTTGATTCATGTCATTGCTGTGGTGATTAGCACCACGATGAACACACGAATGCGCGTGTCTTTTTGGTAGAATGATTTGTTTTCTTTTGGGTATGTACCCATAATGGGATTGCTGGGTCAAATGGTAGTTCTATATTTTTTGAGAAATCTTCAAACTGCTTTCCACAGTGGCTGAACTAATTTAGATTCCCACTAATAGTGTATAATCGTTCGTTCTCTTCTCTCTGCAGTCTTGCCAGCATCTGTTGTTTTGTGACTTTTTAATAACAGTCATCCTGACTGGTGTGAGTTGGAACAGTCGTTCTGACTGGTGTGAGATGGTGTCTCATTGTGGCTTTGACTTTCATTTCTCTGGTGATTAGTGACGTGGAGCATATTTTTCATATGCTTGTTGGCCATTTGGATGTCTGCTGTTGAAAAGTGTCTGTTCATGTATTTTACATTTTTTTTTTTTTTTTTTTTTTTGAGATGGAGTCTCGCTCTGTCACCAGGCTGGAGTGCAGTGGCGTGATCTCCTGACCTCGTGATCCACACACCTCAGCCTCCCAAAGTGCTGGGATTACAGGCGTGAGCCACCATGCCCAGCTGTATCTTACCCATTTTTTAATGGGTTTATTTGTTTGTTGCTTGTTCAGTTGTTTAAGTTCCTTATGGATTCTCGGTATTAGAACTTCGTCAGATGCGTAGTTTGTGAATATTTTCTCCCTGTTTGTAGGTTTTCCATTTATTCTGTTGATAGTTTCCCTTGCCGTGCAGAAGCTCTTTAGCTTAATTAGGTTCCACTTGTCACATTTCGTTTTTATGGAAATTGCTTTTGAGGACTTAGTCATAAATTCTTTCCAAGGCTGACGTCAAGAAGGGTGTTTCCTAGCTTTTCTCCTGGAACTTTTATGGTTTGAGGTCTTACATTTAAGCCTTTACTCTATCTTGAGTTAATTTTTGTATATGGTGAAAAGCAGAAGTCCAGCTTCATTCTTCTGCGTGTGGCTCGCCAGCTCTTCCAGCACCATTTATTGAATGGGGAGTCCTTGCCCCATTGCTTGATTTTGTCAGCTTTGTCGAAGATCAGATGGTTGTAGATGTGCAGCCTTGATTTTGGATTTTCTGTTCTGTTCCGTTGGTCTATGTGTCTGTTTTTGTACCAGTGCCATGCTGTTTTGGTTACTTTGGCCTGTAGTCTAGTTTGAGTCCAGTAATGTGAATCCCCCAGCTTTGTTCTTTTTTCTTAGGATTGCTTTGGCTATTTGAGCTCATTTTTGGTTGCATGTGAATTTTAGCATAGTTTTTCCTATTTCTGTGAAAAATGACTTTGTAGTTTGATAGGAAGATCATTGAATCAGTAGATTACTTGGGGCAGTATGGCCATTTTAACAATATTGATTCTGCCAATCTGTTAGCATGGGATGCGTTTCCACTTGTTTGTGTCATCTCTGACTTCTTTTTTATTTTATTTTTTTGAGACAGACTGTCTCTCCGTTGCCCAGGCTGGAGTGCAGTGGTGCAGTCTTGGCTCACTGCAACCTCTGCCTGCCGGGCTCAAGCAATTCTCATGCCTCTGCCTCCTGAGTAGCTGGGATTACAGGTGTGCACCACCATGCCTGACTAATTTTCTGTATTTTAATAGAGACAGGGTTTTACCGTGTTGTCCAGGCTGGTCTCAAACTCCTGACCTCGGGTGATCCACCTGCCTTGGCCTCCCAAAGTGCTGGGATTACAGGTGTGAGCCACCATGCCCGGCCCCTGATTTCTTTCCGCAGTATTTTGTAGTTCCTTTTGTACTGCTCTTTCATCTCCTTGGTTAGGTGTATTCCTGAGTATTGTATTTTATTTTTTGGCTGTTGTAAATGGGATTGTATTCTTGATTTGGTTCTCAGGTTGAATGTTATTGGTGTATAAAAATGCTGCGGATTGTTGTATGTTGGTTTTGTATCCTGAAACTTTACTGAGGTCGTTTGTCAGTTCCAGGCGCCTTGTGGGGGAGTCTTTGGGGTTTTCTAGGCATAGAATCCTGTTGTCTGCAAGGAGAGGTGATTTGGCCTCCTCTTTTCCTGTTTGGATTCCTTCGTTTCTTTCTCCTGCCCGACTGTGCTGGCTGGGGCCTCTGCCCTGTGCCTCCAAGTGGCCGATGCACATTCCCCAGGGTGGCTGTGCCACATCAGGTTTACCTGCTCGTGCCCCGATGGTGCTGGGGTTGCCTGCACCTTGTGGCTGCCTCGTGAATCATGTTCCATGTGACCCGCCTCTCACGAGGAGCCCCCACTGCGGTCCCAAGGTCTCTCCGCTGGCTTCCGCAGGCCGTCTGCCCACGGTTGGGGTCTGTGTCCCTGTGAGCCTGGCCCTGCGTGGGGGCCACACGTATTTCCTCGAGGGAGGCAGACTTGTTAGTGACTTTTCCATGCGTGTTTGATTTCTTGTCCGCTCTGGTGGACCCTGTCGCCACAGAGCTGGGACACTGCCATAAGTCCCCACTTTGTGCTCTCCTTGGCAGCCGGGATTTTGTGGCTGCAGTTCCTTTCAGGGTGTTGAAAACTTTGGTGATGTGTAGATCCCTGCCTGAGCGATACTTGTTCCATCCTAATTGTGTTTGCACTTTATGAAGAGGCTGCCATGCTTGCAGGTCTCCTGGGACTTGCTTGCAGGAGTTCAGAGCATGCCTGCAGCGCCTGGTGGCTCTTGTTGTCCGTGTCCACACAAGGATCCCGAGCTGGCTCAGCATGCGGGGGCCGGGGCTGCTTTCTCCCTGTGCCTCTGCCCACTGGTAATTGAGGGTCTGGCCCTGGGTTGGGGGCTGTCTGTCCTTCCACTGGAAGACCTGGTGTGGACGCACAGGGTTGAGGAGCCTGGGAAGCTCCCTCTGAAGACCCACTCCTTCCTATGTCGTCTGGAGCCTGCCATGCAGAGATGTCCACATTCCAACCCCACCCATCTGGAAGCCAGACTAGGGGTGTGTGACTCTGCGGATTGTTGTATGTTGGTTCTGTATCCTGAAACTTTACTGAGGTCGTTTGTCAGTTCCAGGCGCCTCATTCCTTCCCAGGGAGATTCTCCAGCCACCGGGCAACTCCACGGCCTCCCCGTGGGAAGCAGTGATCATCTCCAAGGCCTAAGCTCGTAGTCCCTGAGGCCTGTGGGAGGTGGGGACACCAGTCTGACAGCTTCTCCCAGCCCCAGGGGCCGGACTGAGCGGGGGTGGAGCTCTGTGGGCCAGGGGCCTGCTGGGGGCCCACATGAGCGTCCTGACGAGGTTCTGGGAGGGAGGGTCTGGCAGCGCTGACCTCACAGCCTGTCCCCTGTGCTCCTGCTGGGCCTTGGCACATCCAGGGGCCCCCAGGCGCCACTGTGGTGTTGGGCGCGGGCTTTAACTGGGCCCTGTCTCGCCCCTCTCCCTGCCCCTCCAGGTGGTGATGGGCACGTGGTGAAGCAGTGCCTACCCGGCCGCTGGTGGCACCTACGAGCGCTGCATGGGGCACAGCCTCGATCATGGGGCCCTGGGTGCAGAGCAGTGGGGTGTGCCTCGTGGGTATCTGCTGGCCCCTGCTTGCAGGTGGTCCGAGGAAGCAGAGCGGTCCCCTTGAATGACATGGTCCGAAGGTGAGGGTCTGAGAAGCAGCCCCCTGCAACACCCAGGACCTGACAACAGTGCCCAGCATCCCGAGACAGGGGCCTGTGTGTCTGGTGGGAGGGTGTGGGGGGGGCGTGGGGGGCATTGGAGTCTGGGGTGGAGCCTGTTCCCTGGCACACGGGAGCTGGTGGAGGCAGAGGGGCCGCAGGGACGGATTTCGTGCTGGCTCCGGCTTGGCCTCCTGCCCCTTCTATGCAGTTGGCTCTCAGTGGTGCCACGTCCTTGTCTCCAAGCCGGACACCTGCGAGGATCCCAGGCTGGACTCTGGGGTGGGCTTTGGTGCATTCCCCAGTGGCTGAGCAGGGCCAGGGGCCAGGCGGAGGCTGAGGCCATTGCTGTCCCTGATAGCATGGCTGGGAGGACGTGTTGATGTCTCCTCAACCTGAACAGTTATTTCTGGGGACAGCTTTGATTTCGGGGTCCCTGAGCCAGGTGACCCTCTCTCAACATCACCAGGGTTTAGCTTGGATTTTTTTTTTCCTGAACCAGACTTTACACAGGGTGCATTTGTGGCATGTGTGCACGGGGCCTCCGTGATGCGCGCGCTCTGCCCTTGGTCTGGAACCCATGTAGAACACTCACCCATAGCAGGAAACCATGGCAACCCCTGCCCCGCGAAGCCTGCTGGGCTTATTCAGGCCAGTTGAAAACACACAGCTCCTTCATTCAGGCAACCTGCCCTGCGAGGGCACGTCCCGGAAAGTCTGTAGCGAGTGTCACAGGGAAACTGCAGGGGCTGCTCCGGAATGCCGGGCGTGGGTTCCTGAGACAGTAGTTATTAGTCCGTTCTCCCATTGCTAGAACTACCCGAGACTGGGTAATAATTGATGAAGAAAGGTTTAGTGGACTCACTTCTGCAGGCTGTACAGAAAGCTTGGCTGGGAGGCCTCAGGAAACTTACAGTCATGGTGGAAGGCCAAGGGGAGGCCAGCATGTTCTCGTGGCTGGAGCAGGAAGAAGAGAGTGAAGGGGAAGTGACACACACCTTTCAACGCCCAAATCTCATGAGAACTCACTATCACAAGAACAGCAAGGGGGAAATCTGCCCCCATGATCCAGTCACCTCCCACCAGGACCCTCCTCCAACACTGGGGATGACAATTCAGCATGAGATTTGGGTGGGGACACAGAGCCAAACCATATCAGGGAGTTACATCTTACCCTGGATGGAAGGAGGGTCCTGCAGGGCCCATTTTCCCACCTGCCCCAGGCTTAGAGGCTAGGATGGGGAAGGTGCCCATGAGGGTGAGAATGGTTGGCTATGGTTGGTTCATGCCCCCAGCTATGCCCCCAGTACCTGGTGCAGGGCCTCCCAAGCGACAGCCCGTCCATGCCCCCAGCTGTGCCCCCAGTACCCGGTGCAACAGCCTCCCAAGCTGTAGCCCTATTCATGTGTTGTCGAGTGAATGCTTTTAGTTAGAGATGATATTTTCCTACCATTTGCCATTAGCATTTCTAGGATAAAATTCCTTCCTGATGAACTGGTCATCCTTAACCCCCATCTGCCCACAGGCGGAGACCTTCATGCTGTGGAGGAGCCATGCCCTCGAGGCCCTCGCAGCCCCTCCTCCGCACTGTGGTGTTTGGGGATCGTCATCCGGCCCTGAGGTGTGTGACCGTGTGGCCCAGGCCCGCTCAGGAGGGGCAGCGGGAATACGTGTGAGTCCAGAAGCAGCTCCTTTCCAGGGCCTGCCGGCCTTCACAGCGTCAGCGTGGACAGCGGTCGGTACCCAGGGTGTTAGGTGCCCGGAGGACCGGCTGTGAGCCCACCACCCTGTTCCTGCTTGGTGGGCTGGGAGGAATTCCAGAGGAAGGCCCGCACGCTGGCCCAGCCACCCAGGAGAGCGCGCTGGACCCGTCCTGAAGATGACACGGGCTCCGCCTGTCCTTCGCCAAGAGCCCTGGAAGGGCCCCGTGGGGGGTGATGGGGGGCAGCCAGGGCCATGCTTTCCATTTTAGGAAAAGGAGGCTGTGAGGAACGCCTCGAGTGCTGTTGACGGTTTGGGGAAAGGTGCTTTCCGCTGTACCAAGTGCTAATGTGTGTGAAAATCAGACTGGAGCTCCCGCCACCTTGAAGCAAAGCTCCCGCCGTGCCCGGCAGACACCAGCCCAGCCTTGGCAGCTGGGCCCTATCGCCCGTCCACTGCAGATCCAGGAGAGGCAGCTGCCCCCCTCTCTAGGTCAGGTCAGGGCCGATGTCCTGGGGCTGGGACACTTGCTGTTGCTCCTGGGGAGGTCCTGGGGGGCCACTCAGCCGGCATTCATCAGCACATGTGTGTGATGGGGTGACAAGGAGAGGGACAGTGAGGGCGCTTGGGACATGGAGCCCTTCGTCCTGACCGATTTCCCCGGGCAGGTGGAGTCCGTGCACTGAGGGGAGCCTCGCTGCCTTTGTAGCCCATGCCAGGGCCTGTGGCTTTCAGGGGCCTGCTGGGCTGTGGCCTCCCTTGGGCCTCAGGCAGGCTGCACAGTGGGGGCTCGAGAGCCCTGAGTCCCACCTGCAGGTGTAGAGGAGCCCCAAGCCCAGGGCAGCTGATGGGTCCCCTGGGGGGTGTTTGGTTCTGGGGCCCCCTCCTAGTGTCTGCAGAGGGGCCTGGTGGAGGGTGGGGGTTGGGGGGAGGATTGGGGGGGTGTCAGGCCTGGGATTGCCCTCAGTAGCTCACAGTGGGCGCCCCTGGGGACAGAGGCAGAGAGAGGGCAGGGCAGGGGGCTGGCAGGAGGGGGTGGGCACCAGATGGGGTGGGCAGGGGTGATGTGGCTTTCTGTGCCAGAACAGGAAGCATCCTGCCACCCCCTCCGCAGCTCCGCCCCGCCCATCTCTTTGGCTGGGGGATGTGATGCTCCCTCCCTGCTCTGAGTCACTCCTTCTCCAGCTCCCCCCCAACTCCCTGGGAGCTCTCAGGCACCCTGAATGACCACAGCCTGCTGGCCTAGGGGCCTGTGGCTGCCAGGAGCCACCTGTTCCTAGGAGCCCCTCCGTCTCCTCTGTGGGAGACAGTGGCACGGGTGTGGGAGGGCTGTGCAAGATCCCAGGGGCTGCAGATGGGAGGATAGAAGGACGGATGGGTGGACAGGGCTTTTTCCAGCCTTGGCCCAGCCACACACCTCCCCATCTCGTGCTGGCCTCTGAACACACTGACCTCTGGAGTGTTTCAGGGGATGTCCTGTATCCACAGGCCTCATCCCCCTGAGGACCCAGCCTCATGGGCAGCCCCCAGCTGGCCCCACAGCGACCCCTGATTGTGGCCCTTGGTGCAGCCGCACCCCAGGACACAGGGCCCTGCCCGTGCATCTGCTCCCAGCCAGGGCTCCTTGCTGGGCTGGTCTGCTTCGATCCCCAGCCATGGAATCCCACTGGGCTCGCTCCCCCTCATCCAGTGCTGCCGCTGCTGTGGCCAGCGTCCTCCCCACCGGCTAGGCACACCTGCCTCAGGGTTCAGGACTCAGGAGGTGCCTCAAGCCCCACCCCGAGTCAGGGCCGTCTCCATCGCAGCTCTGGGGTCCCCGAGCGTCTGTACCTCTGGACGGGCAGCCCCAGGAGCAGGCTTCTCAGCCGCTGCAGGGCCAGGCAGCCTTGGAGTCCTCCAGGTCTGCCCCTGTGGGTGGTCCTGGGGTGCTAGGCCCTGTGCAGTGAGAGGCAGGGGTGGGTGGGGCCAGGCCTCGGACAGTAGGACCCCTCTAGGCAGCCTGGGGGGAAGTGCCGCTGCCCACCTCTCCAGCAGTTGGGGGAGCTGGAGGAGCCCAGGTCCCTGCTGCCGTGGGCGACTCCTGCGGGCTCAGGGACCACCCCTCAGGCCCTGGAGGGCCTGAGCCTCCGCCGCCCGGAGATACTTTATTGATCAGGCGGTTGCCCTAGTCACTAATTTATGGCAGTTCCCCCTGTTGTCTGAGGATGTCGATATTAAACACCGGAACACGATTCCAGACAATTTCAGACCAGACAGGACCAGGATCCACAGTGCTGGCCCGGGATGCTGCCACTGAGCCTGTTTTATGGGTGGAAGCTTTCACTGTAATTAAGGTGGGGGAGGGAGATGGCAAGAATGCTCCCGCCAACAGGGTCCTGCTGGGGGTTCAGGCACCAGGACCCCGGGCTCTGGGTGTGTACCTGGGCAGGAGAAGCCACGATTGTTTTGGAGCACAGGGGCCCCACAGGACTCAGCTCTGGGCTGCTGCCACATGCTGGCTGTGTCTGTTTCACAGAAAAGACAGGGTGAGGGCATTGCTGCCAAGATGGAGCCTGGGGCACAGGGTATGTTCCCAGAGTAAGACCCCAGTTGGCTCCCCGAGGCTGGAAGGGTGGTGGTGCCAGCTGAGGACAGAGCCGTGTCCCAGAGCTGCCTGGGGATGCCGACAAGCCGCCAAGCCACCCGGGCGAGTCCAAGCTGGACACCAGGCTCCAGGGTGTGCAGAGGCTGCAGGCTGCTGGTCACGGGTGTCTGCCCCTGGGTGAGGGGACGGTGGAGAAGGGGAAGGTGGCCAGCTGGGCCCCCTGAGATGCGTGGGCAGCGCACGTAATGCTGGGCCATGGCGCAGGCACCCAGGCATGACCTCGAGGCTCCAGGCCCCCTCTGGACTGAGGAGTCCAGGGTCAGAGGCCAGCACTCAACGCCTGCATCCCCTCTCCTGACCTCTGACCTTCCTGCCCCGGGGTTTCAACACATCCTCAGTGGTGCAGGAAACCGCGTGGGGCTCAGCAAGGGTTGAGGGACCTGCTTCCTGCAGGGCCCCCTGCTCCTCTCCTGGGTGCTGCAGCCGGACGCTTCTGCTCTGTGTTCCCTGCTGTAATTTGGGAGCCTCCCCACCCCTGCCCAGCAGCTCTGATGTACGGCTCTAGCCCCCACCTGTCTTGTCCCCATCTGCGTCAACCCGTCAGCGTGGTGGGTCTTTGTTCCCGCAGGCCATGGCGGGAGGGTGAGGGGTCTGTGAGGTGATGTCTGGTGACTCCTGTGGTTCCTGTTCACCCAGTGGGCCAGGGCACCTGAGGAGCGGGAGTTGGGGGCACCCATTGCCAGGAGGAGCTATCGGGCCAGTTCCGACTCTTCCACCCAGCCTGGTGTTTCCTAAGTCAGGAGTCCTGTGTGGGCCAGACATCCCCAGAGGCTGCACAAGCTCTGCGGGGCCTGTGTCTCAGAGTCCTGTGGGACGATTTTCCTCATCATAAGCACTTCCCGGGTCGTAGGAGAAGAGACGGCATTTAATCAACTTCTGCGTGCGTTTCAACCACGTGTGACATTTGATCTTTGTGACAGCTCTCATAGTAATGCCCACTTCTGGTGTGCAATCCTCCCGTGGGCGAACGGGCTGGTTCTGCCTGAGGACACTCTGAGGTGGGGGCCTCTCCCAGATGAGTGGGTGGGTTGGGCTGTGAAGGGAAGCGTCCCAGGCCTGGGACACGCCTGCAGCTGTGGGCAGCTCACCTACCACGTGGCAGCTCTGAAACTGTCCAGCACCCACTTCCCGGGCCTCCAAAAACATCAAGAGGGGACCTGGAGTGTCAGGAGCAGAGCTGATTCTCCAGCTCTTGAGGCAGCCTTCGCGTGGGGTGCACACATTGTGCTGGGGTGACATAGCGCTGACTCCCAGTGCCCTGCAGCAGCCTGTTTTCACTCTCCTGGGCTCCCAGGTCTGGGGGGCAGCCTTCGCGGAGGTTGCACGCATTGTGCCGGGGTGACATAGCGCTGACTCCCAGCGCCCTGCAGCAGGCTTATTTTACTCTCCTCCGTTCTTTTGCTGTCCTCATTGGGAGCATTTTCTTACCAGTTTTGATACAAGCCCTGGCTTATGAAAAGGCTAGGTTGTTTTTTTTTCAGATGGGGTTTCACTCTTTTTGCCCACGCTGGAGTGCAGAGGTGCGATCTCGGCTCACTGCAACCTCTGCCTCCTGGGTTCATGCTGTTCTCCTGCCTCAGCCTGCCGAGTAGCTGGGATTACAGGCGCCCGCCACTACGCCTGGCTAATTTTTTGTATTTTTAGTAGAGATGGGATTTCACCATGTTGGCCAGGATGGTCTCGATTTCCTGACCTCGTGATCCGCCTGCCTCGGCCTCCCCAAGTGCTGGGATTATAGGCGTGAGCCACCGCGCCCAGCCTGAAAAGACTAGGTTTTAACCTGAAACCCCGCTGAGGCTTCGGGCTTTCCTAATATGGTTTGTTATTGGAAGTGCTCCTTCTACGCCCACGTGGGCCAGCCGCTCAGCCGAGTGCTAGACGCAGAGGCGGGTCCCTGCAGGGCGGGAGGAAGGTTCTAGCCAGGCACACGGGAGGGCAGATCATTTTTTATTCTTGGAGAAAAGTATTGAAATGTCACCTAACGCTTTTGCCTTGGACTTGGTGGTAGCCGTGCCAGAGGTGACGTCTTGGCCATCTCTCGCCTTGAGCCGGTGTTTGGCCTTAGATGTGCTGTGGAGGGGCGGCTCCCTCAGCTCCCCAGGCTCCCTCCAGCTCCTCCAGCTCCCTCCAGCTCCCTCCGCTCCCTCCAGCTTCCTTTTGCCCGGTTCCCAGACCCGGCAGGACCTTCCAGGCAGACATGTGGATGGGCCACCTGTGCTGGCAACCCAGAAACCAGAAACAATTGTGCTGGAGTGCTGCTTTCTGGAAAAGCTCCTTGCCTTTTCTTTGGTTATTTTGTTGCTCCTGGTAAGCCTGGAGGTGGTGGCGAAACTCTCAGAACAGTCAAATGCTGCGTTAGGGAGGACGAACGTCCCTGCTGTCTGGGTGCTGGGCTTAGCGCTGACGAGTCTCGAGAGAACCTATCTCTGATTGTGGGGCCTGGTTCAGGGACTGAGACCCCAGCCAGCAGCCCTTGGGGAGGACCTGAGAGGCTGCTGGACACCGTGGGAGGTGTGGGAGGCTGGCCTTGGTTTCTTAACCCCACCTGTGCAGATGCAGAATCCAGAGGGACCTGGGAGGAGGTGGCCCCACACTCGGGTCGCTCAGTGGGATTCAGATGGCGATTCTCATAGGACCTGCTCTCAGCTGCCAATGCCAAAAAAATAAAAGCCTTCCTTGAAGAATAAATATTTTAAAGACCCTTGATTGGAATGCATTTGCTGTACTGGGAAGACTGTGTCTGTGGCCCTTTGGCCAAGTTGCACAATGAGGGCAGGTGCTGGTGGGCCGGGAGCTCCGCGCCGCTCCGTCCGTCCCACGCCCGCCATTGTGTGCACACAAGTACAGAGGACAGAGGTGCTTCCTTCAGGCAGACGCGTCCTGGTTCCTGGGAAGGAGCCCCCTAGCTGTGAGATGGGACCGTGGGGAGCTGCGTCGGCTTCTCCTTTCACCTGCGTCCTAATTTGAGAGGTGGGCAGAACGGGCGGAGGATGCGCCGACGGCATCGCACGGCATAAATCACGCCGAGGAGCGCGACAGAACAGTCTTGGTCCCCGTAATCACGACCCATGCCCACACTTCTTTGCCCAAATGTCCCCTTCAGAAATGTCTCCCGACAGCCTTGTAGGATGGCAGCCCCCTCCCCGTTTCCTGTGTCAGCCCCTCCCTGGCGCCTGGCGCCACACTGTTGGCTTGTTGAGTGTCTGTTTCCCCCACACTGAAGACTTCACTCCAGGAGGGCGTCTCCCTCCTTCCCGGGTCTGGAAGGGGCCTGGCCAGCGGTTCACGTGGTGACCTCTGACCTTGGCTGGTTAGCAGGCCCCCATGTCCCTAGCGGGCTCTCGGCCAGAGACTTCTGGTCAGACAGTGCCAAGGTTCAGCCCTGAGTGGCCCAGCTGGATGAGATGGGGATGTGAGGGGGAGGTGCGGGTTGGAGGCCCCAGGAAGCGTAGGGCATCGACCTGCCTGTGGTGGGTAGTGGCGGGTCGGAGGCCCCAGGAGGCAGGGTCGATCTGAGGTGGGCACCCACCACTTTCTTGGGGTTGCTCACCCAAGTCCTCGGGCTGAGTGTGGGGCGAGGTGGGGTAAAGAGATGGTGTCGGGGCTCCTATGCCCCCCCTTTCCCAGGGCCACAGGGCTCCTCGGCCGTTCACAATAGGTTCTGTGTATAAGGAAGGGGCCATGCCCACTCCCCTCTGAGGCCCAGATCAAGTGACGTGACCCCAACCCTTTGCACACCTACTCCTTCTGGGGGCCTGTCCGGCTTCCTCGGTGACCAGGGCTGCCCGTGGCACACCCACGCAGACCCGTCCCTCTGCTCCCTCTCCTCCCATTGCAGGGGCCTGGCCTCTGCCCCTTCCACGGGCCCTCATGAGAGCAGACTTGGGACTAGGGGAAACTGGGGAGGGCCTGGGAGCAGATTCATGGCCTGGGGACCCGGTAGCTGGGGTCAGCCCTGCTGTTGGGTGACCACATGGTGGCTCCCAGACCCCCAGGCCGGTCCTGTGGCAGATAGGAGGCAGATGTGTGGGGCTTGGGGCCCAGGGCTCCTTGGGGGTGACCCCAGGGATGGTGGGGTCCTGCTGGGACATCCCTGGCTCCTCTAATGCTCCATAGGCCTCACCCAGGCCTCTGCTATGCAGACCCCCACTGTACCCTCCCACTGGCAGATGAGAAAACTGAAGCCCCAAGGAGGTGGGCGTGGAGGTGGCCTGCACGGAGCCCACCGTGAGGCAGGGATTGGTTTTGGGGGCTCTGAGTGCAGCGTTGGCCTCTTGCCCAGCTTGGAACCTTCCTCCTCTCTGGGGACCAGACGTTGACCTTTGCCTAGAACTGTCTCCGACTTCTGTGCTGCCAATGGAAGGCCAGGCGGAGACCTGGAAGGTTCAGGAACACTTGCCCCGGTCTCCTCTCTGCAATGACCTGTCCCAGGCACCTCACACACACCTGCCCTCGGGGCAGGGCCCCTCTCTGCAGTGACCTGTCCCGGGCGCCTCACACACACCTGCCCTCTCCTGTCTGCAGTGACCTGTCCCATGCGCCTCACACACACCTGCCCTTGGGGCGGGCTCCTCTCTGCAGTGACCTGTCCTGGGCGCCTCACACACACCTGCCCTCTCCTGTCTGCAGTGACCTGTCCCAGGCGCCTCACACACACCTGCCCTCTCCTGTCTGCAGTGACCTGTCCCGGCGCTTCACACACACCTGCCCTCTCCTGTCTGCAGTGACCTGTCCCGGGCGCCTCACGCACACCTGCCCTCTCCTGTCTGCAGTGACCTGTCCCACGCGCCTCACACACACCTGCCCTTGGGGTGGGCTCCTCTCTGCAGTGACCTGTCCTGGGCGCCTCACACACACCTGCCCTCTCCTGTCTGCAGTGACCTCTCCCAGGCGCCTCACACACACCTGCCCTCTCCTGTCTGCAGTGACCTGTCCCGGCGCTTCACACACACCTGCCCTCTCCTGTCTGCAGTGACCTGTCCCAGGCGCCTCACACACACCTGCCCTCGGGGCGCTGTCCCCTCTGCCGGTGCCACCCCGGGCTCTGCGGCCTCAGCCCCTTCCCTCCCCTGGTGCGGAGCCAGCATGCAGGGAGCTCCGGGAACTCTCATGAGAGGACTTTGATGGACTCCGTAGACACTGGCTCCTGGTGACCGTGGTGGTTGCAGAGCCACTCTTGGGACACCAGGCTGATTACGTATTGTTCCCCTGAAAGCCCACAGGGAGCTGTTTTGACAGATTTCTGCCAGTGGACTTCCTTCTCCTTACCTCCTCCACTGAGTGCTGGAATGAGAGCTGACCTCTCCTTTGGGAGCCGGGAATGGGGCTGAGCCTGGGCTTGCGTGGGGCAGGGCCGGTGGTCATGGGAGGTCCTGGCCCAGCCCAGGGCAGTGTGGAGATGCTCATGGGTTGCTAATGGCAGGCGCTGGGGACAGGAACCTGAAACAGCCACTGGGTCTCCAGTTCCACTGGTTCGGAGCCTTCGGGGCTGGGGTTGGGAGAGCGTGAGGGCCGCTGCGCAGTGGCAAGGCCAGGTGTGTCTGGTCCCAGCCAGGTGGGCACCTGGGGGCAGCAGGAGCTGGGTATCAGTGTGGAGCCACGGTCATCCAGAGGACAGCCACGATGCCGGTCAGCCCTGTGCCAGTGCCCATGACTCACTCGGCAGGGTCAGGGCCAACAGGTCCCTGAGCAGGGATCCCTGTGGACATGGCCGGCAGGGACCACTTGGCTGGGGGCTTCTCATGGGTGCTGGTGCGGTGAGCCCTGCCCAAGCCCACAGGTCTCCACTCTGCTGCGTGCACGGCGTCCTGGAGCCACATCCAGGATTCCTGCCCCGCCTGCGCCTTCCCTGAGCAGCATCTGCATGGCTGTCTCGGACTTGGTGTCCGTGGTGTCCCTGTGGCCGCTCTCCTGGTTAGTCTTAGGAAGCAGGGACAGTTCTGTTCAAATCACAGGCACTGCAAAGTGGGGACTGCATGCCCCCAACCCCACAGCCCCGCCCTCAGCCCCACTCCTGGCACTCCCCTAACCCCACAGCCCCGCCCTCAGCCCCACTCCCGGCACTCCCCTAACCCCACAGCCCCGCCCTGGCGAGCCCCCGCCATCTCACAGCCCAGCCCCTGACACGCCCTGACCTCCATAGCCCCGCCCCGGCACACCCCTGACTTTACAGCCCCGCCCCCTGCACGCCCTGACGCCACAGCCCCGCCCCAGCACGCAGGCGCCCTGCTGCTGCCTCCTGGCTGGGAACCCCTGCCGGAGCCGCCTCCTCCCTCTCGCACCCTCGGGAGGCTTCGCGGGTGTGCAGGCGCAGGTGACACAATTGCCATGAATCCCTTATGCTTCTGACTTGTTATTTAATAGATTTTGTTTCCCATCCTTTTCCTTCTCCAGGAGGGACTAACCTCGGGAACTTGTGCTTGTTGTCTAAAGTGGAGGTGATGGTGGCTGGACTCCCTTGCTGGTTCACAGCTCGGGGGGCCAGAGGCTTAGGGCTCCACACTGTGCGGGCTGCTTGGGGTCCTGGGGGAGTCCGCCAGAGCGCGTGCCCATGTACAGGAAGACGCTGGCTTCGTTTCCCAGGGCAGCACAGGACTGGACTCCAGGTACCCATGCGCCAAGTGCCAGGGTCAGGGTCCTGGCACAGCAGGCGCCATGGTACCGTCCTAGGTGTGCACGTTGGCATGGACCACCACCCTCTTCCTCAGCTCTGTTGGGAATGGCCAAGGCTGTGCAGACCACGGGCTCCTGTGCCCGCTGCGGCTCTTCTGCCTCTACCAGACGCTCCAAGAAGGAGCACAGGGGTCTCTGGGCAGCAGCAGCCTGGGCCTGGGTGGAGCCTAGATTGACAGAGGGTCCTTGGACCCAGAGCCACCCAGCAGAGTGGCCAAGCTGTAGGCGGCCAGCTCAGCCCTGGGCCTCGCCCTGACACCCTGTCCCCTCCCCACTGCAGGGCAGGCCCCGCAGACTCCGAGGTCCGTCCCATTGGGGTTGGCTGCTGGATGGCATTGGTGTCCCCAACTCCCCTGCCGTGGTCCAGCTACCTTCTCACTCTCCTCCCTCCTCCAGTTCAGCCCGCCTGTCCCACATGCTGTTTCGCAGCCGACTTTCCTTTAACATCTGGTGACATCGGTGATGCCACATGGCGGCAGCTGCTCCCTGCCTGCGCGGCCGCGGCCCGGGCTGCCTCGGAGTGGCTTTGCTGGTGCCGGAGCAGCCTCTGCCTCGATGACATAATCTCTGTTTGGGCGTGCGTAGGTTTTCCTGAGGAAGGAGGCTGGGATGCAGGGTGGGGCAGCTGCTGCCTGGAACGGGGGCTCGTGGGGGCTGTGCCAGCTTGTGGGTGTCAGCCACGTGTCTTGTCTGTGCAGCACGGCCCGTCCTCTGCGGCCTTTCCACCCAGTGCCCAGCTCTGATGCCTGGCAGCCTCTTCTCTCACCCTTTGAAGCCCCACCCCCCATCAACCTGGTCCCAACCCCCTGTGCCAGTCAGTGCCCTTCTGGCCACTTGCAGCAGGGAGTACCTTTCTAAGGCGCTTAAATCAAACTGCTCTCCCCACCTCTGCGAGTCAAGCCCCACTGTCTTGTGCAGAGGAGACCAAGGCCACAGGTGACAGCCCCTTCCTCACCCCCAGGTGCTCTGCTGACCGCCCTCCCACTTCACCCACAGACCAGCTTGTGGGTCTGTCCATACCCTGGGGTCCTTTTCCTGCCTGTGCCCAGGCTGGCCCCTCACCTGGACACCCCCTCCCTGCCCCCAGCTGATGCCCACTTGTCCTGGGGGGCCCAGCACAGGCGTCCTCTCCCCAGGATGCGACCCTGCACCTTCATGCCAGCTCTGCCCTGTGCTCGGAGCCCTGAAGCCTCCATGGGTCCTTGTCACGGCGCCCATAGCTCAGGCTGAAAGAACTCTGGGTGTGTGACTCTGTCCCCAGGGCCCATGAGGATGGACACTTTGCCTGCTGCATCTATGCCGAACCCTGGTGCTATCCTGGGGCGCCCTGGGAAGGGAGTGGGTATTTTCCAGTTCCGAGGAAAATGTGAAGAAACCTTTCTTCTAGAAACTGTTCTGTCTCCTCCTCCACACACTGAGTGCCTAAAGCACTTGCCCCACCAGATGGCACAGGGTACCCCCAGGGAGCAGTGGAGATGAGATGAGACTCCAGGCTGTGCCTCCTAGGAGCGGTCAGTACCTACCCTGGTGTCTCCCCGGGTCTGCCTCTGGCCTTGGCTGTGTCTTCCCTGCCTTTAGAATAACCATGTGTGTGGAGGGGGTGGTTCCAGCTGTCGAATTCTCCAGAGAATAAGTGAACATGAGGCTGGGGTAAAAGTGGGTAAATAGGTGAAATGTCATGAAGCAGTGAGTGTCCTGAACCTGGCTCCAGGGCACAGGGCCTTGCAGTGAGAGCCATTTGCAGGCCCTTCATGGATATGGCACACTAGGGGGTGCAGACCTGGGGACACCGGCTTGGGGGTGCAGAATTGGGGACACAGGCCTGGGGACACAAGTGGAGGCAGCTGCTGGCGTGGGAGTCATCTGGAGGGGCTCATCTCCTGGAGGCCAGTGGGTGACATTGTGGGACCCCCGTCTTATGTGTACGGAGAATATCCTGGGTTTGAAAGGCAAGTGCAGACAGTCTGGAAAGCCCATCAGAATCCCTTTCCTTGGTGTGGATAGAGGCTTCCCGGGCAGGGCACACGGGCAGGTCTCACGAGTGACAATTATAGGGGGGCCGTCCTTCTCCCAGAGGGGCTTGCAGGTGTGGGAAACGGTGCCTTCTGCAGCTTCGCACAGGCTGGCGGAATGGTTCTCGTGCTGGGCGCAGGCACTCCCAGGCCGCACAGGTCATGGTGGACATAGCCGCGGCCCTGAGCCTCCTCTCGTTCATCTTGGGGCTGTTTGCAGACTCCCCCAGGCTTGCCCAGCGAGCGCCAGCAGGGCCGACACCCCTGTCCTCTGGAGATGTGGAGCAGGGTGGAGGGGAACCAGGAACAGCTGCTCATGCGTGCGTGGCTTCCCCCAAAACCCCAGGCCTGCCTGTTTGGGGCTCTTCACTGGATGGAGCAGTTTTCAGTGGGGGTGCCTGGTGCCTGGGAAGACAGCCCAGTTGAGTCTGGGACTCAGGCGTGTGTGGTTCGTTCTTGCCCCGTCCCTGCTGTGGCTGAGCACATGCCTAATCCCATAACAATCCTGGGAGTAGGACGTGCATGACCCAAGGCCCATGTCTTCACTGACCGGGGCTCAGCCCCCTCCTGCCTCGCACAGGACAAGAGTTCGGCCTGCCCCACGGCGACCCTCTTCTAGGGTGAGGGGCCCTGGGCAGCGTCGGGGTGGAGGATGTTGAGGTGGGGGAGCTGCTCTGGGGTGGGGGCTTGTGCCATGTGGGGCCTTGCTGCCACCTCACCAGGTGTCCCTCTGTTTTATTCTGCAGTGAACTTCGACCACTTCCAGATCCTTCGGGCCATTGGGAAGGGCAGCTTTGGCAAGGTAAGGCAGGGCCTGGGGTGGGGACTGGGCTGAGGGGGCAGGAGCAGAACCCTGGAGTCGGACGTGCTGTCCCCTGAGCCCACCTGCTCCCATCCTCCTCGGGAGAAGCAGCCTTACCCGGGCAGAGGCTCCAGGTCTTTTAGGGAGGGCATGGGCACTCCTCCCACGGAGGCAGCCAGCTGTGTCGCCGTCAGACTGGGCCCCATGGTGTCGTCAACTCCGCAGCGTCCAGGAGCCACCGGGAGGACAAAATCGCAGCTTAGGCTGAACTGGAGCCTAGAGGCCAGGCTGTGCCTGCGGCTGCTCCTCAGGACCTGCAGGGGACGGGATGGAGGGTGGGTGCTGAGCGTGCATCCTCAGCTGGTCCTTGTCCTCATCCCTATCCCTGTCTCCAGCCCCGTCCAGAACGCCCTGCTGCTGTCCTCTAGATAGGCCTGCTTGCCGGCCTGGACGGAGCCCGTTCCTTTACTCTCCTTCTGTTTTCTCTTGACCAGATCTAACTTCCTGATTGCCGCCTTGTAATATCTAGAGATCTAGAGATTGGGGGTAATTATAACTCAAAGAGGCTTAACGAGCACTCGGAAAAGGTTGGAATTAGCCCTCTGGCTTCTGTGCGCAGCTCTGTGTGGATGAATCACTTCTGAATGGACAGTTCTTTTCAGCTGTCCTGGGAGGCTCAGCAGATGGGCTCTGCCTCCCTCCCGCTCCTGGCTGTACAGCTGCCTGGACACTGTGTCTATTTAAGCCCCATAAGCCCTTTTTAAAGCAATTGCCATGCTACCGGAGCATAATACGTAGGGTATTTGAATGTGATTAATTACCTCCATTTCATTGTATAGCAAACGATGGCTCCACTGGGTTACTTGAGGCCTGGGGTGATGAAAAGTCAGAGCAAATGAGCCCCTTTGCGCAGTGCGTTGAGAAAGCTCCCTTGCACCGAGGAGAGAGTGATTTTGAGTCCCTGCATGTTGGGAGGCGCCTGTGGACCTGCACCGTTTTGTTGCTGGTGAGGCCGGTTGACCATCGAGGTGAGGTGCTGAAGCTGGCGGAGTTCGTCAGAGACACTCAAGGCTGTTGGGACTGACTCAGACCCTCCTGTCCTCCCAGCTGAGCCTCAGTTCTGTTCCCCAGGCCCACAGCGGGTGCACGAGGGGCAGGCAGGATGGAGTTTTGGGGGACTGCTCCCCTCTGGCAGTGGAGGACGGCAGCTGTGACCGGGTTCAGGAGAGGTGGCTTAGGGGGACCCTGGGAGTCACCAGGCATCCAGGAATCATGTTCAAGGAGGGAGGCCAGGAAGCCTGGGCCCGGCCAGCATGTCTGGAGAGGGCCAGGCCGAGGGCATCTGAGGGACAAAGACCTGCCCTGGGAAGCGAGGCTGGCGGGTGCAGGTGCTGTTTCCTGGGGCCCCCGGTATCTCCCCATTGCCCCCGTTGCGCCTGCCTCTGCTGGCCCTGCACCCCTGCCTGGGGATGGTCCCCTCCTTCTCATGAGCACAGGTCGGCAGCCTCAGCCCTGCCACCGTCTATAGACCCCTTGGGTTCTGCTCCTTGGACCAGTTCTTAAGAGGCTTGGAAAAGCCAGCTGGCCCAGAAAATGGGGAGCTGTGGAATGCGGGGGACAGGAGAGAGCTGCTGGGTGCCATGTTCAGATGCAGGGTAGTCATGCACCTGGAGGATTCCTTCCGGCTCCCAGTTAGACCTCCTCATCAGGCCGCAGGGGCTCTGTGCGGCGCTTGCTGATGGGTGCCTGGCACCGAGGGGAGGGTGAGATGAGGCCTGTCACTGACCTGGAGGGGTCCTTCCAGCTCTTTCACTGGCCAAGGCAGTGACCCCATGGCAGGAAGGATGAGGGCTGAGAAGGGCGGCTCTGCGTGCAGTTGGGCTGTAGCTGCGTCTGCTCACACGTGGCCTCAGTTCAGAGGGGCTGCAGCAGCAGGGGCCCCAGCCACCCCTGTTTCCCTACAGGTGGTGGTGGGCCCAGGCTCAGCTGCGCCCAAGCCCTGCCAGTGTTTGAGCCACCTGTGAAAATGGCTCCGGGTCTGGGGGTGGGATCCCTGACAGAGCACTGGAGCCCACCCGTTCAGGGCGGCACAGCATTTAGAGTCCGACCGGGTAGAGTCTGGTCCTGCCAAATGGCCCTGGTGCAGCTGCTCTACCCACCAGGGCCACAGCTCCACCCTTGGGGCCGCTGCTCTCGGAAATGGATTATCTAGACCTGGCCCTTTGCCTTTGTTTTTGTTTTCAATTTTTAAAAAATTACAGTGAATTACACATAACAAAATTTACCATTTTCACTTTTTTTTTTTTTTTTGAGACGGAGTCTCACTCTGTCGCCCAGGCTGGAGTGCAGTGGCGCAATCTCGGCTCACTGCAAGCTCCACCTCCCGGGTTCACACCATTCTCTTGCCTCAGCCTCCTGAGTAGCTGGGATTACAGGCATCCGCCACCACGCCCAGTAATTTTTTGTATTTTTTAGTAGAGATAGGGTTTCACTGTGTTAGCCAGGATGGTCTCGATCTCCTGACCTCGTGATCCGCCCGCCTCGGCCTCCCAAAGTGCTGGGATTACAGGCGTGAGCCACCGTGCCCGGCCCCATTTTCACTGTTTTGAAGGCAGCTCTGGGGTGTGAAGTACATGGTGCCCCCCAGTTCTGTCCAGCTGAAAGTGGTGGCCGTAGTTAATTCCCAGACTAACCACTTAGCAGGGAGGAATCTAGACTTGGAGAAAATCTGTTTCTCCCTGCCATGGACATTTGTCCAGCCTGCCCTCCGCCCCTGCCTGCCGCCTTACCCGGCATTGACTTTTGTCCACCCCTGCCTCGCCCCCAGGCTGCTCAGTGTGATTAGAAGCCTGCTGCCTCCTCAGCATCCAGCTGGGGTTACAAAGGCCGCGGTGTCTGAGAGGCTCACTGCCTTCCCTGTGCTGCCTAATTGTGCTTGTTCAGAATCCAGGACATTGAATTCCAGCCTCAGGCTATGGTTATCTCAGGCTGAGGGCCATGATCACAGGAGCCACAGATGGGGGCAGCCCCATTCCTGCATCCTTCTGTGAGCTGGTGGGTGGTTTGCTTGGAGGCAGCTGCCCCAGGGATGAGGGGAGGTGGCTGCCCCAGGGTCTCTCTGGGACCAGGCTTGGCTGGGGGGGCGCAGACCAGTGTAGGTTGGGCTGGGCATGAACCCCAAGCCCATGCTGAGCCCTGGCCCCTCTGGCCTGTCAGGTGGGCCCCATCTCTGGACACGCATCTCTTAAAAGCCGTTGACCTTTCCGGTCTGTGGTTCCCCTGGGTGGGGGTACAGCGTTTTCCTGTTCTTTGGGCCAAGTTTTCCCAAACCAAACATGCCATGGAGGAGCTGCCCCTCCGGCTGCCTCCTGAGGCTGAGAGCCGGGTCTGAGAAACGTGCTGACAGTAGGCATGGGGGCAGGAGGAAAAGCATACGAATTTATTATTAGTGTTACTTGTGCAGGGCGTCGGGTGTCAGCCCCCGAGGGCTGACGTGCAGGCTGGGAGAAGGGGGAGAAGGGGGAGAAGGGGGAGCAGGAGGGGCACACAGCTTTTGGGGAGACTACAGGGCCCTCGGAGAAGCAACGGGGGCTGTGATGGTTTGTGACCGAGCCTGAGGCGGGGGTGGATCCTGGCCCCTCTCCCCGGGGGAGGTCCCTCTTCCTGGGCCGCTGGAACTGCAGGGGGGCTGCGCTGGCAGTTCCTCTCGGAGGGTCTGTCTTTAGGCAGATGAGGGGAGTTCGGAGAGAGCCCCCCCACCTCAGGTGCTGTCTTCCAGTGGTTTCTGCTCCAAATAGTCAACAATGCAGAGTTTGCTGGTGCCATCGGAGCCCCTTCACTACCTGTGCCCTTCTGTCCTCCTGCTGCACTCCCCACACCTCGGGTCCTGCCCCACTGGTCCTGTGTCCTGGGTGCCTTCAGCTGCCCCCCTCCCAGCAGCTCCCAGCTCGTGGTCCCTCTCAGAGGACACCAGACCCTGGCCCCCATACATGCTTGAAGGCGGTCTGCACCCAGCGCTGCCTCATTCACAATCAGGGCAAGAAACATTCTGTTCTGGGGAGAATGGAGTCCATCTGGAATTCAGCTATTTTTTTTTTTTGAGTCGGGGTCTCACTGTGTCCCCCAGGCTAAAGTGCAGAGGCGTGATCTCAGCTCACTCCGTCCTCCGCCTCCCAGGTTCAAGTAATTCTCGTGGCTCAGCCTCCTGAGTAGCTGGGACTACAGGCGTGTGCCACCATACTCAGCTAATTTTTTTTTTGTATTTTTAGTAGAGACAGGGTTTCGCTATGTTCGCCAGGCTGGTCTCAAACTCATGACCTCAAGAGATCTGCCCACCTCAGCCTCCCAAAGTGCTGGGATTACAGGTGTGAGCCGCCGCTCGTGGCTGGAATTCAGCACTTTTAAATTGGCGGGCTTGAGGTCTGGAACTGCTTGTGGACAGCCCGTCGAGGGTGCAGGCCTCTCTCTGGGCTTCCCACTCTGTCCCCTGCAGGGTGTGCTGACCAGCGAGTCCGCAGTATTCCGGAGCCTCTTCTACACTCTGCCCAAAACACCGGCTCTTCCTCCGTGTTTATTTTTCCACATGGACTTCTGAATACGTCTTGTCAAGGTCGAAAGTAACCCCACTGGGATTTGGGTGGGAATTACATTTTCAGATTGAGAGCAAAGTTGAGATCTTGCCCATCTAGGGGTCTAGTGCCTTTTACCCAAATAGACGTCTGCTTTTTCATATTGATTCTTCACATTTTGCTCTGTTTATGATACGTTGTTCCTATGGTTATTATATGTCATGTTGTTGGGTGTAACTTTTTGCTACTGTGACTGACAGTCTTTATTTTCTAACTTTTCCCAGTGTTAAATTGTCAACCTTGTCCCTGAGCCCCCGCGTGGCCCTGAGCCCTGCATTCCCGCAGCTGTCAAAGCGGCGGTCGGCGTCCTCTGGAGCCACAGCTGTGCTTCTGGATGGAGGTGTTGAGTGGGCTGGGCGTGTGGCTCTTGCACCTAGCCTGGGCAGCAGGTGTGGGTGGAGGGTCGGGTTTGGCTTTGCCAAGCTGTGGCTGGTGCTCCTGGGAATAACAGCCAGGCCCTCACTTAACTAGGAGTGTTTGGGGTGTGAGGTGCTAAGTGCTGGGAGATCATGTGTTCCCGTTGACTTCTATAGGGGCAGAGGCGGGGTTTCCACTCGGCCAGAATGCTGCAGGGAGCACCAGGACGCCAGCTTGATGGTGTCTGATGGGCACAGCTATCAGGAGGCAGAGGCGTGTCTCTAGGGGTGTGGTGCCCCTTTGGGGGTTCGAGAGCCCCTTGCCCAGATGGATTTCTCGGTGGCACGGCTGGCTGTTGGGCAGTGGGCACAGTTGGGTGCAGCCCCGCCCCTTAACCCTGAGTGGGTCTCTGCCCTCTCCTTTCTAACCCCCCTGGCTGGCTGGGCTCCTCGCCCTGCCCTGTGCACCCCTCACCCCAGGCCATCCCCCTGTCCGTGAGAGAGAGAGAAGCACAGGCGCACAGCGTCCGCGTGTCCCAGGCTGTGGGGAAAGAACTAAGAAAACTGGGGTCAAAAGGCCTTCTCCACAGCCCCCACCCACCTCGAGGAATGGCCTGTCCTTGCAGTGACCCCACATCTCAGATGGGCCCAACAGAGAGGCAAGAAGAGGATGAGCATGTTTGTGGGTGAAGAAGGGCGGCCTGGCCGGGCTCCCCAGCTCCATGCCCCCGTGCAGGGCGTGTGTGCATGGCCCCTGGATTCCACCTTACTTGGGCCCCCTGTGCCGTCTCAGCGAGAAGACAGTGCCTGTGGTCGCTATGGCAACCCACCAGCGGCTGCTGCAGGACCACCCTGCCATGTGTGACTGTGACACCGTGGCTGAGCCTGTGGCCTCTGAGTCCATGCCGGGGGGAGCTGGTTCTGAGGGTTCCTCACCTCCACTGGGGGGATTCGCTGCAGGTGGAGAGCAGCACTGGCTGAGAAGAGCTTGGAGGTGTCTGGGTTCTGGGATGAAACTCAATTGCCAGCTTGGAGTCACGGGTCCCAGGCCACCACCCGGGCGGCTCGAGTCAGCACTGCCTGTAGCCCAGGCTCTGCCCTGGGGCGGGGGGGACTTCCCTGGGGGGTTTGTTTTTGGGGGGGCTCATGCTCTCCAGGCCACCAGGATGGCAGCTCCACCGGAAGGCAGCCTGGGTGACCTCTGCCTGGTAGGCAGCTCCGTTTCTTCCTCACGTTCACAGCCAGCGGACGCTGATGCCGATTGGAAGCTGGGTGTGCTGGGGGTTGCTTATCTGTGACGTGTGTTCCCGTGGCAAGTGATACGTCCGTGTCCTCACTGTCCAGACCCTGCTCCTGAGATGTCCAGGCCTGGATCCTGGGCTTGGGATCTGGGGAACCCGGGTCTAGATGCCGTGGGTGACCCCTCACACGACAGCCCCCTAGTGTCCGGGAAGCCTGGCTGAAAGGGAGCCATCGGTGGTCGCTAAAAGTTGACGATGTCCAGTAGCATCTGCTGTCCTGCTGCCAGGCTCCCGGGGCAGGGGCTGCTGCAGTCACTGCGGGCGGCTGGGCCTGGGTTTCTCCCAGATGCCTCTCACAGCACAGGCTCTGGTTTCCTCCCCAGCCTGCTGCCTGGCCACCCCGCTCAGGGCAGCAGGAGCCCTCTGCAGCGGCCAAAGGCGTGGCGTGGAGCAGCCCCCATCTGGCAGGGAGTGTGCGGTGCCCCTGGGGACCTTGGAGCAATGGCGTTTCTGGACTCCATTAATTGGGACCAAGATGGTTTGATACAGGCTTTGTTTGGGTTTTTGCTGACTTTGCTGTGATTCTGTGATTGTGTGTGTGAGATGGGCTCCCCCGGCTTGGGGAGGACCATATGCTGGTGCTGGGTCCGGAGAATGTTTACTGGGCTGAGCTGACCTGTCCTCCTGTGGGGACCAAAGGAATCTGCCGGCTGGACCAAGGGCCCCAGGACAGGCTGTGGGGAGGCTCAGCGCCACAGTGCTCTTGTCCTGAGCCCTCACACCATCTGTAAAATGCCCACCAACATCCTGAGGGTTTTGGCCTGTGGCTCTCAGGATTGTGGAGTGCAGTAATGGCCACCGCAGACCCTGTCTGGCTTTGGGGTTTAAATGGTTAAGTGCAGTGCGATCTTCCTCCCTTGGACCTCTCATGGGGAGTGCTTGGCCCCACATGTCCAGCCTGGCCCAGGGCAAGGGTTTCAGGAGCACTGGGGGGCCCAGACGGGGCTGGACAGTCACCCCGGCACTGCAGCCTGGTCTCTGCCCAAGTGTCCACCCAGCGTGCCCTCTCCTCCGTGTGTGTGCATGCCTGTGTACATGAGCGTGTGTGTGCCTGCATGTCTGTGTGTTGCATGTGTGTGCATGCCTGTGTGTGTGCATGTGTGTATGTGGTATGTGTGTGTGCATGCATTGCACGTGTATGAACTGTGTATTTCCAATGCTTTAATGTCAGGGCCTTGCTGACCCTGGAGAGACTGCCCCTCCTGGGCCAGCCACTTCCTAGAGATCAGAAACACTTGCCTTTGGTTACCTTTCAAATGCAACCCCCAGCTCACCCCCAGCTGTCTCCTCTGTGCTGTCCCAGGCTTAAGCCCACATTCCCTGCATGAGTTACCTCAGGGCCTGACCTCAGGCAACTAGGGCAGGCCTGTATTCCCACAGGCCAGTCTCAAACCTGCTCACCCGCTTTCCCCACCTTTCCCGAGGACGCCTCCGCTAAGGCTCTGCCCGTGTTTCCCCTTCACGTCGCCTGCTTCCGAGACCCTTGTCTTCCCCTGCGTGGCCCCACGGTGTGGCATGCCCCTCCTCCTGTTGGGAACTGTAACGAATGGTCTCATCAATGGCAGGCGTCTCCTGATCTCACCCACCTGTGTGATAATAAAACCTACATTTTAAAGCGAGGGGCATCTCCTGAATCGTGTGGATCTCTTGGGCCTGCTGTCTGGCTTCCCGTGGGGGCCTCCGAGAGCAGCTGCTGCACCACAGTCCTCAGTAGAAGCTGCCTCAGTCCCAAGGAGGCTGCCCCATGCCCTGGCCAGATGGTGGGAGGAAGCCCCCCCCGCCAGGGCTGCTGGCAGTTCCCCAGGCCTGGTCCACTTGCCTGCCACGCTGAGGGGCCCAGCTTAGCAGCTGCCTTTTCTCTGGGAAGGTCAGGGCTGGAGAGTCTCGGGGACCACAGGCTGTGCTGGGTCTGACCACAGTGGCTTTGGAGGGAGACAGAGATGCTGAGGGTTAAACAGACAACCCTCCCACCAGGCCAGAGTTGGGAGGGGGATGGCAGCGCTGATGAGAGAACCTGGAGGAGCCCTGTGTACACAGCAGCTGGAGGCTCCTAAATGGTCAGGAAAGGGGTCCTGCTCTCCCTGCCGTGGGGAAGCTGATTCTGCCAGGGCCGGTTCCGCTCCAGGCTCTAGGGGCAGAGGGGTGGAGCTGCACCGGGACCAGCCCCGCCGGCACACTCAGGTTCCTCTGTGCCTCGCCCCATGCTTTGGATTCACCTCCGCCAGCACTGCAGGACCAAAGAAACCCTGCGTGGGGGCCTCGATGCAAAGTCTGCTTAGGAAGGAGCGGTTACCACGTGCTCCTAAATGGGCCAAAACACGGTGGGAATTTGCCAGGCCCATCTCTCTGGGTTACCCGGGCTGCACCTTTATGCCTTAAAATAGCTGTTTCCGTCATGACTGATTCAGGAGGAGAACTTTCATATCCATTTTCTCGTTTTCTTCCCTCGACAGGCGTATGCATGGTCCTTGCCTTTGCCTTGGAGCTGCAAGGAAGCTGAGGCCAGAGAGGTGGCCCTACCGGCCTCCGGTCAGGTCGCCTGGCTTGGGAGGAGCAAGCGCCAGTGGAGGGCAGTGGGGCCCAGCCTGTGAGCCCAGGGAGCACAGTCGGGGAGTGGGAGCCTGGGGGCAGGAGTGGGCATTTAAAATGAAACTGCCCACCCCGCTGGCAGCTCCGGTCTCAGCAGCCGGAACGCTGTGGCCAGAGAGCAAGGGGTCCATCCACCTGTGTGGGTCCCTGAGGGCCGGCCTCACCATTAGGGGCGGAATTGGGGCAGGCAGGGTTTCTGTGATACAACCACAACGTGGAAGCTGAAGATCTCCTAGTACTTACAGACCTTGGCGGGTGCCTGGCAGGCCTGGTGCCCACAAGCACTTGAAGGTCGGGGACACAAGCAGGGAGTGCGGGGACCCTGGGGCCAACACGTTCGTCGGGTCCATGGGAGCTCTGCTTGTGGGTGAACCCCAGGCACCAGGTCGAGGGTCACACCGTGATTGACACATAAGCTGGCAGGCACATGTCTGAATGGCCCGGGAAAGGAAGCCTCTGTTAGGTGGGAGACACGCCTCTAAGTTTCTATCTCTGGCTGCCGGCTGGAGCTGCTGGGGCGGGTGGGGGATAGTACTGGAAACCACGTTGAGGGTGACTGAGCCGTTCTGGTGTGGAAAGTTAAACTTGTCCTGCTGCCTCAGGTCAGTGTCAAATACGTCATAGGCACCCCCTCCTGGGCTGCCTCCCCGGCTGTCCTGCAGCGAGCCCACGAGTGAGAAGGAAGCTTCTTCACCACCGCACTGGGCCCACACGTGGCAGACACAGCTGCCCAGTGTGTGTGGGGCCCGTGCACGGTGGGGCTGCCACCTGCCACCCAGCCTCAGCTTCCTCATCTGGACCGGGAGCCCTTGGCCACCCTGTCGGGTCACCCCCTTGTGCGAACCTCATGACAGGTTGTGGCATGCAGGACCATGGGGACATTGTTGGCTATTTCTGGGGCAGTCGGGCCTCCCCATGGGCCCAGAGCCCAGGTCCCAGCACTGACCACGTCCCTCCACTGACCAGGCCGTCCACAGGCTCTGCCACCTGGGGAAGGGGCCAGGGGTCCTTTCTGTGCTGCTGACTGAGGTGCCTGCATGGGTTTTGGGGCCACGGAAGCATTGCCTCAACTCTTCTCTTTTTCTAGTTTTTAGAAGGTGCAACTCACATGATATAGAGAGGAGCACAGTGACCCCCCACAAGCACCCGGCTCCGGCCTCGCCAGGGACCGACACAGCACCAATCCTGTTATAGCCACAACCTTCGCCCACCTCCCGCCGTGCCCTCGGTATCCGACGTGAATTCCAGAGAGTGTGTCATTTTATCCGTCGATAGTTTAGTGTGTATCTTTAAAGATGAGGACTCTCTTCGTAGCCATCACCACGGTATTTTTCCACACCTGAAACAATGGTCTTTACGATCCCGTCACACTGCGCCAGGCTTGCGTTCTCCCAGTGTCTGTGAGTGTCTTCTGATGGTTTCTCTGAATCAGGATCTGGATGAGTCTGTGCAGTGAGGTGGGCCTATGACTGCCGGTCACTCTGTGGGCCCTGTCCTTGCTGTTTACTTGCTGAGGGCCCAGGTGGCTCAGTGTCCTGAGCATCCCATCTGCTGCCCACGTCACCTGGAGGCCCCGACACTGTCCCTTCCTCCTGCCGTCTCCTTCGTTCTAGAAATATCCCTTGTAAAAAAGATTTTGGTTCATATTTCCATTGATTGATTGATATCTTTCCTTTTTTTTTTTTTTTTTTGAGACGGAGTCTTGCTCTGTTGCCAGGCTGGAGTGCAGTAGTACAATCTTGGCTCACTGCAACCTCCGCCTCCCAGGTTCAAGAGATTCCCCTGCCTCAGCCTCCTGAGTAGCTGGGATTACAGGCACCTGCCACCACACCCAGCTAATTTTTTCCGTTTTAGTAGAGACGAGGTTTTACCATGTTGGCCAGGATGGTCTCGAACTCCTGACCTCGTGATCTGCCCACCTCCGCCTCTCAAAGTATTGGGATTACAGGTGTAAGCCACCGTGCCTGGCCTGATTTCTTTTAATATATCCGTTTAACCTGCTTCTGTCATCAAGGGTGGCACACCACTCACACAGCTCACACCACTCACATCACTCACACGGTTCAGTCACACAGCTCACACCACTCACATGGTTCATGTCAATCACATGACTCACACAGTTCATACCACTCACAGTTCACACTGCTCACACCGCTCACACTGCTCACACCACTCACACGGTTCAGTCACACAGCTCACACCACTCATCACTCACACAGTTCATACCAGTCACACAGCTCACACCACTCACATGGTTCATACCACATGACTCACACAGTTCATACCACTCACAGTTCACACTGCTCACACCACTCACATGGTTCATACCAGTCACACAGCTCACACCACTCACATGGTTCATATCAGTCCCTTGACTCACACAGTTCATATCACTCACAGTTCACACTGCTCACACCGCTCACACCAGTCACAGCTTCACCTTGCTTTCTCCCCCAACCGTGTGTCTGGTGCCCCCTGTACAATGTGTATCCCTGCCCTAGGCCCCTTCACAGCCGCATCGCTTGCCCTGGTGGGTGTGCCACACGAGCTTCCCACCCACCCTGGTGGGCATACTGCACAAGTGTCCGACAGCTGCTGTAAGAAATTAGCCCATGTGCATGGCTTTGAACAACACCGACTTCCTGTCTTTACCTGACCTCCAGCCCCCCAGGCCCCCACAGCAGCTCACGAGAGCCACAGGCTTGAGGCAGCCAGAGATGCAAGAAGAGGTGGTCCCTGACTGACAGCAACGGATGGCAGCCACACCTGCCCCAGCCTCCCACCACTCCCCAAGCAGGTGAGGGAGAGCCATGGCATGAAGGGGCCGGAAGCTCAGAAGGGGCCATATAGAGCACAGGGTGCAGGGTGTGGAGGGTGAAACCCTTCGGGCTCACAGCTCTGTGGAAACAGGCGAGAGAAAGCTCTGTGAGTGAAGGAGCACCCAGAGTCCCCCCAAGAATTCATAGAGACCTCACCTAGCAGCAGGGCATGGCAGAAAAAGCGAAGTGAGCAAACCTGCTGGAGGAACCCCCCTGTTTCAGAGGGGACCACAGCAAGGCATGGGAATGTGGCAGATAAGGAAGGGACATGGAGGTGCCGCCCAGGACTCGGGGATGTATCGGGAAGTGTCAGGAGAATGCAAGGGAGAAACAGCTGGCAGAGCTCCCCTGGAAGCGGCTGTCAAGCTCGGGCAGCATGGAGGGTGGCCCTCAAGATGGATCGTGGACTACGCACATCCTGTGCACAGGTCCTAACTCCCAGGGCGAGGAGAGCTGGGAGTAGCCAGGCAAGGTGTTAAGAGCCTTGGTCATCCCCAAGTGGGAGAGTCCACGAGGCCACAGGTTCTCAGCCACTCAGAAGCAGCATCTCCAAGCTCCGTTTGAAGATAGCCAAGAATCCCAGACCTCATCAGAATGATCGCTTGTGTGCAAGCACCAGAAAACAGTTTGTGCACAGTGGTTCCACAGCGGCGAGGACTCAGACGGCGCCCCAGTCCATCTGCTCTTCCAGGCCCAGTAAGGTCCAGCCAACATGAAGCAGCTGAGGGGTGGCAGCTGTTGCCGAAGGGGCCGTCCTGCAGTCGCAGCAACTGTGTGCCTTAGCCCCACGGCGATGTTCTGACTAAACGAGGGCTTTAGGCGGGAGCACAAGCGCCCCTGTGCGTGTGGGCCTGGGAGGTAGCTTCGTCCCCCAGCAAGCCGGTGGGCTGAGTGCCCCTGCCTGGCCACCAACACCTGACAGCCATAGGGCACGGGGGGTTCCCAGCCTCTTGGGACAAAGACCCCCCCGCCCCGCCATCTGCAGCGGATGGAACAGGAGCCCCAGTGCCAGGTGGTGCTGTCGCAGCATGGCCCCTACAGCTGCCGCCCTGGCCCCTCGGTGAGCCTACCAGTGTCCACCTCTTCCCAAGAGGTTTATGACCTTGTGAGGCATCTTGACTTCATCAGCCATGGCCTAGGAAGCAGCCACTAAGCATCGGGGGAAAACTAAAACCCCGAAACTGCTTCCCACTCACCGCATTAGAATCCTGAGCCCATCCAGGGAGAGGGGCCTGGGACAAGTGGCCCGTGGGACAAGGCTTCTCAGGGACGTCAAGAGAACAGCTTCGGGGGGGGTCTCAGGAGGGAAGGAGGAGAGTGGCAGGTGGAACTGCTTCTGGAGTGCGTGGGAGCCTGGTTCTGCCTGGGGGACCCCTCTGCCTCCAGTGCCCTCCCCAAAGGCCCCGTACGGGGCTGTACCTTATTCAGCTGCTGTGGACACCTCCAGCCCTGTCCTGGGCACTGACCCTCCCATTTTTGTGGTGCCCGGCACTGATCCCTGGGAGGGAGCCTGCCCTGCCCTGTCCTGCCTTGCTGTCCCCACGTCCCCAGGCTCTGCTTCTCCTTGGGACATCAGAAGCTCCCCCAGGAAGGATTAGGAGGTAGTTTTATTATACCGTTTAGAGGCCTTAGGTACCTGTGGTCAGGCATTTGCTTCTAGGGAACAAAAATTACTTGGAAAGAGAAAGAGCTTGGGTGAATCACTTAAATCTGCAAAATGCATAAACAGCATTTGGTTGAAATGGCAGTCACATGGCTGCAGGTACCAGCCTGTTCCAGGTGGCGCTGTGGCCTCCCCGTCAGTGGCGTTTCATAGGGAACGCCCAGGGCTCCCGAGCCCAGGGTTGGCTTGTTCCTGTTCGTGGTGAGACCTCAAACTCCATTTCCTCTTTGGGCTTAAGTCGATGATTGGAGGAAGCAGCCGGGAAAGCAGGGACCAGTGTCCTGGAGGAAGCCTTTGAGTCAGACCTGCCTGCCCTTGGCCCCCTGGGCCTGGTCATAAAGGGCCGCCGGTTTCCAGTCTTTTTTGTAGACACTGCTCTGCGTGATCTCGGGTGCTGAGGTCCCTCCAGACAGAGAGACTGCACCAACCCCAGGGCTTTACGCCACCGCTCGTTGGAGCCTCCTGCATCAGGGGCCCGAGGGAGCCTGCTGGACCCACCCTCTTCTCTGTTGTCTTCACCTAAGAGCACTTTGATGTGATTGACTTAATCAAATCCATTTCAACGGAAAACCCCACACCACCCCAAACCACCTTGAACGTGCCTGATGGTCCAGGCCTCGGAGGGCGGGTCCTAGTAATAAGGGGCGGGGCCAGGCTCCCCACCTGCTGGCCTGGGTCAGAAAATGGTGAAGGAGATTAGGGGAAGCGGGCTGCTGGGTTGGCAGGTGCTCGGGTGAGGGCGCAGCGTGAGCCCAGGTGAGGCTGCTGCCTGCAGGTGTGGCTGCGGGTGCTCAAAGCCTGCAGGGTATTATCAGGGATGCGTAGACACAGGAGGCGCGGAGTAAGCGAGTTTCCCACCAGAACCAAGTTCCGTAGCTCGGTGTCTGCAAACAACAGAAGTTTCTCTTGCAGTCCTGGAGATGGGAAGTCTGAGACCTGGCAGGGTGGGTCCTCTGGGTGGCTCCGTGGGAGGACCCGCTGTCCCTTCTCCTGGCGTCTGGTGGCTGCTGGCCACTTGTGGCATCCTCAGCTTGCCGCCACGTCACTCCATTCCCAGGCTGGCATCTTCACATTGCTGCCTCTGCTCCACCTTCACACTCCCTTGCCCCCATGCCTGCGTCATCTTCTCTTTTCTGTCTTTTATCAGGATGTCTATCATTGGCTTTAGGGCCCATCCCAATTCAGGACCTCCAGATCCTCAACTTAATTACATCTTCAAAGACCTTTATTCCCAATAAGGCCACATGCCGAGGCTCCTGGTGGCTGTCTCTTTTGGAGACACACTCGGGCCTGCTGCAGGAGGTCGAGGCATTTCCCCCAGGGTCTCCAGGGATCAACCATGGCAACTCATCTTGCACTGCCAGTACCTTGCATGGGGCTGGCACATAGGCAGACTTACAAGCTTTTCTTGAACTGCAGTTGAGCTGAGAACGTTCCAGGACACAGAGCCCAAAGACTCGGGAGACCTGGGTGTAACCCTGCCTCCCCTTGCTCCTCGGGGCAGCTCCTCCCACAGGGCCAGGCCAGGGGCTTGGACTGTGGCCGATGGCTCCACTGTCCAGGGCAGTTTGTTTCCCAGGTGGGGTAACAGGCTGGAGGGAAGTGGATCTGCTGCTTTGTTCTGGTGGACAACGGAGCCGTGGGTGTGCGAGGCCAGGCCCTGACTCAAGGCGGCTCTTCTGTCCCTGCTCTCTGGCTGTGGGTGATGGGATATGTGTGATGGGGAGAACAGGCTTGGGTCACAGGGCCAAGGGACTGGTCCCAGGTGGAGCCCAGGCCACATGCTTGGGGAAGTGGGTGGTCCTGGGTGAGGTCCTGTCTGGAGTAGACACCCGGTCAGTGTCCGCTGCACCTGTGACTGGGCCCAGAGGGCACGGGAAGCCCAGGTGCCCTGTCCCCTGGTGAGTGGGCTATGGGGGTTGAGCACCCCAAGGGAAGGCGTGTTCTTCCAGAGATTCCCTGTAAGAGCTGAGGTGCATCGTGAGCAGGGGGGACAGAGGTAGCCTGGGGAGGGTCGGGTCTCCTGGGCAGGCAGCTTTCTTGGGCGGTGCACAAGGGACAGAAAGCCTGAGGCTTGGGACCGGCTGAAGACGGCCTTGGGCTGCGGGTGCTGGTGCCGCTCCAGGCAGAGGTGGGCTCTGCAGCCCCCCTGCTAGCTACCCCCCCACCCAGCAGCAAGAGCCCTGGCCCCAGCCAGTGGCCCCAAGCCAGGCTCCTGAGGGGCAGAGGGTGGGGGCTGGAATTTCCACCCTATTTGTCTCACAGCCTGTCTGGTCCCAGCCCCAGGGCAAGAAACAGCCTTTCTGGAGCAGTTTCCAGACCTGCAGTCGCCTCCTTGAGCATGCAGTGGCCGTCTGCAGGAGGCCGCGGGTGCTGGGGCTGGCGCAGGAGAGCACTGTTCCTTCTGTGCCTGTGCAGTGAGGCTGGGGCTTCCGTCCGGAGCACGGGACTCCTCTGCCTCCTGCGGCCGTGTGCGTGGGAGGAAGGCTGTGCTGCTGAGCCACGCGACTCTGCCCTGTTGGCAGTGGGAAGCGGCAGGAGGGGTCCTCGGAACTGAAGTGGGCAGCCGGGGGCTGCTGCAGCTTACGCTCACTGTCATTCTGAAACCCTCAACTGGCTTTCAAAATAACAATTTAAAAAATGGTCATAGGAAATGCAGGAAGTTCAGGAGAAATCCCGCCCAGCCCCGCCCTCCCAAGGTGGCCTCGTTCAAGCTCAGTCTGTCTGTTCTTCTCGGGCTGCCTGCAGCTGCTCCCGCTCCTCGGCGGGTGTGGCCGCGTGTTGAGGAGCCCCCATCAGCACACGTGCCTCGGGGCAGCCCCCAACACAAGGCTCTTCCTGTCCCTCCAGGCTCAGCTTTCCCTTCCCAGCGGGCTGGGAGGTGCTGAGGCCATGCCTGGTGCCAGCTTCCTCTCCAGGAGCCCATGGTGCCAGGCCAAGCCACTGTCTCCCGCACCACAGTGCTGCAGCCGGATCCACCCAGGCCACCGTGTGGCACCATCAGACACGCTTTCCTAGTTTGGGCCAGCACGGTGCTCTGTGCACAGTGTGACTCCCAGTGGCCCCTTGGAGGAGGGAGGGTCACCGCTTTGCTTCACAAAAGGACTGAGTCTCAGGGAGGGGTCTCTAGTAACAGCCCCAGAGCCAGGATGTGACTGAGACAGGTGCCTCCAGGGCCACACACTAAGCAGTACAGGAACCTCTGGGGGCAGAATCATGGCCTCCAAAACACCCACGTCCAAATCCCAGAACAAACATGTTACCGTTCGTGGCAGAGAGGAATGAAGGTTGCAGATTGAATTAAGGTTGTTAATCATCTAACTATTTTTCTAGAAACAGGGTCTCGCTCTGTCACCCGGGCTGAGTGCAGTGGTACAGTCATGGCTCACTGCAGCCTCAACCTCTCAGCCTCAAGCAATCCTCCCTTCTCAGTCTCCTGAGTAGCTAGGACTACGGGTGTGTGCCACCACGCTTCCAGGGCATGCAGTCAGGAGGCCGGGGCCATCTGTGGCCCACCCTGAGATCCAGAATCATCCATTTCCTCCAGGCCCCCTGCTGGGCTCCAACTCCTTGAGGACCAGAGAGCAGAGGTTGTGGAAGGCCTTGGAAACAGGTCTGGATTACCTGTACTGGGAAGGTCTCTCCCAACCTGAGTGGGAGACGGGTTGGCTCTGCTGCTCACAGTTTTGTGCCTTAATTCCTGGCTTCCCTTTGGGGATCTTCATCCTCAATTCTGATTGACATTCCTTGGCCACAGGGGACACCCCTGCTCATTGATGCTTCTCACCCATTGCCTCACTCTCATCCTCACTGCCAAGCAGTTGGCCGTGTGTTTGCGGTGTCAATGTTGACACCGATGATCCATGCCCAGAGGGTACAGTGCCTGAAGTGCTATGTGGGGACTGGTGCCCCGGAGAGGTCCCGCTGTGGTGGCAGCCGTGGCTCCCAAGCCCCACGCTTGCTCTGTGTGTCTCCTTGCAGTACAGGGTGAGGGGGCTTGGCCTCACGGGGTTGAGACGGGAGGCGGGCTCTGGAGTGTGGAGTGATGCGCGTTCAGGGTGAAGCTGCAGCCGTGGTTGATGAGGCTTCCTGAGCGCAGGGCTCTGTGCTCAGTAGGTTTTCACATTCATTCCCCAGTACCCCTCTGGGCCGCTGGCTGCTCCAAGCCCTGGAAAAGGATGTTGGGGTTTAGGAAGTTTAGGAAACTCCATGCCCAGGTCGTGGCTGGTGAGGGGTGCTCCCCGCACTACCAGCCACTGTGTGGCTCCAACTCACGCCTGGATGCTCTTAGGCTGGACCCTGTCTGTTTGCAGGTAGTGCCTGTTCACAGATGTGTCCTGCTGCAGACTTGAAATGCGGGACTGAGTGTCAGGGAGGGGTCTTCAGTAACAGCCACAGAGCCAGGATGTGACTGAGACAGGTGCCTCCAGGGCCACACGCTAAGCAGTACAGGAACCTCTAGGGGCAGAATCACGGCCTCCAAAACACCCACATCTTAATCCTCGGAACAAATATGTTACCATATGTGGCAGATAGGAATGCGTCTGCCGCATCTAGGAGGCAGAGGGGCTGTGGCGCGTCCCCAGGTGTCCCCTTGTGTCCTGACGATGCGTCCCCAGGCATCCCCATACATTTCCAGGTGTCCCCACGTGTCCCCAGGCGTCCTCAGGCGTCCTGCCGAACAGCCCTGTGCCCTCCAGGTGTGCATTGTGCAGAAGCGGGACACGGAGAAGATGTACGCCATGAAGTACATGAACAAGCAGCAGTGCATCGAGCGTGATGAGGTCCGCAACGTCTTCCGGGAGCTGGAGATCCTGCAGGAGGTGGAGCACGTCTTCCTGGTGAACCTCTGGTGAGCCTGCCGTGGCCTCGCTAGAAAGATTCGCTGCCCTGAAACTGGGAAGGCACCGGCTGTCCTCTCCCGCCCTTGGTGCTCCCTGGCCCTCGTGCCTCGGAGATGCCCCTGCCACCCACAGGCCCTTTCTACCCCTCCTCATCTGTGCCCCTTCCCGTGCCCCAGGGCTGGCAGGGGTCCAGGTGGCCATGGCATGCTGGGGTTGGTTAATTCAGTGTCTCTTCTGAGCCTGCCGGAAGACCAGGGCTTCCCTACAATGGAGATGTGCCCCCATGGAGTCTCTGGCACTAGTCAGTGGGGGAGAGTTTATGGACTGAAAAACTCAGCACCGTCATCACCATCACCACTGCAACCATCATCACTGTCATCACTGTCACCACCATAATCAACACAATCACTATTGTCACCAGCACCACCACCATTACCACCACCACCATGACCACAATCACTGTTATCACCATACTATTACAGTCACTGTTATCACCATCACCACCACCACCACGACCACAATCACTGTTATCACCACCACCCTCAATCCTCACCACCGTCACCATCACCGTCACCACCATCACAACCACAATCACTGTTATCACCACCACCCTCAATCCTCACCACCGTCATCCTCACCATCACCACCATCACCACGACCACAATCACTGTTATCACCATCACCCTCAATCCTCACCACCATCACCACCATCACCATCACCACGACCACAATCACTGTTATCACCATCACCCTCAATCCTCACCACCATCACCACCATCACAACCACAATCACTGTTATCACCACCACCCTCAATCCTCACCACCATCACCACCATCACAACCACAATCACTGTTATCACCACCACCCTCAATCCTCACCACCATCACCACCATCACAACCACAATCACTGTTATCACCATCACCCTCAATCCTCACCACCATCACCACCATCACAACCACAATCACTGTTATCACCACCACCCTCAATCCTCACCACCGTCACCATCACCATCACCATCACCACAACCACAATCACTGTTATCACCATCACCCTCAATCCTCACCACCGTCATCCTCACCATCACCACCATCACCACGACCACAATCACTGTTATCACCATCACCCTCAATCCTCACCACCATCACCACCATCACCATCACCACGACCACAATCACTGTTATCACCACCACCCTCAATCCTCACCACCGTCACCATCACCATCACCATCACCACAACCACAATCACTGTTATCACCATCACCCTCAATCCTCACCACCGTCATCCTCACCATCACCACCATCACCACGACCACAATCACTGTTACCACCATCACCCTCAATCCTCACCACCATCACCACCATCACAACCACAATCACTGTTATCACCACCACCCTCAATCCTCACCACCGTCACCATCACCATCACCACAACCACAATCACTGTTATCACCATCACCCTCAATCCTCACCACCGTCACCATCACCGTCACCACCATCACCACGACCACAATCACTGTTATCACCACCACCCTCAATCCTCACCACCGTCACCATCACCGTCACCATCACAACCACAATCACTGTTATCACCATCACCCTCAATCCTCACCACCATCACCACCATCACAACCACAATCACTGTTATCACCACCACCCTCAATCCTCACCACCATCACCACCATCACAACCACAATCACTGTTATCACCACCACCCTCAATCCTCACCACCATCACCACCATCACAACCACAATCACTGTTATCACCATCACCCTCAATCCTCACCACCATCACCACCATCACAACCACAATCACTGTTATCACCATCACCCTCAATCCTCACCACCGTCACCATCACCATCACCATCACCACGACCACAATCACTGTTATCACCACCACCCTCAATCCTCACCACCGTCACCACCGTCACCACCATCACTGCCATTGTCACCACCATGGATGCTGGTTATTAAATGCCAGCTCTTTGCCCAACACTGTGTCAAGAGTGGTACCTACATGGCCCCATTTTCTTTAACAACCCTCCGAGGCAGATGTCTGTATCCCCATTTTACCGAAGAGGAGGCCAGGCAGCCTGAAGCACCCGGAGCTGGCACGTAGCTCTGCTCTGCATTTGCCACTCCCAGGTGCCTCTGGCCCCAGCTGGGCCACCTCCAGCACAGGGTGGTGTGTCTTTCCCCAGGATCTGGGCTCAGAGCAGCTCTGGGCTGGGGTGCAATCAGTGCCTTGGGCAGGCCCCTCCTCCTGGGAATGCCTGGTGGCTGATGCTGGGGTGGGGCTGTGGTCCTTAGGGGGAGTGTGTCAGCTGTGGGAGCAGCCATGACCGGCTCCCCAGCTGTGCGCACGACAGGCCCTCCGTTGGTGCCCTCAGGTACTCCTTCCAGGACGAGGAGGACATGTTCATGGTCGTGGACCTGCTTCTGGGCGGAGACTTGCGCTACCACCTGCAGCAGAACGTGCAGTTCTCCGAGGACACGGTGAGGCTGTACATCTGCGAGATGGCGCTGGCTCTCGACTACCTGCGCGGCCAGCACATCATCCACAGGTGTGTGCGTGGCAGACGGCGTGGGTACCTGCTGAGGTGGGTGGGGCGGAAGCGGCCTTAGGTCAGGCTGCCGGCAGGGCGCCCGCACTCCCGCAGGGTGGGTCCAGCTCCTCTGCCCCGCCCTTGCCTGAGTGCCTGCCCCCAGCTGTGGCACTTGCGCTGACCAGGTCAGCCCCATAGCTGTGTGCCTGGTGTCCATCTAGGGGGACCTCGTCCCAGCACCCCCAGCTGAGACTGGGCACAGGGGGCTGTTAGCCCTGGTGGGCAGACCACCAGGCCTGGTCACAGCAGGTGGCCTTCACCTGGTCCGTTTAACCGAAGGCTCCCGTTTGCCCATCCACCACGTCCCAGGGAATCCAAACTAATTTTAACATTAGCTTAAAGCAGATGAAATTAGGAAGCAGAGCTGGTGTGATGGCTCTGAAAATAAAATTTAAAAGAAGAAAATAGGAAGCAGATTATGAAGGAAGTAAAATTGGGAAGCAGAAATTAGACTGAAATTCCGCAGCTATGGAACAAAATGAAAATATCTGTGGGGTGTATTTTAAAGTCGAATGGACTGGTGTTTGCATTTCTGCTTTTGGGGACTCGGATATCTGGTTATGACCTAGGCTCCAGGCCCCCTCCCAGCGTCTGGTGCCAGGTGTGTGCTGCTGTCCAGATGCCACAAGGAACGAAGTGGCTGACTTCATCGCCTCTGCCCCCACCCAGGGATGTGAGGTCCTAGCATCATCCAAGGATCAAGTCAAGCTCCCAGGCCTCTGCCTCGAGTGGGTGGGCGGGGTGTCCTGGGGACTTCAGGGATTGTGACAGAGATTCCAAGGCAGAAACAAGGCAGATTTCCCAACTCACCTTCCCACTTTGTGCCCTTTCTAGAGATGTCAAGCCTGACAACATTCTCCTGGATGAGAGAGGTGTGTGGGGCCGGGTGTGGGCAGCCCGGGTGGGTGGTGGCAGGGATGGGCCTGTTGGGGGAGGAGGATCCTGCACGCAAGGATGTGTCTCTGATCCTGGGACAGCCACACCTGACCCCTCTCTGCGCAGGACATGCACATCTGACCGACTTCAACATCGCCACCATCATCAAGGACGGGGAGCGGGCGACGGCGTTAGCGGGCACAAAGCCGTACATGGGTGAGCCCGAGCTGGGGTTCCAGATGGGAGCCGGCTTCCTCCAGGTGGGAAGGACAAGGCCTCGGTGGCTTCTCTGTCCCACCCTGGAGGCAGCCTGGTCTCAGGGTGTGGCCTCAAGGTGCCGGCCCTGTGTCCGTGGGTCCGGGCTGTGACCCCTGACAGCTGTTGTTCCTTCTTTCTGTCGGAAAGCTCCGGAGATCTTCCACTCTTTTATCAACGGCGGGACTGGCTACTCCTTCGAGGTGGACTGGTGGTCAGTGGGGGTGATGGCCTATGAGCTGCTGCGAGGATGGGTATGGACCCCCTGCAGCCCCCGGGCTTGGCTGCCAGGCCCCGCTATCTGCCCCCACCAGTGCCGGGAAGGGGGTGGCTGTCCCCAGTGCCCAGGTGCACAGGGATGTCTCCACTCTGTCTGAGGAGTCATGCTTTTAGCAGAGTGTGCAGTTGGTGATGGAATGCCTGAGCAGGAGGAGGAAGGACAGATTCACTGTGGTTTCCCGGGGCCGCTGCTGGGGCCTGCAAGCCAGCCTCTATGGGGGTGGACAAGGCCGAGAACTGGCCAGCAGGGGTGCTGCCTTGGAACTTTCCACAAAAAGTTTCTTTTGGGGCCCTGTGCTCTCACCCTTGTGGCCACGGCGAGGCCAGTCCTGGAGACCAGGAGGCTGGGGGTCCTCTTATGGACCATACCCCTCAGCCCTGCACAGGACCCCACCTCTAAGGAAGCCAGCTCCCTCCTGGCCCTCTGGGGCTGATCTACCTGGACCCAGGCCCCCCGGGATCCCAGCCAGATGGGCGCAGCAGCCATGGTGCAGGACCCAGGCACAAGCTTTATCTAACCCAGGCTCGTCCGCGGCAGGTGGAGGCCAGGCTGTGCTCAGAGCTGTGCCTGCACTTGGGGTGGGGGAGGGGTCCTCTTAGGGCGATGGCACGTGTGTCTGGCATTGTTCTGGGTGTCCTGGGGGCTAGGAGGACCTGCCCAGCACTGCCTCCCTATCTCCAGAGGCCTTATGACATCCACTCCAGCAACGCCGTCGAGTCCCTGGTGCAGCTGTTCAGCACCGTGAGCGTCCAGTATGTCCCCACATGGTCCAAGGAGATGGTGGCCTTGCTGCGGAAGGTGAGCCCCCATCCCTGAGCCTCCTCACCCACCGAGCACCCACCCCACTCCCTCATTCACCTGCGGCTCGGGGCACCCCCTCCAGTGCACACTTAGTGCCGCTTCCTAGCAGGCACAGGTCCCTTCACTGCAACCTGTGGGGGCCTCCGCAGATGGCAGCCCCAAGCCCCAGGAAGCGAGCTGGTGGCAGGCTCTGTGGCCCTCTCATGGCGAGCCCTACCAGGTCACTGGTGTCCTGGTGATCCCCTGAGCTGCGTCCCCAGGCACCCTCACAGCAGGCTTGTGCGCCCGCCCTGCCGGTCACCACGGAGGAGCCCTGAGCCAGGTCCCCTTGTCCCACATATTGGAAGGAGGGTGTGGGATGGGGGGGTTCAAGTCCATTCTATCCCCGGGACCCTTTGCCCCAGTGCCTCCTGTGGAAGGTGGGCAGCCACTGCCCACTGCAAACGCCTCTCAGGGGACATCAGCCTGGCAGGGACACGGGCAGGGGTGTGGCCATCAGTAGTGCCTCCCGTTTGTGATCTGGGGCTAGGCTGGGGCTGTGCCTTCACTGGGCTGCACAGCAGAGCCTCGCATTAACACCGTAGGGGGTTCGGAGTCAGAGCCAGGCCCAGGCAGGACAGGGAGGTGAGTGAGTGTGCCACACCGTCCCGGCTGCCTCCCGGCTCCCATGTCTCAGGCAGGTGGGGCCTCCTGCCCTGGAATTGTAGCCAAGCGGCCTAAAGCCTTAGGGAGGCCTTGCCTGCCGGGGCCTCTCCCCAGCCCCGAGAGCCTCTTAACTCTGCTGTAGCCACACGAAGCTCGGCCACACCTGCCCAGGTGGCTCACAAGGTGGCACTGGGCTAGAGAGGGCCTGCGTGGGCACTGGGGATGACCCACACGTCCAAGCCCAGGCCTGGGAAACCTTGCACGGGGTCTGGGTCTGCGGCGTTGTCCCTGGAAAGGCGGGAGGTGCCAGCGCTGGGATGCTGCTTCCCAGGACACGCACGGCTGCCCCAGGATCATCTGGCCTGTGGAGGTCCCATGCGGTGAAGGAAGTGGCTCTGGGATGGTTACTGTGAGGCCAGCCACGTGCGGAGTGTTAGCTGCTAGCCAGGCCTCGGCTGCCACCTCCTGGCAAGTCCCAGCAGAGCCTTCCCTGCAGATCCCTCTGCTGTCCTCTGGCGCCAGGGGTTTGGGTAGCAGCACTCAGAACAGGCGTCCCTTGGGCCACATGCTGAGCCAGCCACGGTGCGTTGCTTGACGTTGGCCGTCGGCCCCACCCTTCCTCGTGTGGCCCTGAGGTTCCTGAAGTCCGAACCTCAGGCCTGGCGGAACCCTCCTCAGGGTGCCCTGGCCTGGGGGTGGCGGGCTATTCTGTGCTGGGGGGCTGTGGGCCCTGGGCCCTCTGACTCATGCCTGGTTGCAGCTCCTCACTGTGAACCCCGAGCACCGGCTCTCCAGCCTCCAGGACGTGCAGGCAGCCCCGGCGCTGGCCGGCGTGCTGTGGGACCACCTGAGCGAGAAGAGGGTGGAGCCGGGCTTCGTGCCCAACGTAAGCCTGTGGGCAGCTCAGGTGGGGGGCCCTGGGGATGGACGTGGCGTCATCCACGGGCCGGGGCTCAGCACCCATCCCTCTGTAGAAAGGCCGTCTGCACTGCGACCCCACCTTTGAGCTGGAGGAGATGATCCTGGAGTCCAGGCCCCTGCACAAGAAGAAGAAGCGCCTGGCCAAGAACAAGTCCCGGGACAACAGCAGGGACAGCTCCCAGTCCGTGAGTGCCGGGGCAGGCTCAGGGCGCGGCAGTGGGCTGGGCTTGGGGCTCCTCTCCACCACTGAGCAAGGCGTGCAGGGACCCCTGGCAGCCCACACATCTCGGAAGTCCAGCAGACCGTTTCCTGAAGTCCTGAGAAGGCCAGAGACCTCCCTTCTGCCTTTCCCAGCCCCCACCTTGCTCCTTATGAAGCAGGTGGGCAGGGACAACCAGGGCTGGCGTTATGAGTGCACGGGGATGGCCATGTGAAGCCTTCATGCTTGCCCAGGTGTGCTGGTGTTGGTTGTGTGTGCGGGGACAGCCATGTGAAGCCCTCACACTCGCCCAGGTGCATTGGTTTTGGTTGTGTGTGCGGGGACGGCCATGTGAAGCCCTCACACTCGCCCAGGTGTGTCGGCGTCGGTTGTGTGTGTAGGGGACAGCCATGTGAAGCCCTCACACTCGCCCAGGTGCGTCAGCGTTGGTTGTGTGTGTGGGGGACAGCCACGTGAAGCCCTCACACTCGCCCAGGTGTGCCAGCTTTGGTTGTGTGTGCAGGGATGGCCACATGAAGCCCTCACACTCGCCCAGGTGCATCAGCGTCAGTTGTGTGTGCAGGGACGGCCATGTGAAGCCCTCACACTCGCCCAGGTGTGTCAACAGCAGTTGTGTGTGTGGGGACGGCCATGTGAAGCCCTCACACTCACCTAGGTGTGTCGGTGTCAGTTGTGTGTGTAGGGATGGCCACGTGAAGCCCTCACACTCGCCCAGGTGCGTTGTCAGTTATGAGTGTGTGCAGGGATGGCCACATGAAGCCCTCACACTCGCCCAGGTGCGTCGGCATCAGGTATATGTGCCAGGACAGCCATGTGAAACCCTCACACTCGCCCAGGTGTGCCGGCTTTGGTTGTGTGTGCGGGGACAGCCACGTGAAGCCCTCATGCTCACCCAGGCATGCTGGTATTCTGGGGCTGCCAGGACAGATAACCACGAATCAGGTGGATGAAGAACAGCAGTGCATCTCTCTGAGACGGATCTGAGTCGTAACGAAACGGTCTCCTGCACAGCTAGCTGTGCGTGAACCACTCTGTCTCCTGTAGCTCCCCTGTCTTGATAATTGGCTCTGTCTAGGCAGCGGGTAGGGTGAACCCCTTGGGCAGTTATGTGATGATCTCATAGTTTCTGTAAACCAGAAGTCCAGGCATGGTGCAGCTCTGTTCCCTGCTTCAGGGTCTCACCAGAGTGTGAGCTAACATTGACGGAGGTCGTGGCCTTGTCAGGTGCAGCTCTGTTCCCTGCTTCCAGGTGTCACCAGAGTGTGAGCTAATACTGTCTGAGGTTGTGGTCTTATCAGGGATTTGATGGGTGCTGTGGCTGAAATGTTTCCCCTAAAACTCATGTTGGAATTTGCTTCCTATTGTGGTGGTGGTAGAGATGGGACTTTGGGGGGCTGATGGGGCCATGTAGGTTCTTCCAGCATGGGTGGGGTTAATGCTGTTGTAGAAGGGTGACTTCAGCCCTCTTTTGAGTCTTTGATCCTCTGCCATGTGAGGACATGGTGTTCCCAATGTGGACGTATGTGGTTCGTGTTCCGTGTGAACATGATAGTCACAATAGAGCATCAACAGGCTCCCTTTTAATCAGCAGATTTAAAAAGAAATGTGTTGTCTTATGTTTTGGAGGCCTGAGTCCAAAGTTAAGATGTCAGCAAAGCCGTGCCCCCTCTGAAGGCTCTCTGGGGAGGAAAACCAGTCCTTGCCCCTCTACCCTCCGGTAGAGGCTGCCTTGGCCTAGAAGCATCCCCCGAGCCCCTGCTTTCGCTGCCACGTGGGGTCTGCCTGTATGTGCGTCTCCATCTCCTCCCCTCTTCTCATAAGGACACCAGGCATTGGATTTAGGGCCTACCCTGATCCAGTTTGGCCCCATCTTATCTTGATGATATCTGCAAAGACCTCACTTCCAAATGAGGTCACATTCACAGGTACCCAGGATTAGAACTTGAGTGTGTCATTTTTGGGGACACAGTTTGGCCCATACCACCAGGATGTGGCTGATATTCACCAAGGAGTAGCTACGGTTGTGTGTTGATGTCGGGGTGACAGTGATGACCCTGGGTCCCTCGGTGGTCCCCTTGCCCCTGTGTCTGCCTGAGCCTGTGGTGGATGTTCTGGGAAACTCATGCCTCAGCCCCCGTGCAGCCTCCTCAGACCTGGTGGGCCCTGTGTTGGTCCTGGGCAGAAGACGGGTGTCAGTCCCCTCCTCCCCCTGATGTGGGGGGCAGGGGTGGGGTCATGCCCTGGGTGCCCTGATTTTGGGGGGAACACAGCCCCCCCAGTGGGTCAGGCTCCCATCCTCACCCCTCCTCCAGGACTGCTGCCGGCAGCCCCGGGTGTCCTCAGGCAGAATTGCTGGTGGAGAGCTGCTGTCTGCCAGGTGGCCACTGTGAGGCGCTGCCGAGAGCCACAGGATGGTTGGAAGGTTCTCGGGGTTGAGGGGTTCTTTGGCATTTCCCCCATCGGATATTTAAGTTTCCCCTACCAGAGCGTGTCCGGAGCCAGGGCTCTGGGGTGTAGAAACAGGCCCAGGATGAGGTAGGAGCCCTCATGGGAGACTCAAGGACGGACAGTGTGCAGAGCCCAGCCGGCCATGCTGAGCTCCCAGGAGGCTCTGGCTGGGAACAGGTGAGGCCAGGCACCTGTGAGCAGAGGAGCTCGGCTTTGTCTTGGGTTGGTTGTGGGGAGATGTTTTGGCTTGAGGGTGGGAGGTGTCCTGAAGGGAAACCATCACTCCAAAAAAAAGTCCCACTGTTAACCTTGAGGCTGAGAGGTTTTTGGAAACAGCTTTATTTTGATATAATTCACATTCCATGCAATATACAGTGCACCCATGTAAAGCATATAATATAATTCTGTGGTTTTTAATATAGTCACAGGGCTGTGCATCCTCCACCACAATCTGATTTTAGAACCTTTTCATGTAATGTAAGAGAAAGACCCCACCTATTAGCAGTCACGCCCCATTCCCCTCTTCTCCCCTCCCCTGGCAGCCATGAAGCTACTTTCCGTCTCTGTAGGGTTGCCTGTTGTGAGCGTTTCATGGAAGTGGAGTTACACACTGTGTGGTCTTTGCAGCTGGCTTCTTTCACTTTGCAGGATGCTTTTGAGGCCCGTCCACGTTGTAGCCTGTCAGTGCTTCATTCCTGTTGATGGCTGAGTAATATTCCACACATATATCACCTTTCCTTTATCCAGTCATCAGTTGATGAGTATTTGTTCTTTCCGCTTGTTAACATTTTTCATTATTATTAATAATGCTGCTGTGAACGTTCACGTACAAGTCTTTGTGTGGATATGTACTTTTATTTTTGGGGGGCACATACCTAGGCATGAACCTACTGGGTCATATGTGACTCTGTGCTTCATGTTTGGGGGAAACACCTACCCTTTTCTACAGCAGGTGTGCCATTTTATGCACCTACCAGCAGTGTGTGAGGGTTCTAATTTCTCCACATACTTACCAAGTCCTGTTATTGTCTGGTTTATTTTTTAAAAAATCATAGGTATCTTAGTGTGCAGCGATTGTGTGGTTATGGTTTGCATTTCTCTGATGATATTGAACATCTTGTGAGGTGTTTTATCAGGCATTGTGTCTACAGAAATGTCTATCCAAATGTTTTAAAATTTTTATTGTCTTTTTTTTTAGTCTACTCTGACAATATATTTTAATTGGCATATTTTATTTTACTTTATTTTTTTTTAGAGACAGGGTCTTGGTTTATTACCAAAACTGGAGTGCAGTGGTGCAATGATGGCTCACTTCAGCCTTGACTTCCTGGGCTCAAGTGATCCTCCCCGCCCCAGCTGCCAGAATAGCCTGAACTGTGGGTGTGCACCACCACACCTGGCTCATTTGAAAAAAATTTTGTTGTAGAGACAGGGTCTCACTGTGTTGTCCAGGTTGGTCTCAAACTCTTGGAGTCCTCCCACCTCAGCCTCCCAAAATGCTGGGATTACAGATGTGAGCTACTGTGCCTGACCTAATTGGTGTATTTTAGACCATTCACATTTAAAGTGACCAGGGAGGCTGAGGCAAGAGGACTGCTTGAGTCCAGGAGTTTGAGACCAGCCTGGGCAACAAGGTGAGACCCATCTGTATTAGCCTATTTTCACACTGCTAATAAAGGCATACCTGAGACTGGGTAATTTATACAGGAAAAAGGTTTAATGGATTTGCAGTTCCACATGGCTGGGGAGGCCTCACAGTCATGGAAGGCAAGGAGGAGCAAGTCACATCTTACATGGATGGCGGCAGGCAAAGAGAGAGCTTGTGCAGGGATACTTTTGTTTTTAAAACCATCAGATCTCACGAGACTCATTCACTATCATGACAACAGCACAGGAAAGACCCACCCCCATAATTCAATCACCTCCCACCAGGTTCCTCCCACAACACGTGGGAATTGTGGGAGTCACAATTCAAGCTGAGATTGGGATGGGGACACAGCCAAACCATATCATTCTGCCCCAGCCCCTCCCATATCACATGTCCTCACATTTCAGAACCAATCATGCCTTCCCAACAGTCCCCCATAGTCTTATTTCAGCATTAACTCAAAAGTCCACAGTCCAATGTCTCATCTGAGACAAGGTAAGTCCCTTCTGCCTATGAGTCTGTAAAATCAAAAGCAAGTGACTTCCTAGATACAATAGGGGTACAGGCATTGGGTAAATACCACTATTCCAAATGGGAGAAATTGGCCAAAACAAAGGGGCTACAGGCCCCATGCAAGTCTGAAATCCAACAGGGCTGTCATATCTTAAAGCTTCAAAATGAACATCTTTGACTCCATCTCTCACATCCAGGTCATGCTGATGCAAGAGTTGGGTTCCCATTCGTCTTAGGCAGCTCTGCCCTTGTGGCTCTGCAGGGTACAGCCTTCCTCCTGGCTGCTTTCGTGGGCTGACATTGAGTGTCTGTGGCTTTTCCAGGTGCACAGTGCAAGCTGTTGGTGGATATACCATTCTGGGGTCTAGAGGATGGTGGCCCTCTTCTCAGAGCTCCACTAGGCAGTGCCCTAGTGGGGACTTTGTGTAGGGGCACTGACCCCACATTTCCCTTCTGCATTGCCCTAGCAGAGGTTCTCCATGAGGGCCCCACCCCTGCAACAAACTTCTGCCTGGACATCCAGGTGTTTCCATACATCCTCTGAAATGTAGGCAGAGGCTCCCAAACCTCAGTTCTTGACTTCTGTGCACCCGCGGGCTCAACACCACATGGAAGCTGCCACAGCTTGGGGCTTGTACCCTCTGAAGCCACAGCCTGAGCTGTACCTTGGCCCCTTTCAGTCATGGCTGGAGTGGCTGGGATGCAGGACAACAAGTCCCTAGACTGCACACAGCAGAGGGACCCTAGATCCAGCCCATGAAACCATTTTTTCCTTCTAGGCCTCTGAGTCTGTGATGGTAGGGGCTGCTGCAAAGGTCTGTGGCATGCCCTGGAGACATTTTCCCCATTGTCTTGGTGATTAACATTCAGTTCATTGTTACGTATGCAAATTTCTCCTCAGAAAATGGGATTTTCTTTTTTTTCCCTTTTTTTTTTTTTTTGAGACAGGCTTGCTGTGTCACCCAGGCTGGAGTGCAGTGGTGCAATGGTGGCTCATTGCCACTGCAACCTCTGCTTCCTGAGTTCAAGTGATTCTCCTGTCTCAGCCTCCCAAGTAGCTGGGATTACAGGCATGCACCACCACACCCAGCTAATTTTTGTATTTTTAGTAAAGACAGGGTTTCGCCATGTTGGCCAGCCTGGTCTTGAACTCCTGACCTCAGGTGATCTGCCTGCCTTAACCTCCCAAAGTGCTAGGATTACAGGCATGAGCCACCGTGCCCAGCCAGGAGTTTCTTTTCTATTGCATTGTCAGGTTGTAAATTTTTTGAACTTTTATGCTGTTTTCCTTTTTAAAACAGAGTGCCTTTAACAGCACCCAAGTCACCTCTTGAACGCTTTGCTGCTTAGAAATTTCTTCTGCCACATACCGTAAATCATCTCTCTCAAATTCAGAGTTCCACAAATCTCTAGGGCAGGGGCAAAATGCCGCCAGTCTCTTTGCTTAAAGCATAACAAGAGCCACCTTTGTTCCAGTTCCCAACAAGTTCCTCATCTCCACCTGAGACCAACTCAGCCTGGACTTCATTGTCCATATCGTTATCAGCATTTTGGTCAAAGCCATTCAACAAGTCTCTAGGAAGTTCCAAACTCTCCCACATTTTCCTGTCTTCTGAGCCCTCCAGACGGTTCCAGCCTCTGCCTATTACCCAGTTCTAAAAAGTTGCTTCCACATTTTCGGGTATCATTTCAGCAGCACCCGACTTTATGGGTACCAATTTACTGTATTAGTCTGTTTTCACACTGCTAATAAAGACATATCCAAGACTGGGTAATTTATACAGGAAAAAGGTTTAATGGACTTACAGTTCCACATGGCTGGGGAGGCCTCACAATCATGGCAGAAGGCAAGGAGGAGCAAGTCACATCTTACATGGATGGCAGACAGAGTTTGTGCAGGGAAACTTTTGTTTTTAAAACCATCAGCTCTCATGAGACTCATTCACTATCATGACAACAGCACAGGAAAGACCCACCCCCATAATTCAATCACCTCCCACTGGGTTCCTCCCATGACACATGGGAATTGTGGGAGTCACAATGAAGCTGAGATTGGGGTGGGGACACAGCCAAACCTTATCACCAGCTCTATAAAAGACTTAAAAAAATTAGCCAGGCATAACAGTGCATGCCTGTAGTTCCAGCGACTTGAGAGGCTGAGGTGAGAGGATTGCTTGAGTCCAGGAGTTTGAGACCAGGCTGGGCAACATGATGAGACCCTGTCTCTACAAAAAAAAAAAAACCATCTGGGTGTGGTAGGATACACCTGTGATACCAGCTATGCAGGAGGCTGAGGCAGTAGGATCGCTTGAGTGCAGGAGTTCAAGGCTGCAGTGAGCTATGATCATGCCCCTGCACTGCAGCTTGGGCAACAGAGAGATGCTGTCTTGTAAATAAATAAGTAGTCATTTATATAGTTCAATATGATATCTACCTTATTTGTAACTGTAGTCTATTTATTGTTCTTCCTTTTTCCCCATTTTTCTGCCTTTTCTGGTTTTAACTAAGCATTTTATATTATTCTAGTTTATCTCCTCTCCTAGCGTATTAATTATACTTCCTTTTGAAATATTTTTAGTGGCTGGCCTGGACATTGCAGTATACCTTTACCATACAGTCTACCTTCACCTGACACTCTGCCCCCTCATGTGCAGTGGGGTTGTGACGGCACCTCTCATGCATTCCTCCTGTTCCTGATGACATTGCTGTCATTCATTTCATTTATCTGTATGCTATAATTGCTCATTACGTTGTTACTACTGTTATTTTAAACAGTTATCTTTTGGATCAATTAAGAAAAATTAAAAATTTCATTTTACCTTTATTCATTCCTCCTCTAACGTGCTTCCTTTCTTTATGTAGACCCAAGTTGCTGACCTAAATCATTTTCCTTTCCCTGAAGAACTTTAACATGTCTTATAGGACAGGTCTAACAGAGATGAATTCCTTCCCTTTTTGTTTGTCCAAAAATGTCTTTATTTTTCTTTCACCTTTAAAGAATAATTTCACTGGATATAGAATTCTAGCTTGGTAGGATTTTTACCTTCAACACTTTAAATATTTCACTCCACTCTCTTCTTGCTTATGTGATTTCTAACAGGCAATCTGCTCTAATTCTTTTTCCATAAGTAGGATTCCTCCCCACCCCCAGCTCCTTTCAAGATTTTCTCTGTCTTTGGTTTTTTGCAGTTTGAATAATGATATGCCTTGGTACAGATTTTTTTTAATATTCACTCTGATTGGTGTTCTCTGAGCTTCTTGGATCTGTGGTTTGGTGTCTGTCATTAATTTCAGAAAATTCCCAGTCATTATTATTTCAAATATTCTGTTCTCTTTCTCTTCTCCTGCTGGAAATCCAATTATGCATATGTGGTGCCGTTTGAAATTGTCCCCACAGCTCTTGGATATTCTGTTCATTTTTTTCCACTGTTTTTTTTTTTTCTCTTTGCATTTCAGTTTGAGCAGTTTCTGTTGACATTTCTTCAAGCTCACAGATCCTTCCTCATCTGGATCCAGTCTACTGAGGAACCATCAAAGGCATCCTCATTTCTGTTACAGTGTTTTCTATTTCCAGCATTTCCTTTTGATCCCTCCTTGGAGTTTCCATCTCTCTACTTACATTGCCTGTCTGTTACCCATCTGTTCTTGCATGCTTTTCCCTTAGAGCCCTTACCATATTAATCACAGTTATTTCAAATTTCTTGTTTGATAATTCCAACATGGGTGCCATATCTGGATCCGTTCTAATGCGTGCATTGTCTCTTCACACTCTATGTTTTTTCCTTAAGACCCTGTAGTCTGCCTTGTAATGTTGGTTGAAAGCTGGACATGATGATGTATCTGGTAATAAGAGCTGAAGTAGATGGGCCTTTAGTGTGAGGTTTATGTAATCTGGCCAGGTTTGGGGCAGGGTTTAATGTCTGCTGTAGCTGTGGGTACCAGAGGCTTCACATTTCTTTTCATTTCCTGGGTTGCCCTTGGGCTTCCCTAAATCCTCCTCCTCAGAGAGAGTCTGCGTCTTGTGGCCCTCTCTGCTGGAATCCCTGTCACACTGCGGAGGCCCTGTGGGTGTGTTGGGAAGATGGCGGGGAGGGAACTGTTGCAGTCTGTGACCAAATCTCAGTCTTGGGGGCCTGTGCCCCTTCACAGTTGTTGATGTGCTTTTCCCCTCCCCTTAGGTGAGACGGGCTAAGCGGGTACAGGCTGAAAAACAGTCTTCCCCCAAGTGAGATAAGCCTTTCCTTTGGAGAGTAAATTCCACTTGCTGTGGAGAATGCTCCAGGTATATTTCACAGTGGTGACTGTCCCCATCCCACGCCAGAGCCGGGAAGGGATCATCCTTGGCTTAAGACCTGGCAGGGTTCCTGGAGGGGAAACCCACAAAAGTTTGGGGGCCCCATAAGACTGCAGCCACAGGAGTTCTGCACATGGCCCCAGCCTTTCCCCAGAGCTGCCCGGGAGGTGTTCCTGCAGCTCCTGCACCATCAGTTCTGCTCCAGGCCAGTGGGTCTCAGCTGTGACTCTGCTCACCTGTCTCTCCAGACTTGGGGGTCGCCACAGTGCTTTGACCTCAGCTCTCTGATGGGCCCAGGAAAAGTCATTGATTTTCATTAGTTCAGCATTTTTCCTGTTGCAGGGATGGGAATGAGGCCTTCCGCGTTGTTCACAGCAGAGCAGAAGCCAGAAGTCCTTGCTCATCTTTGTGTTTCTTCGTAAGAGTCATGTCTTTTATTTCCTGGACACAGGCGTCTGGTCAGACAGGTGATTGGCAGGTATTTCCTCCTGTTCCGTGAGCTATCTTTTCTCTTTCTTGAGGGCATCATTTGCAGCAGGGAAGTCTTGGACCTTGACGTTGTCCATTGTGGCTGTTTCCTCCTCGGCTGCTGTGCTTTGTCTAAGGATCCATCACCTCAGCTGAGGCCACAGGGATTTACTCCCACACTTTCTTCTAAGTATTGTATAGTTTCGGCTCTTGCGTTTAGCTGCATGATTCATTTTGAGTTACTTTTTATGAACAGTGTCAAGTGAGGGTCCAGCTTCATTCTCTCATCGGTGGATATCTGACTGTCCCAGCACCATTTGCTGAAAAGACGATTCTTTCCCCATTGAATTGCTTTTGACATCACTCCTTGTTTTTTGACTTGCCATTTTATTCCATTGGTCCAGATGTCTGCCCTGCGCCGGGACCACACCATCCTGATAACTGTAGCTTTGTAGCAAGCTTTCAAATCAGGATCTGTGAGTCCCCCAATTTTGTTCTTTTTGGACATTATTTGACTATTCTGGGTCCCTTGCATGTCCACTGAATGCTGAGGGGTTTGGCAGTTGCACCTGAGCTGCCAAGCAGGTTTGTGACGGTGTTCGGGACTGAAGCCTGGTCCATTTCCGAGGCCCCTCATCGCTGTGGGTGACATCTGGGGTCCGATGCTGTGTCTCAGCATGTGTGGAGGCACCACGGGTGCCCTGAGACGGGGATTCCTGGTCGAGTTACTCAGGAAGCGCATCCAGGAGAGACCCCCGCCCCCCCGCTCTCCTCGGGATGGGAGATGCCAGCAGAGCTTGGCTTTCAAGCAGAAATCCGGAAACCCTGTGGGGAGCGGCTTCAGACTTCAGGGGACCTGGAGCGTCACCTGTGACTCAACAGGTCCCTGCCCTGAGGGAGCTGGGCTCTCAAACGCCCACACCAGTCATGGGCACAGGGCTCCTCTGTGGCCTCCTGGCTGTGTGTGTGCTGGCAAAGGGCTCCAGCCACCCAAGGAGGAGGCACAGGCAGGGGCTGTCAGAGGAAGAGCAGGGCAGATCCAGGCCAGGCACAGACCCCGCCATGGCGTCCTGCTGGCAGCGCTCCACGCACCTTGGGAAGGGCGTCCCTGTGGAGAGGGGTCATGGTCGCACATCTCGGTGACACAGCCCGGCTCAGGCGCTGCTCAGAGCCACCTCTTCTAGATGTTTCTGGAGCAGCTCCTCAGGCTTCTGGTGGCCTCTCTGCCTAGGAAAATGTGGCTGTGGACATTGCAGGATGACCAACAGCCCCTGTCGCTGGGCTGCACACAGAGCCACAACGGGCACTCATGTTCTGCATCCCGGGCGCCCACCCCAGCCCCTCCCACCCAGTGTCGCTGTGAATCCCAGGACCCCAGTGGCTCGGTCACGCCCTCATTCTGAGCAGTCTGAGCCTTAGGTCACCATCACCTTCTCAGGCCGGCCAGAGTTTGCAGACTTGTCTGCCTATATCAGGGTTAGACCAGAGTGCGCTGAGACACAGCAAATCACCCAGCCTGTCCTCTTCTTGATGACTAAGGACAGGTCCCCTGCCAGGATGGCAACTCCTTCAGGGGAGGCCACAGTGACAGGGCAAAGCCTGGAGGGAGAGGAGAGGGCTGCCCGCAGAGAGCGTGGGAGTCTGCCGGCTTCTTCTCGAGTCCTCGGCAAGGTGCTGGCCACTCACACCGTGCATGTGTGGGGAACGCCCAGGACCAGGGTGACACCACCAGGAGGAGCGGGTGGGACAGTCCCCACGCAGGGCCGGGAAGAGAGAGTCCACATTCCCGCTGCCAGGGTGAAACCCTCACACCACCACAGATCCAGGAGAGACACGGAGGGCACTGCCTCGGGGTGGGGAACGTGAGCTGCTCCCCAAACCCAAGAAATGTATCGAGCCCTACGCCTCCTTCCTCGTGGGAAGAGGTGCAAGGTGAGACGGTTTGTCCTTTATCTTGGCGGGCGCATCCAGTGTGATGCATGTCACCAAATCCCTGAAACATTCATCGGAGAACAGCCTTCTGCATCTTCACAGGGTTGATCTCCCACACTCTGTTCTTGGGTTTACAGGGTGTCCAGAGTACTTGCCACTTGGCAATCAGCATTAATAGGATCCACAGGGCCAGGCGTAGTGGCTCACGCCTGTAATCCCAGCTCTTTGGGAGGCCGAGGCGGGCGGAACACCTGAGGTCAGGAGTTCAAGACCGGCGTGGCCAACATGGTGAAACCCTGTCTCTACAAAAATTAGCTGGGTATGGTGGTGGGCGCCTGTAATCCCAGCTACTTGGGAGGCTGAGGCAGGAGAATCCCTTGAACCCGGGAGGCAGAGTTGGCAGTGTGCCAAGATCACGCCACTGCACTCTAGCCTGGGTGATAGAGGAGACCAAAAATAGGATCCATGGATAGCAGGCAAAAGTGTCCAGGTGTTCGAGGCACAGACGACACTGTGACAGGGAAGACTCCCCTTAGCCCTGGCTGGGGCCGTGAAAGCATGCTGTTGTCCGTCTCGGGTGAACGCAGACTGTTGTCACGTGCTGCATAACGATGCTTCCGTCACTGGCCAATCGCATGGTGGGGTGGTCCCGTAAGATGGTAACACTGGGTTTTGCTGTACCTTTTGTATGTCTAGATACGAGTGAGCGTTCTGGTGTGCATCCACTCACACGTCCCCTCCAGCCTTCAGAGCCCAGCTCCCACCCTCCCAGGGCCTTGCCTGTGACCTGGGTGACTTCCTATGGATCTGAGGTTCTGTGGTCCTCACAAGTGGGCATCCTCTGGCCTGAGCTGCAGGATATGGGGCCCTTTTCAACACCCTCAGCTGCAGGAGGTGGGGGCCCTTTTAATGCCACCCCGAGGCCTGTGACTCCCTGCACTTTTCATTGTGACTTGGCTCATCTGGGTCTGTCATTTGCTTACGCATTGGTAGTGACCGACGTCACCATCCAAGTCCACGGTCACCATAATGATGCTTTCCCCACACCCTGCCAGCGCTGAGCGGCCAGCACCCCCTCCACCCCACCCACGCCCTCCCCTGACCCCTGCATCTTGGGAAGTGGTCCTGCTGCCTGAAGGAAGTAGTCCTGCCTGCCCATCACACACCAGTAAGCGTGCGTCCTGCCAGGGGCGGCCTCAGTCCAGAAGCTTGTCCTGAGGGCTTGCTTCTAAGACAGCCCTGGTTCCAGGATTCTCTGGGCAGGGCCCCAGAAGCAGGCCTGGGACGGGCACGTGTGTGCCGTGATGAGGGGCTGGGAGAACCCGGTGTGAGATGGGAAAGGCCTGGCAACAGAGTGGTTTCCAGCAAAGTCCCTCAGAGAACAGCTTCCACCTGGTCCTGCAGCCCCCACGGAGCAAGTCCAAGGCATCCACCCCGAGGCAAGGGGGCTGGGCCTTGGCATCCCCGGGGCTTGGATGAATCACCGTGGAGACGCGAGCTCCCAGGCAGTCTGGCTGCTGGAGGGCTGGGGCACTTCAATAGCTCAGAAGCCATCATCCAAAGAAAGCCACAGGTGGAGGCCTGATGGGGATGCCACTCACTCACTCGAGGGGACGTGGGTGGAACCTGGACAGCGTCCCCCACACTCACGTGTGCCTTTCCGTCCACAGGAGAACGACTATCTTCAAGACTGCCTTGATGCAATCCAGCAAGACTTCGTCATTTTTAACAGAGAAAAGTGAGTGTATTGGGGGTGGGTGGGCATGGTGGCAGAGAGGAGGAAAATGGGGCTAAGGTTAAGGTTTTCTTGGCCATGTGAGCTGGCATCTGTGGGCTTGGGGTGTGTGGCCCCGCTCTCACACGAGCCCTGAGACCCTGCAGGCCCTGCAGCTACGTGACCTCTGTGGGCCTGGGGTGCGTGGCCCCGCTGTCTTTGGGGACTCTGAGCAGCCGCTGTGGAGGGGAGCGGCGGGAGGCCCCTGCCAGGCTCTGGCATGTTTGTGCTCCACGCGGGGCCCGTGGCTGGAATCTTCTGGGGAGAGACTCAGATGAGGGGTGGTGACTTCCTAGGAGGCCCCATCAGAGCCACGTCAACTCCCCCACCCAGGCACGCCCTCAGTCTCTCAGCAGACCTTTCCTGAATGTCAGGCCCTAGGGGACAGAAAGGACACAGATGACTGGCAGCGGGCAAGGCAGGCCAGAAATAGCAGCAGCTGCCACGGTGGGGCCCAAGGGAGGATGGATGCCCCCTCTGCCCTCACGGGGCAGAGGAGCCTCATTCCCAAGTCACTGACCTATGGCACCTGCAGTCAGGCCTTTCGGCTTCTGGCCGGAAACTCGCTGAGTCTCGCCAGCGTGCTCACGGGCCCCCACCTGTCCCCAGGCTCCCTGCCGCACCCAGTGTGTCGGGAGCGTGGCCTTTCCAGCAGACACTCAGCCTGTGGCCCACGCTTGGGCATCCACGCCATGGCCCATCCCGTGAGCCCGTGGGGAGGTCATGGGACCGTGAGGCCAGGGAGGTGGGGGTGTAACGCCCTCCGTGTGTTCCTGCCACCCCAGGCTGAAGAGGAGCCAGGACCTCCCGAGCGAACCTCTCCCCACCCCTGAGTCCAGGGATGCTGTGGAGCCTGTGGAGGACGAGGTGGAACGCTCTACCCTGCCCATGTGTGGCCCCATCTGCCCCTCGGCCGGGAGCGGCTAGGCCAGGATGCCCGTGGTCCTCACCCCTCGAGCTGCTTTGGAGACCCGGCTGCCAGAGGGAGGGCCATGGGCCGAGGCCTGGCATTCACATTCCCACCCAGCAGCCTGGCTGGCGGTGCCCACAGTGCCCCGGACACATTTCACACCTCAGGCTCGTGGTGGTGCAGGGGACAAGAGGCTGTGGGTGCAGCGGACACCTGTGGAGGGCAGCAAGGAGGGCATTGCCTGTGGGCCCCTGAGACCCGCCTGGACGGAGGAAGCGCTGCTGGGCACCCTCTTACCGCTCATGGGGGGCTGGGGCCGTGGATGGGACGGGAGTCTTTGTCCTTGCTCAGCTCCGAGGCTGTGCACGGCCCTCCTCACAAGGTGACCCTTGCAGCGCAGGCTGCGGGTGCCCCAGGCTCGGCTCAGTTCTTGGAGGTCAAGGGTGTGGGTTGGGGGTAGTGGGTGGGGAGGTGAATGTTTTCTAGAGCTTCAAACTGCTCCAGCAATGTCTGTATAGTTTTCACCTCTGAGAATTACAATGTGAGAACCGCTCCGTGTTGTGTGTTCTGCATATGCCCTGTGTCTGCCCGGACGTCAGGCCCGTGCCTGCAGTTTTTGGTTGGCCTGGACTTGGGGTGGCCAGTGGGGCGGGCAGCTCCTCAGGGCAGAGCTCCAGGACCATGGCTTTGGGTGGGTGCCCGTCTCCGTGGCCCTGGAGCCATAAGGCTGTGGAAGGCAGAGGAGCCTGGGACAGCACCGTGCACGGTGGAGCCACTGCAGTGCCAGGCAGTGCTTGGCCCTCCATAAAGGGACACATCCCTCTCGCTGCGGCTGGATGGTTCTGTCGCTGGAACTGTAACTGGGTAAATGGCCTGTGTGCTTCTCTCTGGTCTTGCTGGAGGATGGGCTTAGCCCATCAGCCCAGTGCTCCAGACAGGCCTGTGCTGGTTTCCTCTGGGGAAATGGGTGTGGCGGGTCTGTGCCCCCTCCCGGGACAGCAGCCATAGTGGACACGTGCTTAGAGGTGTCCATGAGCCCCGCTGCACTCCTGGCAAACAGGGCCCTCCTGTCCTTGGCTGGGCTGCGGGATGACAACAGCCAAAGAACATTTGGGGAAGAACCGGCCATGCCACGAGCAGAATCAGAAGTCCGAGGGGATAGAACGCAGCTCCCCATCCCCCACCCACCCATCCTCTGAATCATGGCAGAAACTAGCCTTCCAGCCCTCAGCAGCTCACATGGGGGACACGGCACCCATGTCACCACCAGGAAGGGTGGCCCGGTCCCTGCGAGGGTCCAGAGGTGCCGTATGCTCAGTGGAAGTCTGGCGATGTCAGAGACAGGCTCGGGAGAAGGACAGGTGGGGGTTTGAATAAGTGCGTTTGGAGAACATGGCAGGGTGGTGCACCTTGTCCTCCGAGACACTGGTGAGGTGTGGGTGCTGTGTGGTTCCCTTCATCACCCCCCCACACTGCGGCAGAGCGGGGCATGCTGGTGTGGGGGACATCAGCTCCCACGTCTGGGCCAGAGGGAGCCCCGGGAAGGAAATGCTGAGGGCCCAGGGCCGCCGCCTGGGATCTGCACAGCTTTATAAGAAGCCCAGGGTCAGAGATGGGCCCGTCTGTGGTCCCCAGAGACCGTGGCAGGAAATTCTCCATCACCATCGGTGCATGGGCAGGGGCCAGAGAACCGGCGGCACAAGGTGTCCCTGGCTCTCTGCTCATCATCGGCCAGCAGTGAGTGCCCAGTGACTGCGACCAGGCCCTGCTCTTGGGATGAGGACAGCCGTCTGGGAACGTCCACGCACCCTTTATGAGACACAGCGCGCACCAGCATCACAGTTACACACGCACCCTTTATGAGAGACAGTGCGTACCAGCACCGCAGCCACGCACCCTTTGAGACACAGCGCGCCCCAGCGCCGCAGTCATACACGCACCCTTTGAGATACAGCGCGTGCCAGCACCGTAGCCACGCACCCTTTATGAGACACAGCACGCCCCAGCACCACACATGCACGCACCCTTTGAGACACAGCGTGCGCCAGCACCGCAGCCCACGCACCCTTTGAGACACAGCGCACCCCAGCGCCGCAGTCATCCACACACGCTTTACCAGACACAGGGCGCCCCAGCGCCGCAGTCATACATGCACCCTTTATGAGACACAGCGCGCGCCAGCGCCGCAGTCATACATGCACCCTTTATGAGGCACAGCGCGCGCCAGCACTGCAGTCACACACCGGGGGCTCGGGTCAGAGCCTCATAGCTGCCCCGCCTTGAGTGCTGGGCCTGCGTCTGTGAGCAGTGCCCACCCGGGTGGCGGTAGGGTGTGCTTCACTTCCACACACTCCCATGCATGCTGCCCGGCCTTCTGGGGTGGCTCGGGCTGTCTGATGAGAATGTAGCGGGGGGCCCTCGGCCCCGCCCTGGCTGTTGGCTGCCCTGCCGGCCCTCTTCCCTGAGAGGATGAGCTCCTCCCTGCCATTCAGGGGAGAAGAGCTGTGGCTGCAGGAGTCAGACCAGCCCACAGCCAGCCAGGCCCTGCCTGTGTAGAGACGGCGTGGGGGAGAGGAGACGGGGCCTTCCACGCACAGGCGGCTTCAAACCCAGACGTCTTTAATGGGCCTGATTCACATCAGAGGCAGGATGACTGCCTGTCCGGGCGGTGGGTGGCATGCGCAGGTTCCTGGCTAGCGTCCTCAGTGTACAAAGCTGCGACTACGAAGCCTACGGAAATACACAATCTAAGAAGAGGACAGTGTCCTCCTAAAGCATCGCAAAACTTCCCTGGACGAGGGCTACACGAAAGCTTAGGTGTGGGCCTTGGGGTGCGTAAAAGGGACCCTCTGCGGGCGGGGCTGTGCTGCACCAAGTTCTCATGGGTCCCTGAAGTCTCAGCAGCTGTGTGAGGCAGGAGGGCTCTGTGCCCACTTTCCTCCCGGGTCTGCGATGGGCACAGGCCTGAGGAGTGGCTGCGGGAGTGTGGGGCTCTGCGAGGCAGTGACTGGTGGTGGGGAGGTGGCGGCAAATGCCCACCAGGCGGGACTCGGCCCCTCGCCGGTTCGCCAAGAAGCCTGGTGTCCAGCTGCTCCCACGCTGTGAGCCTGGCAGGTTCCCTGTCCCCATGCTGGGCCCAGCGGGCACTGGGGTGCCTGGGCTCAGGCTGCCGGCATTGCCCCTGCCATGTGGCGCCACCTCACCCTGGCAGTGACATCTCCCCAGGTTCAGCCCTTCTCTTGAGAGGCTCTTGGCAGCAGGACCTGGGACCCCACAAGGAAAGCCTGTGTGGAGGGGGAAGGCAAGACCGCCAAGCACCTTCAAGAAACTTCTACAAAAGAAAACGCTAAGGAGGGGGCGAGTGCCCTGGGGCCCCCGCGGCCTCGGGTGGGGCCAGCACGGCTCACAGGGCCGGTCCTGGGCGTCTAGGAGAGAGAGGTGATGTTGGAGCGGCCGCCGGGTGGTGCCATGATCTTCTGTGCTGTGCGCCGGGCAATGTGGTCATCAGCCTGAGACCCTGAAGAAAGGGCACAGGTAGGCAGGGGAGAATGGGGCAGGGGAGAACGGGGCAGGGGAGAATGCGGCAGGGGCAGGGACAAGGGAGAACGGGGCAGGGGTAGGGGAGAATGGGGCAGGGGCAGGGGCAAGGTCCCTTCTATTCAAGGCGTGAGGCAGTCAGTGGCTGCGTCAGTGGGGCCAGGACTGCGGAGCCCCCGCACACCTGCCACCACCAGAAGGCCAAGCAGACCAGGTGCCCAGCAGGCCTCCCATCCCTGAGGCCTGGGGTGCAGGTGAGGCTGCCCAGGAGATCATAAGACCTGCAGGGACCGCAGGCTCCAGGCTGACCCTGCAGGAAGCCCTTCCTGTCCCGAGAGGAGCCCAGGCCAGTCCTGCCTCGTCCCTGCTGTGGGCCACGGGTGATGAAAGGCTGCCCCTGGCCTCCCAGACAGAGCTGGGTTCTCAGGGTCCTGCCCCAGGCCTGAGTCCCTAAGAGGTGTGCAGGGCTTTGCTGTCACCTTCCAGGGTCCAGAGGATGCACCAGAAGCAACGCCAGAGGCCGGACCCTGGCAGCCTGAGCCCTCCCAAGCATTCCTGTGTATCCCTCCAGGCCGCAGGACACAGCTCAGACCCCTCAGCTCTCCCAGGCATTCCCGCGTGTCCCTCTGGGGCCCCAGGACACAGCTCAGACCCCTCCCTTGTGCCTCACGCTTGGTTCTGGGGCCGGCTGGGTGGGGACCTGGATTCCACATGATCCTGATGTCCTCATCAAGGCCCCTCACCTCCCCTGAGGCTGGATCCATGCTCACTCCTGGGCTCCATGTGACAGCCCCACCCCAGTGCCACTCTCTTAAAGGTGAGGGTTCATCACAGCTACTCTGGGCAGACAGCGGGCAGGAGGGGCCTCCCTAACTGGGCTCAGCCCTTGGCCCCCACAACACCCCCAGCAGCATCTCCTGCCCCAGTCCCCAGCTGGCTGCCTTCCGTGTGCAGCCCCTCTGGACACAGGCTGAGCCCTGGTACCTGAGGCCCTGGATGCTCCGGCAGAGCCCCTCACCCCCACCGGTGCCCCAGGCCCAACTCACCAGATAGGCTGAACCCCGACTGATGTAGGTTGCGCACAGGAGGGACTGAGATCTTGCCTGGGCAGGATGCACGGGCCTGAGCGCCACTCCCTGGCTTGGCAGGTACCATCACCTCGTGGACAGGCCCATCATACAGCCCACGGGGCACGCCGTGGATCTCCGCCAGCTGCCGGGGGGTGGGGGCAGAGACAGGGCATGAGGGGCTGAGCACGGGAAGCTGTGGGGCCAGAGACGGGGCATGAGGGGCTGAGCATGGGTAGCTGGAGGGCTGGGCCTGCTCTGCGCCTCTCCAGTGCCAGCTTCAGGAATTTGGGGCTGCCCTGGGGGGGTGCTCACCCCACGTTCACACACGCCTCCCTCCTTGCAGTCCTCCCCATACATGTATAACGCCCACCTGTGGTCCCACCTACACGTGTGCGCAAACATCCCTCCCCTCAGTCTTACCAACACAGGCGCACACGCTCAACCTCCCTCCGAGGCCCCACGTGCACTTGTGTGTGCACAGACACCACTGCGAGTGTCCCTGTGCATGTGTGAAGCACCTGGTGGTCTGGGCAGACCACACCTGCTGCACTGTTGGACACGGATGATCCCGGGCAAGCGTGGTGTCACCACAGTAAGAGACTGGAAGGCCGCGGGGAGGGGCACCCGTGGCTGAGCTCCTGAGAGCTCGTGTGGAGAGGAGCACGCGCCCCAGTCCACAAATCAGTGTGCACATCTGTCCATGGGCAATCCCAGAAGGACCCACACCGAGGTCCAACTGGCAGCTCCCGTGGGGAGCTAGATTTCTGCTCACTTTATATCTGTATTTTCTCTAACAACCGTGGATGACTCGGGTGGGACCCAGCTGCCGTTCACAGGCGCTTGCAGAGCTGATCCAGGGCCCGAAGGTCCCAGTGCCATGGGGGCCTCCCCTGCCATCTTCTGGGAGCAGGCTCTGCTCCACTTAGACCCACCAGGGCCCTGGACAAGCACCCGTCTTCCTGACCCCTCCGAGGGCCAGGTCAGGCTGACCAGGGGTGCGTTCTGGGCCCAGAACTCAGCGCCCACCTGCACAACACCCTCGCGGGTGCCGCCCTACCCTGTTGCGAGCTTTGATCCTCTTGTAGACGAAGTCTGGGAATGTTTTCCGAGGGACGAAGCGGCCCGCCCCCGGGGTGACAAACATCTTCCCGTCCTCCAGCACCACTCGGCCCTGACTTATGACCACGGCGGGCGCTCCCCGGCACTCCACTCCCTCGAAGATGTTGTACTCCACGTTCTGGGGAGAGAGGCCCGAGGGTCCAGTGCCTCCATGCTGGGGCCCAACAGTCCCATCCCTGTTGAGCCGCTGGAGCACTGCGGCCGCCCAGCGCGGAGCAGGCCCGGTGTGCCTGCACTGAGCCCCTAGCAAGATGCTGGAACTGAGGGGTTGGAACTCGGGAGGAATGCCCCCCTCAGCCTACGGACCTCGTTTCTGAGTCTCGTTTCTCTCAAGGACAAAGGGGCGTAGGCAGGCAGGGAGGATCATTTCTCCCTTGGCTAAGCAGGTGCACACGGCACTGCTCTGCCCCAGCCTCCTCCACAGCACAAGGGGACCACAGATGCAGCGGCCACGCAGCGAGGTGACGTGGACAGGGCCCGTTTCAGTGCCTGGCCTGGGACAGGCTGTGTGGACGGCCCTGGGATGGCTGAGGCCACTGCTGCTGCCACGTGGGCCTCTGTCCTGTGCCTCTCCTGGGAAGGCTGCCCCGGGGTCCCGGCCCCACAAAGGCCAACCCTGACTTACAGCTGACTTTTCTTACCAGATTGTGGCTCTTGGCAGAGATGATCTTGGTGGCCTTGGGGTTCCATATGACCAGGTCAGCATCAGAACCCACAGCCACTCGCCCCTTCCTTGGGTAAAAATTGAAGATTTTGGCAGCATTTGTACTGGTCACCGCGACGAACTCATTCTCGTCCATCTTCCCAGAGGCCTGGGGAACAAGAAGGCTGAGCTGAGGGCGACGGGTGGGGCTGGGGTGGGGCTTGCGCGAGGACAGACACTGGGCCACCAGGACCCCACAAGGATGGATGCCAGGCCACCAGGCCCCCAGGAGGACAGACGCTGGGCCACCAGGCCCCCCACAAGGTTGGATAGCAGGACACGGGGCCCCTGCAAGGTCGGATGCTGGGCCGCTGGGACCCCACAAAGATGGATACCAGGCCCCCTCGAAGACGGGCACTAGAGTGCCACCCAGGCAGCCAAGATCAGGACAGGGCTCCAGCCACGGCCCTCACCATGGCAACACTCAGGGGGTAAGAACGCCTGCCAGGCTGCACTGGTAAATCAGTGAGCTCATCTCAGTGATGCCTGCTGGTCTACCCCTTCCTGGGTGAAGGCTTTCTGCATTCACTTTGTGGGTAAAGCTTCCACGAAGGTTCAGCGAGAGTGAAGCTTCAATGGCAACACCTGTGTCCCCTGAAGGACGTGACAGTCTCCTTGGGGAGCCCTGGAGGCTGGGGAGGCAGGAGCAGCTGAGGGGAAGAGCTCAGTTGCCGGGAGCGGTGGGGCCGAGGATGTGGGAGGGCGCAGGAGGGGGCGGTGGGCCGAGGATGCTGGAGGGCGCAGGAGGGGGTGGTGGGGCCGAGGATGCGGGAGGGCACAGGGCGGGGCAGTGTGCGATGGGTCCTGAGGGCATCGCAGGAGAGCACTAACGTCACAGCATGGAGGCCCCATGCTGACCCCTGGGCACAGTGTCCAGGCACCACTAGAGTCTGCTGGGGGGCAGGGGGCTACCAGCTGCCCCTGCTGCTGTTGGAACCTCGTCTGGAGGGGCCAGAACCACGTGTCTGAGGTGCCCTGGGAAGGGATCTGCCACCCTGGAGCCCGTGTGCTCTGATCTGTTTGGTGAGATGGGTTCCCTTCTGACCAGCTGTCAGAATCCCGCCCACAGCCACTCCCCAGACGGCGTGCCCCGGCCAGGTCTGTGCTCACCACGCATTTCTCCCAGACCACTGACATGCGCTCCTCGATGCCGTTGGTGCCCTCGGGGATCAGCGTGAAGTTGTCCTTGCCCACAGCCTTCTGGGCAGTGGTGAAGGTGCAGTGGGCGCTGCCTGTCACCTGGAGGTCCCCGCTGGAAACAAGCCAGGGTCAGAGGGGCCCAGGGGTCCTCGCCTTCCTGAGCCGGCAGAGGCCAGGTCAGCTCCAGCCCCCTTGGCCAGCACAGCCGCAGGGGCTAGAGGTCATCTGAGCGGCACTCGCTGGGCAGAGCTGGTGCCTCTGTACAGGGGAGCGGGGACTGGTTCCTGCCAGGGGAGCCCCCACTGGGACCAAAGGGCTCAGACCTCCCCCCCCACCCCACCACTGTCTGGGCTGCCCCACGGGAGCCATGGGAGAGGCCTGGGGTGTCAGGGCCACAGCCTTGGCAGGGTGTGCAGTGGGCGGCCAACCTGGGGCCACCTGGAGCAGCTGCTTACCTGGACAGCAGGCAGGTGAGGTGGTCTGCCGTGGTGGGGTCTGGATTGACAGGTGGTGATGTGACGAAGGCTGCAGCCTTGGCCCAGTTCTTGCTCCAGTAGTGCGAACCGTCGGTGCCCAGGCTGGCGGTGATGGGCTCCCCAAACACGACCACCCCTGCAGCATGAGGCCCATGAGAGGTGCCCCGCCGGCCACCTGCACCCCCTGGGGCCCCAAGCACTGCTGCTGCTGACACCCCTGACTGCCCCTCACTTTCCTTGCCTGGGACAGCTTGTGCCCAGTCTAGAGTCCCTGGCCCTGGGCAGGAGGTGGGGCAGAGGCCTGGGTCCCGGGCAGACATGGTTGGCCCTGGGGGTCCTTCTGGGAAAGGGAGTCTGGCCTGCGGACGCCGAGTCCTCTCTCTGCCCACACCCCACCCCAGGACCCCAGGCACTCCAGCGGGGCCAGGGCGTGCCTGTGGGCTGTGAGGCACAGTGAACTGCATGGCGGCTGACCGGCCTGGGGTGCCCTGGCCATGGCCTCACCAGGGTTCCAGCTCACAGCTGAGGCAGCTCCCACCAGTGGGTGGGGGAGAAATGCTCCCAGGTGGGGTGGGGCACCCCCCGAGAAGAGCCTGGCGGGTGGAGTACCCCTGAGAAGGGCCTGGCAGGTGGGGTACCCCTGAGAAGGGCCTGGCAGGTGACCCCTGAGAAGGGTCTGGCTTACTGCCTCGAGGCTGCTTGGTGTCCTGAGTGAGGCCCGGGCCTCACCCCTGTAGACCCCCATTCACCTGCACGCCTCAGAGTCCTTTTCCCAGTTAACTGAGTGCGTTTCAGCTTCAACCCTTGATGCAGGAAACACATAGAAGGGCACCACCACCTCCTTCCCTGCCCAGGGACCTGCACAGCCCCAGGCAGGCCCAGAAAACGAGGTCTCTCAGGACTCAGTGGGGATAGCAGGAGAAGGGGAAACCAGACCAGATCCAGAGGCTGCCTTGGGGACACCCCTTCATTTACCCATCACCTGGGTTCTGTGCCCGGATCCTTGGCCCTCTCCAGCCCCAGTGATTGCTGGGGCTCCCTGGACCCTCTGAGCCCAGTAGTCTCTGGGGGACCCCACAGTGAAGCCACTGCCAATCACAGCTCTGGGTGCCCCCCCCCCAGGCCTGAGGCTCTCTGCAGTGCCAGGCTCCAGCTGGCTGGCATTCTGTGGGCGGGTAGCACCCCGGCTCTGGACACAGCAAATAGCAATGTAGGGGGGGCCTCCTTGTTGGAACTGGAATTCTCTCTTAGAGACACTCCTCATCATTCCATTCTCCCCACACCCACCCCCACTGGAAATAGGATGAGCAGCCCCATGTTTTGCCTCAGGGCCGCTGGTGAGCAGCTGCTGCTCCAGCGCGGCTGGAAACTCAGGTCCAGCCCCCGCCCCGCCCTGATGCGGGGACTCAGGGTCCAGCTCCCCACCCCCATGCAGGGACTCAGGGCACCTGCATCTCCCCAGGGCTGCACCCAGGAGGCCGAGACCATGGCCCCTCGGCATCAGAAGCCGGGCTGGGTGCTCACCTCTGCGCTTGGCCTGGGCGATAGCGTCAGCCGCCCCCTTGCTCATCACCTTGGTGACGTACAGAGGGCAGTTGGCCTGCTTGGCGATGGTGACAGCTCGGTACACTGCCTCAGCCTCCACCTGGGGACGAGATGAGAGGGATGAGGCCACACGAAGGCCCTGGGACTCCAGACCAGTGTGGGCAATGGGGATGCCCAGGGATCACCCATGGGATCCCAGGCTCAGGGCAGCCTAGTAGGAGCGGCCCAGCCTTGGGCTCAGTGCCTGGACCTGCCCACGCCACCTTCTGGGCCTCGGGTACAGGCCGTAGGGTTGTGGGGGTATGGAGGACAAGTGCCTGGCACGGGGAGGATTCATGCCTCCCAGATGAGGTCGGGGTGAGCACAGTGGCGGGGCCAGGAGCCCAGGGCCAGGGTCAGCACAGCCCCAGGCAGCAGTGATCTGGGTGGAGTTGGCTCGGGTGTGCCGTGGTGCCCTGGGATCTTACCTCCTCAGGGTGGCTGAGCACGTGGCCCTCAGGGCCAGTGATGCCGAGCTCCAGCAACCGCTTCTGCTCCTAAAGAAACCAACAGGATGCCTCGCTCCAGCCCTGAAGGACGCCTGGGCCTTGGATGCTAAGCCCAAGGCTGGGAGGCCCCATTCCCCAAGTGGTCCTGGACCCTCAGGCCTCCCAGAATTTCCCAGCCACAGAGAACTCAGAATAGAGGGCAGAGGGGCTTGGAGAGGTGTGATTCCTGCTCCCTGAGTTACCAAGGAGGGGACGGCTCGGACAAGGGAAGTGGCTCGCCCAAGGCTGCAGGGCTCCTGACTGATGGCGCCAAGACCCCACCCCCCCCGATATGCCCATCACACTGACTCCCCCAGCGGGGGCATGTGTAGGGGTGTGCACAGGCAGGGAGGGGTGTGCACAGGCAGGGAGGGGTGTGCACAGGCAGGGAGGGCTCTGCAGGTCAGGAATGGACGACCGCTCCTTCCTCCAGCACTGCCCTTCCATGGAGATTTGCACTGCAGCGTCCGCTCGTGTCAGGGAAGACATGGTACTGGCCAGGAGAAGCAGCCCCAATACTGAGGCTCCCTCCCGCTGTAGGTGGAGCATCCGCTGGACCCAGGACGACCTCCTGACGGTGCAGCTGGGGCCTGGCCTTGGGCCACAGAAGTGTCTGTGATGCCCCGATGCCCTCACAGCTGGACGGGTGGACGAGGACACTGGGAACCCCCCACGTGCCCCTGCCTGAGTGCCACCACCTTCCTGTAGAGCTCAGGAGGTGGGCAGAACCCGTCCTGTCCCAGGAAGTCTCACTGTGGGTCTGCAGTGTCGGGGAGGTGTGTCCTGTGTGGGGACCCCCACTGAGGTCCCATGGGGATGGGGTAGCCCACCCTCTGAACTCTATCTGTACCTGTGGGTGCCTGAGCTAGAGGGGAAAACAAGTGCAGGGCCCAGGGGCTTGGGGGCCAGGCTGCCTCACAGCCCCAAGGGCCTGGGGGCTCGGCGCCACTGCATGCGGGCTCAGGCCCTCCCCAGCCCAATGGGATGTGTCTGAAGGATGTGGCCCTGTCAACATGGGTGCCCTTGGCTGGAAGGAAGGTGGTAACCCAAGCCCCAGAGGGGACCCCGCTCCACAGGAGGGGCCTCGATCCACGGGGCTGACACTTTGGTTTTGAGGTATTTTGGATAAGAAGTGTTGATCAAGGAGAAGCTGTTTTATGGCCTCAAAGCTCCCCACCACCCCCCAGTCTCTCTAACTCACTGGTTTACCTTTGACTCGGGGTAAGCTATGACCCTCCCTCAAGGTTTTGTGGGATTCTGTGCTGATGTCTGCGTATCATGAAAGTCACCCTCAGACCCCTGCCCCACACCACAAGCAGCCCCTGCCCCACGGCAGCCCCTGCCCCACCAGCAGCCCTGCCCCATGGCACCTCCTCCACGATGTCCCCGTTCTCAGCGTGCACCTGGGCCAAGGCCCCCAGGTCCCGGATGATGCTGAAGATCTCGTACATCTGGGAAGAGAAGTGGTGGGGCCGTGGGTGGGACTGCGCCTGCACCAGCAGCGGCCTGGGACACACCTGCCCACTCCCTTCTCCACGCTTGCCCTTACCTGGCTGTCGCTGCACTGGCACCGGTCCTTGTATGCCATGAAGACCAGGAAGGAGTTCACGCCTGGAGAAGAGGCAGGGGTCAGAGGCTCAGCCATCACCAGTCAGACAACCCCAGGAGCCTCTGCTGCTCCTGCCCACTGGAGGGTTGGGGGTCTTGGGCCCCTCCCCCGCAGTGCTTCCTTCACTGGCTTGCCAGCCCTGCAAGCAGACCCCCGCTTCCACGCACACACCAGCAAGCTGGGAAGTGAGGCGGAGGCAGCTACACCCAGGCCCTCCTCGCCCGCTCCTGTGCTCCGGGTTACGAACTGATTGTCCACCCAGCGGCAAATGCGGGTGAGAACCCCTCACACCGGTCCAGCAGACCCCCCCGTTACTGGAAGAATCACTGTGCCTGGGCTCTTGGCCTGAGTTCAACTGGCTCCCTCCTGGAAGTGTGGCCCGGGCCGTGCTGTGCTGGTGACCTGCATTCTGGCCATCGAGCACATCCAGCACCTGCCTGCAGGGCCTCGGAGCCCCACTTGCCATGCCTGGCTCACAGTGCAGGCTTGTGGGACTACCCAGATCTCAGGGCTGGGCCCTTAGGACAAGCAGAAGGACCAGGGGCTGCCTCTGATGTTGGGGCTCAAACAGGAAGAGGGCTGAGCTCTCCTGTTTCCTGGGCAGCCAAAGCCCATCCACCTCCCTCAGGACTCAGAACTTGTGTGGGGACTGGCCTGGGCCTGGAGGCAGGATCCCAACCTCCCATCACTCAAGCTCACCCAGCCCACGGCACCCCCTCCTCACTGGGTGGAAAGTGCTAGTGTGACAAGCTAAGGCACGCTGGGGAAACTGAGTCACCCTGTGCCCCACAAGCCATCCCTCCAGGTAGCAACCTGCATGTGACCTGGAGTTTGGGACCTGCCCCCGAGTGTCTGACGAAAGTGATGGCTGGGATGCAGTGCTGTCCTTGCAACGCCACCCCGTGGGCACAGGACCTACAACTCCTGCATGGCGCTCAGGGAGCAGACGCCCCAGCACCGCCAACACAGGGTGAGGGGAGGTGCAGGCCCTGCTTCCACCTCCACTCTGAGACACGAGGCCACAGGCCTCCCGATTCCACTCACAGAACAGCATGGGTGGCACAGCAGCTGCCTGGAGTGAGGCCCAGGGACCGAGGATTGACGGGCTCCACCAGCCCCCGGGCAAGGAGGTGAGGGGTCTTGACACCAAGGGGCACCTGTGTGATGACCGTCACCCTCTGGGGAATGGGAACCCAGAGGAATGGCCTTGAAGAAATGCCCCTGCCCCCTTCAGGCCTGTGGGGAGTAGGTAGCAGGCATCCCTGGGAGTGCCAGGGCCTGACAGCCTCCTGGACTTGCCCGGACCCCATCCCGCCCCCACCTCCAGGCTGGAAGCTGTGGGCTGGACTCAGATTAGGAGAGATCGGTTATAATCAGATATGACACTTGTCAAACCCACTATGAAACTCTGATGTAGTTTTAGCTGCAGGGTTTTTTGTGGGGAAAAATGTTAACTTGTTTATAGACTGATCTGTTTCAGCATCGGTGACAACAAAGAGATATGGATTTAAAAGGGTCTCCCTTTGAAAGGACCCCCAGATGCTAGGAGAATGGGAAACTGCTGCTCTTCCACCCTGGGCAGCCTCTTTTCTAAGAAACGAGGGACCTGCTGCATCTTTTCATCGGGAGGACAATTCCAGGATGGGGCCCTCGGATTGGGAAAGAGAAGGCTCTTGGTCTAGGGCCTCCGAAGGTGGGATGGGCCTTCAGATGACTTTTCTCCAACTTCCACTCAAACCTGGACACCAGCCCCCAGGGCAGAGCAGCACCATCGGCAGGACACAGGGTCAGGGCAGAGGCCCCTCCACCAGGCTCCATGCCCGCCCTCCAGCCCCTCCAGCCGCCCTCACCCTTCTCCTTGACCAGGGCCTCCAGCTCCTCCTTGATGCTCTCATGCCAGCGGGTGATGTCCACGTGCAGGGAGTAGTCGCAGCAGGCCGCGCTGTCCGCCCGCTCCCGCCATTGCTCGTAGGCTGCCAGCAGGCTCACACCCGCGTCGGGGAAGACGTGGTCCACTGTGAAGGCAGCATGGTCAGCAGCTTCCCCCACCGGTCCCTGGTTCCCACCTCTGCCTCCTCCATGGAAGATTCTGTTTCATGTTCCCAAGAGACCAGAGGACCATTTGAGGGAGACACAGCAGAGGCCACCGGCCCCTGAGAGAGGATGATGCTGCCACGAACCTGTTCTATCGCTTTGTTCAAAGAGGAACCTTCTGTCCCAAGTCCCCCAGCCACCCTCTGAGCACAGAAGGGAGAGGGGAGAGAGGAAGAGCCCCACTCCAAACCATCCCCACTCCCACATTGCACTTGGAGGAGCACGGGAGGTCAGGGCTTTGCCCTGCCTCCAGCTCCTGTCTCAGCCTGGGTGAGGCACCCCCAGGGCCAGGCTGGGCCAGTGCACTGTCCAAAGTGCTGGGCCCCGCCTCTGGGTGCCTTCCTAGAACAGTGGGAGCTGGGCTGGTTTCCCGAGTGCCCCACAAGGCTTGAAAGGGGCCATCCTGCCCCCTGCACACAGCCAACATGCTGCTGCCCCATGAACCACATACCCAAGGCCCAAACGCTGCTCATTGGCTTCTCCTGGTGCAGCCAGAGACAGCTCCAAGCCAGGTGGTCTGACAGGAGGGCGCACCCACCAGGGATGCCTTCCTCCAGCACAGCCCTCCCTTGGGCCCCTACGCATCCCAACAGGATGAAGAGGGCACCCACCCTCCCTGCAGCCACCCACAGTGCCAGCCTGGGCCTGCAGGCCGAGGAAGACAGAAGCAGGACAGAGACCAGCCTCGTGTCTGTGGTGTTTCTCTGTCTTCACGGGGGCCCACAGCTGGCCAGGTGCCTTGGCACTGGCACGAAGCAGGTGGTCTCCACTGTGCAGACGTCCTGACCAGCTTGGGCTGCCCCCTGAAGGGCGTGAGCAGTGGCCAGTCTCCTCAGACTGCAAGGTGGGCTGCTGCTGGTTTTTCCTCCCTTTGTAGCTGAGTAAACCAAACCAAGCTGTGATCTGGTAATGGCTAAATGTCCCCACGAGGTGTCTCAGGGTCCTCAGAGCTGCCCTCCCCAGAGTGCCAGGGACACAAGGCAACTTAGGTGCATTAACTTACACATGCCTCACAAGCTCATGAGGCCAGTGTTCTGTTGTACAGATCAACAAAGTGTGACTTATATAAGCCAGCTGAGTTATCTGGAGTCACCCAGCTAGAAAACCGTAGAACCAGGTTCAGCTATAGGCTCCTCAGACCCATTCTCAACCACAGCAGTGATGTCTGCTCCAGACGCATGCAGCGGAGTGAATGGCACCCAAGGTCACACAGCGCGGTCAAGGTCTAGGCTCTGGGGCCTCGTCCTGGCTCCTGAGCTCACCACGAGCTCATGGTGGGCAGGCAGACTCCCCTCACCCGCCTGTTAAACTAGGCTTAGCTGAGCCCAGTCGGGCTGAGCTCAGAGGGTTTTAGGAGGAGAGCATGTGAGCCGATGGGTGTCAGGAGAGAGCCCGTGCCGGGCATGCAGCCAACACTACAGAAATAGTAACTCTGGTTATTTTTTGATGGAATAATAATGAGCATTGCTTTTATCTTTTTCTAAAAATACAGTCTCCATCCTTAACTCTTCTTGACATGAGCAAGAACCTTCCAGATGTCAAGCTTCCGAGGCGTGTGGCTCAAGGTCAGCATGTATCTGGCATTTCAGAAAGCATGACCCCTCCCCTCGCCCAAGGCATTTGAGTTTTCCAAACCCCAGCTCTGGGCCGGCTACTAGTACCCAGGAAAGAACAAGTGGACACACATCAGTCACTGATTTCCAGCCCTGAACTCCCAGGAGCATTCCAGAGCTGGCCACGCAGAAACACCCAAAGCGAGACACAGGGATAAGAAAGGCACTCTAGGTTCTCAGACAGATGCAATAAAGGCAGACAGCTGAGAAAGGCACCTTTAGGCGACACGCCTCCTCCCACACACACCCGGCCAGAGGGAGGGGCGGCAGACGCTGGCTGCCCCCTGTAGAGGGGGAGCCCCAGACACTCACAGATCATGGTGGTTCCTCCTGCTAGCGCTGCCTTGGTGCCCTGACAGAAGTCATCAGCCGGGGTCATGCCCAGGACGGGCATCTGCAGCCTTGTGTGGACGTCAACACCACCGGGAAGGACCATCAGGCCGTGGGCGTCAATGGTCTTGATGCCCCCAGGGACGATGAGGTTTTCTCCAATTTGTCTGAAAACAGCAGAGATTTCACTGGTTACAGGGGGCCCAGGTCAGAGCCCAGATGGGCTCCCAGCAACGCAGCAGAGCTAAAGCGTTTACGTGAGCTCCAGACCCCAAGGAAAAGGCCAGCACGGCTGGCCACTCACTGGACTAGCTCCTCAGGAGTGCCAGGGAGCAAAGCATCCCTCGGCGCAGCTCAGGACGGTCACTGCAGGGTCCAGCCTCACGCAGACGCCACGCCCTGTGGTTTTCCACTCAGGTCCCTGGTTGCTACTTTTTTACTAGAGGTGGGAGCGGCTTGACAGAAGCAGGTGCACTAATAGGTGTGGGCACCAGTATTCAGGAAGCACCTGCTGTGAGCCAGGCATGGTACTAAGTGCCATGATGAACAAAGAAACACAGAAGCTGGTGTCCTCCTTTCACCCTACAGCCACCCGACATGCCTCTGCCCTCCCCAAAGGCCGGGGCTCTGACAGTGGCCACCAGCTTACTGCTGCCAAGGATGGGTTTGGAAAAGAAACCTCTCCCATGGATTTCACCCAAAAGTCAATGCCTGAATACCACGTGACCAGTGTGTACACAAGAGCTGGGAATGTATTTTCACCTGCCTGGATACCACGTGACCAGTGTGTGCACACGAGCTGGGAACTATTTTCAACTGCCTGGACACCACGTGACCAGTGTGTACACAAGAGCTGGGAACTATTTTCAACTGCCTGGATACCACGTGGCCAGTGTGTACACAAGAGCTGGGAATGTATTTTCACCTGCCTGGATACCACGTGACCAGCGTGTACACAAGAGCTGGGAATGTATTTTCACCTGCCTGGATACCACGTGACCAGTGTGTGCACACGAGCTGGGAACGTATTTTCATTTTCGGCAGAAACTTACTTTATCAAGCCGTCTTCCACGTGCACATCAGCGTAAAAGGACTGGTCGTCATTCACGATCCTCCCACCTCTGATCAGAAGGCGGTCACTCTATTGGGAACGACAAAGGGTAATTCTTCTCCAAACTGAGTTACTCAGTAACACCCTTGGTGCAACTCCTTCCTCTGAAATTATGATTGAAACATTCAGGCAAAATTTCTAGACGTAAAAACGAGCACAAAAGCCTGCAGCGGTTTACTATTCCCGAAGAAGCGGCACCAGGAACTCGAAAACAGTTCCTCCTGGAAGCGCCACGCACGCCGCAGAGCTGCTGCTCAGGCCTCACTGAGGGCAAAGCCTGTGCTGGTGAAAGTGTGGCAGTGCCACAGGTCATATTTGCATCTTCTAATTTACCACTGGTTAAGGAGCCCCAGCCTGAGGTGGGAGGAGAACGCTGTCTCACGGCCTCCTGTGCAGCCTCAGGGATCCTGCTCTCCTCCACCGTCTTCCACCCACACGGAGGAGGCTGGGAGCTGACGGAGCTGGACTTTGGTTCCACCCAAACACTGCAGACCCGTGATGGTGCCAGGAGACGGAGGCAGAGCAGTGCCCCCACAGGCATGGTCCCCACCTGAGGAGACTACCTCCCACTGAGGGGAGACCAACGGCAGCAAAAACACATGTGCACAGATCGTCACAGACATGACAAATGCACAGAGCACAGTGAGGGCGCCATGGTAGGGCCATGAAAGAGGGGCTGCGAGAAGGACCTCTGGGGCCGGGGTGGCTGATACAGGGGCAAGGCGGACATGGCGAGCGTTCCAGCCAGGAGGCAGCCTGGCCCTAGGGCAGGAAAGGGCTTGAGCTGCCATCAGCAGACCTGGGAGGAGGCCGAGGGCTGGAACCCTCTGGTGGGGTGGTGGTGCCAGAGGCAGGTCGGTGCCCAGAGCTTGGCAGGGGCAGGATATGTAGGCCTGAGGACTCCATGCCTGCTCCCTGACTGGGGGCCTTAAGCAGGTTTCAATCCTGGCTTGATGTTTTTAAGAGATCACCTTGGCTGCCGTGTTAGAAAGTAGATTGTGACGTGTAACAGTGGAAGCGGGATCGTTGCTGGGGTGATTTCTGAGTGAGATGAGGGGCTCTGGGACAGGACTATGGGAAAGGACGGGAGGAGAGTGGATTCCAGAGAGGCTGGGAGTCAGGAGGGCAGGACTTGCTGACCAAGAGGCCATGGGGGTGATGGGGAAGAGATGGGGTGACCTCAGGTTCCAGTGCAGCTCGGACGCACTCCCAGTGGGACACAGAGCGTCAGGCTGGTGAGGCCGGCTCTTTGTGGGTCAGCCCTGGCAGCACAGCCCTGGCATTAGGGATTGACTCCAGTGCTTGGCAGTCATAAATCCACTTCTAAGAATCCTACCAGATGGCCGGGAAGCCGAAGATTAGGCAGAAAGTGGGATGTCACTGATGGGACTCTGCGTGACCATCAGAGGTGAAGATCTGACCTCAGTGCAGAATGGGGGAGAGAAACACAAAAAAGGAGTGAAAGGAGGTGGAGAAGGACGCATGCACAGGCTGGACTCGGCAGCGCTTTTCCCTCCACTGTCTCGTGTGCGCCTCAGCACGCCCTACAACTGACCAGGCAGGACTGACCGTCTGCATTTAGCAGAGAGGTCCAGCCTCCTGCTCTGGGTTTCCAGGGCCCACCCATAGGTGGCCAGGGCCCTAGCCCGGGGCTGCAGCCTTCACACACCGTCAGTCTGAAGCCAAGAGCATTAAACTGAAACACACAATTCGTAAAACTCTCAGAATGAGAAGTTCATTATCTAGGAACTCCATTACAAGATTCACTGCTGACATCTAACTGCGGGGCTGTATTTTCAGGATCCCAGTGACTTGTCAACCACTACCCCATAGTCTACAAACGGTTGGCAGAGTATGCCACAGGCCAGACCCAACCCTCTACCTGTCTTCATACAGCCCTAGGCTAAGAATGGTTCTTGTATATTCACTGAAAACAATAAGAGTATATCATGATTCAAAAATTCTATGAAGTTCACACTGCAGCATAAAGTTTTGTTGGAACACAGTGGTGCCCACTGACTTCCTAAATGTCCAGGACTGCTTTCCTGGCAGGGCCAAGCAGCCGCGACAGGAACAGCGTGGTCCACAAAGCTGACAACATTTACTCTCGGGCCGGTTGTGGAAGAAGTTTTAGACCCTTGGTCTACAGAGCTGTCTGTTCCCGGCCGCGGCACCTCTCCTCCTCCTGCCCAGTCCCAGCTGAGCGCCAGGCTCAGCCCTGACCCGGCACCACCATGCATTTGCAGAGCCTCTGTGGCCGCATCAGGCCCTGGCTGCCTTCCCGGCGCTGTCCCTCCTCTTCACTTTCCACTCCTCCCAGGGGACCCATGCATTTTCAAGGAAGCCCTAGAAAACGCAACCGGGCAGAGGGAGGCTTGAGGAGACGTGTGGTCTGGGCTCTCTGCTCATAGGTACCCAAGTGTTCAGGCACCCGCACTGAGACTGGGTTTGGAACCCAGAGGAGACGCAGCTAGGGCCATGCTCTTCTTACTGCACTCATCCAGATGAAGGTGAAAGTTCCCGGGAAGCAGCTGCCCCTCTGCACTGACATGGTTGCCTGACCTGCCCTGGGAAGGGGTCCTCCTGCCACCCCCAAACTCAACCCCCACGTGCCAGCTGGCTGGCAAGACCTCCTGCATCAAGACCAGACCCAGTGGGGCAGAACCCTCTGGAGGCAGCAGCCCCTCCCGTCTGGAGAGGGGAGGGCTCCTTCCTTGCTCAGCGTCTCGGGGAGTGGAGCCCACAGCCCACGGCTCGAGCTAATGCCAGAGGTCAGACCCCACGGCCCTCCCGCCGAGGCCAAGTCCAGAGTCGGGTCTGGGACCCCATGGACTCCCCCGCCCAGGTCCTGCCGGTCCCGAAGCCTCCTTCCTCCCACCCCCATCTCCCGCCGCCCGAGTGGGGAGGCTTTGTTTCTGGCAGAGCGGGACCTCCCGCGCCGGTGCGTGTGGGTGTTGGGGAGGGGTCTCTGCTCTCGAAGGTTCAGGGGCTGCCGGGGCTCCCGGCCAGTGGCCCTTGACCGCTCGCTTTCCTTGGAGTCGCTGAACCCAGGTTAGTGGAAGGGTTTGGGGCCACCAGGGACTCCGGCCAGAGCGGCTGGGGCTAAATCGCTTTGTCTCGGACAAAGAGCTCCCGACGCGGCGCCAGTGCGTCCAAGGGGCGGGCGGCCCAGGGGCTGCGCCGGGAACGGCATCTCCCCGCGCCCCGGACCAGCCCGGGCCAACAAAGGGCCACGTCCGCCCGCCTCGCCCACCCGACCGCCGCGGGAGGAAGGAGCCTCTAGCGCTCTGAGGGACAGGCCGCCCGGCCCCAGATTCTCCCCGGGCGCAGCCGAGGCTCCCGGAAGCCGGCAGGGCCGGGCCGGGCCTGGGCGCCCCGCTCCGTAAGGGGGTCTGCGCGGCGCTCGTGGGGACTCTCGAACCCTGGGGCGCGAAGGAGCTGGGCAGGGAAGGGCGGGAGCCGGGACAGGGGCCAGACGCAAAGGCAGGGACCCCCCCACGCACAAGGCCAGGAGGGTCCGCCCCGCATCCAGGCCCCACTCCGGGCGGCGGGCAGGGGGCGCCGGGCGAAGCGGGGCCGGGCTCACCGTGATCCGGGGGATGCTTTTCTTGCCCTGGAAGGACATCCTGCTCCTGGGGGTCTCTGGCAGGGGCAGCACGAGCGGGGGCGGGCGGGGGGACGCGTGAGCCGGGATGCGTGCGTGGGGGCGGCGGGAGACAGACTGCGAGCGCGCGGGGCCGCACGGCTCCGTTCCGGTCCCGCCCCCGCTGGGCCCCGTCCCCACCCCGGCTCCGCCCCTGGCATGCCCCGCTCCCGATAGGACCTGCCCCCGACAGGCCACGCCCCAACCCGGGCCCCGCCCCAGCCCGCCCATCAGTCCCGCCCCCGCCCTCAGCCCCTCCTTCGCTTTAAAGCCCCCCACGCTGCGGCGGCCGCAGGGTCTGATCTCTGCACCCCGGGCCCCCGCGCGGACCTGCAGACGAGCGCTGGGTGGGAGTTTTAACCTGCTCCGGCTGATGCGTGCGGAGTTTGCACCCCGGGGAGACGAGGGAGAGAGTCCGGCCACGTCCTGCCAGGCCCCGCTCGCGCCCCCGCTGCCCTCCAGCACGAAACCCAGGTCCCGGGAGACGCAAGGCGCCCAAGGCCCCGGGATTCCGAGCCAGTCAACCCCGGGCTGCGACGCTCTGGGAGCTGCACCCGTGCAGGAAGGCGCCTTGGCCAAAGTCAGCTCCTTCGCAGATGACCCAGGCTGTGACCCCGCGAGGCTGTTCCGCGCTGGCCGCGAGAGACACAGGGCAGGAGGAGGAGCGCGAGTAGGAGACACACAGAGACAGCGAGACAGAAAGAGGCGCTCGTCCTCCCCAGGGACCGAGACGCGGTGGCAGGCGGGACCTCGGGGTGGGGGTGGTCGCAGGACCCAGAGGGCTCAGGACCTTTACGGATAGGGAGGCCCCCGCAGGGGGGAGCAGGGGAGCCCCACGCCCGGCGTCCTCCGGGTGCGAGGGTCTCGGGGAGTCTGGGCCCCGGCCCACGGCCTCTGTCCCGCAGTCACTACCTGCTGGGGGTCCCGGGCCTGGGCCAAGCCGGGCTGCCCTCGGGGACTTGCTGCGGCCGTTGAGGGGTCTCCGCAGTGCTGGCCCGACTGCTCCGAGTCTCCGCGCGCCCCGCAGACTCGCCTCCCAACCTGAGGGCCTGGGCGGCCGCCGCCCAGGGCGTCCAGCGGCAGCGTCTTGCTCTCGAAGGCGTCGTCCACGCAGCGGAACACACAGCCAAGCTTGCGCCGGGCCAGAGGCCTCGCGGGCTCCTGAGGCTGCCGCGCGGTCATGGCAGGAGCAGGCGACAGGATCCGGTCTCGGAGCCTCCTGTAGCGAGGTCTGCGTGGCAGGTGCACTGGGCGGACCTGGCGGCCGCGCCCTCGCCCCGCCTCTTGCTGCCCGGCCGCGCTGCGCAGAGCTGGCGCTGTCCACGTAGTGGGTACTGAACGCCCCATTCTGGCCCCTGGGTTAGTCTCGGCCACGCGCGGCTGCTCACCCTCAGGACGCGCTGGACGCTGGAAAGGCCAGGCAGGGAGCGCGCACTGGAGAAACCGCTATGGGAATCCCGGCCACATTTCCAGGCCCTTTGGGCCGTCCCACACCAGACAAGAAGGCCCTGACTCCGAAACCCTGGGCGAGTGTGGAGGGCGCGCGGGGTGGGGTGTACCTGTCCACGCAAACTGCTGCTGATCTCCCTTAAAACCGAGTTAGAGGCTTGGGGCGAGACAGGAGTAATGGGGCGATGCTGTCACTCCATCTGTCACTCTACCCAGCCTGCAGGGGCTGAATTTGAACCCAGAGACTTCCGGCCTTTGCGTTGTTAGCGCAGTCCGCATTTCAAAGTCACCATGACCTTGAGTACTGGCGGGGCCTGAGCCAGCAGAGCTAGGTCCAGCAGCTTCCCACCCCCTCATCCTCCTCTGGCTCCCCCTCCCCTAAATGATTAATGCAATGTCTGTTACTCACCTGTGTGGGACCGTCCACGGCAAACATCACCAACCGTTCTTATGCACGTGCAGAAGTTCCGTCCCTTTCCTAATTGTTTGATCTCTTCCATGGTTCACATTTGACCAACAGCCACAGGAGGGAGCCTCCCAGGTGGTCCACTGGATTCAGGTGCTGCCAGACACCCCTGACTGCAGAGCTTGCCCTCCAGGTGATCTCGCAGGTGAGACCTGGGGCTTTCCTGCACAGTGGGCGGAAGGTGCAGACCCCGTTTCTGGTGTGCAGAGGCACTGTTCAGAGAATGAACTCAGAAGTGCAGAAATGGCTCATACGGCTTTCAGTTCAAACTTTAATACCTTTGAGGGGACTTTAATCATCTAAGATTTAAAACATTTTTTATTAAAACTGTACAATAATTTACAAATGAGTAAAAAATTCTCTGGTATATATCATAGGAATCACAATACAAAAATATTTGTAAAATCTTGTAGATCACCATACAAACCTATGTTAGGCCTGTGAATACTGCTTAGCACGGAACAGAATGTCACGTGGTTAGAGGGTGACTATGAAGGGAGTGCCTGGGAGAATACACACACTACCCGGCATGCTGCCGTAAGAAAACAGGCCCGGTTAGTTTTTGCATAAATTTACAATAAAGCTTTTTAAAAAATATACAGTAAACAAATATATGATTTGATACCTATATTCACAATATAAGTTTCCTGAGCCTAAACTTAATTCCATTACTGTGATAAACCACACACTCTCTCTCAGGGTTTCAAGGATGGGATGACAGTGAGTTGGCGAATGCGTCAGTGCCTCCAAACCCACACTTGGGCACTCTCTTCTTTTCGACTTCTAGTGTCGGTGTTCACAAGCCCGGTAAGGCACTCGGGGTATCCTGAAGGCTACAGATTCTGCAACGGCAGAGACTTTAAGGAACAGCCATAGTCCTTCTCCAGCTCAAAATCTGGACCATGGGCACAAGGTAAACAACACACTGGTGTCAACAGAGGAATCTGCCATTTATGTGGATTTTTACTTTAGACAAACTAAAGTATCTATGTTGTTCTGTGTGTTGAACACAGAGTGTGATGATGTTAATACAATATAATGTAAATGTTGATGTCCTAGTTACACAGTAATCGTTTCTGGCAACATTTCAGGGTCCTTCCTCTTGCCTTATTAGGGGGTGATGCATTTATACAGACTTCCCCTGTTAGAAGAGCTAGCAGTAAGACAGCCCAAGTACCTGGAGGAAATTCACTGTAGCCCATTGGTTTGGAAAAGAAGGTACGGCCTGCAATTTAGAAATGCACCTTATTTTTAAATACTTGAATTCTGCTGCTGTTCACTGGACCAGGAGGAGTCAATGATAAATGCTCATATTTACCTTTTTGGGGGCAAAAACCCAGTTCTGAAATGCTGGATATTGTAATCAGATGTAAAGAAGGTGCCTATGATAGACGAGTGAAAACAATGATATCTAAGGAGAGGAACTGATGCTCCAATTAGATGTGTGCTTTCAGGAATGGGGCAGAGACGCAATGCAGTTTGGATGTTATTCAGCACATTCCTTGCATCTTCTCCCTTTCCTATATACATACTTTTTACATATAAACAATTACAACTTCACAAGAATTTGGTACATATTTACATGCTTCTCTTTGCTGTATAGTTTGCCTTATTATTATTACAGAACTGTGATTAAGAATGTCTGTGGTGGATAGAGGTGTATGAAGTGCTCCAGACATATATACAACATGCTAAACCATGATGACCCAAATAAACATGAGGGATGTGAATCTGGGAATCTGAGTTTCACTGCACATCTTTCTATCCGAAACAGCTGGCCCATGCAGCTGTTGTTCCCATGCAGGTACACACTGGGACCATGCCAGGAGCTCTCCCAGAGGAGGCCAGACTGGCAGGGAGCCAGGTAGAGTTACAACGTATTTCTGGATGCCTGCATCGTAGAGTCCATCGGACTTCAACCCAGCGGTTCACCCATAGCGCCACGGCAGCTTTCATTAACACAAGGCTATTGTGTGCCATTCAGTTCTGAGTATAATAAATGTATCAAGAAGATGCAGTCATTAAAATGAGACAAAACTATGCACAGAGGACTAAACAAGATTTCCAACTTGAGACGCAAACCCCGAGGTCAGGCTCAGCTAGAGACACTGAACTAGCCCAGTATCTTGCCAAGTAAATCAGGAACTGTGGCTTGAATGACAACAGAAACGGATGGGTCTTTCTTGGACAAGTGCTGATTAATAGTGCATTTTCCAGCAGAAATCCTGCAGCCACCAAAGAAAAAGCATATCTGTCTGATACTATTAGCTTTTCCCTGATTTCAACCTAGGGAGGCATGCCTGGTCTGCAGCCACTATGTCATCTGCCCCAAAGTCAGACATTCTTCTGACACAAATATAAAATGAACCTAATACTTCCAGACAACCCAGTCCTCCCTACAGCAGCTGAGTCGCTTCTTTTATACAGCGCTGCATGTTACATTTGCATCTGGCTGCACATCTAACTGCCTCAACTTCTAGGTGCCTCAAAATGGCTAAATCCCACGAATTGCTCTTCTGGTTGAGTGAAAACATGCACAAACGCATGCATGTGCACACAAGTGAGCGTGCACACACACACCTCCTGTCAATTCAGCTCTGAGAGCAATAACCTTAGACCACCAAGGGTGGGAGGACACAGAAGTTCCATCTGCAGCCAGTCAAGCTCCATCCACAGGCTGGACGAAGCTCCCGGGCTGTGGCCTGGGTCTCCCAGCAGGAATAGAAATCACACCTAACGTTGCCTTCAGCAGTGCACTGCTTCCTCTCTGAAAAAGAGTGGAGAAAACGCCATTTAGTGTGACGACCTGGGGAATGTGGGCACCACAGGTCAGCACTCAAGGCAGCTGGGTCCTTGACCAGGCACTGGCTCTGCACAGGATGGTCATTGAGCCAATGGCAGGCACTGCCCTAACGGGTCCAGCACCAGCTACAGCGCCATGTCCTGAGCCTCCAGCCCAGGAGACGCACCCGGCACCCACCGAAGCCCACACTCTCAGGAAGATGAGTCCATGCTCCCCACAAAGCCCCCACAGAAGTGACCTTGGATCTTTCTGTGTCTGGGCCAGTGGCCCGGTTTCTACCCAACCTCCCTCATTACTTAGAAAGTGGGCCTCTGATACGTTCAAATTTTTTTATTACCTTTCAATTTTTTAATGTTTTTGAAGAAGTTATGAAGGATCTGCTTTTCACAAGGGCGGGCCCCGGATCAGTCCCTGGGGCACGGCAGTGTTGGGTGGGAGGATGCGTGGGCTGAGGGCGGGAGTGAGGGCATGCTGGGACAGAGGCGGAGGGCCCGGCAGTAGAGTAACCACGGTTTTCTAATCTAGGAGAGGTCTGAAGAGCTTTTTGGTTTTTGATTTTTTAACCTAACTTCTAAGTAAGAAGATATTACCTCAAACAGAATGAAAAATAAATGTAGTCAAAAGACGTACATGTTTACTTCTTCTCGTATTAAGCATTACAGTTGAAATCTCTGTTGCAGTTAACATAGTACCTTGTTCTTTGTGCCTTTAATCGGGTTCATTTCTAAATAGGTTGTCGTGGAACCGTCAATCTCTAGAAGGTACAGGAGGAAGGGGACCCGCCAGTCCAGCCCTCATATTTTACAGATGGAAAAGGTGAAGCCCCGTGTAAAATAGGGATTTCCCTCGGTGACACTTCCAGGTTGAGCAGGGCTGGGGATCTGGACATCTACCCAGAAACACTCCCACGCCGTCAGTGCCTCTCTGAATTATGTGATCAACTGCCTGGGATATGAACTAGGCACATGCAAATAGAGAACAGAGGTCTTGTTGAAAATATTAGTCTGAATTTTAAAAACTCACACCCCACACTGAAGGAACAAGACCAGAGCACTTGGTTTCCTGTGGTCACTCGATCCCTCTCCATTGTCAACACACTCCACTCACTGCCCTATTTCCAGAACAGGAGACTTTCTGCCCCATCCATGGCTGCAACATGCCACTCACACACACACACTGCGTGTGCATGTACACACAATGCACAATACACATAACTGCACATGTGCACACAGCACATACACACTGCACATGCATGTACACACAATACACTACACATACATGCCCACACAACATGCACACATGCACTGTACATGTGTACGCACAATGCAAAATACACATACATGCACGCGCACATGCAATGCACAACACACATACACATACATGCACATGCCCAAAGACACCACTCACACACAGCACACACACATGCACACAATATATACACACATGCATATATGACACACCACTCACAGCACATGCATACACACACTACACACACACACACACACACACACACAGAGTTCTGCTTCCAGGTTTGCAGTCTTCCCAAATCCCTTCTGCCCCACCCCGTCTGTTCCGTCTCTTCTAGGGGATGTGGTCTTCTCCCTCCCACCCTCCCTCCCCTTTCTGGCCTCTGTCCCTCACAGTCAGCTGAGGATCTTATCCAAACCGGAGCCATGTCAGGCACAGGACAGGTGGGAGGCGGCCACCCACGGGTCTGGCCTTGGTCTCTGTGGCTCCATGGGGCTCAATGCCCCCATGCAAGCTCTGGCACCCCAAAGTCCTCACTCAAGAGTGTCTCTGTGGACGGGCCTGAGGCTGCAGAAGCACCTGCTTGCAAGGGTGGCCATTGGCTGGCATCTGGGAACTTAGCTTCAAAGCATTCCTTTAGCGAGGAGGTTCCTGCCTAGACTGTTTGTGCAAACAATGTGATTCATGGCAGACACCGGCCTTTCGAGGGCCTGGCATGTTAGTGGGCAGGGGGCGCACAACTGAGTAGCCCCCAAATCAAAACCATGAATTTTGGGTCTTAGCTGGAATTCCCTGAACAGAAACACTGCATATGTGGGGCTGTGTGTTGCTGCTGGAGGGAGTGTGTGCCCCATGTGCACCTCGCAGGGGGAAGAGTATGGGAGGGGAGAGAGCACAGGAAGTCTGCTCACAGGTCTGTCCAGGCTGTGCCTGTGAACTCTTCCCTTGCAGATCCAGCCATGCCTCCTGATTATAGGGCTGCGATAATGGTCTGGCTGTGCCATGGCGTGGCCGTTGTGGTGTGACCCTGCCGTGGCGTGACCCTGCCGTGGTGCGGCCCTGCCATGGCGTGACCCTGCTGTGGTGCGGCCCTGCCGTGGCGTGACCCTGCTGTGGTGCGGCCCTGCCGTGGCGTGGCCCTGCCGTGGCGTGACCCTGCTGTGGTGCGACCCTGCCGTGGCGTGACCCTGCTGTGGTGTGACTGTGTGCTAAGTCCTGTGAATCCTAGCGAGTTCCCAGACATGCAGGTGGTCTCGGGGACCCCCAGAACATCTGCTTCCACTGTTGCCTGGAAGTGTGGGGGGTGGGGGGAACATGTGGCTGCGAATTGCCTTCAGGGAACGCGTTCTTTTACGTACTTGGCTATTCACATGGCAAATATTTACATGAGTGTATCAGTGCCACAGCAAGCGTTCCACGGGAGAAACCCAGGCAGTCCTCATCCCAAGAGCTCCCAGTTCTCAGGGAGGGGGCAGGAAAGTGCTGCTCAGGTGGCTGAGCTTCGAGTGACAGGAGAGAGGTAGGATGTGGGGAGCTCAGGCACGGTGCAGGTGGAGCCCCAACCAGCTCAGAGCCCAGGGAGCCCAAAAGTCCCATCGACAAATACAGCCCCATGGCCGTGCATAATGCTGGGGGAGGATGAGCACCGAGGGCCCCTGCTCTTCACGCTGGAGGGGAAAGCCTGGGTAATTTTATCTTGGGCTGCAACAAGGATAGCTGATGAAGTACAGAAACAAGTTGACAACCACAATCATGAACTTGGCTCATTGGGCAGTGCCAAGAGTGGCAGCAGGGACAGGAGATGGCAGCATGCCTGGGGCACCACCAAAGGCTGACACAGGGCATTTCCACAGGTCAGGGCCCCCAGTCCCACAGGCACGAAGGCACCAGAACCTCGCTAAAAGCCGCAGAGGCAGAACCCTCATCAATAACACCACGGGTACCACGTGCAGACGGAGTCGTACATATGGATCAGGAAACAGCATTCTGATTGATGTCAAAACAGAGCCCAAGGAACAAGCCCCTGACGTCTGTGTGTGTGCTGGAAATTTCCACTGGGATCTCAACTGTTTGGAAACATAACACAGTTGGCAAGAAAGACACGAACCTTCCTGGGGTCCGGAACTCTGCCTGCTTCAGAATCATCAGATGATGAACGCCACTAGAAGGCTCAGGACCTACAGCCTCAGTTTCCAAAAATGTGCATGAGACAAGCAACCCCAGGGTTCTCACACAGGGTGAGCCGCTTGGGAGGGGGTGAGACCCTGCAGTCTGGATCCTTGCTCTTCCCCAACACTGCCCCACAAATACACAGATTCCCAGCTGATAGGACATGGAGCGAGGGCTGAGCACAAGACCTTTCCCTATATGCACTTTTGTCTGAGAAACTTTAGCCAAACATTTTCAAACCAAACAAATGGCAACCACTAACTCTGCTCACAGTCAAGGTATTTTTTTCTCGAAGCTCTGATTTGGGGAAAATATGAAATAGACCTTACCCAGACACAGGCTTAGCCTCCTCCTCCCTCTTCCTCCTCTACCCCCTTCATGGGGTCTCTCTCAACCCTAGAGAGGGGACCAGTGCTGTTATCTACTCCCTGTCTGCCCAGGGCCGCCTCTGAGGTCATCCTCTCCCCAGCCACCACGGAGGAGCCCCATGTGGCTTACACGGATGCTGGGATGGTCCTCCCATCCTGGGGCAGTCCTCAGGCACGTGGTGCTCTGCTCTGGGTCACCCTCCTACTGATTTTGGCTCTACAGCTCCCTAATAAATAATAGTGGCAGAAGCCACTTTAATGGTGCAGGTGGCAGGTGGGACAGTGAAGTGGGTGCACAGGAGCAGGTGCACACACACAACCAAATGCACAGTGTGCACACACACGCACACTACCCAGGGCACAGGAGCAGGTGCACACACACAACCAAATGCACAGTGTGCACACACACGCACACTACCCAGGGCACAGGAGCAGGTGCACACACACAACCAAATGCACAGTGTGCATACACATGCACACTACCCAGTGCACAGGAGCAGGTGCACACACACACACACACACACAGTACCCAGGGCACAGGAGCAAGTGTATACACACCACGACCAAATGCACTGTGTGGACACACACGCGCACACTACCCATGGCACAGAAGCAAGTGTATACACACCACGACCAAATGCACAGTGTGCACACACACGCACACTCCCCAAGGCATAGGAGCAGGTGCACACACACACTATCCAGGGCACAGGAGCAGGTGCACACACACAACCAAATGCACAGTGTGCACACACACGCACACTCCCCAAGGCACAGGAGCAGGTGCACACACACCACGACCAAATGCACAGTGTGCGCACACACACACACACACACACTACCCAGGACACAGGAGAAAGTGTATACACACCACGACCAAATGCACAGGCACACTCCCCCCACACGCTGGCATGTGTACACACACCCCTGCGCACACTTTCTGCCTGTTCTCCCCTGGTTTCATTGTCTATCTGGTGGTGGCAGCTGTTCTCATAGGCCTCCACAGCGATGCCCAGCTACCCTTTCTGAAATCAGCTTCTCTAATAATGACATCCCTTATTAACGGCCCCATGGCCAGGCTAGTAAAAGGATCCATTATTGCTTTAACCAAGATGGCTGCATTATAGATTGCAAGACAGCTGGCCCGCAGGCTGTAAGCTGCTGGCTGAAAAGAACAAATTAGACAATAGAGCAATAAAGCAGGGAGGGGGACTCATGGTTTCAAGTTGGTTGTTCAGTTTCTGAAATTTTGTGCAAATCACCCAGTAACATTTGAGAAACATCTTTGCCCTTGGTAAAAACAGAGAGATTCTAAACAAAGAGCAAGGAGAAATAGCTCCAAAGCCAGTAGGAACCAGAAAAGAGGTTGGCATCATCTCCCAAAGTTGAAGATTCCAACTCCTAATGTGACCCAGGAGTAGCCGCAGCACCAGCACATCAGGAGACCACAGGAATGTTCAAGCAGAACTTATAACAAGCAGAAGCCTGGAAATCACCAAATGTCCACCGGAGGGGAGGTAAAGCCCCAGCACGAGGTTGCAGGTTGGAGGGTGCACATGGCTGAATCCCTGCACAGTGATTCCAAGCACAAACACCCAAAAGATGCCTGTTAACAGAGATTTCAAACACAATTAAAGAGTCTGCCTTTTGGAAACGTGTCTGCCGCCGTGATCGTATAGTGGTTAGTACTCTGCGTTGTGGAAACGTGTCTGCTACAAAGCACTGCACAAAGCCCTCGTGGGGAGGGGATGGGATGGGCCACAAAGTCAGAGGTCAGTGTTTGTTTTGGGTGGCAAAGCCACAGATGTAATAATGAAGGGACAAAATGAGCAAGCAGGCTGCTGCAGACCAGCAGCAAGAGCGAGGCACACACCAGCACCAGGACCAAGGCCACGCAGTGCGCCAAGGAACATGAGGACAACACTGTGCTGAGGATGGGGGACCAGGCAGGATCTGCCAGCAGGGACCCTCCTGATGGTTCTGCCATGCAAATACAACGTGACCCCATGGCTGCCTGTGAGCTGGAGGCTGCACGGGAGCTGCTTCTGCCATCAAACCCACAGCTGGGCCCAGGGCGGAGCCCCTCCCGGTTCCCTCTTGGGGCTGGAGCCCTGGCTGATGAAGCTGCCCTAACAGGCAGTTGCTGGGGGGCAGATCCTGCAGGGAACATGGTGGGGCACCTGGAAGACTCCGCCCCCTGATCGGGGTCTGGCAGCCTCTGCTTCCAAGACAGACAGGCAGTGCCTGGGCAGTACTCAGGGAGGGGTGCTTCCCCCAGCTCAGCAACTGCCCTGGGAGGGGACAGCCCCAAAGGACTAATTGTTCACACTTGGGTGAGCTGTTTCTAAACACCTCACCTTTTATTTCTCTTTTTTTCTTTAACAATATAGACAAATTCAGTAAGAAAACAATTTCACTGGGCTATGATGCAGAGCATTACACATTTCTTTTAAGTGAAGCTTCCTACTCCATCACGCACGATGGCCACGAACTGTGGATACATCCTGAACAGAGGCAGCCTTTTAAAATCCCTGGATTTTAGGATGACCAAACAGACATCGTCTCCAGCAGCAGCATGGAGGGGGCAGTCTGTGACCCAGCTCAGAAGAGCAGGGCTGTTCATTGGCATTCAGGTGCCTGCTCTGCAGAAGCTGTAAATCTGAACCTGCTGACAGTTAATCAACACACCTCGAGCTTCCAGACCCTGAGCTGGCACAGGCCCAGGCCCTAGAGATCCAGCCCACCCTGGGGTCAAATGGGGACCAGACACGCTGGCTCTGCCGGCTCAAGGGACCCCACCAGCATCCCTGCTTTCCCATCTTGCGGTGGCAGAGTAAGGTGGACACCCCAGCCAGGAAGGCACTGACCACAGAGCCAAGCAGAAGGGACTTTAATAGCAAAAAGGAGGAGTTATTGACCATGGGGTGGAAGGAGACAAGGATGTTTTTGGGTGGACATTCACATGCAAAAAATGAACTTCAATCCATACTGAGCCCCATATGCAAAAATTAACTCAAAGTGAATCGCAGGTGTTTTAAATTTGACATAAAACCACAGATTCTAGAAGGAAATGGGAGAAAACGTTTGTGACTTTGAGTTAGGCAAGGTTTTCTTAGTTCTAACATCAAAAACCACAGTTCATTTTTTTAAAGTAGATAAATTAGACGTCATCAAAATTAAGAATGTCTGCTCTTTAAATGACACTCAAGGGAATGAAAAGACGAAAGACAGACTGGAAGAAATACTTTTCAATGGTGTATCTGATAATGGCACGTATCCAGAATAGAGGAAGGACCTCTCAACACTCAAGAATAACAAAGCAAATAACCCAATTCAAAAATGGGCAAATGATCTGAACAGATGTGTCACCAAAGAAGGTATACGGATGGAAAAGCCACACACAAAAAGACGCTCAACATCATTAGTCAGTAGCAAAATGCAAATGAAACTCCAAATAAGATGCCACTCCCCCTCTATTGGAAGAGACCAAATAAGGAGAACCAGCCTAACCTGTGAAGACACTGCGTGTGGGGCAACGGAAACCCTCCCAGCGCCGGTGGAAATGCAAAACAGAACAGCCACTCTGGACAACAGTCACTTATAAAAAGTAAGCATGCACTCACCATGTAATCCAGCAGACCCAATCCTAGGTATTTACCCAAGAGAAAGGAAGACTTGCTTTCATGAAAAAACCTGTCACATATTATAGCAGTTTTGTTCATATTTGCCCCAAACCGGAAACCACCCTGACATCCTTCAACAAGACCCTAGTGCACTGTGGTCCTTTTCCCCGAGGGGATTCTGCTCGGGAACAGAAGGGGAGCCCACGGAACCCACAGAGCCACACAGCACAGGAACCTTATGTGGGTTTTGCTGAACATAAATACAGCCAGATCCCCAAAGCTGCGCTATGTGACTCTATTTACCTGACGTGGAAGTGGCAAAACTGACACAATGAGAAACAGGTCAGAGCTGCCAGGAAGGGCCACTGCACAGGCAGCAGGAGGCAGCTCAGGGATGGGATGGTCTGTGTTGGGGCTGGGGTGGTGGATGCATGCGCTGTGCATGGGTCACAGCCCAGAAAGCCATCGCAGACACACCACACACACCACAAGCACACCAGAGACCACCACAGACACACCACACACCACCACAGACACACCACAAGCACACCAGAGACCACCACAGATGCACCAGAGACCACCACAGACGCACCAGAGACTACCACAGACGCACCACACACCACCACAGACACACCACACACCACCACAGACACACCACAAGGACACTAGAGACCACCAGACACACACCACACACCAACACATCACAGACACCACACACCACCACAAACACACCACACACCACCACAGACACACCACAGACCACCAGAGACATATCACCACAGACACACCACACACACCCCACCATGAACATACCACAGGCCACCACACACCACCACAAGCATACCATAGTCAATTGTACTACATGTAAACTTTTTCAAAAAGTCAATATGTGAAGAAACACGAATGAAATACCAGCTGTACAAAGGCACCTGGCTGCATTACAAATGAACAGTCCTAGGGAGGGTGGGTAAGAAGAGACCCCACCTGAGCTGTTTGGAAAACAGTGTTGTGTGTGGACACTGCGAGGCGGGGGGAAGAGGAACTGTGCTCCAGCTGGGGCATCTGTTTCCTACAGGGTCTGGGTTAGCAATCCTGAGTCAACAAGGGTGTATGCCAGGGCTGAACAGATGAGCAGGTACATCGCAGACAGCAAGCGCCAAGTATCTGCTACCGCCAATGTTACAAACAAGGAGAGGAGGATGGCTGGGAAGAACCACACACCATTAGCCTGGAATCGGAGGCATCGCTATGAACTTGTGGTTTTGTAACAGCATTAGATAGATAGGTGGGTAGATGATGAGAGAGAGGGAAGGAGAGGGAGGGAGAGGGAGGGAAGGAGAGGGAGGGAGAGGGAGGGAAGGAGAGGGAGGGAGAGGGAGAGAGGGAGGGAGAGAGAGGGAGGGAGAGGGAGGGAGGGAGAGAGAGGGAAGGAGAGGGAAGGAGAGGGAGGGAGAGGGAAGGAGAGGGAGGGAGGGAGGGAGGGAGGGAGGGAAGGAGAGAGAGGGAGGGAGGGAGGGAAGGAGAGAGAGGGAGGGAGGGAGGGAAGGAGAGAGAGGGAGGGAGGGAAGGAGAGAGTAGGAGGGAGGGAGGGAAGGAGAGAGTGGGAGGGAGGGAGGGAAGGAGAGAGTGGGAGGGAGGGAGGGAAGGAGAGAGTGGGAGGGAGGGAGGGAAGGAGAGAGTGGGAGGGAGGGAGGGAAGGAGAGAGTGGGAGGGAGGGAGGGAAGGAGAGAGTGGGAGGGAGGGAGGGAAGGAGAGAGTGGGAGGGAGGGAGGGAAGGAGAGAGTGGGAGGGAGGGAGGGAAGGAGAGAGTGGGAGGGAGGGAGGGAAGGAGAGAGGGAGGGCGGGAAACACAGGTGTGTGGGTGTGCACAGGTTGGTTTGCACATGTATTTCCAGGCTGTCTCTGAGAGAGCCTGGAAACTGTCACCCCAGTAGCAACAAGCACACCGCAGTCCAGAGACCTTGGTTTCTGAACACTGCTCTCCAACACAGAAGCCAGAACTCCTTGGGGAAGGGGTTTGGACCCCGCCTTGTGGGGACGGAGAGGAAGAGAGTGCTCTGCAGGGCACCGGCCTGGAGGAGTGCTGGAGGCTCTGCAGCAGCGTTTGGGTGAGGAGACATTAACAGCCTCGCTGGGCCATGACCCAGGGACAGACTGAACGGCCAGAAACATACAGTGCGATACCTAAGCAAAGAAATAGGAGAAAAGGGGCAGGTCTTCTCTATAGGAAAATTCTAACCAATGAAATAGAAGGAAGGGGGAGAGGACGTCCCCACAGGAAGACGTGCTGCAGGGAAGATCCACCAACAGGTGCGGAGATCCAGGCAATGTTCACGGAGAAACGTGGTCTTTTCAGTCTCGGCCAATCTCCCCCAATACACGCATATATTACAAAGGGCTCCTCAGTGGAGACCGTGGCAGACACCCCCTTAGCCAAGTGATCAAGGTTATGGCCTCAGTGATGAAACACACCCACCTCGGGCACCCTGGTGTGGTACTGAGGGTCCATCACTCCTGGGACATTCCCCCCAGATGCATCATCTCCAGGGAACCACAGGCCAGGCAGATCCCCCGAGGAACCTTCTACAAAATAACCGGCCAGTTCTTATCCAAGCATCAAGGCCAAGAGTGACGAGGAAGAACTAAAAAACTGTCACTGATGGCAGGCACTACAGAGACAGGATGAGCGAATGCAATGTGGGATCCTGGAACAGAAAGGAGCATTTGCCAGGAGGAAACCTGGTGAAACCAGAACCCAGGGTGTGGCTAAGTTTTGAAAACGTATCACGATTATTCAAGACAGGGACAGGCTGGGCGCAGTGGCTCATGCCTGTAACCCCAGTACTTTGGGAGGCCGAGGCAAGCGGATCACGAGGTCAGGAGTTCCAGACCATCCTGGCCAACATGGCGAAACCCTGTCTCTACTAAAAATACAAAAATTAGCTGAGTGTGGCGGTGCCGGCCTGTAATCCTGGCTACTTGGGAGGCTGAGGCAGGAGAATCGCTTGAACCAGGAGCAGGAGGAGGTTGCAGCGAGCCGAGATCACGCCACTGCACTCTAGCCTGATGACAGAGCAAGACTCTGTCTCAAAAAAAAAAGAAAAAAAAAAAAGACAGGGACATCGAGGAAGCAGGCTGAAGGGTACACAGGACTCTCTACACAATTTGTGCAACTTTAAGTCTAAAATTATTTCAAAATAAAAAGTTGGGGGGAAAAGCTAATTGAAGAGAAGGGAGATGCTGAGACAGCACAGTAACGTCTCGCGTCTCATTTACTGTACAAAAATACGCTTGAACAGACACTGTTGCGATTCCTCTGCCACAGAGCAGGGCGCACAGTGCACCTGCCGGGCTGTGGGTGAGGGGCCCTCTGCTTCCCATGGGTGTGGGGTTGGTGGTCCAGGGCTGGGAGTGGGGACCAGGGCACAAAAGCCCCTTGCTGGCTGCAAGTTTAGGTAGTAGCTCTTTCGTGACACCCTTTGAACTCACACTGGAGACTGCGCGCTCGGAGCAGACACGGTGGGAGAGGATCCCGAGAGGATGACAGCCGCCTCGCTTCAGAGGAGCCCTGTGGGCTGGTGGCCTCGGCCCAAAGTTCCCGCTCCGTAACCTCCCCCAAGGGAGCCTGCGAAGGCATCGCTCTCCTCTCCTCACTCGACTGAACATGCTCAAGAAGGCATTGCTTCCGGTGCTCCAGTGGGGACAGGTTTCTGCTCACAGGTCTCCCCACTCCTGGGGTAGCTGCAGGGTCGGGCGACAGCCCTCCGCGAGCATCTGGTGCAACGTGATGCTTGGGGCCAATTGGCTCACACATGTTTTCCTATCTGGTCTAGCATTTGAGACTCACTCCCTGATCCTGCGAGGCTGGCAGGACTGGCTGAGAACGGTCTTCTGTGCAGAGCTGTACAGACACCTTGTCCACGATGCGCCTGTAGCTTGTTAGCCCCCGAGCGGAGCAGCGCCCGCCCACCTCTGTCCCCACCGTGCCCACAGGCCTGAGGCACAGTCTGCACGTTGCTGGCCGGCTGCCCTTCCCTGATGATGGTGCGGCCTGTCCACTCTGACCGCCCCATGGGCACACGCTGGGAGCGGGAGAAGCTCCGAGTGACCTCCAGGTCCAGTACCCAGGAAACGGTTCCATCCAGGGCTGCCATCCACTGATGTCCCAGTCCCAGATGTCACCGAGGGTGGCTGTGGAGGGCCCTGCTCCCCAGGCCCCCCTCTAGCCTGGCGTCCCCTCTGTGACCTGTTGTGGGAATGTGCTCGGGGCTCAGCATGGCAGCATGGCCTGGATGGTCCGCTGCCCCTGCTGTGAGGCCTGGCCCACAGGGGGTGGGAGTGACGCAGCCGGGAAGCCTCGGCGGGGAGGTGCGTATGGCGGGGAGGTGCGTATGTCCGCGCCGTGTGTGTTGTTGCGCTGCGGGGCGTTCCCTGCCCCCAGCCACCCTCGGGAGACCCTGGAGGCTGTGGAGCTCCCGACCTCTGGCTGCGCCATCCTTGCTGCACAGTTAGAGATGTTATGCTTGGAGCTCCGGCTCTTGCTGTGGGACCAGAAATCCCTGGGGACTTGGGAGCCATGTCCTGAGGGATGGTGGGCCTGCGGTCCCCTCGTGTGCCAAGCAGCGGGCGTCCTTGGACAGGGCTGGGACTGCTGGTCTCTCGCTCCTTCTAGAATGAACCTCTGCAGCGAACTTTCTGGCCTGAGGCTGTGACTGGGCGCACTTGGTGGACACAGGAGCCAGATCCTGCTGGGTACCCAGGTCCGGACCCACACGAGGACGACGCCTTGTCCATGATGCGCCTGAAGAACGTGCTCCAGGGGACCTGCAAGACGGAGCCACCGCCCCCTTTGCACCTCCTCCTCGCAGCCGCCCCCTCCTGAGTCGAGGGTGAAGATGGAGCTGCTGCCCCCTCCTGAGTCGAGGGTGGTGGTCGCACCTCCTCCTCCCCCTCCCATTTTCTATGCAGGGAGCATCTCGGGGGAACAGCAGTGCCTGTGGCCCACAGCCGCTGCCCACTGCAGGAGACACAGGTGGCTCTTGGACAGGATGTGGGTCGGAGGTGGGGGAGATGGAGCGCTCCCTGGGCGGCCCCCCATGGAGCTGCCACTGCCTCCCCAAGAACCGGCTCACCCTGCCCCAGAGCCCCACTGAGTCCCACAGACGACGGATCTTCACACCCTCCCATAGGGAACCCCGCTGGCGAGGAAAGCTCCACGGTGGAGCATGCCCAGGGTCCTGACCTCCCTCCCTCCCTGCTGGGAGCACCCAGAGTTGCCTCCCCAGAGCAGACACCTCAGGTGCCGGGTCCTAGTGTGGGGCGGCGTTCACATTCAAGTGCACGGGAGCAGCGGAGGGAGGCGCACTCGGAGAGAGGCCTCATCGCACCTAAGGGGTTTCTCCCTTTTCCCGCAAGCCTCTTCCTGCAAGTAGGGGGAAGAGGGCCAGCTCTGCCAGATGCCAGGTCCCTGTGGAGACCGTGTCTGCAGACCCTGCCCCCAGCGACAGCTCACGCCACGCTCCACACAAGCCCCCAGGCCCTGTCCCATCAGTGGCAGGAGAGGTGATCTTGATGGGTCAGCAGTGGAGGGGGTGGCAGGGCCACGCATGTGCAAACGGGGACACAGAGGTGTGACGGAGAAGCTGGGGCTCACCTCACAGGGAGGGTGTGCCAGAAAATTTAATTCTTATCTCAAATGGGGCTGCGTTCTCTAAGCAGAATTAGCAGGCCAGGAAGGAGGCGTGTCAGCCCGTGCAGCGTCACCACACAGGGCGGGAGGGAAAAGGCCGTCCCCGTGGACAGAGGGCAGCCCTTACCTGTCAGCCTCTTGCTCCACGGCTCGTGCAGTGTCCCCACACAGAGCGGGCGGGAAAAGGCCGTCCCAGCCGCTCCCTTCTTGTGCCCACCGTCCCCACCTGGGCTGCTCCTTGTGTGCGAAGGCTTGGGGTGAGGCTTCGGTGCCCGCCGGGGTCCACGGCCTTCAGGGCTGGCCCGTGCAGGGGCTTCCAGGCCAGGTGGCTCTGGGCACCCAAGGCCTCTGAGACTTCTGGAGATGCACTACGGAGGCAGCCTTTGGCATCCGTGTTCCAGCCAGCTCTGCCCCCTCGTCCCACCTCCTGTCACCACGCTCCCCACGCCTTCCTTGGCTCAGTCCCACGGTGCTCCCAGCTGGCTGCTTGGGCGGGATCTTGGCCTTCCTGTCTCAGGTTGGGTAGGGAGGCAGAGGGTTGATGGCACCACGTGGCCCGCAGCAGCCACGGCTCGTCTGTCCCCACAGAGATGACGATGAACGAGGGTGGATGTGGGGTCTGTTGGCCAGCAGGTGCTCAGGACCCTAGCAACACATTGCAGCATCGGAGAGGCCCCTGAGGTGTCAGGGAGCCCTCCCAGGACCATCCCAGGGAGCCTCCAGATTCCCTTGAATGAAGGTCACAGCTTTCATCTTGTCATCGGGCCAAGCCTCTGTTGTTTCTGAAAATCATCCTCCAGACACCAGTGGCAGCTACTGTGAGAACCAAGAGAGAGGAGGGGACCCGCAGCTGGTGCTTCTGCACAGAAGCAGTTCTCACCCCTGCTTGGCAGGGAATGCTACACATCCCTGGAACTGGGATGGGGGCTGCCATCCGGGAGAAGGGACCCAGGGTCCAGCAGCCAAGGTCGGGCCTGTCCCGGAGAAGCCCCCAAGAAGTCGGCAGAGCCAGTTCTAGTTCTGGCACATCCCACGTGGACGGCAGCTCCGCGCCGCACACGCTGCCCCTTCTCACTCTTCCTCCACGGGACTGGCGTGCAGAGACCAAATCCCCCTGGGTCTTCAGGATGGAGACGCGATGTCCCATTTTGTCCCTGCTCTCTGGTCCCACTGGAGGAAAAGGGTCCAATTCAATGTGGGGCTACAAGAAAAGAAGCGTAGAGTGCAGAGTCAGCGAGGCTCCGCTTGGCCGGCGTGAGGGGCGAGGGCCGAGGGGCTGCATGGAGAGGATGTCAGCGAGGCTCCGCTTGGCTGGAGTGAGGGGTGAGGGGTGAGGGGTGAGGGGTGAGGGGTGAGGGGTGAGGGGTGAGGGGCTTCATGGAGAGGGAAATCCCTGCTCCCAGGGGAAGCTCCTCTCAGGACCTGCTGAAGGGTGGGGACTCGAGGACCGAGGTGAACGATGATGTGACATCCTACTTGCCCCTCCTCCAGTTTGGAAGGAGGCAGCCATCTATGCTGGCGGGTGCCATGGTAGCAGCAGCAGCAGCAGCCGTGACCTGCAGACTCCAGCTATCCTGGCCTAAGCTGCCCCAGCCTGGCAGGGAGACCAAGCCCTCCCGGCTGAATCTCCAGCACTGCCCAAGCTTGTGCTCAGCACCACCCAGAAAAGAATGAGGATGAATCACAGAACCACTGTGTCTGCCCCCAGGGCCTGCTACCTAGTGCCACCAAAGCAGAAAGACTCCCTAGAGAGGGTCCTGCATGTTTCTGCTACACTGAGGTGGTGGGGGGGGGGACCCTGCTCTCCTTCCCGCTCAGGAAAGGTGAGCACCTTGTGGCCTCTATAGTGGAAGGCTCTGGGTCCTGACCCCCAGGGAGGGACTTCCAGTGTTGAAGGACGTGGGTGACTTTCTAACAACCCTTTTGGGGATACTGGGTCATCGCCTTCCAGTTGATCAAATGGCAGGCGGGCAGCTCCCTGGCAGGGCAGGGGCCGAGGTGTCTTCCGGGAAGCGGAGCGGGGCCCCTGCTGGACCTTGCCAGTGACATACTCACCACGTCAGGGTGCCAAGACGGACTATGACCAGAGAATGAAAGCTAAGGAGAAAAATAAGAACAAAAATAGAAACTGAAACAGAAAGGGGAGGATGGAGAAACGGAAGGAAAGAAAGAGAAAAAAGAGTTTGTAGTGCTTCTGGCAGGAAACACACGCGATTACAGACTGAAGACAGAGCTGTCGGCAGGGAGGAGAGGACGCCATTCAGGACTGTGCCGAGGGAGGGATGCTGCCCAAATCCCCCGGTCTGAGGGGTTGTGCCGCCACCCCTAGGAACGCACTGGGGACCCTGCACCATGCAGACGTGGGCGGTGGGCGCTGGTCGGGGGCCCCACACCTAGCGTGTCCCTAGCACCACAAGGCCAGCCTCCTGGGGACTGGGTCTCCTCCTCTCTGAAGTGAAACCCATCGCTGAGACCTGCTGCAGGAATTTTCGGCGAGAGCACCAATGGGGTAATAATAATGGTGAACATTGTATTGAAAGACATTCCAAGTGCCCAGCAAACAAAAGCAGGCCTGTGACAATACTGTGGTCTCAGTCCCACCATAAGCAGCAAAGTGCAACCAGCACCCTGAGTACACAAAGTGCACACAGTCTCACTCTGGGCTGGGGGTCGGGAGCCAGGCCCATCTGGACACAAGAGAAAATCGGGCAGCGGGGCATCGCTTGGAAAGGAAGGGCTATTTAGCTAGATTTAAGAAATAACACCTGATCTATTTTTCTTTGCAGACAGGGTCTCTGTTGGTCACCCAGTCTGGAGTGCAGTGACGTGATCATGGCTCACTGCAGCCTCAACCTCCCAGGCTCAGGTCATCCTCCCACCTCGGCCCCCTGAGTAACGGAGATTATAGGCATGTGCCACCATGCCCAGCTATTTTTAAAATTTTTTTTCTAGAGACAGGGTCTCACTATGTTGCCCAGGCTGGTCTCGAAATCCTGGGCTCAAGTGATCCTCCCATCTAGGCCTCCTAAAGTACTGGAATTACAGACATGAGCCACCACGCCCAGCCCTCACATTTTTCTAGTATTTAATACAAACGAATGTCCTTAAGATGCAAAATGAAACAGACATTTGGTTTGGGGGAGAGACTCTGCCCTCTGAGGCTCAAGCCCCAAGAACACTGTGTCCCCTCCCGGCAAGGCCGGGCGCCCCTGTGTGCTGGTGGGTGCTTCCCCACGTGGCCTGGTGTCCACCGGGGCCTCAAAGGCTGTGCCTTGAGTAACTCGTTCCTCAGGATGATGATTCTCACAGGCGGCAGTGAGTGCCCAGCGGAAGGGCATGGGTGTCACTGCCTACGAGGGGCAGGGCAGGGCTAGGGTGGATGTGGGATGACACACGGCCCCCCTAAGGCGACTGCTGTCCAGAGGGACCCGGTCTCTCCTGGCAAGTGCAGAGCATCTGTGGGCTCCTCCTCAGGCCGGGACCAGCACATGCCAACCATAAGGGCATCCCAATGCCAGCCTCCTGTTCTCTCCAGAAGGATGAGGCGGAAGGATGAGGCAGAAGGTGGGGCCACTGGCCACTTCATTCAGCCCTCGGCGGGAGCCCATCACTTCAGTGAGCTCCACTGCGTAGTAGATTTAGCACAAAGTCTCAGTCTGGGCTGGGGGTCAGGAGCCGGGCCCCCAAGACCAATCACAACAGAGTGAACACTCTCACCCCCAGACATGACTGAACCAGCCCCACGTGGGAGAACAAGCCCTGCCCTGAACACCTGCAGGCATCCCTGGGAGGGTCGGGACTCTGCTGTGCTCCCCTCGTCCTGACTTGGAGAGCACCAAGCCTGTTACGTGCGTGGACAGAGCAGCCCTGACCCCACACCTCACGGAGCCAGGACCCCGAGAAAGAGCCAGACAGCCCTCCCCAATCCTGGTGTGTGGCCTCAGCCTAACTGCACGTCAACGGGTGCTTCTGATCCTGGAACTTGATTCTTAGACCTGCGCAAGGTGAACCTGCACGGATCAAAGGCTTCCACACAGCCCAGGCTTCAGAGATGGGAGGAACCCGAGGCCGCTGGCTCCAGATGGGGAAACTGAGGCCACAAGAGGAGTGGCTCCTCTGAGGTCGCATGGCTGGGCCCTGGCAGGGGCATTCCTAGACCCCGGGGCTCCTGTCTTCTGGTCCAGAGCCCTTGCAGCCACCACCCAGCTCAGCTCCGCCCAGCTCATCTCTGTCCAGCCTTCAGGCCTTCAGGCGGCCGCTTCCTGCTGCTGTTGGGAGCGAAGTCTGCTGCCCCAACGGCCTGGAGCTGAGTGACTCAGGTCGGAGTGACACTGGGTTCCTCTCCCTTGATCTTAACAAGCAACCCCCAAAACTGCATTTGTTTTACCTTTTCCTCCAGTTCCTTTATTTGTCTCTTTTGAGCTTCTATTCTTTCTTCTAACTCTTTAATTCTCTGCAAGATTAAAAGGAAGAAAATCTTCAATAGTCACAGTACTTGGGAAACCCAAATCCTTCAAGATTTTCATTCATTTCCTTGGTAACAGATGGTCACAGAGCAGCTGGTGTGGCCATGGCCCGTGGCTCCTGGTGGGGACACAAGCCTTTGCTACACTGCTCTGGCAGCAGAGTGGAGGGTCTTCCCCATGCCACACTCCCCGTGGTGGGAAAAATATCCTTCCGATTCCTGCAACTTCGACTCAGAAAGCACAACGCCACACATCCAGGGAAATGGTAGGAATGGATTCCCGGTCCCTCCAGATGCCACTGCAACGGAGTAAGGGGCTGCCAGAGGGTCGCAGGAGAGCTGGGCACAGAGAGAGCCTCCCGGTGAGGGGGACGCTGGTGCCTGGGGTCCCCCAAGCATCCGAGCTCCAACCACAGCCCCTCTGAGGCAGCAAAAGGGCCGCAGGTCACTGTCCTCACCCTGATCCCCTGGAGACCAAAGAGGCCCAGGAGGCCGACGAGGAGCCAGCAGAGCATGTCCAACGTTAGCCCACCGATGCCCACGGCCAGCTGGCACACAGGGCACTTGTTTATGTGAATTTCAATTAAGCCTTCGCTAGTGGTGTTCTTAACAAGGAATACATCCATACAGCCGCCTCCCAGCCAACCTGGCTCACGGAGGAGCTGGGCCGTGTCCTACACATCCAGGCCGTCTAGTCAGCAGGGCCTCTCACCTCCCATTAGAACAGAACTGACCCAACAGGCCTGAGGTCCCACAGTGCCCTGAAGCAAAGGCAGGCCTTGGGCTGCTGTCCCCAGAGAACACCCTTGCCATCAGGAAACGGTGTCACAGAAAAGACAATACCCAGGGGTCCAAAAGAGGGGAACTACCACCCAGAGGCCTCTGCAACACGCCCAGGACACTAGGCTGGCAGGGGAGGCAGTCTGGCCTGAGTGCCTGCCATTGACAGGCATGGCCACCAGGGGCGTGGCCATCAGAGGGTGTGGCCAGCAGGAGGCGTGGCCATTCTGGGGCATGATCATCAGAAGGTGTGGCCATCCAAGGCTCTGTGTGGAAGGCGTGACAGTTTGAGGGCACGGCCATCAGGGGGCATGGCCATTGGGGGCATGGCCATCAGGGGGCACGGCCATTGGGGGCACGGCCACCAGGGTGTGGCCATCAGAGTGTGTGTTATGAGGGGTGTGGCCACTGGAGGGTGGGGCCACAGAGGGGTAGTCGTTGGGGGTGTGGCCGTGGGAGGACCCCCTCTGGCTCTGTGCAGGCCCTGGCCAGGTCTTCACCCCAGCCCTGCCCCCACCTGCCACACACCTGCTGAGCCAGCTGCAGCAACTCCATACGCTCCCGCAGGATCTGGGCGTCCCGCTCGCGCAGCTCACTCATGACCTGGCGCTTCCACTGCTCCACGGCCACCTTGAGCTTTTCGCGCTCCTCCTCTGACAGCAGCTCAGCCACCTTAGCCCCGGCCTCCTGCTGCAGGGCATCATACAGCATGGCTTCCAGCTCCAGGATGTGCTGGGGCGGAAGGGGAGATGCCTTAGTCCTTGCCTTCTCCCCAGAAAAAACCTTTCAGGAAGAGCAACGGAGGCCGGGCCACCCTCCACCTGGGAGCAGGGCCAGGAGGATATGCAACAGGGAGGGACTCAGTGCTGTGGCCTCTGCGGAAGGACGAGGGGCCCCACGGACCTCCCCAGTCCGTGAGAAGACCCTAGAAGCAGAGACGCTGACCAGGCCAGCAAGAGCCAGGACCCTGACCCCAGGGTGGGGGAGGACTGAGCTATGAAGTGGGGAAGCTGAGTGGGAGGTGGAGGGGCTGCAGGTGGCCTCTGGGGACACAGCAAGGTGGGAGGGAGCTGAGCGTGGGGTCACCCGCTGCCTCCCCAAATCCAATTCATAGACCCATGTAACCCGATCCTGGTGCTATAACCAGCAGCCAAAACACGTAATAACCCAGCAGCCAAAATACACACCTTTTCATAAATTCCTGGGGTTTGGCAGTTTGCTCTGTGTATTTCAAAGCTTTTCTTAGGCAAATTTTATTGATACAATCTTTGTAAAAAACAAATTCTCACACTACAGAGGCTCTTTCTTCCCAACCAAATGTAACATCTTCAGAGATAGCAGAAATATTAGGAAATGGAAAAACACGCTTTTGGGTCTCAGTTACACTTTATTGTTCTTGACGGCCACAAAATAAACTGTCCTCAGCTGTCACAACCAGCTCGCACATCAACCTTCTCTTCTTACAGTCACAACCAGCTCACACGTCAACCTCCTCTTCTTACAGTCACAACCAGCTCACACGTCAACCTCCACTTCTTAGAGCAAAAGAGCTTGGTGCCTTTAAGATGAGCTCCAGCTTCTAAAAATAAACCTGGTCGAGTGCTGGCTTGGAATTAACCTCACAGTGGCTTCACGTGCACCTGGTAGTGGGTGGTGCTCACCAGGACCTCCGTGGTGACACGAACTGTGGGCTGCCTGGATGAGCCTCCCTGCCTTTGGCAGCCACACAGACCACGGTCTCCCACACCCATGTCCAGAGAGGCAAAGTTGGCACTAGCCCCTGCCATAAAGAGCCACCATTGCCCTAGGAGGAACCAGTCATTCCCCTCCTTACCCCAGTGTCTCCCAGAAGCAGAGCAGGAAGTGCAGAAAAAAACCTCTGTGCTCACAGGCCTGTGGGTCACCTGAGGGCACCCGAGCGACCGAGAGCCACACCATGAACGACATAGGAGAGAACCGGGCGAGTGCGCAGGGAAAGGGAAGGAAATCAACGGTGAACTCAGAAAACTCGGAGCATCCCAAATGAGGGGGCCTTCCTGTTGGAAGTGGAGAGAGAGGCCCACACATCAAACAGGAAGAGACCCCTCCAATATCACACAGGAAGAGGCCCCCCCCAGCATCACCCAAGAAAAGACTCCCCAAGCATCACACAGGGAGAGGCCCCCCCAGCATCACACAGGGAGAGGCTCCCCCAGCATCACACAGGGAGAGGCGCCCCCCAGCATCACACAGGGAGAGGCCCCCCCAGCATCATACAGGAAGACACACTCCCAGCATCACACAGGGAGAGGCCCCCCCAGCATCACACAGGGAGAGGCCCCCCCAGCATCATACAGGAAGACACACTCCCAGCATCACACAGGGAGAGGCCCCCCCAGCATCACACAGGGAGAGGCTCCCCCAGCATCACACAGGGAGAGGCCCCCCCCAGCATCACACAGGAAGACACACTCCCAGCATCACACAGGGAGAGGCCCCCCCAGCATCACACAGGGAGAGGCTCCCCCAGCATCACACAGGGAGAGGCCCCCCCAGCATCATACAGGAAGACACACTCCCAGCATCACACAGGGAGAGGCCCCCCCAGCATCACACAGGGAGAGGCTCCCCCAGCATCACACAGGGAGAGGCCCCCCCAGCATCATACAGGAAGACACACTCCCAGCATCACACAGGGAGAGGCCCCCCCAGCATCACACAGGGAGAGGCCCCCCCAGCATCACACAGGGAGAGGCCCTCCCCAGCATCACACAGGAAGACACACTCCCAGCATCACACAGGGAGAGGCCCCCCCAGCATCACACAGGGAGAGGCTCCCCCAGCATCACACAGGGAGAGGCCCCCCCAGCATCATACAGGAAGACACACTCCCAGCATCACACAGGAAGAGGCCCCCCCAGCATCACACAGGGAGAGGCTCCCCCAGCATCACACAGGGAGAGGCCCCCCCAGCATCATACAGGAAGACACACTCCCAGCATCACACAGGAAGAGGCCCCCCCAGCATCACACAGGGAGAGGCTCCCCCAGCATCACACAGGGAGAGGCCCCCCCAGCATCATACAGGAAGACACACTCCCAGCATCACACAGGAAGAGGCCCCCCCAGCATCACACAGGGAGAGGCTCCCCCAGCATCACACAGGGAGATTTCCCCCCAGCATCATACAGGGAGAGGCCCCCCCCAGCATCACACAGGGAGAGGCACCCCCAGCATCACACAGGAAGAGGCCCCCCCCAGCATCACACAGGGAGAGGCCCCCCCAGCATCACACAGGAAGACACACTCCCAGCATCACACAGGAAGAGGCCTCCCCAGTAAGACACAGGAAAAGACCCCCTCCTGAGCATCACACAGGGAGAGGCACCCCCAGTATCACACAGGAATAGACCCCCCCCAGCGTGGGCGGCAAGCCACCCAGGCGCCGAGGCAAGAGACCGAGGACACTAGCTGTTCCAGTATAATAAAATATAAAACAAGAATAGTTATACCAGATATAGATCTTAGATATGATTATATATGAATATCATTAATCATTAGTTTGTAGTAATTACTCTTTATCCCAGTATTATAATAATCCCCGCTCTATAATCATAACCTAGGAAAAACCAGGCCATACAGAGTGAGGAGCTGAGGGGACATAGTGAGGTGTGACCGAAGACAGGAGTGCGAGCCTTCTGTTATGCCCGGACAGGGCCACCAGAGGGCTCCTTGGTCTAGCGGTGACGCCAGCATCTGGGAAGATGCCCGTCGCCAGGCGGACCATGGTCTAGCGGTAGCAAAAGGTGTCAAGGAACAACACCCGCTACTTGGCAGACCGGGAAAGGGAGTCACCTTTTCCCCAGGGGAGTTTAGAGAAGACTCTGCTCCTCCACCTCTTGTGGAAGGCCTGACATCAGTCAGGCTTTCCCGCAGTTACCCGGAGGCCTAACCTTCTCCCTGTGATGCTGTGCTTCAGTGGTCACGCTCCTAGTCCGCCTTCATGTTCCATCCTGTACACCTGGCTCTGCCTTCTAGATAGGAGTAGTAAATTAGTGAAAGTACTAATAGTCTCTGAGATGTAGAAATAATGGCCTAAGTTGTCTTTCTCTTTGTCTCCTCTCTCTCTCTGCCTCAGCTGCCAGGCAGGGAAGGGCCCCTGTCCAGTGGACACGTAACCCACGTGACCTTACCTATCATTGGAGAAGACTCACACTGTTTACCCTGCCCCTTTTGCTTTGTATCCAATAAATAACAGCGCAGCCAGACATTCGGGGCCACTACCAGTTTCCGTGCATTGGTGGGAGTGGACCCCCGGGCCCAGCTGCCTTTTCTTTTATCTCTTTGTCTTGTGTCTTTATTTCTACACTCTCTCGTCGCCACACACAGGGAGAGACCCACCGACCCTGTGGGGCTGGTCCCTACACCCCAGCATCACACAGGGAGAGAGCTCCCCCCAGCATCACACAGGGAGAGAGCTCCCCCCAGCATCACACAGGGAGAGGCCCCCCCAACATCACACAGGGAGAGAGCTCCCCCCAGCATCACACAGGGAGAGGCCCCCCCAACATCACACAGGGAGAGAGCTCCCCCCAGCATCACACAGGGAGAGAGCTCCCCGCAGCATCACACAGGGAGAGGCCCCCCCAACATCACACAGGGAGAGAGCTCCCCCAGCATCACACAGGGAGAGACCCCCTCCAGCATCACACAGGGAGAGACACCCCCCGAATCACACAGGGAGAGAGCTCCCCCCAGCATCACACAGGGAGAGAGCTCCCCGCAGCAACACACAGGGAGAGAGCTCCCCCAGCATCACACAGGGAGAGAGCTCCCCCCAACATCACACAGGGAGAGACCCCCTCCAGCATCACACAGGGAGAGAGCTCCCCGCAGCAACACACAGGGAGAGAGCTCCCCGCAGCAACACACAGGGAGAGAGCTCCCTGCAGCAACACACAGGGAGAGAGCTCCCCGCAGCAACACACAGGGAGAGACCCCCCCCAACATCACACAGGGAGAGACCCCCTCCAGCATCACACAGGGAGAGAGCTCCCCGCAGCAACACACAGGGAGAGGCCCCCCCAGCATCACACAGGGAGAGAGCTCCCCCCAGCATCACACAGGGAGAGGCCCCCCCACAGCATCACACAGGGAGAGAGCTCCCCCCAGCATCACACAGGGAGAGAGCTCCCCCCAGCATCACACAGGGAGAGCTCCCCCCAGCATCACACAGGAAGACACGACCCCAGCATCACACAGGGAGAGGGCCCTCTGACATCACACAGGAAGAGACCACCACCCAGCATCACACAGGGAGAGGCCCCCCCAGCATCACACAGGGAGAGACGCCCCCAGCATCACACAGGAAGAGGCCCGCCCCCAGCGTCACACAGGAAGAGGCCCCCCCAGCATCACACAGGGAGAGACGCCCCCAGCATCACACAGGAAGAGGCCCCCCCAGCATCACACAGGGAGAGATGCCCCCAGCATCACACAGGAAGAGGCCCCCACAACATCACACAGGAAGAGACCCCCCCAGCATCACACAGCAAGAGGCCCCCCCAATATCACACAAGAAGAGGCCCCCCCAGCATCATACAGCGAGAGGCCCCCAGCATCACTCAGAAAGAGGTCCCCCCCCAGCATCACAAAGGAAGATGCCCCTCCCACAGCCTCTCACAGGAAGATGCCCCCAGTCCCCTCCAGAGTAGGGGGCATTAATCCTGGTCCAACCAGCAACAATGTGCCTCCCCGCTGGTCTTTGGGGCTGAATGATCCCCTGAGAAGTTGGCCCCATCTGAGGTCTGAGGACACAGCTGCTGTGGAGGTGGCAGAGAGAGGTGGCCTCACAGAAAGCTGAAGCTGCGCTGATTTGATCTTCTGGAAATGTGTGCGGAGACCCACATCTCTAATCCCATGGGGTGTCCATGGGATGTCTGATCACGAGGACCATGGGGGCAGTTGCTCTGGGCCAGGGACCCCACTCCTGGAGCTCTCTATGCTCAGATCCTGCATTCTGGTCAGGTCAAGGGGGCCCACAGGCCACTTCTCCACTCATGGAACAACTCTCTTGGCCCAGTGGAGGGATTCTAGGACTGAGGCATCACTCCAGACACAATCTTACAAAGCGGAATTATCTGTGACATTAGGGTGGAAAAGGTGGATGGCTGAGTAGACAGATGCTGCCAGGGATGGGGCGGCGGGGGAGGGGGCGGTGGGCAGCCATCCTGGAGGTGCATAAATTTCCATTTCCTCTTTACACCTGCCTCACACACACCTCAAAGTAATGCTGAAAGAAAACATTGGAATTTTTTTTTTTTTTTTTTTTTTTTTTGAGACGGAGTCTCGCTCTGTCGCCCAGGCTGGAGTGCAGTGGCGCAATCTCGGCTCACTGCAAGCTCCGCCTCCCGGGTTCACGCCATTCTCCTGCCTCAGCCTCTCTGAGTAGCTGGGACTACAGGCGCCCGCCACCACGCCCGGCTAATTTTTTTGTATTTTTAGTAGAGACGGGGTTTCACCTGGTCTCGATCTCCTGACCTCGTGATCCGCCCGCCTCGGCCTCCCAAAGTGCTGGGATTACAAGCGTGAGCCACCGCGCCCGGCCAACATTGGAATTTTTTTGTACAATTTCTTTTTTTGTACGAAGCTGAAATTATGCCATAAAACCTGGAGGCCATCAACCTCGTAAAAATTACCCAAATTCTGCCAGGCCCTCAAAACAGTGTTTGATATCAAAGAGCAACTGACAAGCTGGGTGAAATATTTGCCATGTCCCATTCTTCTGACTGAGGAAATAAAGGAAATATTTGCAATGGATGGCAAAGGGCTGGTTGCCTTCTGTTACCAAGAGCTCTGACCAAAAGGTCAGATAGAATGAGAGAGGTGGGAAAGGTTACAAACAGACGTGGCGTGGAGTTGCATAGACTTTGCGCTCACCAGAGACACGCCTGCTAGGACTGCGCCAGGCAGCTGCACATCATGCAGTGGAAGTCTGGGCTGCAAACTTCCTACTATGGGGAGAAATATTCGGCAGTTCCTAACAACACCTTAAGTGTGCATATCCTTTGGTCGTACCAAATAACTTTTCCTGCAGATAATCTCTATTTGTGTGTTGGGACGTAAGAAATGGATAGGAATTGCTGTTTTGCTGGTGATAGCTAATGCATGGACACTACCTAAGTCCGCTAACTGGGGACAAACAGTCCATGATGCGCTCACACCAAGTCACTCCTTGGGCTGGTGGGAAGTGCCCTGGCTGTGCACAGTCAGGTGAAAGAGAAGCGTGCTGCAGCTCGTTGGGTTTCTCAGGCTATCCATGAAAATGCACATGCACACACATGTGGTTACACCTCGCACTTCTCAGAAGGAGATGAGAACCAGCAAGTGGGGTCCCCTTTGTTGGTGGCATCTGGAGTCCAGAGAACAGGAACTGGAAGAAAATGTCCTTTCCTACTGTGAACATTTCCTACCATTGGCATGATGACCATCTCTCAGAGAGCAAGCCTCAGATAAGCACGGGGACCCCGCTTTGCAAAGTTACTGTGTGCATCCCCATCCTGCCAAGAGACCATCAGGAGAGAAACCAGAATGCCCACAGTCTTTCTCTGTGTGCTGGGCATGTGGTGAATTTTTTTCTTGGATTTTTCTGTGTTGTAAATCAGAACTGTACATTGATTATTCTTTCATTCAAGAAAAAATGCAATATTAAAAAAACAAATGCATGTCCTTCTCTTCCCTCTCCTGTCTCAAGGTGGGCTGGATTTAAAAACCTCCGCGCAATCCTTAGCTCTTTTCCTCTTCACCTATGCATCACCTGCAAAGCACCTGCTGCCTGCCAGGCCTCGTGCTGGTCTAGGAGACCAGATGGCAGCAGATGCACATGGTCCCTGCTTGCCCCATAGAAAGGCCGACCCACTGCCATGAGTGGGGCACGTCAGGGCCACCTCACTGGGGGTCAGGGAAGGTTTCCTAGAGGAGACAAGGTGCTAAACTGAGGCTTGCAGTGTCAGTCAGGGATGGGCAGGAGAAGGAAAGGGAGGGCGCCCCAGGAGGATGGAACAGCAGCAGCGAAGGCTGGGTGGGGTCCTCCGTCTCCCAGCCTGCTGTGGTGGTGGCTGCACAGCAGTGGAGATGCCCGCCAGCTAGGCTGATCCCTAGCTGGATCCCAGCCCTCTCCACCCAGGCAGTGACGTGGGCCTTGGTGCTCATGGGAGAGCACTGTTCTAGAGGGTTCTTCCTCATCCAGCAGAGAGGAGCCTGTCCATGCCAGCAATCAGCATGAGCAGGATGAAGGAGGATGAGGGGGTACAAGGAGGCTGGAGAGCAGAGGCCAAGGGGCTTCGGGGGACAGAGACTGAGCTGAGGGAGGGAGGCGGGGACCTGGAGCCTGCAGGACCTGTCGCCTCAGCAAGAAGGTCTCTCCAGTAAGGGCAGCCGGGAGTCCCAGAAGGTGCGGGCAGAGGAGTGTCAGCTGGCTGCAGTGTGGATGGCCTGGGGCACCAAGGTGCCTCTGCTTTTTACATCAAGTGACCACCTACTTCCAGCCTCCTTCCTTCTGACCAAAGCACGCAAGGCCCAGAGGACTGCCTGGGTAAGCTAAGCTCACAGCAGCCTCTGTCTGGGGGCCACCCCGTGAGCAGGGTGGACAGACATGCTCCGTGCTGCGCAGGTCCCTGGCCACCTAGAGGGACGCAGGTCTCACCACCACTGGGGCCAGCTCACCCGGGGCTGGCTCTCAGTACTCAGAGGCCATGAGGAAAGTGGCCCAGGAAGAACAGCTGGCAACCTGTGAGCTGCTCCCACGCAGGTATGTGCACACTGCTGGTCAGCAATAGTGACACTAACCATAGCAACAGGAGGGCCATTACCAGTTTAGCCAGGGCCAGCCTCCATGCCCAGCATCTTACAAGAACTCCCAATCCCTAGGGGTTACCGGCTGAGCTTGGCCTCAAACCCAGGTCATCTGCCTCCAAAGCCTCCCATGGCTCACACACTGGCTTCCACAGCAACTGACATGGGCCTTGCACCCCCACCCAGGATGCCAGGTGCCTGGTGTGGCTGCTCTTTGCTCTGTAGGCTTCTGCGTTTGAGCCCTGGCCCCTCTATGTGAGGAACTCACATCCACGAGTGCAGGAAGGAGAGATGCCTAATGCAGCAGTCATGGCTGTGGGCGCAGGGGAAGAATGCTGACATTCGACTCCTGCCTTCATTCTGACTGCCTGTCCTTGGGCAGGTCACCAGCTTCTGTGCCTGGCTGGCCAGACCAGTGCCTGCCACATAGGAAAGGCTCTTGAGTAGGCTGTCATTATAACACTATCATTACCATCCTCATCACCACCACCGCCATCATCACCATCATCATCAATCACTATTGTCACCATCATGATCACCATCATCACCACTACCACTGTCATGATCATCACCACCATATCACCACCATCACCATCATCACTGACACCACCATCATCATCACTACCACCAGCAGCTTCACCATTACCACTACTACCACCACCGTCATCATGATCATTGCCATCATCATCGCCGTAACAATTATCACCATCATAATCACCATCATCACTACCACCAGCATCATCACCACTACCACCACCATCATGATCAGCACCACCATCACCATCGCCACCATCATCATGATCATCATTGCCACCATCATCACCATCATCACCATCACCACCACCATCACCACCACCACCACCACCACCATCACCACCACCACCACCGTCATTACCATAACGATTATCACCATCATCACCATCATCACCATCACCACCACCACCATCACCACCACCACCATCACCACCACCATCACCACCACCACCATCACCACCACCACCATCACCACCACCACCATCACCACCACCACCACCATCACCACCACCGTCACCATCACCACCACCGTCATTACCATAACGATTATCACCATCATCACCATCGCCACTACCACCACCATCATGATCATCATCACCACCATCACCATTATCACCATCACCACCACCCACCGTCATCACCATAACCATTATCACCATCATAATCACCATCATCACCACCCCACTACTACCACCGTCATCGTGATCATGATCATCGCCACCATCATCGTCACCACCACCACCACTACCACCATCACCACCACCACTGCTACCACCATCACCACCACCACCACTACCACCATCACCATTACCATTGCCAGCACAATCATCACCACCACCATTGTCATCATCACCATCACTCTGAGAGTTCTCAGGCTGAACTTGGCCCCAGGAATGCGCATTTTCATCCCAGCCCACCTTCCCTTGCTTTGAGTAGCCAAGCAGGTCACCACACAGGCATGAGGGTCAAGACCCTGCCTGCTGGGCTGGGTCCCGAGGTGAACCTCTTGGTGGTGACACTTGTCTTTCCACAACATGGCCTGATATCCTCCCGGTCATACCTTCCATCACGTGATAGGAGTCCGGCAGGGACAGATGATTTTGCTTGTGCAGTCATGGGGGAAGTAGCTCCCAGCAGGGGAACCCAGTTCTGAAGCCTAGTTTTCAACCTAGAAATGTCCCATGCTCCTCTCGGTCACAGCAGATGAAATAGAACAAGACCACACCTCCCACTAGTGAGCAGGCTGTTGTCCCAGAACAGCCACCAGTTTCTCCAGTTCTTCAGGGGAAGGGTGGGAGGTAGACACCAGCCCACACTGACGCCTGGACAGCCTTTAGGAATCCGGGCGTGTTTCTGTGCCCGAGTGAACTGCACAAAGGCTGTAGAGCATTCTCACTGCACAGTGTGGGTTTAGGCCTCCTCAACTAATCCTGCTCCGTTTATGAAGCTCCAAGTGAAGACCCCATCAGGCAGCTCTGGAGAGCCAGAGCCTGCTGTGCAGGGACCATTAGGGGCCCTGCGACCTGACCCACATAGGCACCTGAGGCACTGCTGGGCACCTGAGCCACGTGGCCGTTTTCACCCCAGTGCCCCCCACCCCGGGGTTCCAGCAGCCTCGTGCTTCTCACCTTGTTGGCCTGGTCCAAGGCCTGTTTCCGGTAGTCCAGCTCCTCGTCCAGGTAGCCCTTCTGCTTACTGAACAGCTCCTGAAACACAGGAGGACCGTGCCTCGGTCTTGGATGTCCCACCTGCAGCACCGAGCCGCAGAACCTCAGCGAAGGTGCCACCAACCTTCTCGGTCTCCAGATCCACCATCTTCCGCTGCAGCGCCGCCTCTGTCTCCTCAATCTGCTGGAGCCACTGGACACAAACAGAGCAAGCAGGACAGTGACCCTAGGGTCCCCCGCCCCGGCTTGTGGAGACGGCTGGGAGAAAAGCCAGGGCGGCCTGGGTCTTCCTTCCTCTTCTCCTTAGGGAGGGGAGAGCCCAGCCCTCTCCAGGGAGTTGGGGCTGCGCTGGCATCATGGCCCCACCCCTCCCACCCTCCAGGTGTCCAGGAAGTCTACCCCTGACACCTTCTCCAGCAGAGGAGGGACACTGGCTTGGGGCACCATGGGAGAGACACATCTGCAGAGCTCTGCCAGGACAGGCGGGGAGGGGTGGCCTGTTTCTCCAAACCCCTATGTGCCAGGAGCACCCCTTCTTCTTGCTGTGGGAGGCCCAGCCCACCAGGCAGGTCAGGGCTGGGGGTGGGACTAGGAGCAGGTAGTGAGCAGGTAGTGGGCTGAGTGGCCCCAGAAGGGGGTCAGGGTAAGCTGAACAGAGAACGCTGCCTGCACACTCACCATACCTTTCACCTTTGGGAGGAAACGCAGACAGACAGGGTTGGTGACAGAGCAAAGTGGAGTTGAATCTGTCCTTTGCAAAGATTCGCAGTGGGTGCTGTCTGACCTGAGTGTGCCAGATCTCCCAGGGCAGATGGGGCTTAGTGGACCCCCCAAACCCGGCCCTGCAGGCCCTCCTCCCGAGATCACCTTCTCTGAGCTGAGCAGGGCAGGAGACCCCAGGAGCCAGGCCCCCTCCCTCTCCCGAGTGTCCACACAGCTGCTGTTACCTTTTCAGCCAAGGTCAGGACTGTCCTGGCTTGTATGACAACCACCTGCTCCTCATTGGTCAAGTTCTGCACCCAAAAGCAGAACACAGGTGCGGTCAGAAGCAGTGCCTTTGGGGGTGAGGGTGAGTGATGGATGCATGGGGAGGCTGACTGGGGGTGCCTGGGTGGGGGCCACAGCTAAAAAGCGCTTTGACTGACATCTCCCTCCCAGCGTCTCTGACACCCTTGAGTTGAGCTTGTTCCCCCCGGGTGCTGTCGATTTTGTTTTCTCTCATCCTCCCTCTGCTGGTAACCACCAGGTCTAGGTAGCCAGCTGAGGCAGATGCGGATGCGCTGCTCAATGCAGGCAGGCCACCACTACATCCCCAGCAGTGGCTGCTGCTCCACCCAGCCTCTGTCTCCTTCCGTGTTTAAAGCCAGCCTCTGCATATGCACCTGTGGTTATTAAACCACCACTTGGGAACAGTGGAGGAGAGACCACACATTCATGGCTGTGAAATGGCTGAATCCCAGGAAGGTTGTGTCTCTTTTATGCGTGTTTTATTCACGCTTCCTCCCCACCGCAGGGGCCCCTGGGTGGCCCTTCTGGGTAGAGTGATTATGGCTTTGGATGTGGGCACCTCACACTCTCAGACTACGCTGCAGCCTGCATCCAGACCAGGGCTGCCCGGCCCCAGCTCGTGGGTCAGCTGGGGCTGGGTGCCTGGTCCCTGCAGGGAAGGGAGGCCCTTGCTCCTCTCTCCGGAGCCTCTCTGATTCATGCCAGCTCACTCCAAAAGCCCTGTCCATGCCGTTCTCTCCCTAGAGTACAAGCTCCCTAACAGCAGGCATCTCCTGCTGTCCCCCAACCCCAAAGTCTGCACAGGGTCTCCCGCAGCGGGGAGTCAGGCTCTGTCTGTAGTCCATGGTGGGGGCCAGCTGCACTCCTGACTCAGGCAAGAACCTCATCCTGCATGGCTGGGGCTGGGTGCCCTCATCTCTTCTGCCCTGCTCCCTTCTCCCATGGCAGGGCTGGGCAGGCCACAGATCTCTCCCAACACTTTAAGTTGGGGAGATTGGGGAGGCTGAGCAGGTGGCTTCAGGGTGACTGAGGGAATCTACCCAGATGTGATAAACCACAAGTTGCATGTGAAGTCAACACTGATTGCACAGCCAGGCTTGAAGGGCCACGGTCAGCCCACTGTCAGGAGCTCCCCAGCATCTCCACAGGTCCCCTGAGCTTAAGCCTGGCCATGAGCCCTCCAGCCCCCAACCTCCTCTGTCCCTGGACTCTGTGATGATGGCCTCAGAGGCTGCATGATGACTGCAGGGCTGTCACACTCAGTGGCACTCTTGGCGGACACCTATGGGGCTGGGCAGGAACAGTGAAATAGGCCTGGGTGGGGCTGGATGCCTCCAACTCTGCCACTACATCGGCTCTGTGACCCTGGGCAGTGCCTTTGGGGACTCAGCTTCTCCAACTGTGAATCAGAGAGTTGCCCAATACAGTTCCCAAGACCTCGTGATGGGGCTGATACCCAGGACTGGACCCCAGAGCATGTCAGGTCCACAGCCACCCTGCTGTGGCTCTTCAGCCACCTATGACCACAATGGAGCCGCCAGGTCTGAGAGAAGCAGACCCACACCCAGAGCTTCCCTGCTGAAAGCGCCCCTGCCCTGTGCCTCACTGCTCCCCAGGGGCTGGGCAGGCAAGGGGAGAAGGGAGTCCTCGGATGCAGAGCCCTGGGTGGAGGGAGTGGAAGGTCAACGAAGGTAGGATGATGGATGGATGGAGGGAGGGAGGGAGGGGCTGTGGATAGATGGAAGGATAAAGGATGAAGGATGGAAAGATGGATAAATAGCTTATGGAGGATGGATGAATGAATGATGGAGGGTGGATGAATGAATGAATGGTGGAGGATGCATAGATAAATTATGGAGGGTGGATGGATTGATGGATTCTGGAGAATGGATGAATGAATGAAGAATGGAGGATGAAGGAAAGATGGATGGAGAATGAATAGATGGATTATGAAGGATCGATGGATTATGGAGGATGAATGGGAGATGGATGGATGGGTGAAAGGTTAATGGGTAGAGGATGGTAGATGGAGAAGGAATGGATGGAGGATGGTGGATAGAGGACGGATGGAGGATGGATGGACAGATTGCGGAGGATGGATAAATGGATGGGTTAAGGATGATGGATGAAGGATAGATGAAGGATGGAGGACAGATAGATGGATTATGGAGGATGGATGGATGGATTACACAGGATAGATGGATGGATGGACATAAGACAGCATGAATGAAGGGCTAGGTAGATGGTGCATTGATGGGGAATAAATGGATGGAGAGCAGAGGATTAGTGATGGGCGGATGAAAAGTGGGATGAAGGGGTGCATTTACTTTGCGCACTCAGTAATTAACATTCTTTCAAGGAGTTTGCTATAGAAATCGGAACTCTGCCCCAAATGAAACTTAGGGGTTATCTATAGAGTCTGCTTCTTCCCCCAAGCCAAGGAAGTGGAACCTCTAAGGGTCTTGGTTTGTCTAAGAGCAACAGCCCCCCCATCCTCACGGCAAGTATGGAAGGGCTGAAAGAGAGATCCCAGAAGCTGGGCAATGTGATGGGAAGTGCCGTCCGCTGGAAGAACCAGGTGTGCACAGCAGAGGCCCCAGTGGGCCCTGGAGCAGTGTGAGGAAGGCTCCGATTTTGAGCCGGCTCTGGGCCTCGAGGAGGATCTCAGGCAGGGTGGCCCATGGCCGGGCTGTGGGAGGCTGGCAGGGCCTCCTGGACCCCAGAGGGGCTGGGCTGGGGGTTGTGGGCGTGAGAGGCATGCACAAGCCAGGAGAGCGACATACACTTACGGCGTTATCGCCCAGGATGTCCAGCTTCTTCATCAGCTCCGCGACCACAATGTCCTAAGGCACAGAGGACAGGCAGGGGTGAGCGGCCACGGGGTGGGCAGAGGAGGTGGGGAAGGGTGGGGTGGGGCAGGGCAGGGTGGAGGAGGGGAGGGGTGGGGTGGGGGACAGGAGGGGTGGGGTGGGGGACGGGAGGGGTGGGGCGGGGGAAGGGAGGGGTGGGGCAGGGGAAGGAAGGGGTGGGGCAGAGTGGGTGGAAGGGGCGGGACTCACCGTCACGCCTTCGGCCTCGCAGTACACCTGGAGGGGGCTCTTCCCGTCCACGAAGGGTGTGTGGTGGAAGTTGATGGCGGGTGACTTCCTCTCCCTCTCCTAGGACAGAGGGGCAGAAGGGTTAGCTGCTCCCCTCCCATCCCTTCCCTCTAAGAGGGCTGTGCTGGGGCCTGAGGAACGTGGGCCAAGACCATGGAACCAGGAATCAACTCAGCATTTATGAAAATCGAACCACAGTGGCAGCAGTGGTGGCAGAATCTGCACTGGACCTGGACCTGCCCACAAGGACTGCCCCTGTGTATTCGCTGACGCCAGATGGGCCGGGCAGAGTTCATCATACTCTGGCCACGTGGCCTGGGCAGTCCCTACCCTGAGCCCACGGGCACATCCCTCAGTGAATCCCAGGGGCTATGGGGAGGATCAGGGGAGGGGCTGCAGGTCACATCCCCTGCAGGCCTGACCAGAGGAGCCTCTGGAGGACACAGGCCAGCGGTGCTGCCACTGTCCCCACAGGCAGGCCCACGTGGCCGAGGCTGTCCACACATGGAGTGACCACACAGCTGCCCTGTCCTCCAGCAGTGGACGGGAGGGCTCTAAGAGGTGGCTCCAGCTGGACTCTGAGGTTCCAGGTGCTGGCCTGAGACGGAGGCCTCGGGCTGTGTGTGGTGCTCGGCAGGGGTGGCCCCTGTGTGGGCCACTTCCTCCCAGCCCCACAGGTGGACCACCCTTACCGTGAAACAATCACAGTGATGTGGCTGCCCACACCCAGCCTGAGCTGCCCGGTGGGATCCCCCTCCTCCCCGCTCCTGTGCAGGTCATGGCAGAAGACACAGGGCCAGGGATGACAGGGCACAGGCAAAGGGCTCCCAGCCACCGTGTGACCCCCACAGCCCTCACTCAGGGGCAAGAGGCGTGGACACAGCCACACACCAGCTGCAGCAGGGCCACGGGGGCAGATGGAGGATGGACATGCCGGCTCCTCAGGGGCGGATGGAGGACGGACGTGCCAGCTCCTTGCCCCACATGTCTGGAGCAGATGCTGCACTGTCACCTGTCGTGCTTTTGTTTTCCCTGCATGACACTGAGCTCCACGGCCCGTTTCCCCCATGTTTACATGTGCTTTGGGCAGCCGGCCTCATCCTTCGTGTGAAGAAGTGGTCCCTGCATGACACAGCTCCATGGCCCATGTTCCCCACTGGATGTTCGGACGGCCGGTATGAAGAGGTGGCAGTTTACGGCCATTTGCCTCTTTCCTCCCTGACCCAGCCTTTTGGGTTCATGTTCATGTTCAGGGATTTGTGTGGCTTAGGAAGGCTGAGGACTGGGCCCCTGACACAGCCACAGGCCACGGCCACAGGCCACAGTGCTGGCCCATCCCTCAGCTACCTCAAGCTCCAGGATCCTGAACTCCAGCAGCTCGTTTTGGTCTCTGGCGTCCTGCACCTCGTGTCTGAGCCGAGCCTCTTCCGCCTCCATTTGTTTGATCTGCAACATAAAACATGCGTGAGGTGAGGGGTCTGGTTCTTTCTCACCAGAGGTCTTGGGGGGTCAACTCCAGGCTGACTGGACAGCTCCTGGCTTTCGGGGAGGCCAGCTGGCTGGCCTGGTGCCCAGCCCTGGAAGCTCCTCACAGCCCTGGATATGTTTGGGTTTGTCATAGTGAGACAGCCTAGCCATCCGGTGGTGGGTGGGGCTGGACAGGCAGCACCGCATACCACAAGCCAGGAGCCTGGAGGTCATAGGGGGCCCTGAGCCTGGGTGGCCCCTGGACAGGGATGGGAAAGGGAGGTCGTCGAGGATAAACGTCTCCAGCAGGGGCTGTGCACCACAAGCCAGGAGCCTGGGGGCCTTAGCGGGGCTCTGAGCTAGGATGAGGAAGGGAGGCCGTGGAGGATAAATGTCCCAAGTGGCTCCCTGGTGCCCCTTGGAGCCCAGGCTGTGCCCAATGGAAGGAGCTGGTACCATGGCTGCCTGGCCACCGGAATTCACTTGGCTAATTAAGGAGCTGTTTAAATGGAACCAGTTACAAGTAAACCAGATGCAGGAGTCCCCCACCCCTTCCAAAGGGTCAAGTGACACGGCCCATGGCATGTGTCCTCAGCAGCCTCATGGGGGCAGGGGCCACCAGGGGCAGACAGCTGTGTCCATCTCCTGGAGCTGAGCTCCGGGAACTGAGGGGCCTGCTCTGATGCTCAGGGGACCAAGATAAACTCAGAAGCATTGCATCCTTGGAGTGAGCCGGCTCAGTGGGAGCTGGACCCTCCCACAGGGCCAGCTGTGTACTGCTGCACAGCGGGCCCAGGAATGTGACCCGCAACCAGTGTAGCCAGAGAAAAGCATGACTCCAAGTGTGCACATGGGCATGTGTGTATGTGCACAAGCATTTCCGTGTGCGTGCCAGCATTTATGTGTGCATGTGTTCGAGTGTGCGAGCAAGCATTTCTGTGTGCCCGTGTTCAAGTGTGCACGCAGGCATTTACGTGTGTGCGTGTTTAAGTGTGTGCCCTTAAGTGCATGTGAATCTCTGCCTGTGCCAGCATTTACGTGGCACACACAGCATTGTGCTGAGCCCTGTGGAAACAGCACTTCTAATTTAAGAGATGTTCCGTGTGTCCACGGGAAACATGGGGGTGTCGTTCGCCATTCCAGATGTGAACAAAGCCTAAAGCAGGACCCCCCAGAGGGCATGACCAGCCCTGGGCTGGCAGCAGTGCAGAGGCTGCGTCAGACGCCCGTTTGTCTGAAGCCCTGTCCTGCTGGCACAGATCAGACTCATCAGCCAGGCTACCCTGGCTTCTCCCCAGAAGGCCGCCCCTGCCAGTGTGAGACATCACTGCCTCCTCAGGACACCTGTCCCTGCCCATGGACAAGTGGGGTGGGGGTCACACGGAGCACCCCTCACCTGTGCATGGTAATGACAGCCCTGCTGGCCTTCCTGCCCCTGGACCCGTAGCCAGCCCCGCCCTTGCCTCATGCCACATCGCTTGCTCCCACAGTTGTGAGGTGCACCTGTCTTGGGATGGCCCTGGACTACCCAGACCTAAGTCTAGGGCCCTCGGTGCTGTGACTCCCTCTTTAACCCAGTGCACGGAGCAGCTGAGCCAGGTGGGCCTGGTGTGGTGGGGAGGTGCCCTGAGAGAAACCTGCGCTCCCGTCCCTGCACCCCAGGCAGAAGCTAAGGCCACTGAGAGCAGCCTGGCCACACATCGCATGTTCTGATCTGTTTTACGTCTGATAAAGTCTTCCAGCCCACAAAGCCCGGGCCAGGGTGGGAGTGGGGGCGGGCAGCACTTCAGGAGCCTCTTGTCATCCGGGACCAAGAGAGCCTGGACCTGGGCCCGCCAGGTGACGCCCTGGCGAAGTCTCAAACACGCACTCGCTCAGCCAGGCTGGTCCGTGGGCTCTTCCCTGAGGACCCTTCAGCTTCCCCACAAGCGTTGCTGGAAGGAGACTTCCCTGACCCAGCCAGGCTTCCCAGGGGGATGGTTCTAGTGGTCTCAATAAAGCTCCTCTGTCACGATGTTCTAACCAGCCCACCCACGGGACCATCAGCACAACAGGACACGAATGGAGATGCTGCTGTAGACAGGGGCCTGCCCGGACCCAGGAGAACAGGCCCCAGCCCCCTCTGTCCAGGCAGTCCTCCTCCCCAGGGCTCCTGATGGGGTCCCGCAGGAGGGAGCGGAGCAGAAGGGGCCTGGGACAGAGCCATTCAGAAGCCTCAGCCCTCGCTCCACCCTTCAGCGCCACAGGGACCACTGCAACCCCCAAGAGCATAGAGCGAGTCCTGCCAGGGTCTCCAGGGGTTCGGGGCTCACCTTTTCCACAAGCTCTTGGTTTCTCCGGTACAGCGCCTGCTTCTCTTCAATCCACTTCATATCCTTGAAAATAGAATTGAAAGAAATAAAGACACTGAGGGAGGAACTCATAAACCAACATTTAAATCGTGATGTGGCAGAACACCGAAGACCAGTCTGGCCAATGTGGCAACGCCCCATCTCTACAAAAAATACAAAAATTAGCCGGGCATGGTGGCACATGCCTGTGGTCCCAGCTACTCAGGAGGCTGAGGTGGGAGGATGGCTTGAGCCCAGGAGGTCAAGGCTGTAGAAAGTAACGATCGCACCACTGAAGCTTGTCTTCAGGTGCAGTCAAATACCTCCCACCCAGTGTGCCCCCACGCCCGTGCAGATGGCTGCGGACTCACCTGCCCCTGCTCCGCCAGGGCCTTCTCCAGGTCCTGTATCCGCGCCTGCGCCCTCTGCACTTCGGCTTGTAGCTGCTCACGGGTCTGTAGGACGGGAGGAAAGATACATCAAATTTTCTCTAAAAGCCGGGACAGACAGCACACACACTCGCGAGAGGTCAGAAGGGTCTGTCTTTTGGTTCAGTTCATTGAGAAGCGACTGTTCGCCCTTCCTTTGGAAGAGATGCTTTCTAAGAGAGGGAGAACTGTTTTGTTTTGTTTTGTTTTTGAGACAGGGTTTGGCTCTGTCATCCAGACTGGAGCTCAGTGGCACAATCTTGCCTCACTGTAACCTCCGCCTCCCAAACTCAAGTAATCCTCCCACCTCACCATCCTGAGTAGCTGGGACCACAGGTATGCACCACCACACCCCACTAATTTTTGTATTTTTTATAGAGACAGGGTTTCACCATGTTGCCCAGGCTGGTCTCAAATTCCTGAGTTCAAGCAATCCGCCCGCCTCAGCCTCCCAAAGTGCTGGGATTACAGGAGTGAGCCACTGTGCCTGGCCCTAGAGGGAGAACTTTAAGGCTTATTTGAAGCAAGAGATCTCACTTAGATTCTAAGGGGAAATTCTGCAGGTTCATTTTGAGGGCCTGTTAGGAGAAATCTTTGTTTACAGGATGACACAGCCAATGAGGATGACTGAGGCCTAGCGTGTGCTCAGCCCTGCCGGGTGCCAGCCAGAGGGCTTTGTCCGAGGGACTCTCCACATGGACCCACTGGCAGCCCCGGGTGGTGCTGCTGCCTGTGCAGGGGCTGCCTCAGGCCGGGGCTCGCTGCCTTCCTGAATTTTGTGTTCCTTAACTGACTCCCAGAGCCCGCCCCACATCTACAGGAAAAGCCCTGGCGCTTTCCCCCTCAGCATCCTGGTTTGTGAAGTCCCTCCTGAGTGCCACCGAGGCTTCTAGCCGAGGTCTCAGCCACCTCCCTTAATTCAGTTTGCTCTGGTGGCTCTGAACCATGGGGCCACAGTGGCTCCTACTCTCTCTGGGGATAGCTTCCAAGGGAGCGGTGCGTTTTGGGACAGGACGCAGGGTCAGAGGATCCATCAGCTGAGGTGGGAGGTGGGCAAAGGCATGGCCTGTGGTGCCCCCCGAGTGCTGGGTCCCAGCTCCCTGCCCCCAGGCCGTCCTGGGCTCCTCCCGTCACCCCGGCCTCTTCCCTCCCTTAAGGGGTCACAATCGTGGATGTGAGCCCTTGGGTTGGAGAATGCTTAGCAGAGAGGGAATTCTAGTTAGTCCTAACCCTGTTTCCAGACAGGGAAACGGAGCCCACAGAGGGCTGTGGGCCCCCTGCAGCCTCAGGACCGTGGCAGGGATGCGCCCACGTCCATGTCTTCAGATGCTTGTCCTCTCCTGCCCCCTTCCTTATCCTGAGGCTTCCTCGATTTCCACAGTGAGGAGTGACATGTCCAATTATAATACAGAATCAGACTGTGGGATGCCGGCTAGTCTATTTTCTTCATTAATCTTTTCTGTATCTTCCAATTTTTAAAATAATCATGCAGCACTTCTTGGCATCAGATTTTCCTGATTCTAAATGACATTAAAAATTTTTTTACATGCAATTTAGACATTTTTACTCTCTAAGCAAAGCTTCTGAGTTCTTTGTTTTCATGTGGCCCCCGAGCAAATGTTTCTCTGGCACCGACAGGAAAAAGGGAAGACAGGGCGCTTCCTCCAGCTCCTGGCGAGCTTGGCCAGGAGGAAGTGGCTGCTGCCCCACCCCTGCTGCGAGGGAGAAAGGCTGGGCCCATGAGGCTCTGGGATGTCTCGGGGCTGCCATGCTTTATGATGCTCTGAACCGAGGCCTTGACTTTTTCCTTTCCCCAAGAGTCATGCGAAAATTAAGTCAAAGTGAAAGTGGCGATATTTAAAGTCCCCAGTTACGCAGACAAATCTCTCTGAGCCTGAGGAGGGCGAGTCTCCTCCAGGGCCAGGCCCCCCAACTCAGGACAGGAGGAGGGCACAGAAGGGCAGAGCTTTCTCTTAATTTTCATCACAGACGTCCCCAGTGAGGTGCCAGGAAGGCAGGAGGGAAACCAGCCACGTCACCAGGGTGGTCTGGGTGGACAGAGGGTGAGGCCGGCGGCTCCCTGGGGCACCAGCGTGGACCATGCTGGGGGTGCTCTGCGGACACTCTCCCCTCGCCCCCAAGAGGCCCGTCCCCCACCCAGCTCAGCCACCCTAAGTTGCAGAATCGCCGGACACTGGCGTCTCTGGCCCTGCAGGGTGGTTGTGGGGTGGGGAGGCCGACGGGAACCCCACACCCCACACCCCACAGCTGCCCGCTCTGGAGAACCCCTCAGCTCCCCCAGAAAGCAGCCCGTCTCGCTGTGAGGGGTACCAGGTACAGGTCCTCCAGTGGCTTCCCCTCCGAGCCTCAGTATGGGAGGGTGGGGCGGCGAGAGGACCCCCGACCCATGACCCGTGCTCTCCCCACAAGGCCTGGTGCCTGCACTGCCCTCCATGGCCCGCAGAGGGCACCCACCAGCCACACTGGGGCCTTTCCTGGGGGACGACGCAAAGGTGAGCCAGAGAAGTGGGCGGAGGGACACGACTGCCAGGGTCCTGCCCAGTGGGGAGGCCAGGGAAGAGGGGCCAGGGAGAGGGGCCAGGGCCAGGGCCAGGGCAGGCACAGCCTGTGTGAGCTCAGCCTTTGAGGATGAATGACCTCCACAAGTTTCAACACCGAGCTCGATGATGCCATGGGTCATCGCCACGCTGCCAAGAGTGGAAGAGGAGGTCGGGAAGGAGACCCACCCTGGGCGCTGTGGGCCCCTGCCACCACTACCGCCCCGTCTCCCCCAGGACCCTCACTCACACCTGTGCCTGGCGCCGCTCTGGGCCAGTCCCTCCCACCTGGGCCAACTCCCAGCACCGGGCTCCCCAATCCCTGGTTTTGATCGGCTTCCACGGGCACCACCAGGACCAGAGGCAAGGGCAGGAGAGGAGGGGCCCGGGTCCAGGAAGGCTGGCGAGGGGGGTGTCCCAGCCCAGGCCATGGGGTCAAGCAGGAAGGCATGAGGGGGGCCGGAACGCGCGCGGTGGAAGTCACGTAGACCTTAACTTCTCGCTCTGCGTCTAGCGTCCCTCCAACCTGCTCCTGCAACAAGGCATAGGCGCGCTGCAGGGCCTGGTACTCCATGGTCAGCTGCCGGAACCTCAGCTCCGTCTCCTCCTTGGCCATGCCCTGGAGAGACACGGACGCCACACACGCACAGAGACACAGCGTCAGTGGCCAGCACCTTCTCCGACGACAGCGCCGTGGGGCTTCCCTTCTCCCCAGACACCAAACGGTGTGTGTGGGGGGGTCTCTCTAGCAGCGTGAGGGAGGGCACCTGCTCCAGTGTGCAGGGAGGGGCAGCTGCCTGGGGACTCAGTGCTGTTTGGGGAAAGGTTTCCCTGGGGAGGGGAGCACCGAGCCCTGGGGTGGGAGCTGAGCTGGCTGCACGGCCGAGGCCAGGGTGAGCCTGCTGGGCTGGTGGCCATGGCCAGGGGCTCGGCTGGGGCTCCCACTTGCCAGCCAGGCTGCCCTGACCCAGCAGACCCTCTGTTACCAACCAGCACACGCTCTGCTCTGCTGAAACACATCCTGGGAAGAAAGCTGGGCTTTGTGAAGGGGGTAAAGTACCCCAGGCAGCATGTCTCCTCCCAGGCGCACTCCTGCAGGCTCACCCTGCTAGCTGCAGTGCCCCCCGCCACCCCACGGAGAAGACAGGTGAGCCTGCTGCTGCCTTCAAAGGGTCCCAGTGGGCCCCCGGGGCTGGAAGGGTTCGCCATGTCTAGGAGTGACTGAGCTCAGAAGCCTCAGCCTGGCCCAGTTCCCCTGCCCCACCCTGCACCTGAGGCTGAGAGGACGTCTTAGATCCCTCAAGAGGTCTGTGGCCATTGGGCCACCCTCCAGGGTCTGCCACGGGAGGCCCAATCCTTGGCTGCACCATTGGCTGCGGACCCCACTCCTTGTCCCACAGCAACAGGGCCTGGGTCCCACAACACCAAGCCCCGACCTGGTGCTGAAATGGCTGCCTGGACCTGAGGGTAGCCGTCCTTCTGGAAGAAGGGGCTGGTGGGCAGAAACGCCTGTGCTGTTACCACAAAGAAAACTCCCGCTCAACACCCCTCTCACCCTAATGTGCTCTTGGCACTAGGACCAAACTCCCTGATGAGTGGTTCAGACCCTCCTGGGGAGGCCCCTTAGGAAGGGAGAGCTCGCCATGCGCCTGTGCAGAAGGGGTGTAGCCTCAATGGCAGGAGGTGGCATGGTTTGGCCTTCATGGGAGCAAGAGCGGGCCTCAGCCCACACCCCGAGCCACGTCATGGGAGCTTCTCACCGTGCCCGAGTTGGCTATCAGCGGGTCAGTGCCAGTGAGGGCCGCCAAGGGCTTCCCTGTGAAAAGCCAGCAGCCCATGCCCAGCCAAGCCCAGGGCCCAGCAGGAGACCCTCGTTACCTCCTCCAAGTCATCGTCTGGGGTGCACGGGGTCTGGTCCGTCCTGTCTGTTTGGTAAGAGATGGAGGAACCGTCGGATTCCAGGGAAGCCTCTTCATCGTATCCAAAGAAGGTCTCCACAACAACCGGCTTGTGACCGAAATGCAATGTGTCAGTTCAAATCAGACCCAGGCACAGCCACCTTCTCCCGCCACCTCCTCCTGCTGCCCAACGGTGGGGGCCGCAGCCCCACCATGCAACACACTCCCATCTCTGTCCCTGGCCGCCCTGGCACAGGCCGAGGAGGTGGCCTGGGTGTGAGGGGGCTCTGCAGCAAGACTGGCGGGGTGGGTGGGAAAGGGGCCTGGAGTCCCGTGGATGAGCAGGTCCTGGCCCTGCCCTTGATGGTGGGGAATGAGGCCCTTCGTGGGGCACCGTCCCTGCGGTTCCCTGAGGGTGGTGCCTGGGGTAACAGAATCAATGGTGGGTGCCTTCCCTGTGTGATCTCATTCCCAGTGATGCATTTCTGTTCTATCTTTTAAAGTTTCAGTCCTCGACTGATTAGAATAAAAACAAAAATGGGGTCCTCCGCTAGCTATTGTGAGAGGCCCTGCCTTCAGGGACCGCCCCCCCAGGTTCACCCCGATGTCTGCATCCTTAGGGTCCCCTCACCCCTGCCTTCGACAATCGCAGGGTTCCTCATCTGGGTTTAGAAGTGTTACAAAATGGAAAGCCCGTTATCTTCTTCAGGCCCTTCTGCCGTGGCCACGGTGGCCTCCAGGTCTCCTCCCAGTTCTTCTGCCAGAACCTTCCAGCAAAACTCCCTCAGGGACCCCAGAGCCACCTGACTTCCCCTACCCCCTGCCAACCGCTGGCCCCTGTCCTGTGTGCCTCCCCACACCCTCCCTTCGCAGGGCCAAGGCATCTGCCGGACACTTCCAAAACCCAGAGGGGGCCCGAGCGGGGAAAGCCTGGACAGCTCCTCCTCCCCACCTTTTGGAGGGCAGGTGTCCGTGACCGAGGAGCATCTAACAGTCTAACAGCGAAAAAACACTGCTGACCGCTTAAAAGCCACACACACACACTCTCACACACTCACAGTCTCACACACACACATACTCATACACATGGACACACATACTCACACATACACACACACATACACTCACATGTACACACTCACATAAACACACATACACACAAACACACATGCACACACACACAGACACACACACACAGACACTGTTAACATAAAGCAGGAGATGAGTTAGGTCCTTTGGCAGCTGCTCCAAAGGCTCCCTTAATAAAAATCACAGGTTTATCACGAAGGATTCTACTGTAAAGAAATGATGACAGGTGTTCACATTTCCTGGGGACGTGGGTCTGCCCTGTGGGGCCTGTGGATGAGGCTGCCACAGCCTGCAGGTGTGGCCGAGGAAGGTGAACGGCGGGACAGGCGAGCACGGGGTGTGTGGCACAGCCAGGATGGGTGAGTGTGAGCAGCCGCAGCCGCCTGTCCTCAGAGCCGTGCATCTCACAGGTCGTGGGGACTCGGACCCCGCACAGGCAGTGAGGACACCAGAGCCGGCACCTCTTCATTGCTAGTGTTGCTGGTATGGTTGTTACCAATTCCTATCTTCTCTTGGAAATTTGAAAGAAACAAGTTTATTAAAGGTGATAAACAATATTTTCTTTGGGTCCTATTTTGGTCATTTCGTGGTAACAATTTTTAGAAATAATAAATTTTTTTTTCATCTCCAAAGACTGATTCCTATTAAGCACATGCCGGCGCCCTCCACACACATCAGTGGTCTCCACACACGCGGGCGCGGTCCTCTGCGCACACACCCGGCGCCCTCCACACACGCTGGCACACCCCTCTCCACACACGCTGGCACACCCCTCTCCACACACACAGGTGTGGTCCTCTGCACACACACCCGGCGTTCTCTCCACACGTGCCGGTGTGCTGTTCCTTACCTTGGGAAGTTTTGCCATTTTCTTTCTTTGCTTCCGGAATCTTAACAGCTTGTCCCGCTCCTGCAGAAGCCAGTTGAGGAGGTTGTGTAAGTGGTGGGACAGCTCCATCAGTTTCAGTCCACGGTTCACTGCCCACGTGCCATCATTTGGATGACAGGGAAGACGGTGTCCGGGCTGGCTGTCCCCACACCACAGCAGGAGGCCCTTGCTCCAGCTCTGCTGCTCGGGGGGCTCCTGTCTCCAGGGTGACATGGGCGGCTCCCCGGTTAGGTGGGCTCTGAGCTTGTCTTGCTCAATTGTCCACCAACTCCCCTTCTAAATGCGTCCAGGGCCCACACGGGGCCGGTGACTTGAGGGGCACACAGTTGTGGGAAGCTGGAAGGGGACTCATGGCCAGGGCCCCTCTGGACCCCGCAGGGGTGGCATCCACATCTGTGTGGGGACTGACACCCTTAAAATACTAAGGAGACTGGGGTCCTGCTGCTCTCCGGGGAACCCATGCTGTGGTTTCGTGGCCGTGATGGTGAACGTCTTGGGCTGCGGCTGCCTGTCTGTGCTGGCCAGGGAGAAATGCATGGTGGAGTGAGCAGCCAGAGAAGGGCAGCCGTCTGACCCTGGCCATTAACTCAGAAACACGATTGTCCCAAGCTGGTGCTGTCTCAGCTGGGGCATGAGTGGGTGTCCCTGGCTCCTGTCTGACCCACACCAAAGGGCATCAGCCACCCGTGCACGGCCTTGGCCAGGTGGCACTGCAACAACAAAATCCACCCCAAAGGCTGCCGCGGCTGCTTCTGTCTGGTCTGTGAGGAGCCCTGGGCACAGAATGGGTCCCACGGGCAACTGCGCGGGGAGCGGAGGCGTGGGGAAGCAGGCGCTGACCGTACTTACTAACACGCTCTTCACGTAGCCAGCGGTCTCAAGGGTCTAGGAAAGGAGGACAGCATGTTACAGAATTGCTCAGGGTCCCTGTTACCCAAGCCCCTTGGGAGCCAGAGGACAGGGCCGCAGCAAACAGCCCGCCGGGTACCTTAGACAGTTCATCTATGAGGTTTTGCTGCTCCACAATCTGAAGCTTCAAGAAGTCGACTTCTCTCTCATCCTGACTTTGATCCAGGTCGTTCAAGGAACTGGGTCGCCGTATGATTCCGGCTCTCTGTCTCTGAAATGCCAAGCAGCCCACATCACAAGTTGGGGAGTGAAGGGGTCTGGCTGAACACAGTGGGCGGGGGGGGGGGTCTTCTCCCTCAACCCGCGCTGCCCACTGTCAGCTGCCCGGCTGGCGGCCTCTGCTCAGGCCTCGGAACAGCCCAGCTGCAGAGTCCCCGGGGAAATGAGGCCTATGTGTGGGCCCAGTCCCGCAGCAAGGGCAGGTCTGTGCATCCCAGACAGACACGCATGGGCCCTGCTGTTCTCCCAGAAAGCACGGCTGGAGGGGATCGCTCAGAGCCCTGAAGCTGACGCTGGGTTGTCCGTGCCCATTTCCCACGTGGTCACCGCTCCCAAATCCCTCCTGACTTTAACTCAGTGTGAAAAGAAGGGGGCTTCCATAGAGAGGGGTAAGGAGGGCGCCTCTCCCCCATGTCCGGCTGAATTACTTGTTGAGTAAACTCTGGCTTCATGGCCTTCGGGGTCCTCAGGGCAGGGGAATGCGGTGACACCGGCTGACGGCCCCCCGCTCCCGGCTCATGGCCTTGGTGGAGCAGAGACCCCCTGCCCCCGACTCCTGCTTGGTGCTGTGTGCCAGGCCTCCTCTCCTCCCCAACAGCCGGGACCCCGCAGCCTCTTACTACCCTCGCCTGGGATTTTCCGAGTTGGAGGCCGCCTGTTCCAGGCCCTCTAGTGAGATGCTGGCAAACAGGCCTGGGGAGGGGATGCCCCACAGCCGCGTCCTTTGCAAGGTCAGGGCCTCCTCCAAGGCTCCCCTCCCCAGGGCTGGACTTGGCGGTTGCTCCCCTTCAAACATGAAGGGGCCAGACTCCAGCAGAAGGCCTGGCCACCTGCCCGGGACCGGCTGTCCTGCTAAATCTCGCGTGGAGAAGGGAGGAGATGCTGCCTGGAGCTCGGGTGCGACCGTGGCCCCACGGGGCCCCCCACCCCCTCACCATTTCTATGTTCTCCTGGGTGACAAATTTTAACTTGTTTTCCATTCGGCGTAAAGCGTGAGACAAATCCTCGTTCTTGCGACTGAGGCGCTTGTTTTTATCCAGCAGAGGCTTGTACTGACTCTCGGCTTCTCTTACACGCTTTAACTGAAAGACAAAATTAATTGCACTATGTGATTGTTCTTTAAGTGACAGGGAACCAGCAGGTCTCCACACAGAGTCGGCAGACTGACCACAGCTTGGGCTGCAACAACGCAGTTCCCAGCCCTCTATTTGGGAAGTCCATGCCTCCAAGTGGCACCCACTGGCCCAGCGCCTGGGTGAACCCACTCGCCCAGTGCCCTGGTGAACCCAAGCTCAGGGCTGGGCTCAGCATCCCTGGGGGTGAGTCCTGTCCCATTGACAGATGGGGATGAAGATGAAGACCAGCAGTCTGGGGCCAGCACCTTGTTTTGCCAAGAAGGGCTGTGGTAAAACCATCCAGCCCACTGGACCCTTGCAGACACGCGACAGCTCACGCACCCTCCAGGGTCTCGAGTTACCTGGAAATCTCAGTGGCTATAAGGACCAATGGCGACAGCCCCACTGAGGGGCCGCGTCTGCACATCCCAGATCACCTGCAGAACGGAGGAGGCTTCTGCCCCCACTAACGCAGAGCTGGGGTTAGTCAACCAGCCCTTGAGGGGCAAATGTGGCCCTTACCTGTTTGTGCTAATAAAGTTCAACTGGAACACAGTCAGGAGACTTCGGCGCAAGGCCGGTCCTCGCAACCACCACTCCTTTTCGCAAGGAATTTTGAAAGTGGATGCCCCCTAGGTCCGTCCCCAACTCCGCAGTCACAAACCCCCAGGAGCCAGAAGCCCCCGCCCGCGCTCACCAGCTCATTCCTCTCTTCCGACAGCAAGGCGTTACGGTCCTCCAGTTTGCGGATAATCGCACTTAACTCTGCGATTTTAAGCTGGAAGCGCCGGGCATCTTTTTCATCCAACTGCTGTTCCTAAAACAAAAATCAACTGCAAATAACTGTTCCTACACACAGGCCTGGGAAACCTTTGCAAACCCCAGCACGCTACGGGAACCAAAACCCTGCCGTGGGATGAGCGCCTTTGCCTCCACGCGGCTGCCGGGAAGGTTCGGACCCCCCTGGGGAAAGGCACCCGGCCCGGCACCGTGGTCACTGCAACTGCGTGAGGCAACAGAACCGACGGGCAGAGTGAGACCCTGCCTCAGACACAACAACTATTTTAAAATAACATAAAGTAAAATAATGAAAAGGAGCAGACATGTCTGGAAGGATGCAGATGGAGAGGGCGGGGGTGTGCAAATGCAGAAACCGCGAGTGTGGGTGATGCCAGGAAGACGTCTGCCAGCTCCCAGCCCTCTGCCTGGCCCCTGCCGCTGCCCCTTCAGGAGCGTGCACCCCCTACCCCACGGGGCGGCATTTCTCTGGTACGATGACATGAGCATGGGAAAGACACTTGTTGGAGACTTCCAAAAGAGGTGACCTCCCTTCCAATGGGGCTTCTAAAGGGCCACTTTTGGGACCCCTGGAACTTCACTCAAAAATTGGCGAAAACATTTGAATCCGGTTTCAAATCTCTCTGGAGTGAATGCCGTAGTCTACCACACACCAGCAGGAGGGGCTGGATCTCATTCAGTGAAGCCGTCTGAATGAGATCGTAAAATAATATTTTCTATCCTTGAAATGTCGCTGTCCTAGGACCGGCTCAGCTCACACACAGTTTTATCCTCAAAGCGAACAAGCAGCATCCAGGATGGTCCTGGACCCGATTCAAGTTCCTCATTCAACAGGTGCAGGAGAGGCTCGGGGTCAAAGACCCAGAAGGACCAGCTGGAGGGTCCCTGGACTTCAGATCCCCCAGGGCGTCCCAGAACCACGACAGAGGGTGTGAGTGCGGAGCGGCAGCAAGGAAGCGGGTGGAACTCAGCCCAGGGTGGTCGGCAGACCCCACACGACAGAGCAGCCCAGGGAGGAGCGGAGAGTGGCATGATCACATGAGAAGCAGGTGGGAGGGTGACTGGTGATGAGAGTGCCAGAAATCACCCTTGAGGGGCCAGCCGGGCACATGGTGGGCAGGGAGCCGGTGCGCCAGCCTTCCCGGGCCAGAGGCCGTGTGCTTGGAGATGGCGGCAGCGCATACCCAGCACCTCCCACCAACCCAGGGCCGGACCCCGGGCCAGCAAGTGCCATGGACTGCAGCAGAAGCCTGAGGCCGGGGCCCACGGAAGGGTGATGAGGCTGGGGCCCACAGGAGGGTGACAGGGCCGGGGCTGATGCTATGTTGACAGAAAGGAAGGAGAAGAGTCCACCAGCCCCCTGGGCCAGAGCCAGAGGAGCTGAGCACCTAGGGCCAGGCTGGGTGGGGAGGTGCCCAGACAGGAGGGTGCTGGCTCAGCTCAGGCTCTGGTCTCCTGGGGGAGTGGCCCATGCAGGGCCATGCAGACACATGGCCGGGTCTGTCTGTGACACGGGGTGGGCCGGCGGGCCTGGGAGGTGCTTACAGGGCTTCCCGAGTGGTCTGAAGCGTCTCCTGCACCAGCTGCATGAGGAAGTTCCCGTCTGGGGCTGCCCGGATGCCGGTCGGCCTCTCGGACCTGGGACAGCTGCTCATCTAGAGCCTCTTTTTGGAGCTGCAGTCTCTGAGCATGCCCGGCTTGAACCCCTAACTCTCTCTCCAGCACGAAGACTGCTCTGTCTTTAAATTTTATCTCCTCCATCTACAAGGAGAACAGAACACAATCACACAGGCGGCAGGACACGGATCTGCAGTTACCATGGAAACGGGCGCAGCCCTGCCAGGCTCTGGGCTCTGAGACCGGAAGCAAAAGCGAAGCATCCTGGACCGAGCAGGAGCCCGCGGCCCTGGGCTGAGGCACGACACCCAGGCTCCCAGCAGGCCCTGGCTCAGCCGGCTACACAGAGCTGCTGCCAGCGGGAGACTCCTTCCTGGCGGTCCCCAGGCTCTGCGTGCTCAGCAAGGCACCCCATTCCGTGCTGTCCTGCCGGGGCCCTGGGTGCACACGGGGGTGGTGCTTTCTAGCAGGGTCGGGCAGAAACCACTTCCAGCTCCTGCCTCTGCTGTAGGTTGGACAGAGAGGAGGACACCCAAGTTATCCACACTCTGCCAATAGGAAGGTGCCATGGGCAAGTTTCTTCCCTAAACAGGCAGGGGAGACCATGGGGAACAGAAATTCCGGCCTGAAAGCCAGTGCTACCCCTTCCCCAGCCCAGGCCCACTCCCCAGGGGAGGGCTGTGCAACGTAGGGGCACCACTGTGGTCCTTGGACACCGCCCCTGTGCTTCTGGGCATGGCTACAAAGCCGGGGCCCCGCACAGCTGTCTTCAGGCAGAGCCACATTGCTCATTAATCTGGCTGCGAGCTGGGGCTTTCGGGGTGAGACGGCAGCCCAGGGGTGTGCAGGATGCCTGCCCCGCCAGTGGCTGTAAAGGGTCGGCGGCCCTCCCCACCCTCCCTACAACGCTGCGCTTTGTGCTCAACCTATGAAGGGAAGAAGCCCTTCCTTCCGGGGATACAGCAGCTGCTGCCTGCAAGCACCCCGCCCTGATTCCAGGCAGGAATGCGCCAGCCAGAACGCGGGCACAGCAGACCCGACAGCCCCCCGCTCTTCAGACAGACACGCTCAGCACTTTGGGCGTCATTATCCACGGCGCTAGATTTATGAGAAGACAAGGTCTTCGGGGATGAACGACTCAGTTTGAAATATATTTTCAAACAACAGAGCAGAATGGGCTATCTTGCTGCTTTACCCATTGTTTGAGGTTTAAACAAGCTAATAAATCTGCTATTGCTGAAATTAGCTTGGAAACAAAGAAATGAGATGTCTAATTAGCCCGGATGGAACAAGTGATGAGCTGAACAGAAGAAAATAAATCCTTAATTGCTAAATCCCCATTTTCTCTGCACACAGCAATGCTGAAAGAGGCAACACAGTCAGTTAGTGGGAATGGGGCCGGTGAAATAAGAGCGTGTCCATCAGCAGCTGTGCCTGCGGCTTGGCATTTACACTCTCAGACTCAGACAAGATTTTCTTGTATCAGGAGCCCCCGCCTTGCTCACGGTGGGCTGTTTCCAGCAGCAGGCAGGGCAGGATTCGGGGCTTCCCATGCCTGTGCAGATGCCGTACCCCACCCTGCACTTCTTCCCATGGGGCTGTGGGTGGGGGGTGGCACACCTGTCTCCTGTCCCACCTGCACCCACACAGACACCCGGGGGAAGAGCCCTCCCAGGGGGCTCTGGACTGAGAGGGCTCCCTGGACACGGGATGTTCAAAGCTGAAACAGGCGTCCTGGTAAACCAGGCTGTGAGCATCACCCCACTGCCAGCATCTTCCACTGGGACGAACGCTATGGCTTCCAAACGGCCGCCCTGTGTCCACTCCTGTGCCTACCCAAGCTGCTCCACTCACAACCCTAGAGTCAGCTCCACAAACAAGAGTCAGAGGCTGTCATAAAACATCCTCCCCTGGCACTAAGAACAGGATCCACAACCCTTGCTGGAGCCCCCGGGTGCCCCAGAGCTCCCATCTCCCCGGGCCCCCACACCCTCACCTCAGAGCTCCCATCTCCCCAGGCCCCCGCACCCTCACCCCAGAGCTCCCATCTCCCCAGGCCCCCGCCCCTCACCCCACAGCTCCCATCTCCCCGGGCCCCACACCTTCACCCCTTAGGTCCCCTGTCTCTCAGGCCCCCATACCCTCACCCCATAAGCTCCCATCTCCCCAGAGCTCCCATCTCCCCTGGGCCCCACACCTGCACCCCAGAGCTCCCATCTCCCACACCCTCACTCCTTAACTCCTCTGTCTCTTAGGCCCCTACACACTCACCCCATAAGCTCCTATCTCCCCAGCCCCCCACACCCTTACCTCATAAGCTCCCATCTCCCTGCCCCCCAACTATTCCCCACACTCTTCATCCCCTGAACTCCTGTCTCCCCACAACGCCCCCATACTCCCTCACCCCATGAGCTCCCTCTGTTGCCTTCCCCACCCCTCAGGACCCCCTCACTCCCAGCTGCAGAGGATGCCTGGAAACTGGAGAGAAGCCCCTTGGGACAGTAGTCTCCAGGGCGGGGGATGTGCAGGTCGACGCTGAGGCTGGAGGAGAGAAGATGCCCCTCCACCCTGCCTGCCCCCGGGCATGCCCCGCACAGTGTCTCTCAGCATGGGGTCCCGACATGCAGCATCACAGCCACCTGTGACAGCTGTCCACAGGCAGATCCCTGAGCCCCCCAAGAGACGCAGTTAGAACCTCTAGGGTGAGCCTGGGAAGCTGCATTTTACAAGCTTCCCTGCTGTGAAGCCCATGGACATGATCTCACCACTGCCCCACAGTGCTGAGCTCCCTGCACACGTGTGTCCCGCCACAGCCATGAAGCATGCTCACTACACAGGGCACGTCATCACCCCAGCATGGTCACTGGCAGCTGTGGCTGCTCCCAACCTGGGCTGACCACGCCTCAGTGCTGCAGACAGGTGACTGCCTAAGGTGTTGGCAGAGCACCTGCAACCCCCCAGCAGGTCTCCTGACCCAGGGACCATGGAGCCAGGATCCTTCCAAACACTGGGCCTGTGCAGGGAGCCCTCATGTCTGGCAGGCATCACTCACACCACCTCTTCCTCCAGAGGGGTCTGCACCTTAGGGGATCCCTCCCTCAGCATCAACTCTTGGTTCCATGGGTGGTGACTTGAGCATACGAATGCGCCTCATGAGACAGAAAATGCTGCTGCTCCCAGCGGATGTGCTAGAGATAGGGAAGGAGATGTGCTTTGTCCTAGCTGGGGCTTGTTTTCCTAGCATGGAGGTTCTTGATGAGAGAAGGAAGGACCCCCATCACCCAGCTCCCAAGAGCTTAGAATGAGTGGGGGAGATGGGAAAAAAAATACACAGATGAGATACAGAGCCTGGTCCTATTATTCCCTGTGAGAAAGCAGAGACCTGGGCGGGGGTGCATTGGAGGTGCTAGAAGAGGCCGCCAAGCCTCCCTCAGCCTCTGGCGGGGTAGGAGAGCTCGTGTGATGAGGGAAATGTGACATTTTAGGAGCCCAAGCCCCTTGATGTCCCAGAGACACCAGAACTTACTGCATGTCTGGGAATTAACCCTTGGGAATTTTTCTCTAGACAGAACGTCCAGGTCCCCCTCAATCATGGGATAATCTGCCAACACCATGAGAAGGTGGTTCCCTAGCCTGGTGGTCTCGTGCTGGAATCACCGAAGCAGCTTTCGGTTAAAAAAAGTACTGATGCCCAGAAACTTCTGGTTCCAGACGTGATGGGGTAGGTGGCATTAGACTTACCCTTCTGTGGTGAACAACTCTAGAGGCTGAACAAGATACACAACGCAGGGGCGGGAGAAGGAGACAAGGAAAGCAGTGCCTGTCAGCCCAGGACCCCGGACACACAGCGTCACAGCCCGAGACCGCTGTCCACAGGGAGATCCCTGAGCCTGTAGATCAGTGCCTCTCATCACGGGGCCCCATCTCCCCTAACGTTTTCCCTGAGGGTGTTCTCACAACCTCTCTCCTGGGAAACGGAGCCCCAGCCGCAGAGGTCTCTTTTGTTGCAGGACACTAAGATCAGAATTTGGTTGGGGCTGCTACAGCAGCTGGGATTTGCAGAGTGGAGGAGGGAATGGCAGAAAAGGAATGCCGAAGATCTGATGAAGGATTCCCTCAGGTCCTTGGTCCACTGCTAAGCTGTACATGTCCAAGGCAGGACTCCCAGAGGCCTTGCAGGAAACAGTTCCCGAGAATCTGAATGGTAAGTAGAAATGTACGTGGTTGCACATGGCTGTCAAGACATTGCAATTCAAGCCCAGACAGAATAGAAGATCCTAGTGAATTCTCTAGACCCTGCAAAGGCTACACTCCAGGGGCAGGACAATGTCCTGGGATTTTAAAACTTCATATTAAGGGAAAACTAAACAGACCTTCCCTAACAAAGCCTGAAACCACACCTCAAAAGGATCCATGTAGTCTGCTGGTCAGTACCCATCTGCTGGAACAAAACTCAACATTCTCTAGACAACAATAACATAATGTGCAGCCTCACAACACATCACCCACAGTGCCAAGACTATAATGAACATCATTAGACACATGCACCCACAGTGCCAAGAATATAACGAAAATCATTAAGACACGTGGAGAAGCAGGGAAAAATAACCAATAATGAAGCTAAGTCTATGACGAGAAATCAACAGATGACTAGAGTTAGCCAATAAGAGCTTAAAAAATAATTGTGATTGATAGAAACAGACTCGGAGATGATGAGGATATTGAAGTAAGCAGATAGGAACTTTTTAAATCATCATAATTAACTCACTAAAAATAATGTAATTAACACATTATAATATTTTTCTAATAGAGACAGAAAATGAATAAAATGCAGTAATTCAAATGAGAATTAGGATCTATTGTAAAAAAGAATTAAGTAGGCACACTCAAATCCTACATACAAGGTCTAAAATTAGAAATTCATTACGAAGGTTTAAAAGCAGACTGGACACAGTATAATCACAAACCCAAGATAAAATGATAGAAAATATCCGACCAAAGCACAAAAGGAAAAATAGAAAAATAAAATAGAATAGAGCTCAAGAAAAATGTAAGGTATAGTCAAAGTGTCTAATATACATGTGATTGGAATCCCAGAAAGAGAAAGGAGGAGAAGTAATATCTGACTAAATAATGGTCAAGAATTTTCCATATCTGGTGAAATATATCCTTTCAGATTCAAGAAGCTCAGCTGTCCCCAAGCAGTATTTTTTTAAATTACAAAAACACGCCTAGACACATCATACTGAAACTGATGAAAACCAGAGTTAAAGAGAATATCTTAAAAGTAGACAGGAAAAAAGACACATTGCCTGAAGGAACAACTCTAAGAGCGATGGCTGGCTTTTCAACGGAAACTAACAAAATCAGAGGACACTGGCCGGACATCTTTTGAGTGTTAAGAAAGACACTCAGAGAGTTCCAGGTTCGATGAATACATCCTTGGAAATGAAGGCAAGTCAAGATGTCCTTAGACAAAAGTGGAGAGTGTCCTTTGTTAATACACCCACAATGCAAAGAATTCTAAAGGGAATCTTTCAGGCTGAAGGGAAAAGACTGCAGATGAGAAATTCTCAAGATATAAATATAAAAGACCATTGGCTGCTTATGGGAACAGCAAAAGCCATTTCTTTGGAGGCTTATGATATGTGTCAAAGTAAAATATATGACAATCCTAGGAGAAGTGGGTAAATGGAGTTGACCTATTGCCTTATAAGGTACTTGTATTTTGGGTATATGGCAAAATTACTAATTTATGATAGATTGTAGTTAAGGATACATATTAATATTTCTATGTAACTACTAATGGAATAACACTAAATGTTGACAAAAAAGGAGATAATCCCATACAATGGTTGGATAACCCCATGGGATTACCCCATCTGAGGCAAGGAGTAGAGAGAGGGAGGGAGGAAAAAAGATGGAGCAGGGGGATGAGAGTAAAAAACAGAGAGAGAAGAACACAAATTCCCAGCATCAGGAATGAAACACGAGACAGTGAATGGATAACAAGAAGCTCTGATGAAAAGGCTAGCAAGCAGTGAGGTGCCATGGCTCACGCCTGTAATCCCAGTGCTTTGGGAGGCTGAGGCGGGTGGATCAACTGAGGTCAGGAGTTCAAGACCAGCCTGGCCAACATGGTGAAACCCCCATCTCTACTAAAACACACACACACACACACACACACACACAAAATTAGCCAGGCATGGTAGCGCACACCTGTAATCCCAGCTACTCGGGAGGCTGAGGCAGAAGAATCGCTTGAACTCAGGAGGTGGAAGTTGCAGTGAGCCAAGATGGCACCATTGCACTCCAGCCTGGGCAACAGAATGAGATTCCATCTCGAAAAAAGAAAAAAGTCTAATGTCAATAAGTGGGAAGACATGTATGAACTGAACATACTCCTTGAAGAATCTATTTTACCAAACAACGTAAAAATAAAATCTGAAGTTTATATTAAATACATTTAATTCATAATTTAAAAATATATCACAAGAAAATTCCCGACCCAAATAGCTTCACCGGTGAATTTTCCAAACACTTAAGGAAGAAATATACTTACATTGAACAAACTCATTGAGAGAACAGAAAACGGAAAATAGTTCCAAAATCATTTTATGAGGCCAGCCAAATCTAGATACCACAACTTGGCAAGGACATTATAAAAAGTGGGAAAAAAATCCTAAATCCAGTGTATACTTATATATAAAATGGACAATATATCATGGCCCAGTAAAATTTATTCCAAAAACACAATGCTTATTTTATACTTATAAGCCAATTAACGTGTCATCTCATCAACAGAAGAAAAAAACACATGATTGTTCTGATTTATGCATAAAAAGCATTTAACAGAATTCCATAGCCATTCACGAAAAAAATGCTTAGCAAAGTAGGAATACGAGGGAATTTTCTTAATCTGATGAAGAGTATTGCTGGCTGGACACAGTGGCTCATACCTGTAATCACAGTACTTTGGGAAGATCAGTTGAGCCCAGGAGTTCAAGACCAGCCTGGGCAACAAAGCGAGACCCTGTTTCTACAACAAATTTAAAACATAGCCAGGTATGGTGGCATGTGCCTGTAGTCCCAGCTACTCAGGAGGCTGAGGTGGGAGCCTGGGAGGTCAAGGCTGCAGTTAGCTGTGATCGTATCACTGCACTCCAGCCTGGGTGGCAGAGCGAGACCGTGTCCGGGGAAAAAGAAAAAGTATTGCCAAAGAACCCACCAAAAACAAAACCAAAACAAACTAAGCAACCTGCAGCTAACATCACAGTCGGTGAAATGAATATTTGATACTTTCACCTGCAGCTGGGAATTAGGACGGGGGAGGTCACTCTCAACACTTCTCTGTTCAAAGTTACACTGCGGGCCTTCACAGTGCGTTAAGGCAAAGAGAAAAACAAAAGGTATGAGCTTGGAAAGGAAGACTTAAACTGTCTTCGGGATGAGGTATGGTGGCTCACTCCTGTCATCCCATCACTTTGGGAGGTGAGGCGGGAGGACTGCGTGAGCCCATGAGTTTACGGCTGCAGTGAGATACGATCATGAGAACTTATCTCTCAAAAAACAACCCCCAAAACTGCTTTTGTTCACATACAACATGATTATGTACATGGAAAATATTTTTGAAATATACAAACAAGTTGTTAGAATAAGTGAATTTAGCAAGGCTGGATAGAAGATCAATATAAAAATCAATTGTATTTCTGTATAGCAGCAAGAAATAATTGGAAAATAACATTTTAAAATTTGAAAAGCAGACCATTTATAATAGCATGAAACATTAAATATTTACGAATAATTATAACAATGATACGTAAGACCTCTACACTGAAATTTACAAAACATGGCTGAGAGAAGAGAAAATCCAACAGTAAATACACGAGGTTCATTAAGGTTCAAGGTGCCAGTTTTTCTGTGGATACTGACAAGCTGATTTAAGTTTCATACAGAAAAGCAATAACAATCTTGAAGAAGGGAAAGAAGGAAGTTGTAGAACTTAGATGACGAGATGTCAGGATGTTCTTTAAAGTGTCAGAACTAAGACGTGGTACTAATGACGCAAGGTAGAGCACCAGACCAGGAGAATGTCACGGTGCCTGGAAAGAGACCCGCATCTGTGGGCTCACTTGATACATGACCAAAGTGCTATCGCAGTTCAGGGCGAAAGGACAGTCTTTTCGAAAAATGGTCCTGGAATAGTTGGATATCCACATGGCAAGCAGGGAACATGTACCCATCTCATACTATTCACAAAAACTGAACTCGGATGAATTATAGAATTAAATGTTAAGAGAAAAACAATAAGGCATCTGCACAACACGGAGGGGGCACCTTCACGCCCTCAGAGGGGTAGAGGAAGTCCAAACCAGACACACACAGCACACAAAAGAAACCGACAAATTGGGCTTCCTTAAAATGCCAAACTTCTTTCATCCAAAGCCAGCATGAGGAAGACAACTGGGTCAGCCACAAACTGAGAGAAGCCATCAGCAGAGAGAAGGTGAATACTCTGGCTTAACAGCAGGGAAGACATGAGCAGGTGTATTACGAAAGGTGACATGCAGATGGGCAGTGGCACGGCCAGCTTCTTTCTTGCTGCTGTCCTAAAGAAATGGCAATACTGTCACTGACGAGGATGTGGAGCGAGGGGGGCCTCTGCCCACCAGCCGAATGGCTTTTCTGTCTTGAGGCGAAGCATCTACCCGACCCATCACCCCGCAATTCCCCTCATCACCCCATGAATGCACAAGAGAAAAGCATGCATGTGGCCACCCAGGATGTGACAGGTGCTCGTATGACAGCCAAGTGTGGGACATGACTCAAATGCCTCTCACAGAAGGACGGGTGACCGCGTGGCAATGGACATGTGTGGCACAGCTGGCTGGCTTGGCTGTGATGTGCCGGGGTGGGACAGGTGACCACATGGCAATAGACGTGTGCGGTGCGGCTGGCCGACTCAGGTGTGATGTGCTAGTGTGGGTTGGGTGACCGCGTGGCAATGGACGTGTATGGCACGGCTGGCCGGCTCAGCTGTGGTGTGCCGGGGTGGGACGGGTGACCGCGTGGCAAAGGACATGTATGGCACAGCCGGCCAGCTTGGCTGTGATGTGCCAGAGTGGGACAGGTGACTGCATGGCAATGGACGTGTGCGGTGTGGCCGGCCGACTCAGGTGTGATCTGCTGGGGTGGGACGTGTGATTATGTGGCAGTGGACGTGTATGGCGCGGCTGGCCAGCTCGGCTGTGATGTGCCGGGGTGGGACGGGTGACCGTGTGGCAATGGATGTAGGCGACGTGGCCGGCTCGGCTGTGACGCCCTGGGGTGGGCAAAGCAGCAGGGGAAGGATGGGTGCTGCCGGGAGGGGCAGCCCTGCTGGGCCCCCACCCAGTGCTGGGTCACAGGGACACAGCCCCAGGTCATCGCGTGTTTCCTCCAGATTTCAGCCTGTTCTCTGTAGACGTTTCCTTAACATCCACAAAATGGAAAGAAAAGCGAACCCTGATGCCAGGCGTCACCCTCTGGAAATTCTGGGTTAATTCGGCTGTGGGCACAGCTGCGCCCTGGGACTGTAAAGGCTCTCAGTATTCCCAAATTCGTCCCCAGCACGTGTCTCTGGACGTCCACAGCCAGGACTGGGGGCAGCTACTCAAGGGTGGGCCTTACCTCAGGGACCCCCTCATCATTTGCAAGGCAAGCACCTGTAGGGTGAGGCTTGGCCCCAGAAGCCGATGCTGCATCTGGCTGTGGGTGGCTGGAAATCACAATTTGGGGTCCTCAGCAAAACCAAAGCTTCGTGTGGGAGCCAGGCTTGGGGCGCAAAGGAAGCTGCTGCTGCTGCACTCGGCAACGCCGTTTCTGAAGACACTCTCATGCCCAGGCTCTGCGCAACACCATCAGAGAGCAAGGGCCTGGCACAAGCTCTCGGCCACTCACCTGACGCCGGTCTCCAGGCAAAAAGCAAGGACAGGCTACTCCTCCCACCCCCGCCCCCAAAATAGCACTTGGGGAGAAACTGACCTCATTTTTATAGCCATATTTGCATGGGGTTTTAATTACTGCTGTACATTAGCATTCCACTTTAACTAGCTGTCTAGACAACTGGGGGAGGAGGAACCAACATTAGAAATCACAGATCTTTATGGGAAAGGAGAAACTGGCTTTTGCCTGTAATTCTTTGGATTTATAGAGTCTTTAACAACGTCTGAGCTTGTATTTTAGCAAACGCGCTGAGCGTGCATGCAGTAGCTGCGTGCACCCAGACAGCTCTCTCAGGCTCTGTGATGACACGGCACAGATCTGCCACGCGGCTGCTCCTGGGGCCCCAGCTCGGCCCTGTCCTCAGAGCCTGTCACCAGCCAGATGCGCGGGCAGGATGGGGCATTGGTCATCGCACCTGTGGGTGGGAAGTGCCTCGCCCCTTCCACGTGTGACTTGAGTAGAAATTTGGCCAAGAAAGCCGCTGGAGCCCAGCTTCTCCAGGAGCACAGAGTGGGCCACGGGCAGAGGAGGATTTGGCCCCGGAGGCTTCCGAGGCTCCAGGTTCCCCTGCTGTCAAATCAAGGGGTCTGCACAGTGGAATCATTGGGGCCTGAAGATGATGGGCCCTGGGCCAGTGGGTGATTCCTGAGCTCCCTACCCAAGGCATTCTGACGCGTACAGGGCAGAGCAGCAGCTCTGACCCGAGTGTCACCCACCACAACCTTCTGGGCAGGGAGAGGGCGTCCCTGACCCGCTGGATAACCCAGCTTCTCCAGCAGCCCAGCCCTGAGTGCAGCCTCGCAGCCCTGCTGTTCCCAGCCCTGAGTGCAGCCTCGCAGCCCTGCTGTGCCCAGCCCAGCCCTGAGTGCAGCCTCGCAGCCCTGCTGTGCCCAGCCCTGCCCTGAGTGCAGCCTCGCAGCCCTGCTGTGCCCAGCCCTGCCCTGAGTGCAGCCTCGCAGCCCTGCTGTGCCCAGCCCAGCCCTGAGTGCAGCCTCGCAGCCCTGCTGTGCCCAGCCCTGCCCTGAGTGCAGCCTCGCAGCCCTGCTGTGCCCAGCCCTGCCCTGGCAGCAGTGACCGTGCTTATCTGGGGTGTCTGTCGGCTCCCACATCCCCACCCTGCAGGCCTCTCCTGTCTCCCCTCCACCTGGCTTCCTCTCTGAGACCCTGAGCCCCCACCAGGTGCCACACTTCCAGGCCTGCACTTAGGGTCCCAGGACAAGACAGGGGGCTTGCCTGTTAAAGCCTCCACGCTCCGAGAGCAGGTATGGCCCTGCCCAGTCCCTGCCCTGCTGTGTGGCCCCTCCAGTCTCTCCCCATCCAGGGCTAATTGAGGTACCCAGTGGGCCCCTGAGATGGCAACAGCCTCCCCTTGGCACCCAGGAGCCTCGGCCCAGAAGACCCACAGTCAGGCTGGTGTCTGGGCCAAGGCTGGGGTGCTGGGACAGGTGGCAGGCAGGGCCTCAACAGCCGGGGAGCCGACCGGGGGGCTGGGGAGGCCTCTGACTCTGGGCCTTTGTGGGGACGGGGGTGCTGTGCTCTTTACCAATGGGCCACCTCTTGTTGAAATCCATTCAACAAAAATTTATTGAACACCTACCGTAGGTGCTGGGGACTGAGTGGTGAACAAAACAGACCCAAAGTAAAGACAGGAGGCTTTGCTGGCCAGAGTTAGGGAGGCAGAACCTCAAATCACGGGGTCCATTTTGGGAAGAGAAGATGAAGGTCCTGAGTGTGTGCTGAACACCCAGGACTCCCTCAGACCCTCCCTCCTTCACCGGCCCTGCCAGACGCGACTGTCCTCAGGGTGGACCTTGGTGGGACAGGCTCCACCCCATAGAAGCAGCGCCCTCAGAGAGCACACCCTTGCTGGGGTTGTGGCCACGCATGTGGCGCTAAGTAGCAAGGGAGGCACGGAAACCCCCAGCTCCCACAGTGTCCCGGTCAGGCCAGCCTCATCTACCGTGCTCCATCCCCAGGCCTGCCCGTCCCCAGACTCAGATACCACCCTCCCAGGGCCATGGCTATGTGCCCACACCTGGGGGTGGGGGCCAACATGGGGCAGCTCTCGAGGGAGCAATGTCTGACTGTGAGCAAAGATCGATTCCTCCCAGAGGCTGCTGCTCCCTGCAGCAGAGATCCATCCCTGACCCGCTATGTCCTCACCCAGGGCCCGGCGAGGCCGAGCGTCCCACACCACAATATTCTAGGACTCAGGTGCCGGCCCGTGCTATGGCCACAGAAACAGCAAAATGTTTGCCTGATGTAAGGAACCAAGGTTATGTGATATTTTCAGCTGTAATAGTAACTGTCTCTCGGTGGGAGAACCCGAGGCCTCTGTCGCCCACCTAGCCTTGCTGAGGCCTTGTGAGCTGGGTTGGTGGCTGTCCTGGAACCTGGGAATGATGCTCCTCCCGCCTGCAGCTCCTGCCAGGCCCGGGAGGCCACCGTCCGGCCCCAGGCTTAAAGGTGCAGCAGCGCGTTGCACCCCCAGCTCTAGTGGCTCTGCTGACACTCAGGGCAGAGCCCTGCCTCTGGACCCCACCCTCACCCTAGCCTGCCTCTTCTCTGACCGCCCCCAGTCCCCTGGGACTGGGCCACCTCTGGGCCACCTTCCTCCCACTTTTCTGTCCCAGCCCTCTTTCGAGTCCCTCTCTGAGCGGCTTCCCCATCCTCACGAAGCTGCCCCTTGTCCCCAGGCTGGACACCACGCTGTGACACAGCCCCCACAGCTCGAGCGGCCGTACACCTGCCTGGCTTTCCCAGCCCCTCCACCTCACGCGTAGATTTAACTCCAGACACTCCCTCACAGCTGGGCCCGGGGAGCGGCCCTGCATGTCACCACTGGATTTTAGAGGCCGGGGTGTTCTCTCATAAATGACGGCCTTAAAAGAGAAGATCTGAAGTCCGGGGGCCCTTGTCAGTTAGGCAAGGGGGCCCCATTGGGACAGGGTCCCCAGGAAGAAAGGGTCCCGGTGGCTGGATTCCTGATGCCACCAGAAGCTCCATCACCACAGCTGACGCCCTCAGGGCACCTCTCACCACAGCTGATGTCCTCAGGGCACCTCTTGTGCTCTGGGCACAGAGCCAAGTACTCCCTGGGTTTTTCGTTATTTTATTTAAATTGCACAAAACCAGGATATAGACAGATAGATAGCTGGGCTCTGGGAACGGGACTGAGGGTAAACTAATGGGAGCTGTGTCCTTGGTGAGGCCTGGGCAGCTGTGGTCAGGGCTGGAAGAAGGAAGTGCATCCCAGCAGCTATGCGGACTGAGCTGGGGCTCCAGCAGCCACCCCTGGGGGAAGAGGCGAGTCATGCCGCAGATGGGATGTGAGCCCCCAGCCAATCCCTCCCCCGCAGGACCCAAGCAGACCGAGTTCCTGGATGTTGGTGGTGGGGCGGGGGCTCTCACCGGCAACACTGTCTTCCCACTGACAGGGGTTTAAGCATCGAAACAGTAAATAAAGGAGATGTCCCAAATCTACGGGTTCTGTAGGAGAAGACCATGTAGACTTTGCAACAGGCAAGAGAAGATTTCTGACTGTCCTTGTATTGGAATGCCAGAGGCCCTGGGGACGACCTGACCCCGGGAGGCCTGTGCCTTTGTCTCTGACTAGGCTGTTCTACGACTCCATGGAAAGAAAAGTTAAACTTGGAGAAGAGTGTGAGCAAAGTGTGCATTTCCTGGGCAGAGATGGACACGATTCCTGCTCACGGGAATGCAAATGGGTTTTGTCAGGCAGGAAACGTGAATCTCTGTGGGTCAAATCTTCATTTGAATTGGTTGTAACATCTTGTTTCCTCATCAGTTAATGAGTTAACAAAATCTTTGACATGTGTTCATTGTATAGTTTCCATGAGAGTCATGATTATACCCTCTGCTAAAATTTACCCTTGAACAGTTTGGTTAAAAACCCAAAATTCCAACAGTTTTTTTTTTTTTAATTTACAGCAGATGATTCTGAAATGTATATGGAATTCCAGAGGGCCAAGAAGAGGCAGGTTACTCTTTAAGGCGAACAAAGCGGGAGAACGTGCTACTCCAGAAATGAAGCCTTTTTATAAAGCTAGAATAATTACTACAAAGTAGGGCGGAGGAGGGGCTGACAATGAGACACACCAGAAGTCCACTCTTGTAAGAACAGGTGCGATCTGGCAGAGAGATGCTGTGGGAAAGGGGGAGATGGTCTTTGAAGTAAGGGCTGCTACAGACGTAAGTATGGAAGACGAAACTATAGCATTTTTAAAAGATGAAGCTTCCCGACTTTGGGATCAAAAGATTTCCTAAACAAGACAAAGTGAGTACCAATCCTAAAGGGAAAGATAAATGAATTAGACTGTTTTACTATAAAATTTAATACCTTAGATCACAACATGCTGCTGCTGAGAACAAGAAAAGATAACCCACAGAACGGGGAACACACCTGCACTTTGGTGTAAGTTTTAGGACCGGCTTGACCCTGGCTGCAAAAAATGCCTGTATGATGGGGAGAGATCTGGTGAGGATGGAGAGTGAAGACACAGGTTAGAGCATGCTTTTGAAAATTTGAAACGAAATCCAGAAGAATCAGCCAGAGGAATTGCGAGTAGCTGCCTCTGGGGCTCAGATCGGGGGTGAGAGGGGATGGCAGGGAACCGCTGGTTTGTTATGAGCCTTTACTTAAGAAAAAAGCTGTCCTCCTCTACTGAGAGCATCGAATCCAACCAAGACAAATGAAAGGGTCGTGTGGCACTGGGCAGAGGCAGCTGCCTGTCCCTTCCACCTTCCTGGGACAGTGGCAACGCTTCCTTCCTTCCCCGCACAGAAAAGCAAGCATCGCATCACGCGAAGAAAGCACCCGGTTCTTACGAGTGCTGGCTTGGGCCGGGTCCTTGGGTTGCTAAGGTGACATCGATATATGGCTCGGGATGGGGCGAAGAGGTATAGGGGAGGTTGGAACAGGGACCACTTTGGAAAAGAAGGGGATCACCCAGGTTAGGCACGTTTGCGGGCACCCATGTGTACACCGTGGCAAGGTCATATTTATTCCACCATGGCTGGTTCTCCCTTCCTGGCTGTAGGTGTGGAGCACGGCTGCCCCTCTCTGGGAGTTCCACATGCTGGCCGAGCCTGGAGGCCATCCCTGGAGACCGGAGGCCCCGGGAAGCAGAGAGAGGGAGGCTGACCCCGTGGAAAGACCACTGTATCCCACCAAGGTGCCTGGGCCTCACGGGTCCTGAAGAGGCACAGGGCTGGGGCACCCACCTCTAAGATAGAGCTCCATTTCCCCGAAAATCACAGGACAGTCTCCTCTCCAAAGGACAAGGGGCATCGGGTGCAATCAGTCTCTTTGCAATCCCTGGACATTCTCATCAGCTGAACCCCAGGCCCTTGAGAACATCGACTCTACTGGTGCCTGCCATGGGTGCCCAGGTCCCTGGAGCTACTAGGATGCATCAGGTGCCAACGTTAGACCTCACTGACCCACAAAACCGGCAGCTCATCTGGTCCAGCCCAAGTGCAATGGTTCTGCAGAGACGGGGACCTCAGGGCAGCCGGGGGCCATCCCACTCCCCGGGGCCTCCTGGTCTCGCCTCTCTGGATCCAGTGAGTTCAACTGGAGAATCACTGGAGAATTCCCTCTGAGTCCCCCCATGAGGATGTGTGGGACTCCTGCTGTGAAACACTGAGCCCTGCCTGGTGTCAGGTGTGACCCGGGACACTAAGAAGAGGTGTCCGTGAACCCTGCGGTGTGGATGGGCAGTGTCAATTTCTAGGTTTCCTGCTCTGGCCCAAGTTAAGAAAGAGAGTAGAGCTGGTGTTTGTGGAAAAGGGGAGGTGAGAGTCAGGCCTGCCCTGTGGGGGCCTGACTGTGGGTCTGAACCTTTTCTAGTGGTCTCATGACTCTAGGGTCCTCAAAACCAACAGGGGTGGCATGAGGAGCCTGTGCTGAGAATGTCATGGGGGGTGAAGCCAGAGCCGCCCAGGTGCTGCCCGCGTGCTCCCTGAGCCCACACCTGTACCCTCGCCCACGCCCGCCCCTGCCTGCCCACGTACCAGCCTGCGGATCTCCCGCTCACACTCCTTCTTGATGCGGGTGATCTCCTCCTGGTGCAGGTGGTACACGCTGCGGATCTCCGCGGCCTTGATCTTGTCCGCCTGGATCACCAGCGTCAGCGCCTCCTCCACCTGCCTCTTGGCGCCCTTGAGCTCGGAGATCTCCTGCTGCATCTTGACCTTCTCCACCTCGAACCCCTTCTTGGCCTCCTCCTTGGCCTCAGACAGCAGCACGGTCTTGACCTTTTCGGGGCCGCCGTCACGCAGGGCACTGAGCAGCGCCTGCAGCCGCTGGTTCTCATTGTCCTTGATCTTGATGACCCTGAGCAGCTCGGCCTCGTGCTGCCGCAGCAGTGTCTCACGCACGGCCTGTAGCTCCTTCATCTTCTCCTCGTGCAGCTTTGTCTTGAGCTCCGTGAGCAAGACCGCGGTCTTATGCTGCTCATGTTCGCGCACCTGCCGCAGCTCCTGGTTCTTCTCGCGTTCCACTTTGCTGACCTGAAAGACAACAACGAGACCGAGTGTGGCAGGAGCTCCGGCCGTGCACACACTCACACCTGAATGTGTATTGGGGGAGCTTCCACACTGCACACACTCACACCTGAATGTGCGTTTGGGGGAGCTTCCACACTGCACACACTCACACCTGAATGTGTACTGGGGGAGCTTCCACACTGCACACACTCACACCTGAATGTGTACTGGGGGAGCTTCCACACTGCACACACCCACACACCTGAATGTGTATTGGGGGAGCTTCCACGCTGCACACACTCACACCTGAATGTGTATTGGGGGAGCTTCCACACTGCACACACTCACACCTGAATGTGTACTGGGGGAGCTTCCACACTGCACACACTCACACCTGAATGTGTATTGGGGGAGCTTCCACACTGCACACACTCACACCCTAATGTGCGTTTGGGGAAGATTTTTTTGAAAATCACTGAACACGTGAGCCGCAGGTACCGTTCGGGTGAACCTGAGGTCACCCAATGGAATCTGTAACACGCTGAAAGGTTTTATCAGTTGTTATTCATGAGAATTGTTGGCATCTGAATCAAAAATACGTTCCAGAAGTTGAGATTGTGTTGTTACTGTTTTAAACTGCAGAGAAAAGGCACTTCTTCTAATAAGCAACAAAATAGCCCAGCAAGGGCCCTGACTGGGGTTAGGGGAGGACCTGCTGTGGGTGTCCTACGTTCAGACCACAGTGCCGGGACCTGCTGCCTGCCATGGGCCAGGACCTGCTGCCAAGGGCTTTGCTCTCCTGCTCCGAGGAGTTTCCAGCACATCCGGCCCGATGCCCGCTTATGGCTGGACACGGCCACACTCATTTATGACGTTGCCAAATGTTCACGGCTCCAGTGGGAGCTGGAGGACGGCTGAGCCCTCAGGGCTGCTCCAAGGTTGATAGAATCTTAAATGGACAAAGGTCCTTTCATTTTTTTTCACAAGTTAACTTTTAGTCAAGCCACATTTCTGCTAGAAACGACATTTTTCTTTACATCTTATTTCCAGAGAAATTATCTTCTGCTAACCTCCAACAATAATTGCTCTAGAATTTGGGGTCCTCTTTGGAGACAACTATTTAAGGACTATTTCGTTTATGTGAATGACATGCTGAAGCGGAACACACCAACCTCCTCTGCCAGTCCTGTCCTGCCGGCACCGAGTCACAGGTCAACATCTCTATTTTAAACCAGCCGTAATTTCCCCTGAGATGACTCCAGGATAATGCAGAAAACTAGAGTGCAAGATCAGGCCTGTGGCGCCTAGAAGGACCCAGATGAGTGCAGCCGGGCTGACAAGCGGCTGTGCGGAGGCCTCCTCTGGGCCACTGGTGGGATCCCAGCCCATCGGTAGCAGGGGGCCCAGAGTCCCCCTCTGATCACAGAAGTGTACCACTGGCGTGACCCCTAGCCACGATCAGTGCCCCGCCAGGGTGACCTCCAGCCACGACTGCGGTGACCCTTCGGGGTGACCCCTAGCCGTGATCGCAGTGACCCGCCAGGGTGACCCCTAGCCATGATCAGTGCCCCGCCAGGGTGACCTCCAGCCATGATCACAGTGACCCACCAAGGTGACCCCCAGCCACGACTGCGGTGACCCTTCGGGGTGACCCCTAGCTGTGATCGCAGTGACCCGCCAGGGTGACCCCTAGCCATGATCAGTGCCCCGCCAGGGTGACCTCCAGCCATGATCACAGTGACCCGCCAGGGTGACCCCTAGCTGCAATTGCAGTGACCCGCCAGTGCCGGAGCTGACTGCAGAGCTGCGTAGTATGAACAGTGCTCAGCACTAATTTGAACAGATTGGCATTTGGCAGCTCGGGGAAGTGTTTATGGAATCAGAGCCACACCAGCTAACACTTCATGCATAATTCACCCTTGCCCGACCACAGCAGCCACTCACCATGCTTTTCGCATATCCTGGAAAAAATATGTATTCATTAGATTGGTTGAATGAGTTGAGGAACGCTCAATTCAAATATTGTCTTAAATCACTGGATGTCTATATATCATCAGCAAATAATTAGGAATGAAAATATCAAATGTACCATTTATAACGGTATCAAAAAACCAACACTTTTGAATATGTGTTAGAAAACATGCCCAAGACCTGTGCTGAAAACTACCAGGTGTTACTGACAGAAATTTAAAAGTGTTCAAATAAATGGAAGAATATATCATACTCACGAACCCAAAGACTCAATATTATAAACATGTTTATTTTCCCAAAATTGATCTATAGATTCAATGCAATTCTATGTATAGAAGCTTTTATAAAAATGCAAATCTCCAAATGGATTCTAAAAGTGGATGGAAATGCAAAGAACCAAGACAGAATAGAATCCAAAACAGACTCTATCAGGGAGCTACCATGACTAACAACAGCCAACTTCTGCTGTCCCAGCACAGTGGCTCATCCTGTAATCCCAGCACTGTGGGAGGCAGAGGCAGGAGGACGGCTTGAGGAGTTCAAGACCAGCCTGGGCAACACAGTGAGACCCTGTCTGTACAAAAAAAAAATAAATTAAAAAACTAGCCAGGTGCGGTGATGCACGCCTGTAGTCCCAGCTACTTGGGAGGATGAAGTGGGAGGATTGCTTGAGCCGGGGGGTAGAGGCTGCAGTGAGCTGTGATTGCACCACTGCACTATAGCCTGGGTGACAGAATGAGACCCTGTCTCAAAAATAATCAGTAAACTTTTGCCATGCTACACAGAAGCAACAACCATTCATTTTTTCTCATGAGTCTAATAGCTGGAGTCAGGTGGCCTAGGCTGGGCACAGTGGGTACCACGTGGCACTTTTCCTGGGACTGGCCACTAGTCTAGACACAGTCTCCTCACAGAGAGGACAGAAGTGAAGGAGTAAGCAGGGGACACAGAGGGCTGGGCTCGGGCCTGGCCCAGATCACTGCTGCACTGGCCAGAACAAAGCAAAGCTCTGCAAAGTCACACAGCACAGTCATCCTCCCGGGAGAGGCGAAGGACAGGGCAGTAATGCTGTCCACGACACAGGCTCACACATGTGGCCATGGATTGTCAAAGTGAAACTGCAGTGCAGCAGGTAAAGCCTTTTTTACGTGAACGGTGCCAGTTCCATCTCACAGCCACAGTCATACCCTACTTATGTCATGTGCCAAAATCAATCCCTGGTGGGTTTCCGATATAAAATTGAACGGTAAAACAACACAGCTTCTAGAAGAAAACGTAGGAAAGCGTCTCCATGACCTGGTACAGGCAAAGATTTTCCTCAAAAGGAAACCTCCACAAAGCCCCACTGCCTCTTTCCCAGGCTTTTCTTAGCCCTGTGAGGAGTCCCTCTATTAGCAAACGTTCTTCCTCAACAAGATTCTAATGGCTGCAGGGCAGTCTGCTGCGTAAATACAACCTAACGTCCTTAGCAGTTTCCTCAGGCTGGGACAGCCAGGTGGCCGCTTTGTTCCTTATCATTAGCAGAGCTAAAACCAACACCTTGTGTATGTGCTGGATTCCGCTTTTCCTAACAGTGGAGTCACTGCCACAGAAGCCTGGCAGCATCTCAGGGCTGTGCACTGGTGGCCAAGGCACCTGCAGAGAGGCTTCCAGTGGCTCCTGAGGGCATCACTTCTCCACCCAATCAGCGACCCCAGGGATCTGCCATGTATAAAAGCGACTGGGTGCATTCAACTTTGTTTTGATTTGCATGTCCTTAAATAATACTGCTAATGCTTTTGGCCATTCACAGATCAGCTACTTCCTGAGCTTTATCACAGAATCCTGGGAGGTGCAAATTGAATCCCCTAAAGCAGGCCAAGAGTGGCTAGTGAGCCCTGAACCAAAGTGACAACTGCTTTCAGACCAGGGATATACAGTGTCCTGGTCACTAGGTAGGTGTATTTCTTGTATATTTCAGTAAGTCATGCTTTAGAAAGTGGGAAGGTCACGGTCTTTCAAACCCTAGCTGTGCATGTTCTCTGATGAGAACTATTTTTTTCTGAGGAGTAGGAAAGAATGGAGCAGCCAAAGGGGGCAGAAGGGAAAGACAGAGGGAGCAAGAGATGGGATTTGCAGCCAGACAGCGGGAGGCTGACCAAGAAGCGGCGGCCGCCATGTGAGCCGGTGTCCGAGGGGAGGTGGAGAGCTGCCTTGTCCAAGGGCAGTGGCTGTGGACAAGGAGCATCCGAATCCTAGACTCTTCACAGGAACTACTTCCCCACTCCTATAGGCTCAGAACATCCAGGTACCCACAGTAATAAGCAGACAGTCCGCAGGGCAAGGCAGGAGACTTTTTTTTAAAATGCAACACATTCATGTAAATCTCTGTGAAAACAGAGCCACGTGGGACTTTGTAGACAAAAACACTGAAGAAAAGAACACAATTGAACAAAATAAGGAACCAGGAAAAGAGACCCTTCTTAAAACCTAACAGCCCGAAAGAGCAGAGGCGGGATGGAATGTTCTGGAAGCAGGCATGAGGTGGGTGAAGTCCAAGAGCATGGCCTCCTCACTGCCCGATCTGGGTTTCCCAGCTGACTAGCCAAGTGCCCAGGGCAGGTCCCAGCCCTGTCTCCCCTCACACTGTTCTCTGGGCAGCATCTCCCACCACCCGGAGACCCCGCTCCCACACCTGAAGCCCGTGTGCCCCATGGGACAGCGGGCACCTATGCTCACCGCCCACATGGCAGCCCCTGCCTGGATGTTGGTGTGAGGCTCCATGGTGCCCTGTCCCAGGCAGAGTCCTTGATGTCCTCCGGCCCCCAGTGCCCATCATCCTCGCCCAGATGCCACCTCAGCAAAGGGCAGCCGGCCACTGCTGCTCAGACCCAAGCCTGGAGCATCCCATGCACCGTCCACCCGCACACTCTACCCCCACCTGCCCACACCTCCTGGCTCCTCTCCCCCGTGTCCCAGAGCAGTTCCACACACCATCCACCCACAGACTCTCCCCCTAGGAGAGTCTCTACCTGCCCACATATCCTGGTGCCTCTGCCCCATGCCCCTCCACGGCTGCCACCCTCAACCACGGCACAGACCTCTGAGCAGCTGCCTCCCACTGCTCTCTGTTCCCCTCAGCCCCTCCCACAGCAGCCAGAAGGTATGTTTAAAACGTCAAAATATTTTAAATATATAAACATATTTACGATATATAATATGCAAATAGAAGTCAGGTCATGTCCAGCTTTAAGGCTGCCAGAGACTGCTGGCTGTGCCTGGAGCATGGCCCAAGCTCCCTGCCTCACCATGGTGGGATTCCCAGCAGTCCAGGGAGGCCAGCTTTCCTTGTTGTTCCAGCATAGTGATCAGTAACCCCCTTTCTCCCTCCAAAGTGTCCCCATGTGGACCTTAGGTTACTAGGACCCCTCCTGCCCCACACCTGCATGGCCCCCAGGGCCCATGGCCACCTCTGCTGACCTCTTCTGCACCCTCCCCATGAGGGCTGCACCTGCCCTGGCCTTCCCGGCGCTCGAGGTCACACCCATGCCCATTCACCCCATGCCTACCTGGGTTCTAGCCCCACCTGGAGCCACCTCCCACCTGGAGCCACCTCCCACCTGGAGCCACCTCCCACGCTGGGACTTTCCTGTGCTCATGGGGGGTCTCTGCTCCAAGGCCACTTCCTCAGCAGTGACCCCAGCACCACCCACCGTGTCTGCTGGCTCTGCCACCCCTTGCCTCGGCCCCTGTCTCCGTCTTTGCCACCTCCCTTCACAGGTCTGCAGGGGCACAGCTGCCCGGGACACATTTCGTGTGGGGGCAGGAGGCCCGAGCTTCCACAGGGTCTCCCACCTCTAGGCAGGCCCCCCAGTTAGAGCTGGGATCCTGTAGGACTTTCCGGGCACCTCCGAAAGGTGTGACTGCCGTGAATTTTCTCTGCTCCCTGCACTGGTTCCTCATCCAGCGTGTAGTTCCAAGAGTCGGGGCTCGGCCTGCAGGAGGGCGGGCAGCGGCCAAACCCCGGAACAGGCATCATGGGCCCTGCTGTGCCCAGACCAGAGCTGGAGCCTTCGTGTCCACAACAAAAACACGGTGACTTACATCCTCATGACATGTATGGCTCTTTCCTGCTTTAAAGGAGCCCACGCTGCACCTTCCTCAAGACAAGGCCAAGTTCACACCCCTGCGGTTCCCTCGAGAGCCCTCCCTGTGAGTCCCTCCCCTTCTTCACTGGGAACGGTCCCATCTCTCCCCTCCCAGAGGGCTGGCACCTGGAGGAGTCAGCTTTTATTTAAATCATTTTATTCTTGACTTGTCAAATCTCAGTCTGCTCAAGTCTTCCTCGGTGATCGATTAACCATCGAACTGAAATCCAAAATGCTTTTTCCAGAACTCACAGGGACCTTCTTTACCCTGAAAATTGCAGCCTGCAAAATGTGATGATGCAGTTGCAGAATTCTGATGATTCCTGATAAAGAGATGAGCTCCCCACTGCACGGCAGCCCAGGACCGTGGCAGAGAAACAAGCAGCTCCCCCTCCCTCGGTTGTTAAATGTAAACGGATGTAATCACCACGTGAGAGCACATCTTCACATAACCACAGGGAAACTGCACAGAAGGCTGAGCCCATCTATCAGTGGGCCCCACGTTGGGATACGGCCTTGGGAGCTGCAAAGGCTCAGACCCTGCTGGAGGCACCAGCAGCCCGGGAGCACCTGCCCGTGCCTGAGCTGGTGGAGGCCACCAGATGCCGCCTTGGCCACCAGTGGGCTGTGGGAGCTTCCAGAGCACGGCTGGATTCCAGATTGCCTCGGGGGCTGCCTGTCCCCTCCAGGCTGCCGGAGGCCGCTGGGGCAGGGTCGGTCTGTTCTGGGAAGGGCTCCTGGCAGGCCACTGATTTCCCTCTTGATGTCCAGAACTGGATTCTCCCCCACGGGTGCTTCTGAGACATCTGGATCTGCTGGAAATTAGATAGGAGGCTCCGGTTGCACAGCTGCAAGTCTAGTTACAGATTCCTGTCCTGGGGTTGTAATGACGATATTACTTTTGGCGTGGACACAGTAAAGACTTCAGAAGCATTGATGCTGCCCGTTGTAATGACTGAATTCCTGTTTTCTCTTCCCTGCTTGGCCATGACTTATGCAAGGGCTTTGCAAATCAAGGATCCCCGCATTTTTGTGGTAGAGGCCAAGATGCTGTGTGGGCTGCGGAGCTGCAACAGCCCAGGGGCCCCTGAAGGCTTCCCACGGTCCTGTTTCTAACCACGCAGAAGCTACAGCCTCGAGCCCTTCCCCACTCAGGAAGCCTCAAAGGTCAACTCAGATGGGATATTCCATTTATGGAATGGAGTAGGGAGAGGAGAAAGCCCGGGTGGCAGCTGGAAGAAAAGCGGCCGGAGGCTCCAGGGTCCTCAGGATCCTCAGGTGCAATGAGCTGAGGTCTCGCTACCGTCTGTGAGACCCTTGCTGTCGTTCTCAGGCCAGGAAGATGCCGGGGCGCAGGGGGACCCAGACCTCTCGGCGGCGCACAGGAGCAAGGGCAGGCAGCTGGGCAGAGAGCTTCTAGTTTGCTTATATTTGAACCCAAATGAGGTCATTTGTTAATTGTGGGTGGTGCCTATCTGCCTGTCTGCCATATTCTTTTCTGTATGCACACGATCTTTTTTTAACCTTGAATGTTTTTAATTTTAAAAAATTTTGTTTTTTGAGACAGTCTTGCTCTGTCACCCAGGCTGGAGTGCAGTGGCACAATCACGGCTCACTGCAGCCTCGACCTTCTGGGCTCAAGCCATGCTCCCATGTAGCTGGGACTACAGGTGGGTGCCACCATGCCCAGTTTTTTTAATATATGTGTGTGTGTGTGTGTGTACACACTTTTTTTTTTTTTTGGTGGAGACCAGGTTTTGTATGTTTCCCAGGCTGGTCTCGAATTCCTGGGCTGAAGCGATTCTCCCACCTCGGCCTTCCAAACTGCTGGGACTACAGGTATGAACCACTGCACCCGGCCTTGAATGTTTTAAATGACCCTTGGCTGGGAAGGTCCAGGTGTGGCTTGGAGGCACCAGTGGGAGGCAGGACCAGGTAGGAGAAGAGCAGGCGAATGAGGCAGGGGAGGGACGAGTTAATGAGGTAGGAGCAGGGTCAGAGAATGATCTGGGGTCTTGATGGCCCAGGGGCTCTTTCTCGTCCGAGGCTCCATCTGTGTCCCACCCACCCTTTTTCCCCTCCAACCCCCTGCTTCAGGTAGCTGCAGACCCGGGAAGTTGAGGAGACAAAGAATAATTATTTTCTGCATCTCCTGGAAGCTTTTTTTTTTCTTCTTTTTTTTGAGACGGAGTCTTCCTCTGTCGCCCAGGCTGGAGTGCAGTGGCGTGATCTTGGCTCACTGCAAGCTCCACCTCCCAGGTTCACGCCATTCTCCTGCCTCAGCCTCCCAAGCAGCTGGGACTACAGGCACCCACCACCATGCCCGGCTAATTTTTTGTATTTTTTTGTAGAGATGGGGTTTCACTGTGTTAGCCAGGATGGTCTCAGTCTCTTGACCTCGTGATCTGCCCGCCTCAGCCTCCCAAAGTGCTGGGATTACAGGCGTGAGCCACCGCACCCGACCAGAAGCTCCTTTAATGTTGGAAATCCACTGTCCCCTGGGACTGGCAGGATTGAGAGGGAGAGAGCTGGCCAGAGGAGCTGGCGTGGGAGGGTAAGTCCACGATGCGGACGCTGAGCGTCCCTGGGCATGTTCAATGCCTCCCCAAGCCTCTCAGCAGCTTCTGCTCCAGCAGGACCAAGGTCCAGGCTCTGCTGCATAGTGAGGTGTGAAAACCCCAGCCTAGAAAGAACGCCCTGGCAGAGATGAGAATATTTCAGAGTCCTTGGCTAAGCCTGGATAACCAGGTCTGCAGGAAGTAGCAGCACTGAGCCATGATCTTGAACCCCAGTGGTCCCAGAGCAGCCAGCACCTTCCCACAGGTGTGAGCCAGCGGCGAGGACTCTGCCCGGACCCGGCTCCTGGAGCTGCCCTTGGGAGCCAGCCGGACCTCCCTGAAGGGCCCTCTCTGTTCTCCATGGGCCCTGGGGACGTCACCGTGAAACTGCAAACACAGACACGCTCTGGCCCAGCAATTTGGCTTGCAGAAACGCCTCCTGCAGGAATTCTTTTGCATGTGGTCCAAGACCCAGGTACAGGGCGGCGGTATCAGCCGAGAATCGAATCAGCCTGGATGCCGTCGACAGGCCCAACACGGTGGGGCACGCGAATAACATGGACAAGCTTATGCCAGCTGCACTGTTCCACGTGGAACTGACTCCAAGAGGCGCTGTGGTCACTCGGCAAAAGCGAGTTGCTGCCTGTGCATCCAGCATGCTGTCAGTTATGCCTGAGGAGGCGGGGCTCAGATCGCTTATGCAGGAAACCATAACACGAACCCTCTGGTGAGGGCGTCCAGGACGAGGAGCTCTGAGGCAAACAGGCTGCTTCTCCGTTCCTTTCCTTCGGTGCCTTCTGCACGTCGTGCCAAGAGGATACATCCTCTCCTCCAGGTGCAACTAAATACGCCCCACAAGGTGCCCAGCGGGTCTGGGTCGCAGCCCTCAGACGCCGGCCCTGGAACCCTTGCCAGCACCCGGAGAGCCTGCAGGCCTGGCCTGTTGACCATCGAGGAGCGTGTGTCCCTCGGGGTGTCGCAGATGGATGTGTTTTGGCAAAACTGCACAAAAAATCACATGCTGCCGCTGTAACTGGGTGGACAGAGAACTGGGGACTAAAGCTGGGGATGTCCACATGTGGTGTTTGTGTTAAGAAGATAATTATTGGCCGGGGGCAGTGGCTTGGCCCTGTAATCCTAGCACGTTGGGAGGCTGAGGCAGGAAGATCACTTGAGTCCAGGAGTTTGAGACCAGCCCAGGCAACATGGCAAGACCCACTCTCCACAGAAAAGTAAAAACAAAAAAAAAATAGCCGGGCATGGCGGTGCACACCTGTGGTCTCAGCTACTTGGGGAGCTGAGGTGAGAGGATGGCTTGAGCCCAGGAGGTAGAGGCGATAGTGAGCTGAGATCGCACCGCTGCACCCCAGACAGGGTAACAGAGTGAGACTCTGTTTTTTAAAATAAAGATAATTGTTATATTTTTACTCAGTAAAACAAAGGGTTTCATTCTCACTGGGCTCTTGACAAGTCATCTCTTCTTCCACCAGCAAAACGCGGAGAGGGAAGATGACAGCCACAGACGACAGCCACATCTGAGCCTCGCCGTGCAGCCTGGTCTCTCCATTTGGGGCAACTCCCCATTTTCAGGGGGGGCATTGGCACCCTGACCTTGTGCTCCTGCAGCGAGTCTGGGCCTCTGGGCATTGTTGTTTGGGATTTACGGACGCCTGGCACAGAGCAGGTGCTGGACGCACATTTACTGACCGTGTCCCCATGCCATCCGCCTTCTGGTATCTGAGAAGCGAGACTCTCCCCCAGCTGTGCCCCGGAGCCTCAGCAGCAATCCCCACTCCAGGCCACAGGCTGTGTTCATCCCCATCCTACAGAGAAGGAACTCACGGCAGGAGGGGGAGGAATGGCGGCAGGGCCAGATGGTAAATATTTTAGGTTTTGTGGGTCAATTCCAAGCACAATATGTAAATGAGCAGGTGCAGCAGTGGGATTTTTTTATCATTTTTATTTCTTTAGAGACAGGGTCTCGCTCTGTCACCCAGGCTAGAGTACAGTGGCACAATCACAGCTTACTGTAGCCTCAACCTCCCAGACTCAAGTAATCATCTTCCCTCAGCCTCCCGAGTAGCTGAGCCCACAGGAGCATCCCACTGCACCTGCCTGATGTGTCCATTTTTTTTTGTAGAGATGAGGTCTCCCTGTGTTGCCCAGGCTGGTCTTGAACTCCTGGGCTCAAGTGATGCTCCTGCCTTGGCCTCCTAATGTGCTGGGATGACTCATGTTCTAATACAACTTTCCTTGCAGTGTGGGCACCAAAATCTGAACTACACATGATTATCAAATGTCACGAAACATTCTTCTTCTTCTGATATAACAAGGAGGTGAAATCACAGGAGGTTGAATAAGTCAGAGGTTAAGCAACCAGCCCCAAATAACCCGACTGCCTTCCACCACCAGACCACGCGGCCCCTGAGAGAGATGCCTTTGATGGGCAAGCATCGGGGAGGGAAAGAATGAGGGCCCGGAGTGGGGACACCATCCACACGTAACCCAGACCCTTCCCAGCCTGCGGCAGGCACCTGCCTTCGTTCCCGGCCCATTCTTGGTGCTGCCTTCTCTCCAGATGCTCTCCTTTGCCTTCTCCTTCCAGGAGCCCGGGCACACTTCTTAATGGCTCCTGGGGACCAGGAGATGGAAAGGAGAGGGCAAAGGTCATGCTAGAGGTGGAAAGAGGTTCAGGCGGGGATGGCCAACCCCAGGGCTTGGCCTGTCCTCTGGTCAGCCCCTCCCCCCTGCTCCAGACCCCATCCCTTGGCTGCCAGCACAGCCCAATCTTTCCCGAGGCTTCAAGAGCCCCAAAGTGCTGGGCATCCAGCCAGAGCCCGTCGTGGGCCTCCCCATCCCCCTGGGCTTGCCCCTGCCTCTCCACATTTGCTAACAGGTGCTGTTCCTCCAAACCTGGAAGCTCTAAACCGATGGCCCGTCTTTTTCCTTTATTCCCATGTGAGAGCCATACCCGCCCACTCTGTTTCAGGTCAGTTCCACCACGGACGCTGCAGTGGGAAAGTCAGCGTCCTTTCCAAGGATGGCACCACTGGACACAGACCCACAAGGCCCTGCGGCCCCAGATGGGAGGGCTGTCCCCGCGCAGCAGAGGATAATTTCTGTGAGCTCACCGTGGTTTGCAGCCACCACCACGGCACCTCCGCCTACAGGGCCCTCAAGCCTCCCACTGCTGCCACCCCACCCCCCACCACGTGGTCTGTCCCAAGCAGCCTCTAGGACTGGGTGGGGGTTTCCACAGGGATCTGGCCAAACCCACTCTAGGAAGAGCCTCTGGGCCCCAGGAGAGGCGGGAGGGAGGGGCATTCAAGGGTGGGGGTCTGGGGAGAGCCCACCTTGCTCTTCTCCTGCTGCAGCTCGATCTGGATGTCTGTAAGCTTGGCTCGAAGATCCTCGTTGGCCGCCTGCAGCGCCGCGAGGGCTTCTGCCTTGTCCCCCTTGGCCCGGCTGCCCATGCCCCTCTTGGACATGGTGAGGCTGGATGGCCAGGGGGTGCCCAGGGGTAGGGTGCTCCGGCTGGGCTGGGGGTGGCTGGGGTGTCCACGCCAAGCTCCCAGCAGGTGTCACCCGGGCGCTGGGGTGTCCACTACATCTTCTCATTCACCTGGAGGGGAAAGCACACCGCAGTGAGCGGGCTCCCTCCGGAGCCTTGGCCTGGAGCTCAGGGGCTCGTGTGCCAGGACGGGGGCACATGGACCCGCCACCTGCCCTCACCCCAGCGCTGGGGACGCTACCTGGACGACGCAGGCCAGGGAACCAGCCCCAGACCTCAGAGCCCATCTGCCCGCCATATGGTGCCCCCAGACAGGGACCCCATATCTAAGAGCACATCCCACGCCCAGCACGGGATGAACACTCAGCACAGGTGAATTATTTTCCCCCTTAGGAATCAGAGAGTGAGGGAGTGGGCACCCAACTTCAAACTCAGAATTCTGTACATGGCTGTGAGGCCACACCGTGGCAACGGTGCATATAAACCACGAGCTCTCAGACGGCAGAGGGACCCTGTCACCGGGCTCCTCCACAGAGACCCGCAAGCTGCACCCAGGAAATGCCCAGAAGTACGAAAAGCGGGTACTGGAACAGAAGCGCGTGCCCAGCTCACAGCAGCACAATCCAGGTAGCCGCACAGTGGAGGCAACCCGCGTCCATCGACGGATGAGTGGCTACACAAAACACAGAACATCCAAGTAACAGAATATCATCCAGCTGTAACCAGGAGGGAGATTCGGACACACGCTGAGACAGGAGGATCCCTGAAGACATTAGGCTGGGTGAAATGAGCCGGTCACAGAAGGACAAATGCCGCATGATTTCACGTATATATTCAGGATCTACAGTCAGCAAACCCAGGAACGAAGTAGAATGGTGGCTGCCAGGGGCTGGCAGGAGAGGGAATGGGAGCTACTGTTTAATAGAGATGGAATTTTTTTTTTTCTTTTTTTGGCGATAGGGTCTGGCTCTGTGTCCCATCAAAGGGAGTGGCTGTAAATACACAGGAAGCTTCCCTCCCTCACCCACTGCTTGCCTCCTGCTGTGTGGCCCAGCTTCTAACAGGCCACAGACAGCCACCAATCCATGGCCAGGCACTAGGGACCCGGTGTAGGCAATCAGTGATCACTGGTCACAGCAAGTCCTCCTGGTTCAACCCCAGGGAAGCTGTTCATTGTCTAAGAAGAGGTGATTGGACGAGGCTGGTGGGATCCTCACAATTTCCTTCCGTGCTGCCAGGCACCTCCCCTAGCTGTTCTCCCTCAGAGGCTCCTCCCCACAAGCTACTCCTCTCCTCCAGTTGCTCCTCCCCCCCAGCTGCTCCTCTCCCCCAGGTGCTCCTCCCCTCTCAGCTGCTCCTCTCTCCCTCTGATATTCCTCTCTGGCAACTGCTTCTCTACCCCAGCTCCTATCCCAAACGTTCCTCTTGGCTGCCCAGAGGGGCAAGGACCCCCGGTGCTCCTAATAGGTCCATTGTGTCCCTCTGGGGCCTTCCCGCTCGTGGGGCCTCCATCCCCACCATGACCAGCTTTCCCCAACAGAGGGAAAAAATCACCTTTCCCTCTTGTCCTTGTTTACCTTCTGCTCTTGTCACCTGTTACAGGGCAGTGAAGGCAGCCAGGATGGAAGGGACAAGCAGGCAGATCACACATGGGAACTTTCCCAGTGAACACAGCCCCCACCCCCCAACTCCTGCTCCCATTTCCTGATGAACACAGGCCCACCCCATGCCCGCGTCTCCTCTCCTGGTGAACACAGGCCCCCGTCACTCCTGCATCTGTCTCCAGCCTCCTGTTTGTCAGTTCACAGGACCATGGGAGGGAGACTTGGACATGAGCCCTGCAGTTTGATGAAAGCCGAGCTGTGTGGGTGTGGGGCTCAGAGACCAGCGGAGGTGGCAGGACGGGCAGGTGGGAAGGCCACAGGGCAGCCAAGTAGACTTCCACGGGTGAGCGAAGATGGCCTCACAGAGGGAGGGTGAAAGGAGGGTCAGAGGTGACCCATCGCCTGGGAGGCGATGCAGACACCCAGGAACCACAAGGAGCCCGCAGGGTTGACAGGTGAACTAGGAAGAGGCTGGGCACGTCTCACCCTGCAGGGCCACCGGCCTCCACCTGGACGGGGAGAAGGGCCCGGCAGAGCGGATGTCAGCTCTGCATGTGTGAGATGGGGGCTGGAGGGACCAGGCTCGGGCAGATGGCAAAGCTGGGAGCTGTCACGGGGTACAGGGGGAGAAAGGTGCCCTCAGGATGCCACTCCAGACCGAGGGGCTGGACCCATGGACGGGGCTGAGGCTGTGCCCAGGTCGCCCCGCAGACATCATCAGAGGCATATTCATTTACAAAGGAGAGGGTGCTCCCCGGGCCTGGTGCACTGCCTCTCCCCCCTTTCCAGCTCCATCCTGAGGACAAAACCCCAGGCAGCTTGGGAAAGGCCTGAGAAGTATGCAAGAAGAAGGGCCTGAGGAGGAAAGGGGGCTCAGCTGGCCTTGCTGCTGGGGAATGAGAGGACATTGGATGGGCACGGACTCCTAGAGATGGGACAGGAGGTTCTGCAGGTGCTTTGCTGTCTCTTGATAACAAGCTGCTCTAAGGAGAGACACCAGCTGACACTCAAGTGACTTTTAGTGACTCCTGACCCCAACCACACGAGCGTCGGGTGGGCTCCTGCGGACTCCAGAACTGTGGGCCCACCTCCCACTGTCCTCCCTGGGGACCCATGAAGGGGACTCTCCAGGGGGATGAAGAACCCACTGGGGAAGGGCCGGGTCCTGTCCTGTGCACTCGGGTTCTCTACCATCACAGGTGACTGTTCTGGTAAACTTCCCACCTCCACACAAGGGTCGTCTTCCCCACTTCCGATAACACGTTCCCACCTCCTTTCAAGTCCTCACAGACGGCCCTCGAGAGACAGGGCTCCAGCTTCCTTCGGGCGGCCCCTCCTTTCCAGGACCGCGCCCCAGGCCACCACTGCCTTCTCCTGGCTGCAGCACCACGCTCTGTGCAGTGCTCACTGATGGCAGCAGAAACTGGTTCCCATCTGCCTGTCACAGGGCATTGAGCATTTGAGGAAAAGGGAAAATAAAATCTAGCTGCTCAGACGGTTGTCATTCCCATAGTTTTGCTACTTAAAATAGGTGAAGCAGTTGTTGAAAGAGAATCCATTTCAAAGGGTCATGGTTGCTAATACACAATGGTCAACATCTAGACCCATCCCAGGAGCTAACTTCTAATCAACCCACTGTTCATAGCATTTAGTTAATTTTGTTTCAGGGAGACTTCAGCGGTGGGGTTGGGGGGTGGGTCCTTGCTCTGTCGCCCAGGCTGGAGAGCAGCGGTGCAATCACAGCTCACTGTAGCCTCGACTTCCTGGGCTGAAGCAATCCTTTCACCTCAGCCTCCCATGTATGGATTTCCACTTTGGAGGAGGGAAAGTGTAGAAAGCTAAAACCTTGTCCAAACTGCAGAAAAAGCTCCCCAGACTGGCCTCCCTCCTCCCATCCCAGGCCTGGGAGTGCCCAGCTCCTCCAAACGGATTCAAGTCCACTCTGGGTCCCGCACTGGCCACCCTGGTCTGAGTTCCCACTGGCATCTCCCTAGAAGCAGAGTTGATATTTTTCTCCAGCACCAGTCTGGGAACTGATACGGTAACTATGTTGAGTTTATTCCTTATGAAAATGAGCAGGGATGGTGTGAATCTCCCCCAAGTGCCCAGGCTCAGGCAACCAGCTGGGGTCTGCGGCAAGCTCTTCCTTCCCGCCCAGGAGCGCGGCTGGGGTTCCTCACGCGGAGAGAATGGGGAGCGCGGCTGGGGTTCCTCATGCAGACAGAATGGGGAGGTGGCTGGGGTTCCTCATGCAGACAGAACGGGGAGCGCAGCTGGGGGTCCTCATGCAGAGAGAAAGGGGCTTTCAAGTCTCGCCTCGCATCCTAAAGTGAAATGATGTTGGGGCGGCTGGGAGGCTCTGCCCCTCGGATGATCACAGCCTTGGTAAACGGAGGCATCTCCTTTCCCCACAAGGACACTGCTGCTGTTGGCAGGTGACGGAGCTCATAGCTGCTGGCGGGGCGTGGCCTGCGCTCTGGCCCTGGGGGTGGCTGCTGGGTTTCATGAGCTTTTCTGCCCACCCCCCAACCCTCATAAGGAACCAGGGTGTAGAGAATCATCCAGTCTCAAGGGTGTGTGTAAGGCTGTTCTGGTCAATACGTCTTCTCGCGGCCTTCCTGACACCCTGGGAGGCAGACAGGGCGACTGGAGAGAGACCCAAAGGCTGCGGGAGTGGGAGATCTCAGCTGGTGGCGGCCCAGACACCCCCACCTTGGGCGTGGCAGGGACTTCAGCCATGCGGGAGGTCCAGCCGGCTCATGCCAAGGGCTCGGCCCCACGTGGCACACTCTGCATTGAGTCCCAGACCAGGGCATTTCTGGCTCCAGGAGACCCACAGTTCCCCAACAGGGTGGGAGCGGGTCTGAGGGACCTGTGTGGGGGTCTGTGAGGGCAGCACACTGTGGGACACCCACTGGGCAGAGTCCGGTCACAGCTGCATCTGCCTTGGTGAGCCTGGATCAGCCCTAGGGCAGGAGCCAGGGTGGGCGCAAGCTCAGAGCAGACACCCCCTACAGCACTGTGCCAGCCCCTCACCACAATGGGATCACAGGAGGGCTGGGACCGGGGCTGTGCCTTCACCGGGAATCACAGCAACGCAGCGTGAATCTCAGATGCAGACGAGCCCTGCAGACACTGTGGACGCTGCTCAAGCCCACCATCAGCAGGGCGAGCACGGGAGCTGCAGACGGACAGCGTAGCAGTGCGAGGGGTTTGGGGTGCCAAGGAATGTGCCATCGGTGACACGCACGCGAGCCACAAGGCACAGGGCAGGCGGTGCCCAGGGGACTAGCCCGACGAGGACTTGTGGATGTACCCATGAATTGCGCCACTGACACAATCAGGACGTGCATTAAAGCGCTGGGCGTCTTACACACATGCCGAGTTGCATTTGACCAAGAAAAAGAAGGGTCCTGAGCCTGTTAGTCGGGGAAAACCCAGGGCATACATATCCAAGAGAGGTCGAGTTTACACCCAGGGCCTCCTGAAACCCCTGTAGAGAGAATGCTTCCTCTGCTGGACAGGTTTCCACAGCGGGCTTCACTGTCAGTTTCAGACTGGGATTGCACCTTCATACTTTCCTTGGGGAAGTTGTTAAATTAACAGTGCAGATTGCCTATCTTTTATTTCGGGGTCTCTGAGGAGGTAATAAAAACAATTTATTTCCCAGTCATCATCCGAAGGCTGCAGAAGTACTTTGGGTTGACCTCTGGTAAGTCGTTTTATGGCAGAAGGTTTCCGTGTGGAAGACAAAGCTTTACGGCTGATGGATGTCCTTCCACCGCCGGTGAATCACTGCAGTGAACCTCAGTGTCGCTGACGAGGAGGCTGGCCCAGTTAGGGCTTTGCTCCACTCTGTCCCTGTCCGGCTGTTTACTCAGCGTTGAGCCTCTGGATTGGGGCTTCAATACCACCATGCAATGCAGAGGACACCGAGCAGCCTTCAGAGCCACCTCCTGTGATTCGGGGGCATCCTGGGGTGGGACGGTCCATGTCTCTGCAGCTCCCGTGACCTCACAAGGCTGTAAACATTTGACTTGCATTCTTTCTGGGCTAAATGGTTTATCTACAGAGAAGTTCAAGGTTTGGTTCCCAAACCCAGCTGAGTGTAAGAACACCCTGAGGAGGCTTACTGAGTATGGCCTGTCTCTCCAGGAGGACGAAGGGCTCAGGACTTCACCCCTGGCTCCTGACCACAAGACCAGTGTCGCAAATCCAGCTCTGAGAGAGGAGCGCTGTGGTAAAGACCCCCTTCCTCACTGCAAATGCCCCTGGTGTGGCCAGAGGTCACGGTGAAGACCAGGCCCAGGATGGGAGAAGCCCAGTGGAGGTGCTGGGGGCTCTGGCAGCCACTCAGCCCCCCGGGAGAAGAGCAACGCCACTAAGCTGGCCTCGCAGCGATACTTAGAAGGGCCCTTACGGGACTTCCATGCTCTGACCTGCAGTGGCCACTCCGATGGATGCTAAAGATGCTGCAGGATGGAGAAGAGGCCGTTTCATCCCACAACAACCCACACAGCCCTCAGGAAGTGCCATGAGTGACTTTCTGAAAAGCAGCTTGGGATCATCCACAAAATCTCTGCATTGACTTCAACACGTTCACATTTTGATCAATAAGTGTTAAGACGGTGACAGCAAGCCATCAGTCCTCATCTGTAGAACTGAATCTAGCACATTTCACTTTGTATTGAAAGGTGATCTTGGTCGGGCACAGTGGCTGAGGCCTGTAATCCCAGCACTTTAGGAGGCCAAGGCAGGAGGATCACTTGAACCCAGAAGTCTGAGACCAGCCTGGGCAACAGAGGGAGATCTCATCTCTGCAACAAATAAATTAGCCAGATGGGGGCCTGTGGTCCCAGCTCCCTGGGAGGCTGAGGCGGGAGGATCGCTTGGGCCTGGGAGGTCAAGGCTGCAGCGAGCTGTGATCATGTCACTGCACTCCCACCTGGACAACAGAGGAAGATCTTGTCTCAAAAAAAAAAGAAAAAAAAAAGAAAAAGAAGAAAGAAAGAAAAAAAAGGAAGGAAGGAAGAAGGGGAAAGGGAAAGGGGAAGGGGAAGGGGAGAAAAGAAAAGAGAAAAGAGGGAGGGAGGGAGGGAGGGAGGGAGGGAGGGAGGGAGGAAGGAAGGAAGGAAGGAAGGAAGGGTGGGCAATCTCTGATTGGAAGCTTAGGTTCTGAATCACCTGCAAATGCATTAAAATTCTAAATTTTCATTGAAGTGCCATGACTTTTCTTAAAAAAAAAATAAACTTTTAGTTTGAGATAATTGTAGACCCACATGCCGTTGCAGGACAGAATATAGAGACGCCCCACGTCCCCTTGCCCTATTTCCCCCAATGAGAACATCTTGGAAAACAGTGGGACAGTATCGCAGCCAGGGGACAAATGTTGGGAACACTCCTGTCCCCACAAGGGCCCCTCTTATTGTCACATTCACTTCCCTCCTACCCTGTCCCCTCCGTAACCATGGGAAGCCACGGTCTGCTCCCCAACTACGTAATTTTGCCATTTCAGAATGTTATAGAAATGAAGTCATACAGTAGGTGACCTCTCGAGAGTCCACGTGATGCTCAGAGGGCCACGCAGGTTGCCATGGGCACCCACAGCTCAACTTTCTCACTGCGGAGTGACCCACAGTTCACCCTTCTCACTGCCGAGTGGTGACCCACGGTGTGGCTGCACCACAGTATCTGTCGCCACTCACCCACTGGAGGACACCTGGCGCTGAACCATTTCCGGGCTCTACGGCAGCTGGATGTTTATTTGCCCAGCTGGTCTCCAGAGGGGCCTTGCCTCCCACCAGCCGTGTATGAGGGACCCAGGTTCCCGACACCCTCGCCTGCATTTGGTGGTGTTGCCATTTCTAACGTAGCCGTTCTCCTAGGTGAGCTCACAGGCCCTGCGGCTTCTGTCTGCATTTCCCTAGCACCTCCCCGAGGCGTCTCTCCTGTGCGCCTTGGCCATCTGCACGTCCGCGTCGGGAAATGTCTGCTGTGAGGCTGCTGCTGCCTAACTGGTTCTGTGGCTGGAGGAAGCAGGCTTTTCTTGGGGATGGTTTGTCTGAGCCTGTTGGCTCTGGGTTGCTGGATTCTTCAGCTCTGTGTCTGAGACATCCCAGGCAAAAAGAAAACCCAGGGACCTTGCCATGGCGTCATTCCTGGGGTCTGAGGTCCCCGGCCGGCATTCTCCAGCCCGCCTTTCAGAGTCTTCTTACATTGGTTTCTTATTTCATGTCCAGGGTTTTGATTGTACTAATGGGGGAGCAGGGAAAAGTATGTCCCCTCCATCTATCCAGAGGCAGAAGGCTGGCCACAACTTTAAAAAAAAAAAAACATAACACAGCCAGGACCAAAGCCACAACGTTTTCATCAACGAAAAAAATCTCGCACCTGTATTTACCATTATCATTTCAGTTAAATAACAAGTGTGATTTAAAATTTGCCAGTGCACTTCTTGGGGTTGAAGTCAGATATTACACTAACCAAGTACAGTAACCACCACCCCGTGTTGAGGAAACAGCCGTCAGCTCCAGGACTTGAGGGCATGGCCATCTTCAAAGGAAACACATGTTGTATGAGTCACTTTCTGGTGGTTTTAAGTCTGCCTGGGTTACTACTGGGAGGAAGGCTTAGGTCACATTAATACCTAGAAATCCCTTTTGAGATGTAAGAATTGGCAGCAACGATCACTCTATAAAACAAACCACTGAGCATGTTGTGTTTTCCACGTGCAAGTGTTCTAAAAATATCAGAACTAAAAACAAAATTGTGCATGATTTACACACAGCTTAGCTTCTGCCCAGACCAGTTGTCTACTGATCCCAATGTAAAAAGGGAGGTTTCTGGCATAGGAAGAAATGTCAGGATCACCTAGCAAGATCCCCCAGCTTTTCAGGTGAGGAAACCAGGATCCAGAGGAAGACCCCCCAAGACCACAGCACCTGCTTCCCGAGAGAGCTGGATCCCGCCTGCTCTCCCCACAGCAGCATGGGACAGTATGCTGGCGGATTCTCCCGTGGGTGGAAGCCTGAGCTGTAATACTCAGGGCATTGGGCAGAGCACCCAGACAGGCACTGTCTCTGCGGTGGGCCACTCCTGACCCAATCTTGAAGGCAAGCCTCACAGAGAATGCTCTTCCCAAACAACTCAGCAGTGTCCCAGAACAAAGCTCAAAAACACCTATCGGGAACAGTCAACACCCAGGAGGAGGATCATGGTGGGTGGGACTAGACTGCAGGCAGGACCAGATTGCAGCTCCCACTCGGATGAAGAAGAGCGTGTGGAGTCTCGCGTCGTGAACTTCTGCATCAAGAACGACTGCAGGAATAAATGAGGAAAGCCGAGAGAACCCCCAGACCCTCTGAAGGGAGCAGATTGCTCCTGCAGGACCTGGGAGATGCTCCAAATACTGTGAGTGCCCAAGCTGTGGAAGTGGGAAAGAGGGACCGTTCACCCCCAAAAACACACACCCCCATTGCGGAACCTGAAGGTCTAGATCACAGGAGAAGATTCTGAGCTCACCTGGAGCTGAGCTGAGCGAAATACAGGGGCAGAGGAAGCAGCGGGAAAAGCCCTGTGGGCTCTCTGGGTTCCCTAGGAAGCCATTTCTGCCTTACCTCAGAGGGGTCCTTGCGGAGGGGAGCCAGAGGCACTGGGGAGAGGCCACAGGGAGAGGGAAACCTCCAGCTGAACTTTGTAACAATTCCAACCTAAGGAGAAGCCTCCTGGCCAGAACTCGGGGGAGGGCGTGAATCCAGTCACAGCCTCCACAGGTGAAGGAAGAATGAAAGCCCCATTTTCACAGCTGGGAGGCAGGTAGCCTGGGGCACGTTCTCAGCCCTGCTGGCCCACTGCCTGGAAGCAGACTCAAGGCTGCTGTGGGGGCACAGTGGGAGCGAGACCAGCCCTTCGATTTGTGTGGGAGCTGGGTGAGGCCTGTGCTGCTGGCTTTCTCCCACTTCCTTGACAACCTGCATGACTCAGCAGAGGCAGCCATAATTCTAGTAGGTACACAACTCCACTAACCTGGGAATCTCACCCCCATGCCCCACAGCAGCCGCAGCAAGACCTGCCCAAGAGAGTCTGAGCTCAGACGCTAGCCCCGCCCCCACCTGATGGTCATTCCCCATCCAGCCTAGTAGCTGAAGACAAAGGGCATATACTCCTAGGAGTTCTAGGGCCCCACTCAGCCCAGGTTCCTCTCCATGCTGCCACAGCGGATGCTTTCTGGAAAGCTCCACCTCCCAGCAGGAGGCCAACCGGCACAAAAATAGAGCACACATGGAATACTATGCAGCCATAAAAAATGATGAGTTCATGTCCTTTGTAGGGACATGGATGAAACTGGAAAACATCATTCTCAGTAAACTATCGCAAGGACAAAAAACCAAACACCGCATGTTCTCACTCATAGGTGGGAATTGAACAATGAGAACTCATGGACACAGGAAGGGGAACATCACACTCCAGGGACTGTTGTGGGGTTGGGGGAAGGGGGAGGGACAGCATCAGGAGATATACCTAATGTAAATGATGAGTTAATGGGTGCAGCAAAACAACATGGCACATGGATACATATGTAACAAACCTGCACATTGTGCACATGTACCCTAAAACCTAAAGTATAATAAAAAAAAAATAGAGCATTAGACCACCAAAGCTAAGTCCATTGCACCCCCTGCCACCTCCACTGGAACAGGTGCTGGTATCCACGGTCAAGAGGCCCACAGACGGTTCACATCACAGCTCTCTGGGCAGACAACCCCCAGTACCAGTCCGGAGCCTGATAGACTTGCTGGGTTGGCTGGACCCAGAAGAGAGATAACAATCACTACAGCCCATCTCTCTGGAAGCCACATCCATAGGAAAAGGGGCAGAGCCCTACATCAAGGGAACACCCCATGGGACAAAAGAATCTGAACAACAGCCTTCTGCCCTAAACTTTCCCTCTGACAGGACCTACCCAAATGAGAGGGAACCAGAAAACCAACTCTGGTAATATGACAAAACAAGGTTAACACCCCCAAAAAATCACACTAGCTCACCAACGATGGATCCAAACCAAGCAGAAATCCCTGATTTACCTAAAAAAGAATTCAGAAGGTCAGTTATTAAGTTAACCAAGGAGGCACCAGAGAAAGGCAAAGCCCAATTTAAGGAAATAAAAAAAAATGATACAAGTCAGGAGTTCAAGACCAGCCTGGGCAACCTGGTGAACCTACTAAAAATATAAAAATTAGCTGGGCATGGTGGCGTGAGCCTGTAGTCCCAGCAAGTTGGGAGGCTGAGGCAAGAGAATTGCTTGAATCTCGGAGGCAGAAGGTTGCAGTGAGCTGAGATCACACCACTACACTCCAGCAGCCTGGGTGACAGTGTGAGACTCCAACTCAAAAAAAAAAAAAAAAAAAAAAAAGATACAAGAAATGAAGGGAGAAATACTCAGTGAAATCAAATAAAAAACAATCAAGAAGATGCCGAATAGGAACGGCTCCAGTCTACAGCTCCCAGAGTGAGCGACATAGAAGATGGGTGATTTCTGCATTTCCAACTGAGGTACTGGGTTCATCTCACTGGGGCTTGTCAGACAGTGGGGGAAGGACAGTGGGTGCAGCCCACTGAATGTGAGCTGAAGCAGGGCAAGGCATTGCCTCATCCGGGAAGCACAAGTGGTCAGGGAATTCCCTTTCCTAGCCAAGGGAAGCGGTGACAGACAGCACCTGGAAAATCGGGTCACTCCCACCCTAATACTGCGCTCTTCCAACGGTCTTAGCAAACGGCACAACAGGAGATTATATCCCGCGCCTGGCTCGGAGGGTCCCACACCCACAGAGCCTCGCTCACTGCTAGCACAGCAGTCTGAGATCTAACGGCAAGGTGGCAGTGAGGCTGGTGGAGGGGGCGCCCGCCATTGCTGAGGCTTGAGTAGGTGAACAAAGCAGCCAGGAAGCTCAAACTTGGTGGAGCCCACCGCAGCTCAAGGAGGCCTGCCTGCCTCTGTAGACTCCACCTCTGGGGGCAGGGCATAGCCGAACAAAAGGCAGCAGAAACCTCTGCAGACTTAAACATCTCTGTCTGACAGCTTTGAAGTGAGTAGTGGTTCTCCCAGCACGGAGTTTGAAATCTGAGAACAGACAGACTGCCCCCTCAAGTGGGTCACTGACCTCCGAGTAGCCTAACTGGGAGGCACCCCCAGTAGGGGCAGACTGACACCTCACACAGCTGGGTATCCCTCTGAGATGAAGCTTCCAGAGGAACTATCAGGCAGCAACATTTGCTGTTCAGCAATATTAGCTGTTCTGCAGCCTCCACTGCTGACACCCAGGCAAACAGGGTCTGGAGTGGACCTCCAGCAAACTCCAACAGACCTGCAGCTGAGAGTCCTGACTGTTAGAAGGAAAACTAACAAACAGAAAGGACATGCACACCAAAATCCCATTTGTACATCACCATCAAAAAAGACCAAAGGTAGATAAAACCACAAAGATGAGGAAACAACAGAGAAGAAAAGCTGGAAATTCTAAAAATCAGAGCACCTCTCCGCCTCCAAAGGAACGCAGCTCCTCGCCAGCAATGGAACAAAGCTGGATGGAGAATGACTTTGATGAGTTCACAGAAGTAGGCTTCCAACAATCAAACTTCTCCGAGCTAGAGGAATTTCGAACCCATCACAAAGAAGCTAAAAACCTTGAAAAAAGATTAGACGAATGGCTAACTAGAATAACCAATGTAGAGAAGTCCTTAAATGACCTGATGGAGCTGAAAAATATGGCACGAGAACTACGTGACAAATGCACAACCTTCAGTAGCCGATTTGATCAACTGGAAGAAAGGGTATCAGTGATTGAAGATCAAATGAATGAAATGAAGCAAGAAGAGAAGTTTAGAGAAAAGAGTAAAAAGAAATGAACAAAGTCTCCAAGAAATATGGGACTATGTGAAAAGACCAAATCTACATCTGATTGGTGTACCTGAAAGAGATGGGGAGAATGGAACCAAGTTGGAAAACACTCTGCAGGATATTATCCAGGAGAACTTCCCCAACCTAGCAAGGCAGGCCGACATTCAGATTCAGGAAATACAGAGAATGCCACAAAGATACTCCTTGAGAAGAGCAACACCAAGACACATAATTGTCAGATTCACCAAAGTTGAAGAGAAGGAAAAAATGTTAAGGGCAGCCAGAGAGAAAGGTCGGGTTACCCACAAAGGGAAGCTCATCAGACTAACAGCTGATCTCTCGGCAGAAACTCTACAAGCCAGAAGAGAGTGGGGGCCAATATTCAACATTCTTAAAGAAAAGAATTTTCAACCCAGAATTTCATATCCAGCCAAACTAAGCTTCATAAGTGAAGGAGAAATAAAATCCTTTACAGACAAGCAAATGCTGAGAGATTTTGTCACCACCAGGCCTGCCCTACAAGAGCTCCTGAAGGAAACACTAAACATGGAAAGGAACAACCGGTACCAGCCACTGCAAAAACATGCCAAATTGTAAAGACCATCGATGCTAGGAAGAAACTGCATCAACTAACAAGCAAAATAACCAGCTCACATCATAATGACAGGATCAAATTCACACATAACAATATTAACCTTAAATGTAAACAGACTAAATGCTCCAATTAAAAGACACAGACTGGCAAATTGGATAAAGAGTCAAGACCCATCAGTGTGCTGTATTCAGGAGACCCATCTCACATGCAGTGACACACATAGGCTCAAAATAAAGGGATGGAAGAAGATCTACCAAGCAAATGGAAAACAAAAAAAGCAGGGGTTGCAATCCTCATCTCTGATGAAAGAGACTTTAAACCAACAAAGATCAAAAGAGACAAAGAAGGCCATTACATAATGGTAAAGGGATCAATTCAACAAGAAGAGCTAACTATCCTAAACATATATGCACCCAATACAGGAGCACCCAGATTCATAAAGCAAGTCCTTAGAGACCTACAAAGAGACTTAGACTCCCACACAATAATAATGGGAGACTTTAACACCCCACTGTCAACATTAAACAGATCAACAAGACAGAAAGTTAACAAGGATTTCCAGGAATTGAACTCAGCTCTGCACCAAGCAGACCTAATAGACATCTACAGAACTCTCCACCCCAAATCAACAGAATATACATTCTTCTCAGCACCACATCACACTTATTCTGAAATTGACCACATAGTTGGAAGTAAAGCACTCCACAGCAAATGTAAAAGAACAGAAATTATAACAAACTGTCTCTCGGACCACAGTGCAATCAAACTGGAATTCGGGATTAAGAAACTCACTCAAAACCGCTCAACTATATGGAAACTGAACAACCTGCTTCTAAATGACTACTGGGTACATAACAAAATGAAGGCAGAAATAAAGATGTTCTTTGAAACCAATGAGAACAAAGACACAACATACCAGAATCTCTGGGACACATTTAAAGCAGTGTGTAGAGGGAAATTTATAGCACTAAATGCCCACAAGAAAAAGCAGGAAAGATCTAAAATTGACACCCTAACATCACAATTAAAAGAACTAGAGAAGCAAGAGAAACACATTCAAAAGCTAGCAGAAGGCAAGAAATAACTAAGATCAGAGCAGAATTGAAGGAGATAGAGACAAAAAACCCTTCAAAAAATCAATGAATCCAGGAGCTGGTTTTTTTGAAAAGATCAACAAAATTGATAGACTGCTAGCAAGACTAATAAAGAAGAAAAGAGAGAAGAATCAAATAGATGCAATAAAAAATGATAAACGGGATATCACCACTGATGCCACAGAAATACAAACTACCATCAGAGAATACTATAAACACCTCTATGCAAATAAACTAGAAAATCTAGAAGAAACGGATAACTTCCTGGATAAATACACCCTCCCAAGACTAAACCAGGAAGAAGTTGAATCCCTGAATAGACCAATAACAGGCTCTGAAATTGAGGCAATAATTAATAGCCTACCAACCAAAAAAAGTCCAGGACCAGATGGATTCACAGCCGAATTCTACCAGAGGTACAAGGAGGAGATGGTACCATTCCTTCTGAAACTATTCCAATCAATAGAAAAAGAGGGAATCCTCCCTAACTCATTTTTGTGAGGCCAGCATCATCCTGATACCAAAGCCTGGCAGAGACACAACAAAAAAAGAGAATTTTAGACAAATATCCCTGATGAACATTGATGCAAAAATCCACAATCAAATATTGGCAAACCGAATCCAGCAGCACATCAAAAAGCTTATCCACCATGATCAAGTGGGCTTCATCCCTTGGATGCAAGACTGGTTCAACATACACAAATCAATAAACGTAATCCAGCATATAAAAAGAACCAAAGACAAAAACCACATGATTATCTCAATAGATGAAGAAAAGGCCTTTGACAAAATTCAACAGCGCTTCATGCTAAAAACTCTCAATAAATTAGGTATTGATGGGATGTATCTCAAAATAATAAGAGCTATTTATGACAAACCCACAGCCAATATCATACTGAATGGGCAAAAACTGGAAGCATTCCCTTTGAAAACTGGCACAAGACAGGGATGCTCTCTCACACCACTCCTATTCAACATAGTGTTGGAAGTTCTGGCCAGGGCAATCAGGCAGGAGAAAGAAATAAAGGGTATTCAATTAGGAAAAGAGGAAGTCAAATTGTCCCTGTTTGCAGATGACATCATTGTATATTTAGAAAACCCCATTGTCTCAGCCCCAAATCTCCTTAAGCTGATAAGCAACTTCAGCAAAGTCTCAGGATACAAAATCAATATGCAAAAATCACAGCATTCTTACACACCAATAACAGACAGAGAGCCAAATCATGAGTGAACTCTCATTCACAATTGCTTCAAAGAGAATAAAATACCTAGGAATCCAACTTACAAGGGATGTGAAGGACCTCTTCAAGGAGAACTACAAACCACTGCTCAATGAAATAAAAGAGGACACAAACAAATGGAAAAACATTCCATGCTCATGGATAGGAAGTATCAATATCGTGAAAATGGCCATACTGCCCAAGGTAATTTATAGATTCAATGCCATCCCCATCAAGTTACCAATGACTTTCTTCACAGAATTGGAAAAAACTACTTTAAAGTTCATATGGAACCAAAAAAGGGCCCGCATTGCCAAGACAATCCTAAACCAAAAGAACAAAGCTGGAGGCATCACACTATTTGACTTCAAACTATACTACAAGGCTATAGTAACCAAAACAGCATGGTACTGGTACCAAAACAGAGATATAGACCAATGGGACAGAACAGAGCCCTCAGAAATAATACCACACATCTACAACCATCTGATCTTTGACAAACCTGACAAAAACAAGCAATGGGGAAAGGATTCCCTATTTAATAAATGGTGCTGGCAAAACTGGCTAGCCATATGTAGAAAGCTGAAACTGGATCCCTTCCTTACACCTTATACAAAAATTAATTCAAGATGGATTAAAGACTTACATGTTAGACCTAAACCCATAAAAACCCTAGAAAAAAACCTAGGCAATACCATTCAGAACATAGGCATGGGCAAGGACTTCATGGCTAAAACACCAAAAGCAATAGCAACAAAAGCCAAAATTGACAAATGGGATCTAATTAAACTAAAGAGCTTCTGCACAGCAAAAGAAACTATCATCAGAGTGAACAGGCAACCTACAGAATGGGAGAAAATTTTTGCAATCTACTCATCTGACAAAGGGCTAATATCTAGAATCTACAATGAACTCAAACAAATTTACAAGAAAAAAAACAAACAACCCCATGAAAAAGTGGGTGAAGGATATGAACAGACACTTCTCTAACGAAGACATTTATGTAGCCAAAAAACACATGAAAAAATGCTCATCATCACCAGCCATCAGAGAAATGCAAATCGAAACCACAATGAGATACCATCTCACACCAGTTAGAATGGCGATCATTAAAAAGTCAGGAAACAACAGGTGCTGGAGAGGATGAGGAGAAACAGGAACACTTTTACACTGTTGGTGGGACTGTAAACTAGTTCAACCATTGTGGAAGACAGTGTGGCGATTCCTCAAAGATCTAGAACTAGAAATACCATTTGACCCAGCCATCCCATTACTGGGTATATACCCAAAGGATTATAAATCATGCTGCTATAAAGACACATGCACATGTATGTTTACTGTGGCACTATTCACAATAGCAAAGACTTGGAACCAACCCAAATGTCCATCAATGATAGACTGGATTAAGAAAATGTGGCACATATACACCATGGAATACTATGCAGCCATAAAAAAGGATGAGTTCATGTCCTTTGTAGGGACATGGATGAAGCTGGAAACCATCATTCTCAGCAAACTATCACAAGGACAAAAAAACAAACACTGCATGTTCTCACTCACAGGTGGGAATTGAACAGTGAGAACACTTGGACACAGGAAGGGGAACATCACACACCAGTGCCTGTCGTGGGGTGTGGGGAGGGGGAAGGGATAGCATTAGGAGATATACCTAATGTAAATGACGAGTTAATGGGTGCAGCACACCAACATGGCACATGTATACATATGTAACAAACCTGCACATTGTGCACATCTACCCTAGAACTTAAAGTATAAAAAAAAATCAAGACTTCAGGCAACAGTGGACACACTTATAGAAATGCAAAATGCTCTGGAAAGTCTCAGCAATAGAATCAAACAAGCAGAAGAAAGAACTTCAGAGCCAGAAGATAAGGTTTTCGAATTAACCCAATCCAACAAAGAAAGAAAAAAGAACAAGAAAATATGAACAAAATCTCCAAGAAGTCTGGGATTATGTTAAATGACCAAACCTAAGAATAATTGGCATTTCTGAAGAAGAGAAATCTAAAAGTTTGTAAAACATATTTGGGGGAACAATCAAGGAAAACTTCCCCAGCCTTGCTAGAGACCTAGACATCCAGATACAAGAAGCTCAAAGAACACCTGGGAAATTCATCCCCAAAAGATCATCACCTAGGCACATTGTCATCAGGTTATCTAAAGTTAAGACAAAGAAAAGAATCTTAAGAGCTGTGAGGCAAAAGCACTAGGTAACCTATAAAGGAAAACCTATCAGATTAACAGCAGATTTCTCAGCAGAAACTGTACAAGCTAGAATGGATTGGTGCCCTATCTTCAGCCTCCTTAAACAAAACAATTACAAGCCAACTATTTTGTATCCAGTGAAACTAAGCTTCATAAATGAAAGAAACATACAGTCTTTTCCAGACAAATGCTGAGAGAATTTGCCACTACCAAGCCAGCACTACAAGAACTGCTAAAGGGAGCTCTAAATCTTGAAACAAATCCTGGAAAGACATCAAAACAGAACCTCTTAAAAGCATAATCTCACAAGACCTATAAAACAAAAATACAATTAAACAAAAAGCCAAGCTATACAGGCAACAAACAGCATGATGAATGAAACAGCACCTCGCATCTCAATACTAACGTTGAATGTAAATGGCCTAAAGTCTCCACTCAAAAGACACAGAATTGCAGAATGGATAAGAATTCACCAACCAAGTATCTGCTGCTTTCAAGAGATCCACCTAACACATAAGGACTCACATAAACTTAAGGTAAAGGGGTAGAAAAGACATTTCATGGAAATGGACACCAAAACAGAGCAGAAGCAGCTATTCTTATATCAGACAAAACAAACTTTAAAGCAACAGCAATTTAAAAAGGCAAAGAGGGACATTACATAATGATGAAAGGCCTTGTCCAACAGGAAAATATTACAACCCTTTATATATGCAGCTAACACTGGAGCTCTCAAATTTATAAAACAACTGCTACTAGACCTAAAGAAAGAAATAGACAGCAACACAATAATAGTGGGGAACTTCAGTACTCCACTGATGGCACTAGACAGGTCATCAAGACAGAAAGTCAAAAAAGAAACAATGGATTTAAAATATACCCTGGAACAAATGGACTTAATGGATATTTACAGAACATTCTACCCAACAACTGCAGAATACACATTTTATTTAACAGCATATGGAACTTCCAAGACAGACCATATGATAGGCCACAAAAAAAGCCTCAATAAATTTAAGAAAACTGAAATTATATTAAGCACTCTCTCAGACCACAGTGGAATAAAACTGGAAATCACCTCCAAAAGGAACCTTCAAAACCATGCAAATACATGGAAATTAAATAACCTGCTCCTGAATGATCACTGGGTCAACAATGAAATCAAGATGAAAATTTAAAAATTCTTCAAACTGAACAATAGTGATCTATAAAAACCTCTGGGATACAGCAAAGGCAGTGCTAAGAGGAAAGTTCATAGCCCTAAACACCTACATCAAAAAATCTTCAAGAGCACAAACAATCTAAGGTCACACCTCAAGAAGCTAGCAAAACAAGAACAAACCAAACCCAAACCCAGCAGAAGAAAAGAAATAACCAAGATCAGTGCAGAATTAAATGAAATTGAAACAAAAAATAAATACAAAAGATAAATGAAACGAAAAGCTGGTTCTTTGAAAAGAGAAATAAGGCCGGGCGCAGTGGCTTACACCTGTAATCCCAGCACTTTGGGAGGCCGAGGTGGGTGGATCACGAGGTCAGGAGTTCGAGACCAGCCTGGCCAATATGGTGAAACCCCATCTCTACTAAAAATACAAAAATTAGCCAGGCGTGGTGGCATGCACTGGTAGTCCCAGCTACTCAGGAGGCTGAGGCAGAAGAATTGCTTGAACCCACGAAGCAGAGGTTGCAGTGAGCCAAGATTGCACCACTGCACTCCAGCCTGGGTGACAGAGCAAGACTCCCTCTCAAAAAAAAAAAAAAAAAAAAGAGAAAATTGATAGACCATTAGCAAGATTAACCAAGAAAAGAAGAGAGGAAATCCAAAAAAGCTCAATTAAAAATGAAATGGAAGATATTACAATTGACGTCACAGAAATACAAAAGATCATTCAAGGCTACTAAAAACACCCTTACATGCATAAACTAGAAAACCTAGCCAAGATGGATAAATTCCTGGAAAGATACAACCCTCCTGCTTAAATCAGGAAGAACTAGATACTCTGAACAGACCAATAACAAGCAGCAAGACTGAAATGGTAATAAAAGAATTACCAATCAAAAAAACCCAGGACCGGATGGATTCACAGCTGAATTCTACCAGACATTCAAAGAATTGGCACCAATCCTACTGATGCTATTCCACAAAATAAAGAGAGAATCCTCCCTAAATCATTCTATGAAGCCAGTATCACCCTAACACCAAAACAAGGAAAGGACACAACCAAAAAAGAAAACTAGACCAATATCCTTGATGAACATAGATGCTAAAATCCTTAACAAAATACTAGCTAACCAAATCCAACAACATATCAAAAAGATAGTCCACCATTATCAAGTAGGTTTCATACCAGGAATGCAGGGATGGTTTAACATATGCAGGTCAATAAATGTGATACAATACATAAACAGAATTAAAAACATAAGTCACATGATCATCTTAATAGATGCAGAAAAAGCATTAGACAAAATCTAGCATCACTTTATAATTAAAACTCTCAGCAAGATTGGCAATACAAGGGACATAACTCAATGAATTAAAAGCCATCTATGACAAACCCACAGCCAACATCATACTGAATGGGAAAAAGCTGAAAGAATTCCGTCTGAGAACTGGAACAAGACAAGGATACCCACTCTCACCACTTCTCTTCAACATAGTACTGGAAGTTCCAGCCAGAGCACTTCTCAACATAGTACTGGAAGTCCCAGCCAGAGCAATCAGACAAGAGAAAGGAATAAAGGGCATACAAATCCATAAAGAGGAAGTCAAATTGTCACAGTTTGCTGATGATATGATTATATACCTAGAGAACCCTATAGACTCCTCCAAAAAGCTCCTAGAACTGATAAAAGAATTCAACAAAGTTTCTGGATACAAAATTAATGTACACAAATCAGTAGCTCTCCTATACACCAACAGCAACTAAGCTGAGAATCAAATGAAGAACCCAACCCCTTTTACAATAGCTGCAAAAGAAATAAAATACTTAGGAATACACCTAACCAAGGAGGTGAAAGACCTCTACAAGGAAAACTATAAAACACTGCTGAAAGAAATCATAGATAACACAAACAAGTGGAAACACAAACATTCTACCCATGGATGGGTAGAATCAATATTGTGAAAATGCCCACACTACCAAAAGCAATCTACAAATTCAATGCAATTCCCATCAAAATACCACCATCATTCTTCACAGAACTAGAAAAAACAATCCTAAAATTCACATGGAATCAAAAAAGAGCCCACACAGCCAAAGCAAAACTAAGCAAAAAGAACAAATCTGGAAGAATCACATTACCTGATTTCAAACTATACTATAAGGCCATAGTCACCAAAACAGCATGGTACTGGTATAAAAATAGGCACATAGACTAACAGAACAGAATAGAGAACTTTGGGTTCAAATAAACCCAAATACTCACAGCCAACTGATCTTTGACAAAACAAACAAAAACACAGTGGGGAAAGGACACCCTTTTAGCAAATGGTGCTGGGATACCTGGCTAACCACATATAGGAGAATAAAACTGGATCCTCATCTCTTACCCTATACAAAGATCAACTCAAGATGGATTAAGGACTTAAATCTAAGACCTGAAACTATAAAAATTCTAGAAGACAACATCAGAAAAACTCTTCTAGACATTGGCTTAGGCAAGAATTTCATTACCAAGAACCCAAAAGCAAATGCAATAAAAACAAAGATAAATAGCTGTGACTTAATTAAACTAAAGAGCTTTTGCACAGCAAAAGGAACGGTCAGTAGAGTGAAGAGACAAGCCAGAGAATGGGAGAAAAATCTTCACAATCTATTCATCTGACAAAGGACTAATATTAAGAATCTACAATGAGCTCAAACAAATTAGCAAGAAAAAAAAATCCCATCAAAGAGTGGGCTAAGAACATGAATAGACAATTCTCGAAAGAAGATGTACAAATGGCCAACAAACATATGAAAAATGCTCAACATCACTAATGATCAGGGAAATGCAAATCAAAACCATAATGTGATACCACCTCACTTCCGCAAGAATCGCCATAATCAAAAAATCAAAAAAGAATAGATGTTGGCATGGATACAGTAAACAGGGAACACTTCTGCGCTGCTGGTGGGAATGTAAACTAGTACAGCCACTATGGAAAACAGTGTGAAGATTCCTTAAAGAATTAGATCTACCATTTGATCCGGCAATCCCACTACTGGGTATCTACCCAGAGGAAAATAAGTCATTATATGAAAAAGATACTTGCACATGCATATTTATAGCAGCACAATTCACAATTGCGAAAACATGGAACCAACCCAAATGCCCATCAAGCAACAAGTGAATAAATAAACTGTGATATATATATGCACGATGGAATACTACTCAGCCATAAAAAGGAATGAATTAATGGCATTCGCAGTAACCTGGAGGAGATTGTAGATTATTATTCCAAATGAACTAACTTGGGAATGGAAAACTAAACATCGTATGCTCTCACTCATAGGTGGGAGCTAAGCTACAAGGAGGCAAAGGCATAAGAATGACAAAATGGACTTTGGGGACTTGGGGAAAGGGTGGGAAGAGGGTGAGGGATAAAAGACTGCAAATTGGGTGCAGTGTATACAGCTTGAGTGACGAGTGCACCAAAATCTCACAAATCACCACTAAAGAACTTACCCATGTAACCAAACACCACCTGTTCCCCAGTAACCTATGGAAATAAAAAATTTAAAAAATAATAATTCAAAAATTATTTAAAGGGAAGCAAAAAAAAATTCAGCCCCCCAAAACAAACAATGCCCAATGTCTGGTATCTAATCAAGAATTACCAGGTTGGGTTTGGTCAATGGGAAGCAAAATAATAAAAATTAAATTTAAAAAATTGCCAAGCATGCAATGAGCAGAGACCTGGGACTCACAATGAGGAGGGTAAAGCTGACCCACAGAGACAAACGCAGACATGATACAGATGACAGAATTCGTAGGCAGGGACAGGAAAACAGTCGGCATAAATAAAATCCCTATGTGCACGAAAGCAGAGGAAGACAGTGGCTGGTTAAGAAGACACATGGAGAGATTTTAAAAGACCCAAATCAATGAGGCCGATGAGGGCTGCTCTGTAGGGAAGCGACGTGTGGTTCTCTGTGCACGGCTGCTCCTGTGCCCCAGGAAAGGATCACATCTCCCGCCGAGACTCCTCGGAAAGGCCAGTTGGCTCAGCAGAACCACAAACCCAAGCAGAGGGGCTGGCTCATCTCTGCAGCTTGACTTGTGCTGTACATAAGAGAACAGGAGGCCAAGAATAACGGAGGCAACCGTGACGATGAAGGCAGAACCAGAGACCTCGCACTACCCATCTCCAGACCTCTCCGAGGGCATGTTAGTAAAGATGCGGGCACTGGGATAAGAACAGACAAGACTCAGGATTCACTCCAGAGCTCAGGGGCCGACCAACATGTGAGCAGTCGCTGGTCTGTGATGCAGGCAACGCTGTGAAGCACCGGGCAAAGGCAGTCTTTTTTCTCAATAGTGCTGAGTTAACTGGACATTCACACAGAAAAATATAGCTTGCTCCTACCACAGACAAAAAATCATTTTCCAATGGATTGCAGATAACAATGTGAAAGGTAAAACAATAATCTTATAGAAGCAAACATAGGAGAAATGAATCCTGGGTTTACAAATAAGTGTGAGTTCACGTACAAAATGATTTTTGACAAGGGTACTAAGTAAGACTACTCAATGGGGAAATGCTAGTCTTTTCAATAAATGAGGCTGGGAAAACTGGATGTCCACATGCAAAAGAATGAAGTTGGACCCTTCCCTTACACCTTATGCAAAAGTTAACTTAAAATGGATCAAAGACCTAAACATAAGACCTTAGAGTACAAAACTCTAGAAAGAAAATTAAGGCAAAAGCTTCATGACACTTTGGGGATGATCTCTTGAATATGACATCAGTGCAGAGGCAGTAAGAGTAAAAATAGATAAACTGGACTACGGCAAAATTAAAAACTTTTGTGCATCACAGGGCATAATCAATAGGCTGAAAGGACAACCTGCCGGATGGGAGAAAATATTTGCAAATCATATCTCATAAGGGGTTCATGTCCAGGATACACAAAGAATTCCTATAACTTGGCCAGGCACAGTAGCTCTTGCCTGTAATCCCAGCACTTTGGGAGGCTGAGGCTGGCAGACTGCTTGAGGTTGGGAGTTCGAGACCAGCCTGGTCAACATGGTGAAACCTTGTCACTACTAGAAAAAAAAAATTAGCTGGGCACGGTGGCACGTGTCTGTAGTCCTAGCTACTCAGAAGGCTAAGACAGGAGAATCACTTGAACCTGGGAGGCAGAGGTTGCAGTGAGCTGACATTGTACCACCGCACTCCAGCCTGGGCGACAGAGAGAGACTCCCGTCTAAAAAAAAAAAAAAAAATCCTATAACTTGAAAGTAAGAAAATAAATAATCTGATCTTAAAATTAGGAAAGGATTTGAATACACATTTCTCCAAAGAAGATATACAAATGGCCAATAAGCACATAAAAAGGTGTTCAACATCACAAATTGTCAGGAAAGTGCAAATCAAAACCACTATGCAATGCTACCTCACACCCATTAGGATGGTAATGATCAAAAACCAAAAAATAACAAGTATTAGTAAGGGTGTACAGAAATTGGAACCCTGGTACACTGTTGGCAGAAATGTCAAATGGTGCAGCCACTGTGGAAAACAGTATGATGGATCCTCAAAAAAAATCTTTTTGAGTGGGGTCTCACACTGTTGCCCAGGCTAGAGTGCAGTGGTCATCACCATAGCTCACTGCAGCCTCCAACTCCTGGGCTCAAGCAATTATCCTGCCTCAGCCTCCTGAGTAGCTGGGATTACAGGTGTGAGCCACCATGCCACCTCAAAATATTAAAAACAGAATTGAAAACAGGGTCTGGAAGAGACATTTGTCCACCCGTGTTCACAGCAGCAGTATTCACCATGGCCTAGAGGCAGACACCACCCACCCAAATATCCTTTGACAGATGAATGGATAAGCAAGATGTGGTCTACGCACAAGATGAACACGATTCAGCCTTAAGAAGGAAGAAAATTCTGATACATGCCACAACACGGAGGCATGAGGTCTTTGGAACAAACTCATAGAAACAGAAAATGGAAGGTGGCTGCCAGGGGCTGGAGGAGGGGAAGTGAGGAGCTGTTCAATGGGCACAGAGTTTCAGTTTTACAAGATGAAAAAGTTCCGACACTGGTTTCACAATAATGTGAATATACTTAACACTATTGAAGTGTACACTTAAAAATGGCTAAGATGGTAAAAATTACGTCATGTCTATTTTACCACAGTTAAAATTTAAAAACTAGTGGCATATTCGTGTTCCATGTCCCAATCTTGATTCTTTCATACGTAAATAGTGTCAACCCTCCTGGCTCGTTTCCATTTTGGTATCTCTGCAGCCAACTGCTGGGATGTGTGTGTAAATAAACAACTTTAAATCCCCAAAACAACAAAAACAAAAATGCATGCACTCCAATGCTACAGCTGGATTCTGCTAACAACCAGAAGTACAAGCAATGAGACCCAGGAAAGGCAGTGGAGCCACAGCCTGGAGTGAGTCCCAGCCCAGACTTCAGAGAAAACAGCAAGAGGCAGCAAACAGACCCGTCTAATGTGGGGAACTCTATGTGAATTTGTCATGGCAGCAAGAGAAAACAAATGCAGATCCCACTACCAGAAGCGGGGCTACCAGGGTCCACAGACCCCAGCGCTGTGGGGCTGGGCTGTCCGCTTCCAGGCCAGGCTTCCACATTGTGGGGGCCACCATAAGCCAGGCCCAGGCCTCCTCTGCCTCAGCAGCTGGCTGTGGGGTCTCCTGGAAGCCGCAGGTGCCAGGAGAGAGGGTGACGGGGCAAGAGTGGGCATTTGGGTCACTCCCACGTACCGCTTATCTGAGCCTTCAGGGCCACCCAGCCCCGTACCTGCCGAATGCCACGGCCTGTGCAGTCAGACAACACTGGCTCGTGACGGGCAGCTCAGGGCACACGGCGGCCACGGCCAATCATCCAGCCCCTCCTAGGCCTGGCAGCCAGCACAGTGGCAGCACGACAGAAGGGGAACACACTCGGGGGAGGTTCTGGCTGCCAGGCCAAGGCAGCAGCTTCAAAGAGGCCTGGGGGGAAAGCGGCAAACTTTGTTTCAAACAGAAAAACAATTCGCTAGTCCAAATAATGCAGTTTTACCCAACTGGAAAAGAAACCCCAAAACCTCATGAGTGGCTAGATGATTGAACGGTAGCACATGGCCAGAAACGGGACCCCCACACCGAGAAGGTCCTCACGCTCAGCGGGAAAGGGCGCGTGTTACGCGCAGGGAATGGGATGCTGGGCTGCTGACTGAGGAGAAAGCAATCTATGGATCACTGCCTTTCTACCTTAAAATTCTAATGGATTAAAGGGAATTAAAGGTGAAAAAAGTCAAAGCATTAAAACCACTGGGAAAAAGCAAAAGTGAGCATTTTTCAAATCTCTGGAGAGGAGAGGCCTTTCTAGGCTTAAAAAAGATAAAAAGAATATACAAAAGGAAAAAAAACAGGAATATACAAAAGGAAAAAAGAAATGTCTCAGCAAATGAAATCCTTCCACATCTTTATTATAAATGTGTGATGCAACTGAGAGGCTAGAAACCAGTCAAAATAATCTTTGCAGTAAATACAACAAAAGGTATCCTTACTATATCAGGAGGTTGTGAAATGTAATAACAAAACCAGTAAGATCTCACTAGATAAACTAGTAACTATCAAAAGAGGTAATTTACAAACAAGGTAACAAAAGTGTTTTTAAAAACACAAGAGGCTGGGTGAGGTGGCTCACACCTGTAATCCCAGCACTTTGGGAGGCCAAGACAGGCAGATCACCTGAGGCCAGGAGTTCAAGACCAGCCTGGCCAACATAGTGAAACCCTGTCTCTACTAAAAATACCAAAATACATGTGGTGGCACATGCCTGTAGTCTCAGCTACTCAGGAGGCTGAGGCGAGAGAATCTCTTTAACCTGGGAGGTGGAGGTTGCAGTGAGCCAAGACCATGCCATTGCACTCCAGCCTGGGTGACAGAGTGAGACTCCATCTCAAAAAAAAAAAAAAAAAAAAAAAAAAAAAAAAATTAGCTGGGCATTGTAGCGGGCACCTGTAATCCCAGCTACTCTGGAGGCTGAGGCAGGAGAATCACTTGAACCCAGGAGGTGGAGGTTGCAGTGAGCTGAGATTGTGCCATTGCACTCCAGCCTGGGCAACAAGAGTGAAACTCCGTCTCAAAAAAAAAAAAAAAAGGAAACCACCTCCGCTTAAGATGTAGCAAATCACAAGAGAATGTCGCTCCCATCCTGGAAACAAATAAAGCCACCTCATCTACAGAACTGTGTCTCTCCTGGAGTCCATTGATGAGCTCCAGGCCCCCAAGGGGCTGAATTCCAAATGGTGACAAACCCTCAAATGGCCCAGGTTCCCCACGGTCGGCTGGGCACAGGAGACAGTGGGTGAGGACTCTTTGGGCCCCCTGTGGCCCAGTGTGCCTTTCAGAAGAGCTGGGACCAAGTTCCCATATAGGGGATGGCACCAGGCACTCACAGGAAAGGCTGAGAGAGGGCAGAAGACAGGAAGCGGCCCCACGTGCAGGTACCAGACACCCGTGCCCAGAACCCTCTTTTGGACAAAGCCACGGGCGGGGGGGGCGGAGCACAGCAAGCCCTCTCCCCAGGTCACCGGGAGGGGAGGAAGCAGAGGCCCCCTTCTTCCTGGATCTACCCCTTCTAGGCTAAGCGTGGAAGCAAAAACCTTTTGCTCCCAAGCAAGGAGAGGAAACCGTGTGGGCAGAAGTTGGCTGTCGCTTGGGGAAGAGCAGAAAACTCTCACACGCTGGGGTGGAGGCGGAAGGTGGAGCAGCTGCCTGAAGACAGTGTGGCCACCACAGACCCAGGGCCACCACAGACCTAGGGCCACCACAGGCCACCCTCAATCAGTCAGACCCAGGGTCACCGCAGGCCAGTCCTCATGCCGTCAGACCTGGGGCCCCACAGGCCAGCCCTCATGCCCTCGGACCTGGGGCCACCATAGGCCAGCCATCCACCTCTAGCTATAAATCCAAGAGAACGGAAACACAAGGCCGCACAAAGACACACACAGGTATGTTCATGGCAACGTGATTCACAATTGCCAAAAAGTGGAAATGACCCAAACGTCAGTCAACTCGTGAACAGATAAACAAAACATGGTCTATCCACGCGATAGGATATTATTCCAGCCATGAAAGGAATGAAATCTTGATGCATGCGACAACACGGAAAACCCCACGCTAAGTGAAAGCAGCCAGACACAAAAGGCCACAGAGTGTATGATTCCATTTATGTGAAACATCCAGAAGAGGCGAATTTACAGAGGAAGAAGGGAGATGCGTGGCTGCCAGGGACTGGGGGCAGGGAGGGGTGGGGAGTGACTGCTCAAGGGTTCAGAGTTCCTTCTGGGGGCGATGGAAATGTTCTGAATTTGTGGCGATGGTGGTGCAACTCTGTAAATGCACTAAAATCCTGTGAATGCACATTTGAGTGGACGAACTGTGTGGTATGTGAGTTATATTTTATTATAGCTGTTACCAAAAAAAAACAAAAAAGGAGAAGTAAACGTTTCCAGACAGATACAGATTGAAAGGAGCTGTGGCCCACAGACCTACACTGCAAAAACTGTTAAGGAAGTTCCTCAGGGGAGGAGATGTTGTCAGATGGAAACTGAATTTCCACAAAGAAATGAAGCAATCTCAAAACAGTAAAAAATGAGGGTATATAAAAAGACTTTTTTATTTTTATTCATTTGGAAGGATAAGAGATTATGCACAGAAAAACTAGCAACAAGGCATTGGAGGGTTTCTAACATATATAGAAGTAAAGTGTCTGAGGCAGGGCACAGTGTATTACAGGCATGAGCACTTTGGGAGGCCAAGGTGGGCAGATCACCTGAGGTCAGTAGTTCCAGACCAGCCTGGCCAACGTGACAAAACCCTGTCTCTACTAAAAATACATAAATTATCCCGGTGTGCTGTTGCATGCCTGTAATCCCAGCTACTCGGGAGGCTGAGATTGAAGGATCGCCTGAACCCGGAAGGCGGAGTTCGCAGTGAGCCAAGATCACACCACTGCACTCCAGCCTGGGTGACAGAGTGAGGCTGTCTTGAAAAAAAAAAAAAATTAAAAAAAGTGAAGTATATGAAAACAATAGCCAAAATAATTGAAAAATTTAAAGGGAGCATTATTTCTTCAAGAAGGACTGTGAAAAGCTGTAAATTTATTTGAAAACCCTAAAGCAAACACTAAAAATTCAGTTAAAAGAGAGGTATAATCCATACTGCCCAAAGCAATCTACAGATTCAATGCCCTCTGTCAAATTACCAACATCATTTTTCACAGAATTAGAAAAAACAACCTTAAAATTAATATGGAGTTCAAATGGCCAAGAGAATCCTAAGGAAAAAGAACAAAGCTGGAGGCATCATATTACCTGATTTCAAATTATACTACAAAGCTATAGTAACCAAAACAGCATGGTGCTGGTATAAAATAGACACATAGATCAATGGAACAGAATGGAGAATCTAGAAATAAAGCCACATACCTACAACCAGCTGATCTTCAACAAAGTCAACAAAAATATGCACTGGGGAAATGACACCCTTTTCAATAAATGGTACTGGGAAAAATGGATAGCCATAATTCAGAAGAATGAAACTGGACCCATACCTCTCACCATATGCAAAAATTAACTCAAGATGGATTAAAGACCTAAAAGTAAGACCGAAAACTATAAAAATCCTAGAAGAAAACCTAGGAAAAACTCTTCTGGACATTGGCCTAGGCAAAGAAAGAATTCATGACTAAGTCCACAAAAGCAGACTCAACTAAGACAAAAATGGACAAATGGGACTTAAACTAAAATGTTTCTGCACCGCAAAAGAAACAATCGACAGAGTAGACAGACAATCTAAAGAATGGGAGAAAATATCTGCAAACTATGCATGTGACAAAGGGCTAATATCCAGAATCTACGAGGAACCCCAAGAACTCAACCAGAAAAAACCCCATTAAAAAGTGGGCAAAGGATAGATATAAACACATTATTCAAAAGACAGACAAATGGCCAATAAACATATGAAAAAATGTTCAACATCAGTAATAATCAGAGAAATGCAAATCAAAACCACAATGAGATACCATCTCACACCAGTCAGAATGGCTATTATTAAAAAGTCAAAAAATGGGGCCAGGTGCCATGGCCCATGCCTGTAATCCCAGCACTTTGGGAGGCTGAGGTGGGTGGATCACTTGAGGCCAGGAGTTCGTGACCAGCCTGACCAACATAGTAAAACCCCATCTCTACTAAAAATATAAAAATTAGCTGGGCATGGTGGCACATGCCTGTAATCCTAGCTATTCAGGAGTCTGAGGCAAGAGAATCACTTGAACCCAGGAGGCAGAGGTTGCGATGAGTCGAGATCGTGCCACTGCACTCCAGCCTGAGTGGCAGAGCCAGACTCCATCTCAAAAAAACAAAACAAAAAAAAGTCAAAAAAATAGCAGATGTTGGTGAGGATGCAGACAAAAGGGAACTCTTGTACGCTTCTGGTGGGAATGTAAATTAGTACAACCTCTGTGGAAAACCGTATGGAGATTTCTCAAAGAACTAAAAATAGAACTGCCATTTGATCCAGCAATATCTACCCAATGGGAAAGAAATCATTATATAAGAAAGATATCAGCACCCATGTTTCTTGCAGCACTATTCACAATAGTAAAGATAGGCCAGGTGTGGTGGCTCACGCTTGTAATCCTAGCACATTGGAAGGCCAAGGCAAGTGGATTGCTTGAGCCCAGGAGTTTGAGACCAGCCTGGGCAATGTGGTAAAACCCAGTCTCTACAAAAAAATAGCCAGTTGTGGTGGTGCGCACCTATAGTCCAAGCTACTTAGAAGGCTGAGGTAGGGGAATCGCTTGAGCCCAGGAGGTCAAGGCTGAAGTGAGCTGAGATCGTATCACTGCACTCCTGCCTGGGCAACAGGGCAAGATCCTGTCTCAAAAAAAAAAAATAGTAAAGATAGGCCAGGCGCAGTGGCTCACGCCTGTAATCCCAGCACTTTGGGAGGCTGAGGCAGGCAGATCACAAGGTCAGGAGATCGAGACCATCCTGGCTAACACGGTGAAACGTCGTCTCTACTAAAAATACAAAAAAAAACTGGGCACGGTGGCAGGCAACTGTAGTCCCAGCTACTCGGGAGGCTGAGGCAGGAGAATGGCATGAACCCGGGAGACAGAGCTTGCAGTGAGCCGAGATAGCGCCACTGCAGTCCGGCCTGGGCAAAAGAGCAAGACTCTGTCTCAAAAATAAATAAATAAATAAATAAAATAAAATAAAATAAAAGCGTCCATCAGTGGAGGATTGGATAAAAATTTGTGCCCTACATACACACACACACACACACACACACCATGGAATACTACTCAACCACAAAAAAGAATGAAATCATGTCTTTTGCAGAAACATGAATAGAACTAGAGGCTATTATCCTGAATGAAATAACTCGGAAACAGAAAGTCAAATAAATACACATTCTCACAAGTGGGAGCTAAATGATGGGAACACACGGACACACAGAGTGGGACAGATACTGGAGACTATGAAAGGTGGAAGGGTGGGAGGGGTGAGGGTTGAAAATTAGCTATTGGATACAGTGTTCACTATTCAGGTACTGGGGACACTGAATGCCCAGCTGTCACCACTGTACAATATACATATGAAAGAAATCTACATGTGTACCCTAAAGAAATAAAAATAAAAATTCTAAAAAGAGAGGTATAATGAATAGAGGCCAACAATGGGGATAAAATAGAATCATAAAAAATACTTAATCCAAAGAAGGCAAGAAAAGAAGAGATAATACCGATAGAAAATAAATAGCAGAAAGCTAGATCTAAATCCAACTGCGTCACTAAATATTAAATGTAAATGGGCTAAACAACATAGGTGAAAGGCAGATATATTCAGATTAAAGTTTTATTTATTTATTTATTTATTTGTTTGTTTGAGACAGGCTGTTGATCTGTCAACCCAGGCTGGAGTGCTGTGGTGTGATCATGGCTCACTACAGCTTTGAACTCCTGGGATCACGTGATCCTCCAGCCTCAGCCTCCCAAGTAGCTGGGACTATACCACACTACAGCTAATTTTTAAATTTTTTGTAGAGACAGGGTTTCACTATGTTACCCAGGCTGGTCTCAAATTCCTGAGCTCAAGTGATCCTCCCACCGCAGCCTCCCAAAGTGCTGGAATTACAGGCATGAGCCACAGCACCCAGCCTAAACTTTTTAAAAAGGCGAGAATCTACTTTATGCTTTCTGCAAGAAACCCACTTTAGGCCGGGTGCGGTGGCTCATGCCTGTAATTGCAGCACTTTGGGAGGCTGAGGCAGGCGGAACCCTGTTTCAACTAAAAATAAAAAAATTAGCCGGGCATGGTGGTGCATGCCTATAATCCCAGCTACTCGAGAGGCTGAGGCAGGAGAATCACTTGAAACTGGGAGGCGGAGGTTGCAGTGAGCCGAGATTATGCCATTGCACTCCAGCCTGGACGACAGGAGTAAAACTCCATCTCAAGAAAAGGAAGGAAGGAAGGGAGACAGAGAGAGAGAAGGAAGGAAGGAAGGAAGGGAAAGAGAGAGAGAGAAAGAAAAAGACAAAGACAGACAGACAGAAAGAAAGAAAGACAGAAAGAAAGACAGAAAGAAAGAAAGAAGAAACCCACTCTAAATATAAAGGCATAGACAGGTTAAAATTAACAGATGCAAAAACTTATACAGGGATAGCAAGGGCTATACATAATGATACAGGAGTCAATACATTGAGAAGACATGCCAATCCTAAATCTATATGTCCCCAAAATACATAAAACAAAAATAATAGAAACAGAAGTAGAAACAGGGATATTCACAATCGTATTGGAGACTTCAACACTCATCTCTCTAAGAGATGAAAGCAGTGCAGAGAAAATTGGTAAGGATATTCACTTCCTAGGATTGAAAAAGAAGCAAGAGAAAATGTGTAAGGACATAGAAGATTTCAACACCACCATCAACCAAGTCGATCTAATTAACATTCATAGGATATACCACCCAACAATAGCAGAATATGTAGTATTTTGATGTGCACATAAAACATTCATCAAAATAGACTATTTGCTGGGTAATAAATCTCAACAAAGTTAAAATAACTGAAATTATCCAAAGTGTGTTTCTCTGGCCAAAAAGAAATTGAATGAGAAATATGTACTAGAAAGACATCAAGAAAAAATGAAACATCTGGATTAAAACACACACACACACACTTTTAAATGACCCATAGGTGAAAGAAATCATAACAAAGTTATAAAAATATTTTGAACTGAATGAAAATACAAGCACAACATATCAGAAGTTGCAGGACACAGCTAAAGTGGTATAAAGAGAAAAAGGTATGGCAATAAAGGCTTATATTGGAACATAGGAAAGGTCTCCAGTCATAATCTAATCCCGGTTTATGCTTTCATCTTAAGAACATAGAAAAAAGAAAAGTAAATGCAAAGTAAGCAAAATGGAAATACTAGAGATCCTTATGCACGGATGGGAGCTGCGAGCCCAGCGCTCGTGTCTGAGCGTGGCTGTCAGCTGGAGAACAAACCATCTCCTCTCTTCCTGAGTTTGCTCCAGCCAGCGCAGCTGCCCAAAAGTATGACATGTGCCACCATGCCCAGATTACAGGGCCTTTGGGGGCTCCTTTAAAAGCCATGAAGACTAAGCTCGTCTTAAAGTACATAAGCATCTGTGAAAACTGAAAAGGGAGGTACCAAGGTCTGTTTCGGAAGCTGGACTCCCCTCCCCTTTGGACTTCAGGAATGAGTAGACAAACACATCTACATAAAAGGAAGAGGGTTAAAAGGCCTTCTGCGAGCTCCACTGCTTCACACAGCAAAGATCATGCATGGGGATTAATGATCTGAAGACATCAAAAAGCAGCAGAGTGTAAGAAGTGCTGTTAAAGGGAGGACAGGTCAGGCGCGGTGGTTCACGCCTGTAATCCCTGCACTTTGGGAGGCTGAGGTGGGCGGATCACCTGAGACCAGGAGTTCAAGACCAGCCTGACCAACATGGCGAAATCCCATCTCTACTAAAAATACAAAATTTAGCCAGGTGTGGTGGTGGACACCTGTAATTTCAGCTACTCGGGAGGCTGAGGCAGGAGAATTGCTTGAACCGAGGAGGCAGAGGTTGCAGTAAGCCAAGGTCGCGCCACTGCACTCCAGCCTGGGCAACAAGAGCGAAACTCTGTCTCAAAAAATAAAAATGCAACTAAAAAAAAAAAAGGGAAGACAGCGCTGTTTAGACAGAGGTGGATCAGGTGGAGACACTCACTGGGAGTTGGTGCCTGAAGTCCCCGCAGGGCGGTACACCAGCAGCCACACCTCTCACCGCTCCTGATGCTACCGGCCACCTGCCAGCCCAGTGTCACTCTCCAAGGTACAGAGTAGGCTGCAGAACTCCCTGTGTGGGTCACACTCTACTGGGGACCGAGCCCCACCTGTGCTCCTGTTGTGCCCTATGTCATCAGTGCCCACACACAGGGCGCTGGTGCCAGTGAACATTGGTGGAACGGATAAGCAGCAAGGGTGGACTCAGGAAACCCCCACCTTTCCAACCCAACATCACCACCACACTTTCACACTTTGCCTTTTTTTGCTAAATATCACTGGAAGGTCCTTCTGTCCATGGTGTCCTCTTCTTCCCACTCTCAGACCAGAGCCGTGGTGCAGGCTATCAGGTGCTATGAACCTGCCAATTGTGCTCTTTAATAAAACTCTGAAATGGACATGGCCGCTGGCCACAACAGCAGGCTGACCACAGAGACCTGCACGCAGAGGGGGATGCCAGACCTACACGTGAGGCCGCTTCAAACAGCAGAGCTTCAGCCCGAGTCCTAACTCCTCCCCATCGGACCTCATCACCAACACACCCAAGAGCCTCCTGAGAAGGTTGTCTGGGGGTCCCTGGTGAAGATGGGATGGATTCTAGTCCCCTTCCTTTTCAGACCCACCCCACCATCATCAAGATAGTACTGGATCTCAGCTTAACACGAAACAGGTCAGTGTGGACCTGGGAAAACGTGTCCTCGAGGGTGTAACACAGACCCAGCATCCCTTCAGAAGAAAAACCGAGGCCTCCAGACCCCTCCCCTGGCCTCCCACCCCTGGCTGGGTGCTCAGAGTCCTCCTCAGGCAGGAAGACCTGGGGTCCTTCAAAGTCAAAGTAGTCCTGGGTCAACCACCCACCAGGCAGGTGGATGTCTGGGAAGAGCAGCAGCTGGGGCAAGCTTTAATAAGCTCCCTGCCCAGGAAGAATGGCACCTGGGTAGGATTCCTCCTTACCCAATTAAACACACTGGACCAGTCCAGCTAAAGGCGCTCACCTCAAACTCAGCCGCAGGACGAGCACTAAGGCCAGTAAGGTCTGCAAAGCCTCCTGATCCAGTCACATCCTTCATCCTCAGCTGGGGGGAGTCACTTTCCCTAGGTTTGAATTCCGGCTTCACTTTGAGGCCCGGTTTTTCCGGAGACCAATTCTCTGTGCCAAGAAGAGGGTTTCCCATGATGCCCCTGCCAGCTGTGCTTGCTTGGAAACTGGCAACCACAGGACATACCTGATGTCATGTCCTGGGGTCATAAACCCAAGGCAATCAAGAACTCGGCTCCTGAGAGCCTTCCAGAGGGACCCCAAAGGAAAGCAAGCATGGCCCTTGCCTCAGCACAGGTTTGATAAATATGTCTGCAAAGAAAGCAGGCCCAGGCAGCTCCTGGGGCTAAGGTGCAGGACAGGAAACACCTCCGGTCTCCAGCTCCCAAAGCACGTCTACCTCACATCGCTCAAAGCTCAGCTTGGGGTGCCAGACCAATGGGGCCATGTTGAGATAAGAAACACCTGCCCAAGAGGTCCATGGATAAGAAACACTTGCCCAAGAGATTCATAGAAGAAGCCTAGGAGGCCAACATAGGCTCTTTCAAAAAGAGTCATCTCAGTGGCTAGTGTCCTGAACTTATTCAATCCCCATATTAAAGAGGGCCGTTTCAGGGTCCAAATGGAAAATTAACACCACCATCCAGCCCACATCCTAGCTTGCCTGTCTGGAAACTGAGGAGTCAAGGAAAAATAAAAAGATATGGCATTGGTCCTGAATGGAATTCAGTTCACAGAAGCCCACAGTCCACGCGGAAGCCCACAGTCCACGCGGAAGCCCACAGTCCATGCGGAAGCCCACAGTCCAGTCCACATGGAAGCCCACAGTCCACACGGAAGCCCATAGTCCAGTCCACGCGGAAGCCCACAGTCCAGTCCACATGGAAGCCCACAGTCCACACGGAAGCCCACAGTCCAGTCCACACGGAAGCCCACAGTCCATGCGGAAGCCCACAGTCCAGTCCACATGGAAGCCCACAGTCCAGTCCACACGGAAACCCACAGTCCACACGGAAGCCCACAGTCCATGCGGAAGCCCACAGTCCAGTCCACATGGAAGCCCACAGTCCACACGGAAGCCCACAGTCCAGTCCACGCGGAAGCCCACGGTCCACATGGAAACCCACAGTCCAGTCCACATGGAAACCCACAGTCCACACAGAAGCTCACAGTCCACATGTAAACCCACAGTCCACACGGAAACCCACAGTCCACATGTAAACCCACAGTCCACACGGAAACCCACAGTCCACGCGGAAGCCCACAGTCCACGCGGAAACCTACAGTCAAGATCAACCTTCCAAGAACGTGTATAGGACACTTACTTCTCTTAGAGGAGCTCGATCCAAAATATGGGGGCTGAGGCACAGCTCGGACTGACAGCTCCCTCGCTGTGGGACCACCACCTGGTCGTTTGGATATTGTCAGTTAGGACCTAAGTAGTAAGGACTTCTGAGGGCTGTCGGGAGAGAAACAGGAGCTCCGTGCATGTTCTCTGCCACAGCGTGCCCTTAGGTTTAACAGGGGTGCCCCCAACTCACAGGAGAGGCAGGGAAACCTCGGGAATAGCAGGAATGCCAATGCCCTCCCCCCACCCTCAGCCTTGGAGAAGGAATGTGAATGTGCCATGTGTCTTGTATTCTCTAAGCACACATTGATCATATTGATCTATTCTGTGGGACTCTTAGGGAACCTCATCCAAACGCCGGCCTTTTGCTGGTAATGCTGTGAAGGTAAACTGAGGGTCCTTCCTCGGCCCGGCTCACTTTCCTCTTCTGCTGCTCTTCTCGGGAACCGAGGTGGTGTTTTGCCACAGACCTGCTCAAGGGCCTGATCCACTGAGAGGACTCTCAAGTCTACAACTCCAGGCTTGATTTGGAATGAGAAAACCGTTTTGTGACTGGTTCTCCCACACTGTGAACAACAAAATCAACGGCAGCAGCAAGTATTTACATCCCTACGGTGCCTGCATGGTTTCCCGGCCAGTCTCATTGACATCTCAGTAAACATCAGTACAACAACGTATTGCCAAGTTACCTGTGATACCCTTTCCACCACAGCCCTGCCAGCCCCAATCAGCGGTGGATTTTCTCTGAACAACCGTGGAAACTGAGGCCTGGTGCAATAACCTCAAAGAGTGAATTAGTAAGTTAATAAGCTGTTGTTTCCCAAAAACCTGGAGCTCCTTGCATGAGAAGTTATGTCAATGAGCAATGTGTGATTCTTGATTAAGTTTTAAAGAGAAGACACCATCCAATCAATGTGCAGGTAGGTGGTGAGGCCTCAAGCCATAAAGATGACCTATTCTTTAAAGGAAAACAAGCAGCAAAAAAGTCCAGCCAGTTACCCCACGCAGCCAGGAAGCACCCGGCCGCTGCAGGCCTCCCAGGCTGTGCAGACAGCTCTCTGGTGCTGTGTCCGTGGGATTCTCACCACAGCCGGCAACACACGGACTCAGCCTGGCCTCCCCACCCCACCCACCCCACCCCACCCCGGCTGCCGTGTGAACAAGCATCCGCTTTACATATGGGATGAAACACACACCCATGCTTTAAAGGAGAAACCTACTACTCGGAACGCAGGCCCAAGCCTCCTCCAAATATGTGCATGAGCATGAATGTGAAAACGGACAAATGAAGCATCTTCCTCTATGATCGTCCCTGCACCCCTCAGAGGACAGACCCCAAACTGTCAACTTCCCAGCCACATACGTGTGCACACTAAATATAGAAGAGCACCAGGTGGAAAGAGCCTGTGCAGAGACAGCCGAACCGAAACCAACAAAGCCTCCGCAGCATTCAGAAAACAAACACTCACATTCCAAAGCTCGCTGCCTGCTCCTCTCTCCCATCGCTCTGCTCGACTGTGAGAATCTTTCCCGGCTCGTCAGAGACTCAGTCCGGCTTTTGCGCAAATCAGCTCCGAGCTTCTATGACTCAGCAAAGAGCCCGGCTTTTATTTTTCAGATGGAATTTACCACGCTGTGACTACATCCAGGGGGAGGAACCATTTCCCCGAGCTGTTTCCAAGCAGATCTCTTGAGCCAGGATCACCCAAGCTCTCCCTGTGCACATTAAGGCCGAGCCCAGACGCATCCTCGGAGCCCCCAGCCCAGCTCCCTGCAGGGCGCGAACAGACGCTTCTCGGTGGGGAAGGGGCCCGCAGCTCTGCACGGCTGGGCCGGCCGAAGGCACAGGCACGCAGGTGAGATCCTGGCGGCAGCTTGGCTCTATTCAGATGCAGAGGCGGCCTGGGCTCCGGGTTGGCAGCAGTCTCACGTGAAAACCAGGAGTGGCAGAGACCACGGCTGGGCCATCCCTGCCGGCGCTGCTCCCTCGGCTTCCTGGCTGCTCCAGGACCGTATTCTGGCAGCTTTCCCTCCTGCTTGGAGAACCCCCTTCAGGATTGCAGAGCGAGCGGGTCAATAATGGGAACGAACTTCCACTCTGAGGGTATCTATTTTAAATGTCAGGTGATAGAAGGGATTTGCACCCAACTCAACTGTGAGGAATGAAAATGCAGACGGGAACCAGACACACACGAGACCAGCAGCATTCCTGTGTGAAGGACAAGCACGTGAGCTCACCTGGCCCGTCAATCCCAGATGCAGTCCATAATCACCCTCCGGAACAGCCGTGTAACTTAGCCACTCTATAGAAAACGCAGGGTCTGACAGGGTTTCCAAGCAGGAGGGCACTTAGAGTCCACCTGGGTCCGATTCCATCAAAGGAGCCTTGAGGGCTGCCGTTGCGGGTGATTTGAAGCTCCTGCCCTGCCCTGTCTCCAGCCACCAGGGCCTGCGCTGAGGCTGCATTGGAGCCTGGACCCCAGAGCAGGCCTGCAGGCCCAGGTTCTGGGGGTCAACCTGGGAGGACCCTACACCCCCTCTGCTCTCAGCCCGCTCTGCCTCAGTTCCCTCACCTGCACCCTGCCTGCCCCCCACAACCTGCCTTTTCTAGTCAAGGCCAAATGTCACTTCACCCCAAAACTGAGACCAGCAAGCACCACCCCGAGAGGAGCCCACAGAGTGAATGCCGATGATAACGTCAGAGGATGGCACGGGCAGGCCAGGACTTCGGGTTACTTCTGCTGTCTGTCTAGATCTGGCCACCCTCGTAAGTTAGAGCAAGCAAAAAACTGTCCTGATTAAAACCATGGCCACACGTCTGGCCAAACGTCCAGGGTGATGCGACAACCCTCCAAGGGTCACACGTCCTGACTCGTGTGATGGAGCCGCCCGCTGTCCCTGGTTACCAACCATCGCTGCCTCGATGTCACAGGGGAGGAGGCTGGAGCACCAAGAGGCCATGCGGCTGCCCCACAATCACATCCCTGTCAGGTCCCAGAGCTGGATTCAGACCCGGGACGGTGGGTCAGAGATCCAGACCCCTCCCGTGTTGCCCCGAAGCAAAGAGGGTTCCCACACTGGCAGCTCGGGGTCCACGCCCATCCCCGAGGGTGGCTCCTCCTCAGTCGGAGGCAGGCCACAGGGACAACCTTCCTGACGTGGGCAGTGCCCCCTCAGCCCAGCTGTCCTCCTGCTGGAATGGATCCTGGGGAAACAACACAAGGATGGTGTGTGCACAGATTTGACTTTAGTCCAGATACTTTATAGCACCTACCAAGTGCCAGGCACTGTTGTAAGACTTTAAATATAACTCACATAGGGATGATTATGGCAGTGTTGTCCATAATATAACAGTGAATAATTGGAAACATCCTAGACGTCCAACAACAGAGGAGTGATTTAACAAGCGATGGGAAACGCACATACATCCAAACACAATAGGGCCATTTAAAAATGTCCCCAGTCCAAGCTTAACAGAAAGACATAAACAACCTTTTTTTTTTAAAGCCAGCTATAAAAAATCGTGCATAGTATGCTCACATTATTTCTGTTTTTAAAAATGTGTGCCTGTGTGTGTTGCACTCAAGAAAAATAAAGCCTGAAAGCATAGATACCAAGCTCCAAAGTGGCCGTAGCTCTAGGTGACAGGATCTCAGGTGACTTGATATTTTCTTTTGTATCTTTCTGAATTGTATTTTTTTTTGTAGAATTGGAAACAATATTTTTAGAATCAGAAAAGAAATTTTCATTTTCAAATGGATACACATGCATGTATGTGCTTTTGAGTCCTGCAGTAAACATGCCCCTTGCAGACAGTCAGTTCCCTCCCGGAGCCCAGAGGGAAGACACTGTCCCTTCCGAATCCCATGTTGGCCGAGGCGGGGAGCGGGCGGGTGCTGGGGCCGGTCTGACGCCGGCGTTCAATCTTAGGGAGCAGCCTGCTCTTTAAATAGCATCCATTTTTCTAGTTGTAAAAGTGAAATGTGCTCATTGTAGAGAATTTGGAAAATACAGGAATAGATGAATAAGAAAACCATCCTTGCTAGTCCTCAAGAAGCTGAGCTTTGAGCAGGGGCCTCCCAGCCACATTGCCAGCTCCACCCTAATTCTTCCAGATCCCAGAAACCAAGCCTCAGCACCCGGGACAGAGCCAGCTCCCCCAGGACGTGTTCCAAGGAAAGGAGGCTTTAACAGCAGGCCTCACTTGTGTCACAAGGTCTGAGAAAACTGCGACCTCCAGAGGGTCTCTATGTCTCATGTGGCTGCCTTGCCAGGCACCACGAGGCCCAGGTCCGATCGCACAGCCCGTCTCTGGCTTCCCTTTCCCACCCACGGGCAGTTGTCACCTGTCCTTTCTGGGGGAGCTTGGCCACTCCCACGATCACACCCAAATCCAGGGCTCTGCTGCTCCATTGCTGATTCCCAGACCCACCTGTCCTCCTGCTGGCCCAGTGTCTCCATACGATTCCTCGGGGGCCTCTCAGACCCGGCAGGTCCAAAAATAACCTGCCCTGCCCCAAACTTCACTCTTCCTTCTATTATATTGCAGGTCCTGACACAGCCATTCACCAGTTATTATCCAAGCAGAAACATGGCTGCCTTCCCTTTCTCCTCCCCTCCCAGACAGGCCTGCGCCTTCCAGGCCCTGCACACAGCTGTTGGACCCAGCTCCTGTCATGCAAAGCCACCTCCTCCTCCACCTCCTCCACCACCACGAATCCTGCCAGGACTGCCCCCAGGGGCCCCATCCTCGGTCGGTCCCTCTGTCTCATGACTGAGACCTGTTTTTTTATTCCCATGCATGGCTTTGTATTTTTACTACGCGACTATGAATTCATCATTGCTTTTTGTGTTTTGGAGAAACAGCATAATTGGCATCATACCCTACATATCCTTTTGCAATTTTCTTTTTTCACTCATCATGTCCTTGAGGGCTATCCGCACTGGCCTGTGTAGATCTTCGTCCATCTTCACTGTATCCCCGCGTATGAAATAGCCATGCACTGTGTTGGTTTCCCACCTCCTCCTGGCTGACGGGGAGTTAGACGGGGTCTGTTTTCGCATCTTTGTAAATGGTGCTGCCACGAGCACCCGTCTGCATCTCAGGCCCATCTGCTCAGGAGCTTTCAGAGCAGGCGCTTGAATGGGAGGGTGGCGGGGCTGAGGGACAGCCATCTTCGACTGTTTCAGCACTGCAAGCTGCTACCCAAAGCAGCGACCAGGATGAGCGCCCATCTCCTGACACCTCCCAAGCCTGATGGGCAGTCTGAGGGGTGGAGAGGATTTCTCCCTGTTGAATTTAATGTGCATTTCCTGAGTACTAATGATCAGCCACTCACTGGCTGCCCAGGTTTCTTCATCTGGGCTCGCCTGGCCCCTCTTCCACTGTGTCTTTGTGGTGTGATCATCCATGGCTCCCAGGCTTCTTCATCTGGGCTCACCCAGTCCCCCTTTCCCTCTGTGGCTCATCACCCATGGCTTTGAAGGAAGCTGTTCTACGATCTGGATAGGAGTCCTGTGTTGGCGAAGCCTCGGCTAGTCTTTGCCTACGATCTGGATTGGAGTCCAGTGTTGGTGAAGCCTTGGCTAGTCTGTGCCTACAATCTGGATAGGAGTCCTGTGTTGGCAAAGCCTCGGCTAGTCTTTGCCTACGATCTGGATTGGAGTCCAGTGTTGGTGAAGCCTTGGCTAGTCTGTGCCTACAATCTGGATAGGAGTCCTGTGTTGGCGAAGCCTCGGCTAGTCTTTGCCTACGATCTGGATTGGAGTCCAGTGTTGGTGAAGCCTTGGCTAGTCTGTGCCTACAATCTGGATAGGAGTCCTGTGTTGGCAAAGCCTCGGCTAGTCTTTGCCTACGATCTGGATTGGAGTCCAGTGTTGGTGAAGCCTTGGCTAGTCTGTGCCTACAATCTGGATAGGAGTCCTGTGTTGGCGAAGCCTCAGCTAGTCTTTGCCTACGATCTGGATTGGAGTCCAGTGTTGGTGAAGCCTTGGCTAGTCTGTGCCTACGATCTGGATAGGAGTCCTGTGTTGGCGAAGCCTCGGCTAGTCTTTGCAATTTTTATGTTGCCTTCTATTCTCCAGAAACTTTCAATTGAACCATTTTACCCACATTTTCCTGTTTTACATTTTTGTTTAAGAAATGTGTGTCTCATACGTGAAAACATCTCCCCAGGTTTCCTCCTAAAGGTGTTTTAGCTTTTCACCCTTGGGTCTTCTCCGTGTGGAAAGCCAAGCATGCACCCTTCCTCGTCGAGAGCCCGGTGCTACCGCTGACCTGACAATGCCAGCTTAGGTGGCAATTCTGCTCCATTTTTGGGGACCCCAAGTTCTCTACTGTGATGGTCTCTGTCAAGCTCTGCCCCAACGTGCCTCTAGTGATATAATCTTCAAATTTGGCCTTTCTATGTCAACTTGCCAAGCTCAATAAAAACTGGTTTCAATTTTGATTGGAATTATAATGAATTTATAGATTAACCGGGAGAGAAATGACATCTCTTTGACATTGAATCTTGCCTGTGAAGGTAGGATAGTTCTCCATTTATTTAGGACTTCTTTTATGTCTTCAACGAAGTTATATAGCTTTTCCTCAAAAGGTTTTGCACAACTTGTGGTACATTTACTCCTTGGTGCCTAACATGTGTGCGCCATCACAGCAGGTGTTTGTGTGTGCTATCGATCCTTTCCTCACCATAACTAGCAAGAAGGTGGCGCTCAGGAGTGTTACTCACTTCATATTTACCTTATACTAGCAGCTTGCCGAAATCTATGAGTCCTAAGAGTTTGTTTCTATATTCTCTTGTATTGTTTTTTCTTGAGATGGAGTCTCACTCTGTTGCCCAGGCTGGAGTGCAGTGGTGCGATCTTGGCCTGCTGCAGCCTCCCCCCACCCCTCCTGGTTCAAGCGATTCTCCTGCCTCAGCCTCCCAAGTAGCTGGGATTACAGGCACCCACCACCATGCTCAGCTGATTTTTGTGTTTTTAGTGGAGACGGAGTTTCACCATGTTGGCCGAGCTGGTCTCAAACTCCTGACCTCAAGTGATCCATCTGCCTCAGCCTCCCAAAGTGCTGGGATTACAGGCATGAGCCACTGCGCCTGGCCATTCTCTTGTATTTTCTATGTAGAAAATCATTCGTGAATGATATTTTTGTTTCTTTCCAATCTTTATACTTTTACATTATTTTCCTACCTTTTTGTGCTAGGTACGGTTTCCATGACACGAAACATCATTAGTCATTCAGGAGAGGCAAATTCATTCGTGCGAGATAGCGTGCACCCCTCTCTCATTCCTGTCTTGCAGAAACACGCACCAGGGTCATTGCAGGATTTTGGTAGGTTCCCTTCCTCAGGTTAAAGACTTCGTCTGTATTCCAAATTCGCTAAGTGTCCATTTTTTTAAATTGTGAATGGGTGCTGCAAGTCATCAAGCGCTTTCTCTGCATCTGCTAGAATAGCCGTATTGTTCTCTCCCTGTCTCTTCAGAGCCTGCCTGTGCCTGCCCCTGTGACTGCCCAGCCCCCCACTCCCAGAACCTGCCCGGCCCCCATCTCATCATCACCTCCCGGCCGGGGGATTTGCAGTCACAGGATCGTGTTATTTCCAGCCTCAAACTTGGGGGAGGCAATGACCTGGCTCTTCAAAGTCCCCCTGAAACCTTCCCCTACCCAGAGTTAGTGGAAACAGGTTTCTGCCCTCTCTTGGTGCTGAGGTGGCTTTATTTCATCCAGCGTCGCAGGGCGCAGTGCATCAAGGGTCCAAGCTCTATGCCAGGGTGTTCGCAGCAGCCGCCTTCAGCAACATTTTGTCTCCTCTTCCTGTTCCCAACAGGGCGTGAAGATACAGCCCTTGGCTCCCGGGGACAGCATGGCCTGCCCACCCCAGCAGCTGTGGCTGTGGCTTCAGGGCTCTCGGCTCCACTCTCCCCTGTCCTTTCCAGCAACCCAGATTGAACGCTCCTCATCCTCCCTCCCTCTCCCTCCTCCCTCTTCTCTCTCAGCTCGTCTGGTTCTCCAAAGTAAAGTCAGCTTTTATCTAGGAATTTGAACACCTGTGAATTGGCAAGGCCAGTGACCAGGGACAGGTAGGGTGGAGCTGGGATGCCCTGGCACCTGCCCCTTCCCTGGGGACAATTTCTTGCCTGCCTCATTCCTGCAGGTGGGTGGGGCCCTCACCACAAGCACCCCTCTAAGTGGCTGCTGCGATCCTCCGAGGCCGCTCTGGCATATCTCTGAAGACTGCTGGAGGCTGCATGCCCTGAGGGGTCGGCCTCGGCACCCCCAGACATCAGGACGGTGGAGGCCCAAGAGCCCCAGAAAGGGACAGAGCCTCAGGGCTGAGCCCGGCCTCCTCCTGCACAGGGCGGCTGGGTCATCCTCGCTGTGGTCACCACGCCAGGCGAATAAGTCAATCTCTTGCACCTTCATCTCCAATAAAATGGAAAATATTGACTCATATCAAAGGCTTCAAATGCACAATCCTGTGGCCAGTGCACAGCATCTCCTGGCAGGCACAGGGTCCAGGCTCCCAAAGCTGCTTCTTCACGATGCCCCATGGTGGACGTGGCACCAGCAGCAGGTGGGGACGGCACCCAGAGGCTGTCCGAAGGAAGCTCCGTGGGAGGAAAGGCTCCTCCTCTCCATCTGCAGGAAGTTTAGCAAAAGCCACAGAACGTTCCTTTAGGGACGTGGCAGCTGAAAATGCACAAGAGACAGCATCCTGGGTCCCTTTTGTCGTCCGTGTGAACAGCTGTTCAGAGTCAGACAGACACAAGCCGGGCATCCGATGGCTCCAACCACTGCAGCTGGGGCTTGTGGCCCTGGGACAGTCCTCGGTGGCGTGAAGCCAGAGCCAGGCAGCCAGGCTCACGTGGGCGTGACGCGAAGGATAACCAAGGAGCCGCACAAGAAGCTCCTTCCGGAATCCTGAACCAGAAGCACAGACGGTGCCAACTTACAAGGCTTCGACCTTATGATGGGTTTACTGGGGTACTTCATGCATTTTTGATCCTTTGAACGTATGGTGGATTTATCAAGACATGACCCCCTCGTCTGTCATGAAGCATCTGGATGCAGCACCCATCAAGACAACCTGTGATTTTCCAACAGCCTGGTGCGTCCCCTCCCCACTGCTTTGGGTAACTGACTTTTTTGATCCTCGCACACGTGTAGCCAGAATGACACATAAAAATACTAAGAAGCATCTTCACCAGCTGCACACGGCAAATGAGTCATTGCTGAAGTTCACCACCTGTGTGCCCAGGGGAGCGGCCTCCGGGGAGGAGGGTTCTCTGCTCAAGCAGCAGATGGGGTCAGCACACAGGACCCTCCGGAGAAAGGTTGCGGGGAGGACAGGCTCCTCCTCCCACCTGCAGGGAAGTTGAGCAAAAGCCTCGCTACCTCTTCCCAATGGAGGCCGTCACCCTGCACCCCTGGGGCCTGGCTACACCTGTGCCTGGTCTACGGAGCTGATTCGGGCTGCAGCAGGGGCTACCTCCAGGGCCCTGTGAACCACAAACCACATCAGAGATCAGCTCTGAGGCCCTCACTTTGTATTTCCACCCATGGGTGCCAAACGAATCCATCACCAGATGAAAGCAGCCTCGTTCCAAAGTCGCTGCCGAATCCATGGGAATAAATTGGGCCCCAAGGCCTTGACCTCAGCCTTGTTCCCACAGGTTGGTGGCTGTCACAGGATCTGAGACTCACTCCCACCACTGAGCAGCCCCAAACACCAGACACCAAGCCAGTTCCTTAACTGAGGGAAGGACGTGGCAGGCAGCACTTGGACTTGAGTCGTCTGGGGCTGAGGATCCGGCCCCACCCAGCCCCAGGATGCGGCCCTTGACTGCAGACCCTCCTGTTTGAGTGTCACCCGAACCCTCTCTCCACTTCGTACGCACCAGTGTGCAAGTGTGGACACAGCGCCATTATGTGCGTTATTAGCGTATCTGATCCAAAACCACTGCAGAGAACACACTGCTTTCATGCTGGGTTGAGGGAGGGAGGCACTGTCCAGGACGGCACTGGAGACAGCGTCCCTCTCACTGGGGTTGACACAGGACCCAGCTGCCTTCATTTCAGCCCTGAGCACCCAGCACCAAGGGGTCGACACCCCTGCTGTACTCGAAAGAGCAGAGATACCCGCACAGGGACGAGAAGAAAGCCGAGTGGAAATCACACACGTGCAGGGCTGCTCAGGTGACGACAGGAATCGCCAGCCTCGTGGGGCCTGTGCCACATGCCGGGGCCCTTCTAAACGCACTCTGTGCTGCGTCTCATGCAGTCCTGACACTAACCGGCGGGGCAGCGTGTGTCCTGTGAGCGTCCCACGTTTATCCTTCCTGTGCAACCAGCCTCTGAGGGCGATACAGTGGCAAGGCAGTCAGCGGTGTGCTCCTGCCCACGCCGGGCTCTGGGCTTCCTGGCACCACAGGACATGAGGCCTCTTTCATGCACGCAAAGGCTGGTGTGCAAGGAGCTCACACCCAATGCACGTCCGGCCTGCGGGTCTGAAGCCAGGAAGTCAGCGCACGCCTCTTCCCTCCTGGGGTGGACAACAGTGAGGCTCATTCTCCAGCTCTTTCGAGGGTCCCAGGGAGTTGCGCCCAGATGCTACCACAGCAGTGGCCAGCAGCCAGCACAGCCTCTGGGGCTGGCCTTCCTCCCTCCCTGGTTCACTCTTCCCAGCCCCCATTCCTTTCCCTGGAGTCCTTCCTAAAATACCACATGCTATACACAGGTCTTTGTCTCAGCTCCACTTGGGATGATCACTGGTGAGATATAGGCTGAGAGCCACCCCCAGGGTGGGATTCTAGACCCCTGGGTAGGATCTAGAACCCAGGGTAGAATCCAGACCCCAGGGCAGGACCTGGACCTCTGACCCCTGGATGGGATCTGGACCTCTGGGTGGGAGCTGGACCCCCGGGTGCCTGGTATTCTGGAAATGGATCAGTCACCATCAGGCCAGGTGAGAGCCCTCCTGCAGTGGGTGTGGGTGGCGATGCCTCTGGCATTCAGCAGCCTCACTGGTGGTGCACTGGGACAAAGTACAGATGGGCGGTGGGGACCACTTGGCTCCCGTGGGTCAGTGCCGCTGTAAGGACTTCAGAGGGCTTCTGCTGGCAGCTTCGGTGGCCTCACAAAAAGAAAATGACAGGCATGGTCTGCCTCGCTTTCAACCCAGCGCACACTGCCCAAGTCCGAAGGCCCTCGTGGCGGCAGATAAGGAGGCCCTAGTGTCCTGTGGCCGCTGAACACCAGGTGCAGGAACTCTAAGGGCAGCAGAGCCACAAAGGGGATGGAACACATGGCCTCGACTGGTCTCCGGCACCAAAGTCAGGGCCCTGTAGGAAAAGATGGGACCCTGAGACCTGGATGGGGTTAGTGGGTATTTGGGTTTCCAGGGATTTCTCTGCATGCAAAATAGGCAGAGGACTTGCTCACAGCTTGCGATTAAGCCAATTAAACGTGGACAACAGTGAGCAGCAGAGACGCTGGGGGTGAGCTGCACCCATCACCTCCACAGGCCATGGACAAGCTTTACAGCCCGGTGGCGATGTGCTGAGAGGCGCCCTCACTGTTGGTGGAGAAACCAAGTGTAGGGGTGAAAGAAGGTGCCCAGGGGCCCACCGCTCACCAGAAACGAGGCCAGACTCATCCAGATTTTCCAACTTCTGAGCCAAACTTTTAAAAAGACAAACACGAACTGACCACAAACAAGCAGGCAATGCTGGCTAGAAATGGACAGGCAAGGGCAGCGCCTGTCCCCAGGCGGGCTCCAGTGTCCCCAGGTGGAGTCACGTTCACAGCACTTCGAAGGAAACTCATTCTGGACCATCTGCATGCACTGTGGGGAGCTCCAGGGAAAATGACAGCTGGAATTCCTCTTCAGAATATCTGAATAAGACTTGAGGCAGGAAGGGGGCAGAAGCCCAGGAACCCCATGGGGAAAAGGCTAATTACTGGGATCCCTGCACCCCCAGGTCATCCAATGGCACAGTGGGACACAAATCCCGGGGGAGGCAAGGGTGAGAGGGTGGTTGAGCCAGGACACCATGGGGCAGCTCATTAGTCTCCTGTTGACCAAGTTCAGATAGAATGTTAAGATGTCGGGATAAAAAGACAGTGAAGTGAGAGCAGGCATTAATTAAGACCAAGGCACATGCCAGCTGATATGGCTCAAACCCCGCTTGCCGGCGGGCAAGCTGCGCACACACATCCATCCTTTGCCTCTCTCCTTCACTCCTGCTTCCCAATCCCATTTCATCATGGCCTGCGGGCTTCTTGGCAAGACCTGCTCAGTTTTAATTTCTTTCCAAACATTGAAGAAAAAAAGACTTTACATTTTAATTTTCTTATGCCATTCTCAAATCATGTGCTCTTAGCCACTGTTTTCAAGACAAAGTACTGATCAATGCTGGTGGCCAACGTGACCTGCCTGCGTGAACTCTGCATGTCATCGCAGAGGACATGTTTGTCATTGATACTTGGACAACTTATTTGAAATCTGCTTCAGTCTTTCTGGGGTTTATTTGTAAAGGTCTTGAGAAGAGTTCTATTGATAGCAATTTGTTTTCTGCCTCCCAGAGAAAGGCACTACTCCTGTTGAGGAAAGAATCTGCTGTGCACCTCCCAGTTAAGAGTCCAACTTTAGAATCACTGCTCAGGCCCCTGGAGAGAGAAAAAGAACAAAACCAACCCCAGCAGCCCTAAGAAATCTGCGCCCCCTGAGCCCCCACGGCATCCAACACCCTCCAAGTGCACCGGAGGGTCCTCAGTGTAGGATTGCAGGACTCTCACTATCCCCAAGTGGAGGGTCCTCAGTGTAGGGGTGCAGGACTCTCACTATCCCCAAGCGGAGGGTCCTCGGTGTAGGGGTGCAGGACTCTCCCCATCCCCAAGTGGAGGGTCCTCAGTGTAGGGGTGCAGGACTCTCCCCATCCCCAAGTGGAGGGTCCTCAGTGTAGGGGTGCAGGACTCTCCCCATCCCCAAGTGGAGGGTCCTCGGTGTAGGGGTGCAGGACTCTCCCCATCCCCAAGTGGAGGGTCCTCGGTGTAGGGGTGCAGGACTCTCATTATCCCCAAGTGGAGGGTCCTCAGTGTAGGGGTGCAGGACTCTCACTATCCCCAAGCGGAGGGTCCTCGGTGTAGGGGTGCAGGACTCTCCCCATCCCCAAGTGGAGGGTCCTCAGTGTAGGGGTGCAGGACTCTCCCCATCCCCAAGTGGAGGGTCCTCGGTGTAGGGGTGCAGGACTCTCACTATCCCCAAGCGGAGGGTCCTCGGTGTAGGGGTGCAGGACTCTCCCCATCCCCAAGTGGAGGGTCCTCGGTGTAGGGGTGCAGGACTCTCACTATCCCCAAGCGGAGGGTCCTCGGTGTAGGGGTGCAGGACTCTCCCCATCCCCAAGTGGAGGGTCCTCGGTGTAGGGGTGCAGGACTCTCCCCATCCCCAAGTGGAGGGTCCTCAGTGTAGGGGTGCAGGACTCTCACTATCCCCAAGCGGAGGGTCCTCGGTGTAGGGGTGCAGGACTCTCCCCATCCCCAAGTGGAGGGTCCTCGGTGTAGGGGTGCAGGACTCTCCCCATCCCCAAGAGGAGGGTCCTCAGTGTAGGGGTGCAGGACTCTCACTATCCCCAAGTGGAGGGTCCTCGGTGTAGGGGTGCAGGACTCTCCCCATCCCCAGGCCTCAGTGTCAGGGCTGGCTCAGGAAGCTGGAACTGCCTCTGTGAAGTGGGCAGCTGTCCCCGAGCCCAGGGGAACAGCCTTGGTGCTGTCCGTGGTGCTGCTTCTCTCTATTCCTGACTTCGGCTCACTGACCACACCTTAGTCTTATCTGTTAGCCCGGTCTGAAACCTAGTGGTGACCCCCTCCCTCCCTTAATCTATGGTACTAATCTTGCCTTTGTCTGACTCTTGACCTAGCTCTTGGCGTCAGGCCTAGCAGAGACTGGTCCATAGGGTGGGCTACCCAGGGGTGGTTCTGGCCTAGACTCGTACACACCCCACCTGTACCATAGCTTGTCTTCCCCTATATCTGCCAAGCTAGCCCCTAACCTCTGGCAGAGCCTCCCACGTTGGCCTGCACCCCTGCAGGTGAGTGATACGAGAAACACAAACCAAGAAGTTCTTCTCTGAGCTTCTTCACAGAGGAAGCTTCTTGGTGGTTTTCCTACACACGCCTGTTTTAAAAATTCTTGGTAAATCGAAGTTATTGGGGAAAAAAAAGGAGGGTACCCAGGCCTTTTCCAGGCATGCCCCTTACATTCACAGAACCTTCCCTGAGCCTGCCAGCTCCTCTGAGCCACAGTTTACACAGACACTAGGAAGGGAAGTTATATGCAGAGGCCTCATTCCATGTCCTCTTCCAAGTTCATGCAAAGTTCCCCTGGTCCATCCTTGGCCATTCCAGAAATGAGCTGAAAACTGTGATGTGGTGGCCCCGTGCTCACAGCCCTGCTTTCAGTGGCCAGCATTTTTTTTTTTTTTTTTGAGACAGAGTCTTGCTCTGTTGCCCAGGCTGGAGTGCAGTGGCGCAATCTTGGCTCACTGCAAGCTCCACCTCCAGGGTTCACGCCATTTTCCTGCCTCAGCCCCCCAAGTAGCTGGGACTACAGGCGCCCGCCACCACACCTGGCTAATTTTTTGTATTTTTAGTAGAGACAGCATTTCACCGTGTTAGCCAGGATGGTCTCGATCTCCTGACCTTATGATCCACCTGCCTCAGCCTCCCAAAGTGCTGGGATTACAGGCGTGAGCCACCGCACCTGCAGTGGCCAGCATTTTGTTCTCACTGCTCCACTCCTCCAACAGCACCAAACCCTCTTCAATCCATGGAAACAACAAGGACTGGAAGAGCTCTCAGGTAATGGTGAGCAAGGTGAGGTCAGAACTAGGGTTAGGTTAGGGTTGGCTGGGGTCAGAACTCACCTCCCACCTAAGGTAACAAAAGTGCTGAGAGGCCACATCACATGGGACCATGTAGACTGAGAGACACGAGCAGGTTACTGAAGAACCAAAGCAGCATTCACCTGAGGGCATTCACCAGCACCCAGCCTGCACCTGTGTTCCACCACCTTGTGGGGATGAGGGAGATGAGAGACAAAGCCTGTGTCTGCTTCGGTGTGGGGTTCCACAGGACAGTCTCCCCTGTTCAAACCTTTAGGGTAAGAGGAAACAGAACTATATGACCCACACTCTGCCTCACCCCAATTCCACAGGACTGCAGAGAAGCCTGCCTTGGTAGGCAGCAAACCCTTAGGGTAAGAGGAAACAGAACTATACGACCCACACTCTGCCTCACCCCAATTCCACAGGACTGCAGAGAAGCCTGCCTTGGTAGGCAGCAAACCCTTAGGGTAAGAGGAAACAGAACTATACGACCCACACTCTGCCTCACCCCAATTCCACAGGACTGCAGAGAAGCCTGCCTTGGTAGGCAGCAAACCCTTAGGGTAAGAGGAAACAGAACTATATGACCCACACTCTGCCTCACCCCAATTCCATAGGACTGCAGAGAAGCCTGCCTTGGTAGGCAGCAAACCCTTAGGGTAAGAGGAGACAGAACTATACGACCCACACTCTGCCTCACCCCAATTCCACAGGACTGCAGAGAAGCCTGCCTTGGTGGGCAGCAGCAGAAAAGGAAAAGGAAGGAGAAACCCCAACTTTGAGGGTGGTGACAGAGACTGATCAGCAGATGACCTCAGCAGACCAAGAGACTCCAGACTGAAACCGGGGTTTGAAGTGTTCCCAACTTGACAGCCTCCAGCCTGCCCAGTAGGAGCAACTGTGACCCTCTCTGGAGGAGGCACATTGATCCCAGGTCTCAGAGAAACCCTGCAAACATGTCCTAACATGCAGCCAGTGAGAACCAGGAAACCAGGAAACAAGGCACATGAGGAAGAGCCAGGATACAAATAATTAAAAGACCCAGACTTTTTGAACATTAGAATTGACAAATACAGTTCACAAAACAATTCTATTTTTAAAACTAGACTTTTTAGAGCAGTTTTAGGTTCACAGCAAAGTTAGCAGAAAGTGCACAGAATTCCCATATACCCTTACTCCCCACCGCATAAACTTTTTCTATTTCTTTGAAGAAATAAGTCACAAGCTTGAAAATAACTTCAAGGAGTAGAAAACTATAAAAGGTGATATACAAAATTTGAATAAAAAGAACATTCTTAGAAATAACAAATGTAATAATTAAAACGAAAGGCACAATGGATGCTTTTGGTAGCAGATTGGACAATAGATGAGAGGACGGATGCTCTGAAGATAATTCAGAACAAATTACCTGGAATTAAGCACAAAGAAACAAAGAGGCAGAACCCAGAGAAGAAGCTACAAGAGATACAGGATAGAATGAGTAGGTCTCTCAGAAGGAGAAATGAAGGGGAAAACTTGGCAGATGCAAAAGTTGAAGATATAATGACAGAATTCTCTAGAATTGATGAAAGACAACAATCTGAAGATTCCAAATAAGTCAAACTCTAGATCTACATCAGAAAACTCAAGGAGGAGAAGGAGCAGGAAGGACAAAGACAAAGACAAAATAACAAAATGTGCCAAGGGAAAAGCTCAAGGTCAAACGAAGGACATTTAGACTAACAGCTGACTTCTTATGCGGACAATGGAAGCCACACAACAATGGAATCGTGCTTTTGTTGTGTTGTTGAGACAGGTTCTCACTCTGTCACCCAGGCTGGAGTGTAGTGGCACAATCTCAGCTCACTGCAGCCTCACCCTCCCAGGCTCAGGTGGTTCTCTGACTCTCAGCCTCCTGAGTAGCTGGGACTACAGGCATGCACCACCATGCCTGGCTAATTGTGGTTTTATTTTTTGTAGAAACAAGGTCTCACTATGTTGCCCAGGCTGGTTTCAAACTTCCGGACTCAAATGATCCTCCTGCCTCTGCCTCCCAAAGTGCTGGGATTACAGGTGTGAGCCACTGCACCTGGCTGGGATAATGTTTTAAATATGCTTTTAGAAAAATAACTGCTGGCCAAGCATGGTGGCTCACACCTGTAATCCCAGCAATTTAGGAGGCTGAGGTGGGTGGATCACTTTGAACTCAAGAGTTTGAGACCAACCTGGGCAACATGGCAAAATGCCATCTCTACAAAAAAATATAAAAATGAGCCGGGTGTGGTTGCTGATGCCTGTGGTCTCCTGCTACTCAGGAGGCTGAGGTGGGAGGATGGATGGCTTGAGCCCAGGAGGTCAAGGCTATAGTGGGCTGAGATGGTGCCATTGCACTCCAGCCTGAGCAACGGAGGGAGACCACGTCTCAAAAAGAAAAAGAAAAAGAGTAAAAATAAAGTCAAAAGACAAACAACGTAATTTAAAAAATAGGCAAAAGAATCCAACAGGCACTTCACAAAAGTAGGTGTACAAATGTCCAACAGATGTAAAGAAGCCCCCAAAATCATGAGCAGTCAGGGAAATGGTCATTAAACCCACAAAGACAGGCAGGTACCCACCCACCAGAACGGCTGGAATTAACGAGACCAATCATGCCAGATGTTAGCAGGGATGCAGAACAACTTTCATCCAAAATGGTGTATGTGGTGTTTTGTTTTTCTTATAAGTCAAAATGCACACCTACCTTACAACCCAGTGGTTCTACCCCTAGAAGGTTCTCCACAAGAAATGAAAAAATGTGCCTTGTATGAGAATGATCAGGTTGGAAGCTAATGTAGGCTGTTACAATAATCAACCCCCCCAAATCTCCTTCCTAAATTATGTAAAATAATTTTACAACCTCAAAAAACCCTTCCCCAAACTACACCCTTGGCATTGAGAGGTGACAGCATGCTGGCAGTCCTCACAGCCCTCACTCGCTCTCGGTGCCTTCTCTGCCTGGGCTCCCACTTTGGCAGCACTTGAGGAGCCCTTCAGCCCATCACTGCACTGTGGGAGCCCCTTTCTGAGCCGGCCAAGGGGGGAGCCGGCTCCCTCAGCTTGCAGGGAGGTGTGGAGGGAGAGGCGCGAGCGGGAACCGGGGCTGCGCGCGGCGCTTGCAGGCCAGCTGGAGTTCCGGGTGGGCGTGGGCTTGGCGGGCCCCTCACTCAGAGCAGCCGGCCAGCCCTGCCGGCTCTGGGCAATGAGAGGCTTAGCACCCAGGCCGGTGGCTACGGAGGGTGTACTGGGTCCCCCAGCAGTGCCAACCCACTGGCGCTGCGCTTGATTTCTCGCCAGGCCTCAGCTGCCTTCCCATGGGGCGGGGCCTGGGACCTGCAGCCCGCCATGCCTGAGCCTCCCACCCCCTCCATGGGCTCCTGTGCGGCCCCAGCCTCCCCGACGAGCGCCACCCCCTGCTCCACGGCACCCAGTCCCATAGACCACCCAAGGGCTGAGGAGTGCGGGCACACAGAGCGGGACTGGCAGGCAGCTCCACCTGCAGCCCCGGTGCAGGATCCACTGGGTGAAGCCAGCTGGGCTCCTGAGTCTGGTGGAGACGTGGAGAACCTTTATGTCTAGCTCAGGGTTTGTGAACACACCAATCAGCACCCTGTGTCTAGCTCAGGGTTTGTGAATGCATCAATCGACACTCTGTATCTAGCTGCTCTGGTGGGGCCTTGGAGAACCTTTGTGTCCATACTCTGTATCTAACTGATCTGATGGGGATGTGAAGAACCTTTATGTCTAGCTCAGGGATTGTAAACGCACCAATCAGGGCCTTGTCAAAGCAGACCACTCGGCTCTACCAATCAGCAGGACGTGGGTGGGGCCAGATAAGAGAATAAAAGCAGGCTGCCCGAGACAGCAGTGGTAACTCGCTCGGGTCCCCTTCCATGCCGTGGGAGCTTTGTTCTTTCACTCTTTGCAATAAATCTTGCTACTGCTCACTCTTTGGGTCCACACTGCTTCTATGAGCTGTAACACTCACCGCGAAGGTCTGCAGCTTCACTCCTGAGCCAGCGAGACCACGAACCCACCGGGAGGAAGGAACAACTCCAGACACGCTGCCTTAACACTCACTGTGAGGGTCCGCGGCTTCATTCTTGAAGTCAGTGAGACCAAGAACTCACCAATTCCGGACACAGCATGACTTGAAGATGAAGACGGGGAGTGCCAAAAACTGCTAAGTAACTGAGTAAAAAGAGAAAAAGTAACAAATCCAGGCCCCACATCCTCCCGCTCCCCACCCCACTACTTCCTGCCCCCTGGTGGCAAAGACGACCAGCAGAAACCACAGGGACCCAGGTTGAGCGATGAAGGGTCCATGGGACACCACCACAAAGGAGAAAGCTGCTCTCCACATGGGTGAGCCAGAGAGGTGCCTGGGCAGGACTTCAGTCACTGCAGGAAAGGAGCCTCAGAGAACCCAAGCATCCAGACCCCGCTAACAGGCAGCGCGAGGATGTGAGGGCCAGGAAATGGGCTGTGAGCTCTTCAGAGAGGCAAACCCGGCTCAGAGAGGCGAGAGTGATGGAAACAGACAGGCATGTGACTGAAAACATCAGTCCTCCAAACACAGAGCTTCCGGGGAGAAAAGAAGGCAAAAAGGAAGAGAGAAGTTCCCTTTGGCAATCAGGTAGAGGAAGAGAAAAGAAGAAAAAGAGAGAGAAAGAGATAAGGTCCCGAGAGACAAAATATGACCATGAACTTCAGAATATTCACAAACCTCCATCATCAAAACAAACAAAAAGAACCTCACTAAAATGTGTGGACATCACCAGGCTGACAGAAAAGGGATTCATTCAGCTGGGAACCTTGTAAAATATCCCAATATCAAAAATAGCCAAAACAAATGTCACAGACAACTATGGAAGAAAATCAGGAAAAAGAACTGATACAAATTCCCTCCCTGTTAAAAACCACCATAGGGCTGGGCAGGGTGGCTCACTCCTGTAATCCCAGCACTTTGGGAGGCCAAGGTGGGAGGATCACTTGAATTCAGGAGTTTGAGACCAACCTGGGCAGCATAGTGAGACCCACCCCCCGCCTTTTAAAAAGAAAACAAAACACAAGGCAGAAGAAACCTGTACATCCAGACAGAACCAGGCACACGCAAACAGCATTCAAGGGTATGGAAAAACACCCTGATTTAGGAATTCAACAGCTTAGGGCAAAAAATCAGAGAAGTGAAAAAAGAATTTTTTGAACTCAGGAAAAAAAAAATCTCAAACATGAGCAATAAATTGTAAGATGCCCAAGGGAGAATAACACAAATGCCAATTTAATAAGAGGCATTTGAAGAATAGGCAAGGGGAGAAACAAGAAAATAAAATGACATAAAGAGAAAAGTAACAGGTCAGCAAGAAAGAGGAGGAAGTGAAAGGTGAGGAGGAGGGCAGCACTCCCAGCCCTAAGGAAGGGAAGCAAAGCCCCCGTCCATGCTCATAACTACAGCTGTGCTCCAGGAAGACCGTCCATACGTAGACACAGGCCCGAATCCACGGTGCAAAGAGCTCTCCAGCCACTAGAAGATCAACTCAGACCACCAACTTTGAGACATGCTGGTAAAATCATTCTATTTCAGAGCTAAAGATGAAATCCTCAAGGCTTCCAGACAAAAAGGTCAATTAATGACAGACTCAGGCCCGAGCCAGCAGCAGACTTCCAGGACATGCAGAGAAGTAAAGAAACAATGTGGCAACATTAAAAAGAAAAAAAAAAAGCTCCACCAAAGAAAGCATGGACTAAGGATTTTAGAAACAGTCAAGCCCAGGCCAGGCGCGGTGGCTCACACCTGTAATCCCAGCACTTTGGGAGGCTGAGGCGGGCGGATCACGAGGTCAGGAGATCAAGACCATCCTGGCTAACATGGTGAAACCCCGTCTCTACTAAAAAATACAAAAAAATTAGCCGGGCCTGGTGGCGGGTGCCTGTAGTCCCAGCTACTCGGGAGGCTGAGGCAGGAGAATGGCGTGAACCAGGGAGGCAGAGCACTCTAGTCTGGGCGAGAGAGCGAGACTCCATCTCAGGAAAAAAAAAAAAAAAAAAGAGTCAAGCCTGGAATTTCTGATGGTTCCAGAAAGTGAGGAAGTGCTTAACAAAACACACACACATACACACACCCACCGCAAAACCATGATTAGCTGGTCAACAGAACACAACAGCCAGCCAGGAGCTCCTGAAGCTCAAAGCTAGAGTGATTTGTTTAACAAAACAAATATTGTCATCACCGGATTTTCACCCATGTACTAAGTATCCACGTGTCCCTGCTGACATAAACAGATAAATGGGGAGAAGGAACAGCCTTTCCTTACAGGAAATCACAGGAGTGGAAAAGCACAACGGGCCAGTGCCTGGGAGCTCGAGGGCACCCGGTGCCAAGGCCAGGAGCAGAGACACAAGAACCAGGCCCTGCACAGTCTCAAAGCAGCACTCGGAGAGCCATTAACTACGGAGGAGAGCTCTGAACAGGGACTTCCCAAAAGGAAGCCCCTTCCCCGAGGAGAAACCAGCAGACACAACCTCAGCCCCGTGGTCCAGCAGCATCGCCCTCAACATCACACCTGCTGTGCTCCGTGCAGGGGATGCAACATCCATGCTCTTCCTACCAAAATGCACGACCTCGTTCCTGTCACGAGAGAACCCCAGCTAAACCCACACTGGGGACTTTTTATGAAATAACCGACGAGAAGTCTTCGGAAGGACCAAGGCCACACAATACAAGGAGAGACACAGGCGGCGCCACAGCTGGGGCAGCCCGAAGAGACACACACAGCTCAGTGCACCCCAGCTCCAAGCGCCATCAGCTCGTGTGGGGTGGGGGGTGGGGGGGACACACAGCTCCATGCACCGTCAGCTTGCAGGGGGCGGGGCAGGGGGTGGGGAACACACAGTTCTATGCACCGAAAGCTCGTGGCGGGCTGGGGGGTTGGGGGGACACACAGCTCCGTACACCGCCAGCTTGCGGGGGCCAGGCCGGAGGGTGGGGGACACGCAGCTTCGTACACCACCAGCTCGCGGGGGGGCGGGGACCCTGGGTCAGGAGGAGGGTGGCCACCGGAACTTGTGGGATTGGGGACAGGTCTGTGGCTTGGGTGATGGCGTTATACCAATGTTAGTGTCCTGGTTTTGGCAAATGCACTGTGGCTGTACAAGATGCTGGCTGGGAAAGAAAAAGAACTTTTATCTGAAGTATGCAGGTCCTTTTAATGATCAGGCCCAGAGACACATTAAAATGAGGCAGCAGTCATGCCCTACTCCCCCACTTTGAGCTATGCATTCCTGTCTGGAAACTGCTATTGCCACAGTAACTATCAATTAACCCAGTAATGCTGCACCAGGCACTATAACCCATGGCCTGTAGCTTAGCTGTGGATAGCCAGTGCCAATCAATGTTATCTCTGCAAACCAAGGAGAATTTCTGACAAACAACTTTATATCAGTCCACTCCCCGCGACGCCTTTTTACCTTTAAAAACCTGCTTGTGGCTGGGTGCAGTGGCTTATGGCTATAACTCCAGCACTTCAGGGGGATTGCTGGAGGCCAGGAGTTCAAGACTAGCCTGGGCAACATAGTGAGACCCTGTCTCCACACACAAAAAAATGTTTTTAAATAGCTGGGTGTGGTGGCACCTGTAGTCCCAGTGACTCAGGAGGGCTGGGGCAGGACAATTGCTTGAGCCCAGGAGTACAAGGTTGCAATGAGCTCTGATTATGCCCCCACACTCCAGCCTGGACAACAGAGCAAGACCCCAACTAAAAAAAAATCCAGTTGTAACTGCTGCTAATCGCAGTGTGTATTGAGGGCAACCTTAATCAGTGTTCCCAAGCGGCAAGTTCCTCAAGCTTGGCCCAAATAACTCCCTACTTGGGTTAATTTTGCCTCAGCTTCTTCCTCTTAGGTTGAAAAAAACTTAGGAGAACCTGGGTGAGGAGTATACAGAACTCTGTTGTTTTTGCAACTTTTTTTGTAAATCTAAAATTATTTTAAAACTTAAAAAAAAATGTTCATGACAGCTTGATTTAAAAGAGCCTAAACTAGGAGAATGGATAAATAAGCCATGGTGGATGCGCACAGTGGAACAGCACGAGGCGGTGAGGAGGGGCGAGCTGGACACACACAAATGGAAGACCCAAGACACGATGCTGAGAACAGAAAGCCAGGCGCAAAGTGGACGCCCTGGACGGTTTCTTTTTTTCTTTTTGAGATGGAATCTTGCTCTGTCACCCAGGCTGGAGTGCAGTGGCACGATCTCAGCTCACTGCAAGCTCCGCCTCCCAGGTTCACGCCATTCTCCTGCCTCAGCCTCCCCAGCAGCTGGGACTACAGGCGCCCGCCACCACGCCCGCCTAATTTTTTTGTATTTTTAGTAGAGACGGGGTTTCACCGTGTTAGCCAGGATGGTCTTGATCTCCTGACCTCGTGATCCGCCCACCTCGGCCTCCCAGGGTGCTGAGATTACAGGCATGAGCCACCGTGCCCAGCCCCTGGACGGTTTTATCTAGGTGAAGTCAGAGAGTGGCTGAATGCATCTGTGGTGGGAGCCTGGTGGCTGGGGGTGTCAGGAACCTTCTAGGCTGATGGCTATGTTCTGTAATATCTGCCAGGTGTGGGTTACACAGGTGTGTGAATTTATCAAAACTCACTCAAGATCCATGCATTTCACTGTGTATAAATTTTACCTTAAACTGAATGTAAAGAGTGTGTGTGTATTTTTTTAAGACAAGATCTTGCTGTCACTCAGACTGGAGTGCAGTGATGCAATCTCGGCTTACTGCAACCTCTACCTCCCTGGCTCAAGTGATCCTCCCACCTCAGCCTCCTGAGTAGTTGGGACTGCAGGCATGTGCCACCACGCCCAGCTAATTTTTTTTCCAGATGTTTTGTAAAGATGGGGTCTTACTATATTGCCCAAACTTGTCTGGAACTCCTGAGCTCAAGAGATGCTCCTGCCTCGGTTTCCCAAAGTGGTGGGATTATAGGCGTGAGCCAGCGTGTGCAGCTAAAGTATATTTTTGAAAAAAAGAATTATAAACACATATCATACTTTTGTATTCACTTCCAAGTGAACTGCAGACCTCAGTACACTTCCCTCTCGACACCTCAGCTCACACTCCAGGCTCTCCTTGAGGGCAGGAAGACCCAAGGGCCTCAGCACAGCCACATGTGCCCTTCACTAATTAGGGAAGCTCTCTCTCCTGAGCACCCACCTGTGCCAGGTGCGGGTGGAGGGTGGTGCGGTGCTAAGTCAGCCTCAGACCTTCTCCTAGAGGAGCTTAAAATCTGCCGGGGAGACAGAGACACGCCCAAAAACACATCAGGAAGAAGGGAGAAGCCAACATCCAGGCAGCCAACAAGCATGAAACAGGCTCAGAATCCCTGCTCACTGGGGAAACGCAGACCCAGCTGCAGCAAGCCACCTGCTGGGATGGCCGGGATCAAAACAGAACAGAATGGAAAGGGAGTGTTGTGAAGACGTGGGGAAACTGGAACACTTGTGCACGGCTGGTGGGAACCTAAACCGAGGCAGGCACTGTGGAAAACAGGATGAAAGAATTGAAAGCAGAATCTCCGACGGGCATTTGCACATCCCTGTTCATAGCAGCATGATTGCAAGAGCAAAACATGGAACAACCCAGTGTCCATCCGCGGATGATGAGTCAGCAAAATGCACATCCCTTCCGTGGAGTAGGATTCAGCCTTTAAGGAAGGAAAAACCCTGACACGCATGCAACACGGGTGAAGCACACCAGTCACACGCGCACACACACAAATACCATGATTCTACTCAGCTGAGGCCCCTAAAGGAGTGAAAGACCAGTGGGGGTGCCAGGGGCTGAGTGTGGGGTACAGTTTCCACTTGGGAAGATGAAATAGTTGTAGAGGTGTTTGCACAGCGCTGTGATTGTACCTACTCTCACTGAGCTGCACACCTAAAAATGGTTCAGATGGTGACTTGTGTATTATGTGTATTTCGCCACAATTTAAAACAAAACCTCCACCCTCTGAGTGCAGCATGTGGTGGTGTCCTGCTGCCCTGAGGAAAAGCCCGCACCCGCACCCCAGCCTGCTGTAGTCCCAGGTGCACCCCAGCTCCCTTGGACCACACTGGCTTCTCCCACTCCTCCTGCACCAGCCACGCCGTCCTCTGCACCAGCCATGACTGTTTTCCCAGGCAGCCTTCTCTGATCTTCCCTACTAGACTGGTGAGCTCCCATCACAAGCTCTTGCAGAACTGTGACAACTCGTTGGTGGCAGTGGTCACTACTAAGATGACCTGTTTGCATGACGGCTGAAGTTGTGTCTCAGCCACTGGCCACTTCCAGCAGGCAGGGACTGTGTCTGTGTTGACCACTCGCCCCAGGGAGGTCCACGATGCCTGGACGAGGAGAGGTGTCTAGGAAATGTTTGCTAAGGGCACTGAAGCAGGAGCTGTAGCGAGTCACCTGGAAGGGCGGCCCTAAGGGCAGCTGAGGGCCCAGAGAAGCCCCCCACCCCGGTCATCGGGCTGGTCCCAGGGGAGCAGCATCAAGGCTGCAACCTCTGTGTCCCCAGGTGGGCCACAAGCGCCACTGCACACACGGTATCTGAACTGCCCAAGAGCCTACTGAACCCCAAGGTCTGTGCACTTCCCGCCCTCTTTGGACGGATTTTGGGACCATGCTGGGATCAAATGCAGGCCCGGCAGGATAAGAGGAAAGATCTTGAATCTCATTGCTCAAAAAGCAAAAAACTCAACTTGAGTTTAATTCCTGGCTTATTTCCAATACCTTATTTTCCTCCTGGGATTTTAATTCAAATGTTAAGGAAAACAACCCAGGAGATCATTAACACCGATGCCTGAAGCCCAGGGCGGGGCAGAGAATTCTCCCTCCCCGCAGGGTCCAGCTGGTGAAGAGCCAGGGCTGGAAAGGGCCCCGCTCCCCCCAGCCCTCCGCGTCATTCTGTGTCCAGGTGGAAAACATTTCCCTCGGGGCTCCTGGCCCCCCAGACTGGTAAAGCCCGGGCACCTGTGGGATTCTCATCAGAGAAATGCTTTGCTGGAATCCTGACTAGGACTGAAAAACATTTAAAAACTAAAACAGGAAAGAAGTGCTTTGGGGGCAACAGCATCTAACCCCGTTTCCCCCTGGATTCTCTCTGCGGTGCTGCACCAGACTCCAACCTAGAAAAGCCCAGGTTAGAAACCATGTGTGGATAATACAAAAAGTACAGTGCAGATTTGTATAACACACACACACACACACACACACACACACACACAAAACGGAAAGGGCCAGGTGCAGTGGCTCATGCCTGTAATCCCAGCACTTAGGGAGGCTGAGGTGGGAGGATCACTTGAGCCTGGGAGGTCAAGGCTGCAGTTAGCCCACATCACACCACTGTACTCCAGCCTGGGTGACAGAGTGAGACTCAAAAAGAAGAAAATTAAAAAGTAAAATGCAAACGGCCTATGACATTGACCAGCAGAGGGAACAAAACACAGCCACATTAAGAAATAAACTGTTACAAAGCTTCCCATCCAGGAAAAGCCTTTTGTGTTTTTGAGAGAGGATCTTGCTCTGTCACCCAGGCTGGAGTGCAGTGGTGTGATCTCGGCTCACTGCAACCTGTCTCCTGGGCTCAAGTAGTCCTCCCACCGCAATCTCCCAAGTAGCTGGAACCTCAGGAACGTGCCACCGTAACTTGCTAATTTTTGTATTTTTTTTTTTTTTTTGGAGACATGGGGTCTTGCCATGATGCCCAGGCTGGTCTGGAACTCTTGGATTCAAGCAATCCACCCAACCTTGGGCTCCCAAAGGAAAAGCCTTTTATAGGACCAGCCAAGTAAAGCTGATACAAAACAGCTCTTCAAGCACCTGGTTTTCTTAACTATTTCTAATACCCTAATGATCCAGGGTGAGTTACGATGGCGGAGAGCTCTAAAACCAGAGGAAAGGGACAGACGGGCTCTCCACAGCTGCTCCAGGATGCCGTGGCCTGGCTGTCAGAGGACATGGGCTCCAGCCCTCTCCCCACGCAGTCCCTGGTTCCTGAGAGCCTGCACTCATCCCTGCAGCCAGGTTGGGGAGGGAGGAACTCCGGGTGATCCAGGATGGCCTCACCATGAAGAGGAGTGAAGAGGAAAAGAGAAACACAGCAGACGCCGTGGCTCACGCCTGGAATCCCAACACTTTGGGAGATCGAGGCGGGCAGATCACTTGAGCCCAGGAGTTCAAGACCAGCATGGACAACAGGGAGACCCGTCTCTACAAAAATACAAAAATTAGCCAGGCGTGGTGGTGCAAGCCTGTAGTCCCAGCTACTCAGGAGATTAAAGTGTGAGGATCACTTGAGCCCAGTAGGTGGAGACTGCAGTGAGCCATGATCACGCCACTGCACTCCAGCCTGGGTGACAAAGACCCTGTGAAAGGAGAAGGAGGAAAGAGGGAGGGAGGGAGGGAGGGAGGGAGGGAAGGAAGGAAGGGAGGGAGGGAGGGAAGGAAGGGAGGGAGGGAGGGAAGGAAGGGAGGGAGGGAAGGAAGGGAGGGAGGGAAGGGACGGAGGGAGGGAAGGGACGGAGGGAGGGAGGGAAGGAAGGAAGGAAGGAAGGAGCGAGCAAGCGAACTAGCGGGGCATGGTAGCTCACACTGAGGCTGGCAGATCACTTGAGGTCAGGATTCAAGACTAGCCTGGCCAATGTGGTGAAACCCCGACTCTACTAAAAATACAAAAATTAGCCAGGTGTGGTGGCTCATGCCTGTAATCCCAGCTACTTGGGAGGCTGAGGCACAAGAATCACTTGAACCTGGGAGGTGGAAGGTGCAGTGACCCGACATGGCACCACTGTACTCCAGCCTGGGCAACGACAGCAAAACTTTTTCTCAAAAAAAAAAAAAAGAAAGAAAGAAAGAAAAAAAAGAAAAGAAAGAAAAAAGGATAGAAAGAAGAAAAGAAACACAGCCATGGAAGAGGCCTCAGAGGGTGGGGATCCCAAGCAGAGCAGGTGTCTGCTGGCACAGGCTAGCCACATGACAGTTCAGGCCAGCTATAACGGCTAATGAAATTCTCTCAGCAGTTCACATGCCCGCCCAGCCTGGGCCGTGGGGGCAGCGTGCTATATTTCCAGCTCTCCTGACCGTGGCACTCAATGATGCCACCGGCCGCGGGAATGGAGTGGGGGTGTCGGCCTTGCTGGCCCAGCCCCAGCCAAGTCTCCCATACTCCCAACACCAGAAGATGCACCTCCTGGGGCCTGGGGACACCCGGCAGAGGGGCCACACTGGCTCCCGGTGTACACCACTGTACCCATCCGGGGCAGCAGCTCCCAGAACACAGCCCGTGCTGCTGGGATCCTGCGCACAGCCGCCCTCATCCTCTCACCGCCTCACAGGGTTCCCTGCCCTGGCTATTCCCACTGGCACCACCCACCCACTCCAGCCCACCCGGACCCAGCCAGCTCTCCACTCCCTGAAACACATGCACTCCAGTTTGTCTGATCCACAGGAAAGCCTTAAAATAAACAGGTGATGAATGTTTATAGAAAATGTGGTGCCAATTAGCGGGGCGTGGTAGCACACACTTGTAGTCCCAGCTACTTGGAAGGCTGAGGCATGAGAGTCGCTTGAGCCCAGGAGGCAGAGGTTGCAGTGAGCTGAGATCACACCACTGTACTCCATCCAGCCTGGGTGACAGCGAGGCTCTGTCTCAAAAATAAAGAAAATGTGGTGTGCACATCTGACGAATACCGCTCGGCCGTGAGACACAGGTGCTTCTGCCATTTGCAGCCTGGATGGACCTTGAGGACACCGTGCTAAGTGAAATAACCAGGCACAGGAAAACGAGTACGGCACGATTCCACTTCTATGAGGTGTCGAAAATAGTCAAATCACAACAATAAAGACCGGAAGGGGGGCTTCCAGGGCTAGGAAGTGGGAGCTCTCAACAGAGAAAAGTTTCCATTAATGTTAAGTGAGAGGAATAACCTCCGGAAATCTGCTATTCTGCGCTGAACCTGTACCAACCACCAAGGGTCACTGACACTTTAAGTGTCGTACACTTAAAATTTAAGAGGATTTGTCTCATGTTAAGTGTTCTTATCTACCATGATTAAAAAAAAATGAAAACGAGAAAAAAAGCACATCGGGAGTGGTTCACAATTGTAAATGATTAAAATCAACCCAAAATACTTTATAAGGAACTGATTAAACAATTGAATAGTAAAAAAAAATGCTCATGAATATGACATTTTAAAAAAGCAGGATATAAAATGATTATAGCATGATCCAAACTGTGTGTGTGGCTGGGGGAGTCTGCAAACCCATCAGTGGTCAGGAGGTCAGCAGGCAGCCAGCAGTTGTATAGATACGGAACGAGGGGAGGGCCCTGTCTGGGTCAGCTCATCCCCATCACAATATGCCACAGACCAGGCAGCCTAAACAAGGCATTTCTCTCAGTTCTGGAGCTGGAAGTCTGAGGCCAAGGGGCTGGCCGGTTTGGTTCCTGGTGAGGGTCCTTCCTGGCTTACAGAGCTGCCTCTGTGCCCTGTGGAGAGAGCCTGATCCTGTGTCCCTTCTTGTAAGCGTACCCGTCCCATCCCGGGGGCCCACCCTATAACCTCGTCTCACCCCATCACCTCCCAAAGGGGCCACCCCACCATACCATCACACTGGGGGTCAGAGCACAATCTGTGAACCTGGGGGACGCAATTTGGTCCACAGCAGCACCTAATGACTTACAGAAGTCACCTGGGCAGGTATTAGTTCTGAGTACTGATTGTCTTCATCCCAGCCTTCTGAAATTTTAGAATTTTTATCAACAAAACAAAGCAGCATGAGCTGGTGAAGGAACCCAGGTGCTTAGTGTCATGGCAGAGACTTGGGGAGCAGTGAGACCTCCACACACAGCGTGACTTGCACACAGGCGCCCCAGCACGTGAGGTGTGGAGGTGGAAGAATCCCAGAGAGGCTGTAAGAGCCAAGTCGATGCAGCGGCTGGAGGCCGAGGGAGGAGGCCAGAAATGACGCTTCCCCCATCTTCAAGACCTTTGCCAGATGCCGCTGTAGGGAATGGGGGGCCAGCCAGATTTTCAGACCTCACTGGCCTGACAGCCCAGCGCTGTGGAGGGAGTGGGGGTGGCCTCAAACCAAGGGTCACCTCTCTGGAGTGCACAGATGTGCTGCTGTGCTAAGAGACCTCTGCCGGGGAAGCCAGTGAGCCACAGGCAGGTGACATGCAGCAGGAAGTCCTGGCAGGTGTGGAGGGCCAGGCCTCACAGCCATGCGGGGACCATGGGGTCCAGGGGCCATGGGAGAAAGGGTCTAGCCCTTGGCCTTACTGGGAAACGGTGGGTGGCCTGACTGAGACTGTTCTGCTTGGGGGTTGCAGGTATGGGGGTGGTGTCAAAACCCGAGGGGGCAAGGCAGGGCAGACAGGGGCCTGGTGTGGGATCCAGGCCCAAGCTGAGGTGACTAAGTTCCTGAATCACAACTAAGAGACACAGGTCCTGGCTGGGCACAGTGGCTCATGCCCATAATCCCAGCAGTCTGGGAGACCAAGGCAGGAGGATCACCCGAGATCAGGAGTTCAAGACCAGCCTGGGCAATATAGCAAGATCTTGTCTCTATAAAAAAATTTTTTAATATTTTTAAAAATGAGACATAGGTTCAAATGCTGATTTTGCAACTCCAAGCTCCTTAGTTCTGGTGATTTTAGGTGACGTCTGTACCTCCTCCCTTGCTGAACTGCATGCTCCTTGATGATGTGGCCTGAGCCTGGTTCCCCGTGTGGCCTCACGGGCAGCACCTCTGGGTGAAGGGTGTAGCCTCCACCTGCCTCTGCAGCCCTTCCCAGCCCATCCCAGGCTTCTCCTGAGCTCCTGCAGCCCAGCTCTTGTACCCTAACAGGGGGACACCCACACCCCGTAACACAGGTAAAGAAATGGAACAGAGCCTGCCATACATGCAGCAAGTACGTTTATGATGATTTTTTTTTTTTTTTTTTTTTTGAGACAGTCTCATTCTGTTGCCCAGGCTGGAGTGCAGTGGTGCGATCTCAGCTCATTGCAACCTCTTGCCTCCTGGGTTCAAGCGATTCTCCTGCCTCACCATCCCAAGGAGCTGGGATTACAAGCACACCATGCCCAGCTAATTTTTGTATTTTTCCTAGAGACAGGGTTTCACTATGTTGGCCAAGCTGGTCTAGAACTCCTGACCTCAGGTGATCCACCCACCTGGGCCTCCCAAAGTGCTGGGATTCCAGGTGTGAGCCACGACGCCTGGCCATGGTTGAATATTTCGATCATCGCTATTTCCTTTGTCATCTTTTTTAAAAAATTAGTTTATTGTTATGCCATTTTCCACAAACTCCCAGATCTTGCAAAAGTCTCACGGATACACACTTGTGGGACCAACCCCAGAGCCTGGAACCTGCTGACCATGAGCTGCCTGCTGTGGAGGTTGTGCCCTGCACATGGGCCCCCTCGGGGCACCTGAAGTGTGAGAAACGCTGACTGCAGGGCGTGCTGGTGACAGCTTCTTTTGGGGCATCTGAACTGAACCACCACCCATCCTCTTCATCTTTCCCTTGCAAAATCTGGATTTCAGTGGCTATCATTGGAAATTGACAATAAAAGCCAGAATCATGTCTGGGCAGATATTTTCAATATAAATAATGTCCTAAAACAGGAAGCTTGTCCATGGACGGTCAATTTGCTTGAAAAATCCTACTTAAACTATATCCTCAATGAACTCCAAACTATAACTTGTTACAGAAGTTCCTTCTTGCCAGGCATATTCTTTGTAGTAGAAAGCTGACGAGGCCAGATAAGGAGTGAGATCCCCGGCTTCCTCCAGATTTGTGGCAGAGGCTGCAACCCACTCGGGGCCAATTGGTACAGCTGTTCTCTACAGCCCCAGAGCAGTCTTGGGCCAGTCCCCGGGGGCAGGGGTGGGGGAAGCCTGCGCTGCCGCCCAGGCAACTGAAGCCCAAACCAGATATGCGCTTGGCCAGGCTCTTCCTCCTGAAAGGGCTGCAGGGTGACTGCTCGCCTTCGCTGAGCCTCCTGGAGACACTCCCCCCTCCCCACTGCAGTTTACTAAGGGGTCAGCAGAGCAGCCCGACTTGCTCTTTACTTGGAGAGAATCCTGCCTCAGCTGCCAAAGCCAGCACTGATTCACCACCAAATCCAGCAGGGATCTTTTGACCCCTGCGTGTAATCCTCAGCCCCTGCAGACACACAGCCTGGCACTTTCTCCTCCTGCCACCCACCCGCAGGTGGAGGGAGGCTTCCCCCACACCTAAGAGCTCCCTGGCTCCATGACAACGGATTTCCTACCGTTCTGCAAGCGAATCCCAGGTCTGCGCGTCACCACCCCATTTCTTACATTTGCAGACAGCTTGCCTGGGAGAGCCTCCTGTGCATTCCAGCACCTCACCAAGAAAACAGCCAGCCACACCTCAGACGGGGGCAGGAGGGAGCCGCTCCAACTCCCAGCGGCTTTCCACGAGAGGCAAGGTCGCGGGTACACGCAGAGGATATTTTCTAGGAAAACTGTCCAGGCTGGCGCCTCCCCCCGACCTCCACCAAAGCCTTTATTCTCTGGCTTCCCGTATCATCAGCATCCCACGGCCACGCTGGCCCTCCCTGAAACGGGGGCTGTGAAATTTAAAAACCAGACACCGAGATAAAAATAATCGCACGGCGCCCCTTTCCGCAGGAGGCACAGTCGGAGACACGGAGATGCGGGTCCCCAGCCCCGGCCCAGCACCTGCGCGGGCCCCACCCAGCGGCCGCGTCACGCCAGCGCCGAGGCCTGTACAGGGCAGGGGGTGCAGTGGAGAGGACCCGCCCACGGGGGGCCGCCGGGAGAGGCAAGGAGCACCCCGCCCCAGACAGGGGCGTCTCTGCCGCGGGACCCCCTCCCCTCGGGACGTCACCCCCGACCCGCCCCACGGCCGCCAGGGCGCCCGCGTCCCGGACGCACCGTGCCAGACGCAGCGCAGAGACCCGGCCCCGGGTCCCGGTCCCACCCCGGCCGCTGCTCACCGAGGCTCCCCGCGAGCGACTCTGGGCGGCATCCGACGGCCCCGATCGGCCATGGCAGAGGCGGCGGGCGGGGGCGCGCGTCACCGTCACCGCGGGCAGGAGCCCCGAACCCGGGCCCGCCCCGCCGCCCCCACTCCCGGGCGGTCCCCGCGGCCGCGCTCCTTGCTCGGCGACGGCCCCCGCCGCGATCCTCCCCCACGCAGTCCGGGTCTCCGCGGAGCGGCTGTGCAAGCTCCTGAAACAGGGCGCGGCCTGGCTGAAAATAGCCCGGGGGCCGCGGGGCGCGTGTGGGGAGCCGGGGCCCGGCCCGGCTCGGGTGACTGGCACCGGGCGCCGCGGGCTTAGAGGGACTCACCCGCCGCTCAGGCCGATCCCAGCGCCATGCGCAGCACGGGGGAGCTGCACGCGTGCGGCCTCACCCTTAACTCTTGGCGTCCCATCCCCGAACGCTGCCTCCCCTGGCCTGTTGCGAGAGAAATGGTTTTTGGAGTCTGGCATTGAGCAAATGAAGCAGCTGCTGCGGATTGAGAGCCACAATCTCAGCGCTGCGCCGGGGCCTGGGATCGCAGCTCACCACGGCCGCGTGCTCCGGGCTGGGACTTCAGGGTAAAGCGGGAGGAAGGTCCGCACCCACTTGTTGGTGTTCAGCCCACATATAATCTCCATCCACGCCACCACGGCCACACTGATGGGCGCTTTGTGAAAGGCTGGGAAAGAGCAGCAGAGCTGGCGACCTCTGCAGAGCTGGGAATCCCTTGAACCACGCCCCCACCCCCATCATCCCCACCCCCACCCCCACCCCCACCCCCACCCCCACCGAGCTTGCAGGTGCAGGAGCAGCCCTGGGGAGCACGCACGTGGAGCACAAGAGCCCCCTCACCTCCAGCCCCCTCCACACGGTCTGTCGGTCCACATACCTCCTCAACCCCAATCCTCCAAACCTGTGCCTTCTAAGCCCCTGATCATCAACTGCCCCTCCAGGTAAAGGAGAGGATAATCAGGTGAGGCTTGAAGTTTGGCCAGCTGCATGAAATTCCCTTCCACCCCGTCCATCAGGGCCAGCTGCAGCAGGGCTGTGATGCTGAGCCCGGGCCCGCCGCACCAGCCTCCTACGCGGAACCATCTGTACACCAGGCTCCATTTTTCATTCCTCAACTTGGTTTAGGGAACTCCCCATAAAACCAAAAATGCAGGTGGAGGAACAAGGATTGCAGAGGGAGTGGGTGCCTTTGGAGGACGAGCCTCCTGCTCGTGTGGTGTCTCAGGGTGACTCGGATATGCTTGAGGACAGCCTCGTGTCAGTCTGTTGGGGCTGTCATAATGGAAGTGTATTTCTCAGGGCTGTAGAGGCTGGAAGTCCAAGATCAAGGTGCTGATGGGGTTGGTTTCTGCTGAGGCCTCTCTCCTTGCCTCGCAGAGAGCCGCCTTCTCTGCAGGTCCTCACGTGGTCTCTCCTGTGTGTGCTCACGTCTGGTGTCACCCCTTTTCTTATGGACACCAGTCCCATTGGGTCAGGACCCACCCTGATGACCTCACCTAACCTTGATGGTTACCTCACTTCCTTAAAGGTCCTGTCTCCAAACGGGGGCTAGGCCTTCAAAATATGAATTTTGGGGAAACTTTGTTCAGTCCATAACAAACCCCACATGTACTGCCTCCATGTTTATGATAGTTTTGCTGGACAGGCCCATCTCTATGGCTTGGTGGGTCAGATAACACCAGGTACTGATTGACAGCTTATGTTGCATGATCGTTTAGTGAACTGTAGTGAAATACACTGTCTACTCAACCCATGAGCAAGCCAGCAGCCGTTTCTCAAAAGGGAATGGTGACCTGTTGATGAGGCGATCACTCAACAATACTCATCAATAACCATGATTGCGGTTGTCCTGTCAAGGTTTGCCACAGGCTCCACACAACATTCTTTTAAGAGGTGGGGTCTTACTATGTTGCCCAGGCTGGCCTTGAACTCCCTGCACTCAAGTGATCGACCTGCCGCAGCCTCCCCAAGTGCTGGGACTACCGGTGTGAGCCACCATGTGCCTGGCCCTCCATATGACATTCTCACACTCCTCAGACACTCAGATTGCCATGGGTTCACCACGTCACAGGGCCAAGTGGAAGGAAGGCTCATCTGGCAGCCTAATCAGCAGGCCAGCATTTTCTCTTGCTCTGAACCTCACTCAAAGTCACTTGTTAAACAGGAAATCACGTCCAAATTTTGTATATATGGCCTCTAGATTAGTCTGTTCCCACACTGCAATAAAGAAATACCCAAGACTGGGTAATTTATAAAGAAAGGAGGTTCAATGACTCACAGTTCCACATGGCTGGGGAGGCCTCAGGAAACTTACCATCACAGTGGAAGGGGAAGCAGGTGCGTCTCACATGGTGGCAGATGAGAGAGATGGGAGAACAAAGCGGGAAGAGCCCCTTATAAAACCAGCAAGTCTCGTGAGAATTCACTCACTATCACGAGAACAGCATGGGGGAAAGCACCCCCGTTATCCAGTCACCTCCCACCAGGTCCTTCCCTCAGCACCTGGGGATTGCAATGCAAGATGAGATTTGGGTGGGGACACAAAGCCTAACCACATCAGCCTCCAATATTCAAAGAGGCTTTAATGGTGACACGTACAGGTTATGGCAGACTGCCTCTCCCTCACTTTGGAGGACTTTCTGCCATGTTTGCATCCTCTGAACCCCAGAAACGATGCTGAGGGGGGACTCGAACTTTCATGGCTATCTTCTCCCCTCACCTGGCACCCATGAGCCTTTAGCCAGGTGTCCAGGGTACTTGCTACTTCCTGTTCATCAGGTCCTGTGGATGTGATGCTTGCAACACAGTTAATCAGCATCATTTGGTGGGGATGACAAAGGCCCCCTGGACTAAACTGTGGCACAGAACAGACTTGGTTACTGTTGAATCAAGACTGTGAAGGTGTACTGATGTCCCCACAGAGTGAAAGTGAACTCTTCCTGGTATTCTGTGATTGCTGGTACAGAGAAAATAAAATGCATCTGCCAGTTCTATAGCTACATAGTAGATGCCGGGAAGTGAACTGATTTGCCCCATCTGCAGTAGCCATTCAATTGAGATCACGACTTGACAAAGCTTAGGCTAACTCACAGTCCTGCCCCATCGTCCATCTGTTTCGACACAGGCCAGAAAGTGAATTAAAGAAATCACCACCCCCAAATGTTTCGAGGTTTTGATGTGGCACTAATCGATGTGATTCTCCCCAGGTAGGCAACAGTGCTTTGGGGTTACTGTTGTGGTGTCAGGGAGGGGTCCCACAGGACCCCAGGAACTTTCCACCTTATGGCCATCTTTCCAGAATCAGGGAGCAGATCTGGGAATCCCATCCATCACTGAATATTTCTGTCTATTCTGACTCTATTCTCAAAAGCAAGGGAACAACCACAGGCTAGAGTCACGGACTGGGCCCCCTGGGAGTTGGACTCACAGCAAAACTTGTGTTCATTCTGCTCGTTATAGACCCTCACTCTTGGCGGACATGGTGACTCACACCTGTAATCCCAGCACTATGGGAGGCAGAGGTTGGCAGATCACCTGAGGTCAGGAGTTTGAGACCAGCCTGGGCAACATGGCAGAACCCTGTCTCTACTAAAAATAGAAAACTTAGCCAGGCATGGTGGCACGTGTCTGTAGTCCCAGCTACTTGGTGGACTGAGGCAGTAGAATCGCTTGGGAGGCGGAGGTTGCAGTGAGCTGAGATCGCGCCACTACACTCCAGCCTGGGCAATAGAGCAAGACTCTGTCTCAAATAAACAAATAAGTAAATAAACCCTCACTGTGCCCAGCAGGTCACTGAGTTCTGTTTCCTGGGGATCCGTCTTGGTTCCGAGTTAGTGTCCAGTCATCTCCCACAGCTCTGAATATGCCCCTTTCCCCAGTGCCTGGTCTAGGGAACCTGGCTGCAGTTTCTTTAGGAAAAGCTGGAGGAACTTTCTAAAAACATGTTTCTGATGCTAGCATAGGGTCCTTCCCCAGGGACATGAAACCTTTCCCTTACTGAAGGGACTGTGGGTCTGTGAATGGATTCAGGTCCTTGTGTGGACTGAGGAACTGTAACTTCTACACAGTGACTGAAGACTCTGGCTCTGTTTGCTTAAGTTAGAGTTTGTTATTTCAATCAAATGTGTCAAATAGGCCAGGTACGGTGGCTCACGCCTGTAATCCCAGCACTTTGGGAGGCCGAGGCGGGTGGATCACCTGTCAGGAGTTTGAGACCAGCCTGGCCAACATGGCGAAACCCTGTCTCTACTAAAAATACAAAAATTAGTGGGGCGTGGTGGCACACGCCTGTAATCCCAGCAGCTCGGGAGGCTGAGGAAGGAGAATCACTTGAACCTGGGAGGTAGCGGTTGCAGTGAGCCGAGATCATGCCGCTGCACTCCAGCCTGAGCGATGGGAGCGAGACTCTATCTCAAAAAAGAAAAAAGTGTCAAATAGACCCTTAGCGGGCTTCCCATCTATTTCACTCTTGGCAACTGCGTGGCAATTTACTACCACAAAACACTCCTGTGGGTCAAGCCGTTCTGATCACCACCCAGTTCTTCTGACAATTAAGGTAACTTCACCTGTGTTGCTTTGGCAGTTAAGAGCTGTTACCTGACCTCTGCCTCCACAGGTCCAACTCTCCATCGAAATCAGGAAGCCCATTTGCAGCAACCCCTCTACCTTGGCCTCCAGAGACAGCCACTGAGGTGCCATCCAGGGATTGAGGCACCTGCCTCACTGATGGGTATCTGATTGTCCTGGGGAGGGGAGTGCCTCTGTGCCCTCCAGGGGCAAGTGGGGCTGGCAAGAAATGAATCCACCCCCTCAGCCAGGCACGGTAGTGGTACACACCCATAATCCCAACACTTTGGGAGGCCAAGGCAGGAGGACTGCTTGAGCCCAGGAGGTCAAGTCTACAGTGAGCTATGATCATTCCGCTGAACTCCAGCCTGGGTGTCAAAGCAAATCCCCATCACTATTAAAAAAAAGAAGAAAAATTCAGCCAGGCACAGTGGCTCATGCCTGTAATCCCAGCACTTTGGGAGGCTGAGGCAGGCGGATCACCTGAGGTCAGGAGTTCAAGACCAGCCTGGCCAACACGGCAAAACCCTGTCTCTACTAAAAATACAAAAATTATCTGGGCAAGGTGGTGGGCACCTGTAATTCCAGCTACTAGGGAGGCTGCGGCAGGGGAATTGCTTGAACCCAGGAGGCGGAAGTTGCAGTGAGCCGAGATCGTACCACTTCATTCCAGCTTCGGTGATAGAGCGAAATTCCATCTCAAAAAAAAAAAAAAAAAAAAATCCACTTCAATGCGCCTGCGTCCCTAAGCATTCAGAGCCTTTCTTGTACATAAAGGAATTGCTTGCCTCTCAAATGCTTTCCACTTAAGTTACCACTGAGGTCAGACCTCACTGAAACAAATGCCCAGTTGGAACTGCTCCCATTGCTGGAGTTTGTACGTTGAGCGCAGAATCTCCGCCTACTCACAAGTGAGCAAACCCGTGTCAAGAAAAATGTGCCCCAAATAACAGCACAAGAAAGAGGAAACAGCACTGAGTGAGAGTCGGCTGAGAAACAGGAGCAGTAGGATACGTCAGTGGCCTCAAAGTGCCGCTTCCCAAGGTGCTTATTGACAGCAAATGGGGATATGGTATATTTACAGAAGGGAAACCTGGCAGGCACCAGTTTAACGGAGAAATTAACATTAACAACATCTGTAAGAGGGCAAATAACTATGAGCCTCAAAAGAGAACTGAGACACAATTTCATTTCTGAGGTATTTTTGCCCAAATTCATACCATGAGCAAACATCTGAAGTTGAGGGACACTGCTGCAAAATAACTGTAGCCCAGCGCTCAGAAAAGTATCAAGATGCTGAAAAACAGGCTGAGGAGCTGCTCTGAATGAAAGGAAACTAAGGAGACACCACAAAAAGGCCAACTCGCCATCCAGGAGTTTGTTTTCCTATAAAAACATTAGTAGAATGTGGGAAAATCTGTTTGGGTTTCGGTTTGGGGTTTTTTTGAGACAGCATCTCGCTCTGTCCCCCAGGCTGAAGTGCAGTGGCACGATCACAGCTCACTGTAGCCTCAATCTCCTGAGTTCAAGTGATCCTCCCACCTCAGCCTCCCGTGTAGCTGGGACTACAGGTGTGCACCACCATGTCCAGCTAATTTTTAAAGTTTTTGTAGAGACAAGGCCGGGCGCGGTGGCTCACGCTTGTAATCCCAGCACTTTGGGAGGCCGAGGCGGGCGGATCACGAGGTCAGGAGATCGAGACCACGGTGAAACCCCGTCTCTACTAAAAAATACAAAAAAAAATTAGCCGGGCGCGGTGGCGGGCGCCTGTAGTCCCAGCTACTCGGAGGCTGAGGCAGGAGAATGGCGTGAACCCGGGAGGCGGAGCTTGCAGTGAGCCGAGATTGCGCCACTGCACTCCAGCCCGGGCGACAGAGCGAGACTCTGTCTCAAAAAAAAAAAAAAAAAAAAAAAGTTTTTGTAGAGACAGGTCTCCCTGTGTTGCCCAGGTTGGTCTTGAACTCCTGGGCTCCAGGGATCCTCCCGCCTCGGCCTCCCAAAGTGCTGGGATTACAGGTGTGAGCCACTGCGCCCAGCCTAGAGGATGTGGGAAAATTTGATTAGCAAATATTATATCAATATTAATTTCCTGATTTTAATAGTTTTTCTGTGGTTATATAAGAACATCTCCTTGTTTTTAGGAAATACACAATGAATTATTTGGGGAAAGAGGGCCTCATGTTTATAATTTACTTTCAAATGGTTCTGAAAAAAATTATATGTACATAAAATGGTATAAACACACATCTATACACATGCATAAATACATAGTTATGAAGTAGATGTGGTAAAATATTTGAGGAATCTAAGTGAAGGCTATGTAATAATTATTTGCCCTGTTCTTGCAATCCTCTGGAAGTCTAGATCATGTCAGGTTACGTCTTTCTTTTTCACGTTCTCATCCCTGTCCGTGGTCTGGCACCCTCAGAATCCATTTCCTCATAGGTTCCCCACAATTTTGCCAAAATACATGATCAGCTCCTGCAGCCCCTCTGATGTGTGAGCTTCTCTGCCCAGGTTTGACTTTGTTATTGGTCCCTGCAGCAGGCTGGTCTCTAACCACCCTTCTGGCCCAGAACCACAGAGAAGGTAGGAGAGGGAACTGCTGCCTCCTGGCCTGTGACTACCACAGGTGAGGTTGCCGTGAGTCTTCAAGCAGAGCAAGACCAGTCTCCTCAGGGTGTTCACAGTTACCCAGACCCCGGCGGGGGGGCTACCATTCCAGTCCAAGACCCTCACACTCCTTGCATTTAGCTGTGTAATATCCTGTGCTACACGGGGGCCACCTGGCCGGCCAAAGCCAGGCCTTCAGCCGACGTGTCTTATCAGGCCACCACGCCGAGGGGCTGCAGATGGCCAACGCTAACCACACGCTATGGTAACCAATGCTGACCATACACTACAGTGACCCGACGCTGACCATACAGTACGGTGACCCGATGCCGACCACACGCTACGGTGACCCGACGCTGACCACATGCTACGGTGACCTGACGCTGGCCATGACGAGACAACGATAATCTCCTGTCTTCAAACTCAGCCAGGCAGATACGTCTCAGGCTCCCATCCCTGAGGATGTGTTGCTTACAGCCACTTGAGGAAATAATACTGTCGTAGGTCAAATGCATATGAAGAAACAACACAATTTTTAGCAGAAATAATTTTCAAACAAGAAATTGAGTGCTTATAAAATCATCAAGAGACCGGAAGAATGGGCTCCAGGCTGGGTCTCAGGATGTCACTCCCAGAATAACCCCACAGACACAGCCCAGCAAGGGAACAACTACTGTGACAAAAACAAGAACTGAGTTCGAAAAAACACAGTTCAAAAAAAGACTGTGTTCCCATCTGGGAAGTGAGGAGCCCCTCTGCCCGGCTGCCGCCCCTGTCTGGGAAGTGAGGAGCCCCTCCGCCCCGCTGCTGTTAAACCCTCCAAGTGTGAAGTGGCAGCCTTATGTGTGATCTTTCTGCCCTCCCCAAGTATGCATTTTTGACATTAAAGTTTACTTTTAAATAAAAAAAAAAAAGGACTGTGTTCAGAAACCCACTGACCCCACCACTGGCTCCGTGATCACCCAACACCAGCTATACTCCCTCCAGGGGTCAGGAAGGCACCACAACTTTTGGTCCCAGAAATATGCCACACCCATTAGATCCACAGCAGTAAAATGATGACTCTCACAGCAGAGCCTCTCTTCCCACTTAACCAAATCCTGACCCCAGATCTTGTTCAGTTTCATTTGATTAGTGGAAACTGAATTGCACCTGGAAGCCTAGAGCTTCCAGAGAAACTGACGTTTAACTCTTCAATCTCTACATCCAGGAAGGTGCCAGAAGGAAGTCAAAATAGACAATGAGTCAGGTGATCTGCTATACTGAACCCACGGGTAGAAAAAAAACAGATCCTAAGAGAAGCGTCAGGAAATCCTGCAAGAATGCAGAGGAGAAAACCGCTTATCTGACTACGAGTGTCTGCTCAGAAAGACTTGAATTAAGCTCCAATGAAGGAGCAGTGTTTTTGCAAGAAGAGAAGGAAGAGGGTGAAGCTGGATGAGGGACAGCATGGGTACAGTCACCATTGCTGCCGCTCTTCCATAAATGTGAAACTGTTTCAAAGTCATGCATCTAAAATTACAGATATGAGGACTATATAGAAACAAGATTTTGGTTGGGCACGGCGGTAGCTCACACCTGCAATCCCAGCACTTTGGGAGGCTGAGGCAGGTGGATCATGAGGTCAGGAGTTTAAGACCAGCCTGGCCAAGATGGTAAAACTCCGTCTCTACTAAAAATACAAACATAAGCCAAGCATGGCTGTGCGCACCTGTAGTCCCAGGTACTCAGGAGGCTGAGGCAGGAGAATCGCTTGAACCTGGGTGGCGGAGGTTGCAGTGAGCTGAGATCATGCCACTGCACTCCAGTCTGGGTGACAGAGCGAGACTCTGTCTCAAAAAACAAAAAGAAAAAAAGAAAGAAAAAAAAGAAAAAGAAAAAAGGTCTTGTGACATAAAATTATATCAGTTCAATGTCTTAGCAGCAAGTAACCAAAAAGGAAGAAAAGAAAAAACCCTGCAACATGCTTAAAGAACAAGTAAATGTATCACCTCACAAAGCGAGAAATCCAGAGATAGGGCAGACACCAAGTCTGGCTGATTAATCATCTCCATATCATCATCACCAAAGACACAGGCTCCTTTCCCTCTTACCCCCATCCTCAGCCTAAGGCTGGTTAGCCACATGGTGCCAAGGTGGCTGCAGTGGCTCCACACATCACACTCAGTAATGACAGGGACCAAAAGAAGGGATGAATAGCCTCTTTTCCCCAAATCCCTGGAGCAGGCTTTCCTTCTAAACCATCTGAACCCTTCTAAGCCATCATTCATGAGAGAGGCAGAATAACCCTGGTCAGCTCAGCTGACTCATCCATGTGGAATGAATGTTGGGGGTCAATGATGTGACCATGACATATACTGAGTTTAAAAAGCAGAGAGAAGACAGAAGAGAGTGTTCATTAAATCCCCGTCGTAATATTTGCCTGCATGTGCTAAATGGAAATAGACGTCCATCATTGGAAATGATTGTGTTAGGGTGGTGATTCCATCATTGGAAATGATTGTGTTAGGGTGGTGATTCCATCATTGGAAATGATTGTGTGAGGGTGGTGATTCCATCATTGGAAATGATTGTGTGAGCGTGGTGATTCCATCATTGGAAATGATTGTGTTAGGGAGGTGATTGTGGCGTTATTTTCCTTTTTTCAAAATGTTCACCACTAGTATTGGTGCTTCACCCTTTTTTTATAATTCTGAGGTGCCAGGGCGTCAGTGCTGCCACGTGGCGGGCAGTGCCGGTGCTGACAGAGGGCTTCCTTCAGCCTCAACCCCTTTGTCTCACATCTTTGTCTTTGCCTCTGATTCTCCCAGGTAGTGTGTGGATGTGCAGTCATCGGTGGGGCTCTCCCCGAAGTCTCTGTCCATCTGTCTGTTTTACAGCATGGTCGGCGTGTGTAAAATGTGGATAATGATTCTGTCCTTCCTACCTCCAGAGGTGGTTGTAGGGACAAGGATTTGTAGTAGATACGAAAGGTCAGGCGTGGTGGCTCACTTCTGTAATCCCAGCACTTTGGGAGACTGAAGTGGGCAGATCGCCTGAGGTCAGGAGTTCGAGACCAGCCTGGGCAATATGGCAAAACCCCATCTCTACTAAAAATACAAAAATTAGCCAGGCACCTATAGTCCCAGCTACTGGGGAGGCTGAGGCAGGAGAATCGCTTGAACCCAGGAGGCGGAAGTTGCAGTGAGCCAAGATCACACCACTGCACTCCAGCCTGGGCGAAGAGTGAGTGAGACTCTGTCTCAAAAGGCGCGGTGGCTCATGCCTGTAATCCCAGCACTTTGGGAGGCCGAGGCGGGCGGATCACGAGGTCAGGAGATCAAGACCATCCTTGCTAACATGATGAAACCCTGTCTCTACTAAAAAATACAAAAAAAAAAAAAAAAAATTAACCAAGCGTGATGGTGGGGGCCTGTAGTCCCAGCTACTCGAGAGGCTGAGGCAGGAGAATGGCGTGAACCCGGGAGGCGGAGCTTGCAGTGAGCCGAGATTGCGCCACTGCACTCCAGCCTGGGCGACAGAGCCAGACTCCATCTCAAAAAAAAAAAGAAAAACAAAGACAGTAATAGATGAGAAAGCGCTTGATCTGTGGAAAACTGTGCAGGAAATAGCCATGCCATCCAAATCTATCCTGGAACCTCCCTGCCCCCTGAAGATGTAGGAAAGGGTGCCTCGAATTCATGCCTCGTGGAAGCACAAAGCATGCTTCAGCCTTTTTGGTTTCTGGGAATCGTGCGTCTAATGATCACTCTACCACGGGGCTTGTGACTGAGGGTGTGGTCGTGTTGTTGGTTCCACATCACAATCCTTTTCTAATAACCTCATTCCTCTATTGTTTCCAACCCAAATACAGAATTTTCATGGGAAGGAGAGATTTGCTAAGGGTCGGACAGTAATAACTGCACAGGGCAATCTTAGGCATCTTTGCTCCTGGAAAGGCTGTTGGCCTCTACCCCACTGTGCATGCATCCCCCTTCCTGCTCCCTCCCACCTCACTTCCTTCTCACCTCTCTCTAAGACCACCCTCTAAAACTCCAAATATTCTGGGTTATATAGAGGAGTGTTTGTGAAATGTGGTCCACACCCCCCAAGTGTTAACGTTAGGTTGGGAGGGTGGTTTGCTTGGTAACCGAAGATGCCTAGACCCCAGCAAAGACCCACAGTCATGATGTGAATATCCGCGGAGTTAACTGGGATCGTTATAAAAATAAACATTTGTCTTATATTTTTGTTAGATTGTTTGAATGAACCCTTTCACAGAACGATGAAAATGATACTAAGGGCAGGGCGCGGTGGCTCGCGCCTGTAATCCCAGCACTTTGGGAGGCCGAGGTGGGCAGATCACCTGAGGTCGAGAGTTCAAGACCAGCCTGGCCAACACAGCAAAACCCCGACTCTACTAAAAATACAAATATTAGCTGGGTGTGGCGGCGGGTGCCTGTGATCCCAGCTACTCAGGAGCCTGAGGCAGGAGAATCGCTTGAACCCGGGAGACAGAGGTTGCAGTGAGCCAAGATCACGCCATTGCCCTCCAGCCTGGGCGATGACAGAGTGAGACTCCATCTCAAAAAAAAAAGAAAATCTACTAAGATTTTTTAAATCTCCTTAAACTCATCAGAGAAGTGATGAGACAGCAAGGACTTACTAGGCCAAACATCTAAATTGAAGTGGGAACCAGACGGGTGGGCTGAAGACAGTAGCTCTTTTTACTATGGGGGCATTCACCTGCCCCAGTTTACTTGAGCATAGGTTTTAATGGTCTTTCAGGGCAAAAGGCACAAGAGTAAAACACAAATCAAGTGAGGAGTGTCAGAGGAAGCCCTCTCTCCATAAAACTGAGGCCCCCAAAGGCTACACCCTGAGGGTAAGGGTGAATCAGAGGTAACACCCTCCAACCCCACATAATCAAGGGATGGCAAGAAAAGCAGGGCAGGGGCAGGAGAAAACCCTTTTCAGAGAAGACGGAGGCATGAGCCCGCCATGTCCAAAGCTGCATCACACGGGTGACCTGGATCACACGCGTGACCGAGAACACTTTAAGCCTATAATTTAATGTAATTAATGTAAAGTGGTCCCAGATTACCACGGCCCCTAGGCGCCTGAAAGAAGCAAATGCCCTCTTTGGAGGGACAGCTTCGTGTAGGGCTCACAGGACACCTACAAGCAATTTTTCAAGGACAGCTGAAAACAGTCATGACACAGGAAACAAGGTATTATGGGAGTGAATCAGATAAGAAGAAAAAAAGGAGAAGAAATAGGAGGGGGTGGGTGGGAAGGAGAAGACAGCTAGACAGACCTAGAAAGACTTCAGATATTCAAACTACCAGACAAAGATATTAAAACTATGCACACTATGATTAGAGACATGAAAAGCAAGACGAAATTTTCTGGGGAAAGCCAGGAACTGTGTAAAACAGACTAGCATATTTGAAAAGCAACTCAATAGAATTTCTGGAAATGAAAAAATATAATAACCAAAATTAAAAACCAGGTTTAACAACAAATTAGCCACAGCCAAAGAAAGAATTAGTGAACCACAAAACAGGTAGAAGAACCCAGAAGCAACCCAGAGATACAAAAAATTAAAAATCAGAATGAGAAGTTAAGAGAGATGGAGAAGAGAGTAAAAAAAAAAAAAAGTTTAATATATGTTCAACTAGTGTTCCAGAAGAAATCAGACAGAAAATAGCCAGAAGCAATATCTGAAGAGGTAACAGTTGAGTCTTTGATGTACTGGTGAAAGAAATGAGCCGGGCGCGGTGGCTCATGCCTGTAATCCCAGCACTTTGGGAGGCTGAGGTGTGCGATCATGAGGTCAGGAGTTCGAGACCAGCCTGGTCAACATGGTGAAACCCTGTCTCTACTAAAAATACAAAAATTGGGCCAGGCATGGTGGCTCACGCCTGTAATCCTAGCACTTTAGGAGGCCGAGGCGGGTGGATCACGAGGTCAGGAGTTCAAGACCAGCCTGACCAACGTACTAAAAATACAAAAATTAGGTGGGCGTGGTGGTGATCCCCCATAGAATCTTCTAGAGACGCGAACCCCATGGCACCGCCTCTGCTGGTAAACCTCCAGTGGTGTCTCATTATCCTCTGGTTTAGTCCAAAATGCTTCCCGAGGCCTACAGGGCCCCCCCGAGACAGCATTTGCTGATTCTGCTCCACAGAAAATGAACGGGTTTCACTTTCTCAAACCCTCCTATTTTTCCGTAGACTCCGGACCCTGGAGCATGTTCCTCACGTGAAGAAGAACGGGCTCCCTCCTGCGTTCCGGACTCAGCGTCGAAGGGGATCCTTGGGGGGATAGGCAGTGACTCAGTGGATGAAGCAGCATTTAGTTGCATTCAGCTTCAGAAAACATGGCACTGTTTCTGGATCAGGCTCTTCAAGGGACACGCACTCCCAAAGCCGCGTGACCAGAGTATCCGCAGAGGCGAATGAGTCTCCACCTGGCCCCGCTGCCCCTTCTGGCTAGTCCCTGCCCTTACTCTCCCAGAGGCACCCATATTTTCTGATGATTTTCCCCATTGATTAGTTGCGGGGAGCTTCGCATCCATGCAATCCGTGTGCTGTTCTGTGGAAGGCTTCCAAATTGCCACGCGCATCAGTGGTGTGCTCCTATTTATTGCTGGAGATTGTTCTCTTGTACAAATTTGCCACGGTGTATGTATCTATTCTCCTGTTGAAGGACACCCATCTGCTTTCCAGTTTGGGGCTATTACAAATAAAACGGCTGTAAACATTTTGCGCACAGCCTCCTGTCCCGGGCACGCTCTTGCTACTTTCAGGTTTCCCAACCGTGGACAGCAGAGGGCGTCGGCGAGCCAGCGAGCGGAAGCCAAGCGTCCAGAGCGCCAGGCTGTCTCGGAAGAGGAAGCTCAGTGACCACCTTCTCAGGAATAGATCCAGGAAGAAAGCCATCAGCATATTCCAAATATTAAGGAACTTTTCTCGATACGACAATTTTTTTTTAGAGACAGGGTCTCCATATGTTGCCCAGGCTGGTCTTGAACCTCTAAGCTCCGATCCACCTGCCATGGCCTCCCAAAGTGCTGGGATCACAGGTGTGCCCCACCATGACTGGCAGACAGTTCTTTTTTTTTTTTTTTTTTGAGACGGAATCTCGAACTGTCGCCCAGGCTGGAGTGCAGTGGCTTGATCTCGGCTCACTGCAACGTCCACCTCCTGGGTTCAAGGGATTCTCCTGCCTCAGCCTCCCGAGTAGCTGGGATTACAGGTCCCTGCCATCATGCCCGGCTAATTTTTTGTATTTTTAGTAGAGACAGGGTTTCACCACGTTGGCCAGGCTAGTCTTGAACTCCTGACCTCGTGATCCACCCACCTCGGCCTCCCAAGGTGGGAGGGCCTGGGATCACAGGTGTAAGTCACCGCGCCTGGCCAACAGATCTTAATTATCAGGGAGCTGGTTATTGCAGGAATCATGACCAGTGACCCAAGTGTGGTAGGTTTCATCATCAGCAGAGAGGCCCCACATGCGGGATGTGGTGAGTGACAGGGCAGGCGAGCAGCAGGGGAGGCCCTCACGCCCTGCAGCCCTCACTGCTGCTGCCCATGGGGTCACACTCAGAAAACGCCATGCTGCTGGGCTCCCGCGGCGTCTCTTGCAGGATGCAACCCAGATGCTGTGGTGCAGAGATCCTCTGACACTTTCTTCCTGGTCCACTCTGCAGGGGACATCCTTGGAGATTCGTGACTTGGGCCACCAGCACCGCCCCTTAGCATTCCTACAGCCTCCGGATCTCACCTGGGCCTTGGGTCCTGGGTGTGGCTGTGTCCCTCCCAAGTGTCCTCTGCTGGAAGCCGCTTTCGACGCTAAAACGGAAAGCAGAGTGGTGGGCAGGAGGGCATCAGATGCCGACAGACTGGTTCCAGCAAGAGTGGAGTGACTTGGTTCACAGTGCGGCTTCCAGAGTCATCGAAACCTTGTTTAAAATGCAGAGTCCAGCCCCCTCCCCAGTAATCCTGAGGTCTGGGCTGGGACCTGGGAATTGGTCATTTGAACTCGCTGACCAGGCCACATGCAGCAGGTTAGGAAGCTGCAGGTCTGAGCACCTGATGAGTGTGGGTTGGAGAGGGCAGGTGTGGGGTCCTGAGCGACCAAAGGGACCCACAAGGGGATGGGGCGCAGGCGAGGAGTGCCACGTGGGTCGGCCAGCCTGTTCCCACCGAGGCCAGCGCCCGGCACTCACTGTCAGAGTCCAGACACACTGCCCTTTGTTCTGGATCCCCCTCCACCAACACGTCTTCCACCCACCCCACCCACTCCCCGGTGATGAGCACGTGCTAGGCTCACACATGCTGTGTGGGGACATCTCTCCTCCCAGCCCTACCAGGCCCTGAGCCTCAAGCTCTCCTGCAGCCGCCCCTGTGCACCTGGGCATCTCTCTGCAATGCCTGCCTTTCCCGCACCTGGACCCACACCACACAGCAGCTGTGCAGTCTGTGCCCACAGCACTGCCATGGCGTCCATCAGAGAGAGGAGGCCCAATGGGATAGATTGAGGAGGGCCAAGTGTGACACCTTAACGACATTTTCATTTCTGGCAGCAGCATCATCTCAAAGTGCCCTGTAAATGTGGGCGTCAAACCCGAGGCAGGACAGGTAGTCAAGGAAGTGACCAGGTCCTCGGGGCATGGCGACCATGGTGACCATACGGTCAACACAGCAAGCCTCAGCACTGGCAGTGTAATTGAGCTCATTCGAGCACAGCCATCTTCAGTAGGGACCTTCCCCTCTGGAGAGCACGCGCACTGTGAACTTACCTGTCCTCAGACCGACCCTAGCATTGAAGATGCTAGTGAGACAGGCGACGTTAGGAACAAGCGTGGACAGCTACTGCGCATGTGCAGCCAGAGGAGCACCCGGAACATGCTTCCTAGCAACGCCTCTCCCACCTCCTCATGCGTAATCATGGAAGACTCCCATAGAGGGAATCTCCCTCCTTCCAGCCTTTGCCGTCTCATCCTCATGAGCAGCCGATCCCGAATCCTCTCTTTCCCAACTCTTTGACATTCTGGAAGAGGCAAAACTATGGAGACAGTAAAAAGATGAGTGGTTGCCAGGGGACGGGAGGGAGGGAGGAACAGGCAGAGGATAGAGGACTTGGGGCAGTGAAAGTGCTCTGCGTGATACTGTCATGGTGGGTACGTGTCATTACACATCCGTCCAAACCCATAGAATGTCCAAAACCAAGAATGGACCCTAACATGGACTCTGAGTGATAGTGATGATGGCAGAGGTGGCCCATCTGGAGCGGTGGCTGCCATCACGCTGGGTACAGTGGGGAGGTGTGGCTGGGGCTGCATATGGGCTGCATACTCCACAGAGCCGGCGGGAGCCAGGGACGAGTGGGATCCCTGCCCCTTCTGAGTTGATGGGGCAGGAGCTCTGTAGGTATAGCCACAGCCAGCCAAGTTGTGGCTGCAGACCGGGGCCTGCCACTGCAAGGAGCAGACAAGAGCCCTGCCCACCCCCTCAGGCACAGCTGCAGCTGCCCAAGTCATGGCTGCAGACCTGGGCCTCCCTGTGTTCTTAGGGGGGCTGGGAGCAGGCAGGAGCCCTGCGCTCCCAGGCTCAGCTGCAGCCACCCAAGTCACAGCTGTGGACCTGGGCCTCCCACTCCGTGGAGAAGGCAGGAGCCCTGCGACCCCCATCCTCCAGGCTCAGTTGCAGCTGCCAAAACCATGGCTGTGGACCCAGGCATCCCTGCACTCTTGGGGGCCCAGGAAGGCATCCCGCTGCCCTCACAGGCTCAGAAGTGCCTGCCCCCACTGCCTGGCTTCTCCCTGCTTTCAGTGTCTACTCCAATCTCAGAGCAAAACTGGGGCCAAGCCCGGGTGCTGTCACAGCCCGGTTGGGTGTGCACACACGTGGAGCAGTGCTGACATGCCAACCCCCTGCTGCCTGGCCCCCTCCAGACTTTGGGCATTGACGAGCTTGGGAGGGAAGCCAATGGGGTCTGAGGGCAAGTCGGCGCTGGCCTGCAGGCAGCCCGTGGCACCTACAGCCTGGACACTATGAACAACAGCAGGAGGCAGACAGGCTCCCGGATGGAAGGGGGTGGGTCCCTGGCGAGAGCGCACCTTTAGGCCAGGGAGGGCCTGAAGGCTAGAGGCAGGGCTGCCAGTCCTGCAGACAAGAGAGGGGACTTGTGGTACCTTTTCCAGGCCTGCCCATGGCTGCTCATGCACCAGTTGGTGGGCACTTCCTCCCCTCTGAGGCCCGTAAGAGCCTGAACTCAGCCAGAGCCGAGCAGACATTGGGATGAGTAGCTACAGAGAGGAGCTACTTGCTCCAGGGCCTCCTGTGAGCTATTCCGTCACTCTATAAAGCTCCTCGTCACCTTGCTCACCCTCCACTTGTCCACATACCTCTTTCTTCCTGGACACAGGACAAGAACTCAGGACCTGCTGAATGGCAGAGCTGAAAGAGCTATAACACAAACCCTCCACTTGTCCACATACCTCTTTCTTCCTGGACACAGGACAAGAACTCAGGACCCACTGAATGGCAGAGCTGAAAGAGCTGTAACACAAACAGGGCTGAAACTTGCCCCTTGCTCTCCATGTTGCAGGTGAAGAGAAGGAGACAAGAGCTGTGGCCCTTCAGGGAGCCCAGGCCTCGAAGCTTCCTGAGCCAGGGCTGTAACTCCCTCTTTGGGGCCCTGTGGTTCCTAGAGTCTCCAAGCTTCCAGCCACTGCATTTCCCAGTGGCAGCCTTGGAAGCTGCTTGCAGTGCACCGGGTCCAGCCACAGCCTCACAGAGAGCCAGCGCCCAGGCCAGAGCCAGGTTGAAGAGAGAGTACTGGTTGAGGCCAGGAGTTCAAGATCACTCCGGGCGACATGACGAGACCCCATCCCTACGCACACACAAAAATAATAAATTAAAGTTTATTAAAATAAAAACCAACAACAGGTGAGGCCTAGTCACAAATACAGACGAGAGCCCAAGCCCACGGTCTCATGTTGAAGATCTGACTTTACTTGCCTTTGGTGTCTAGATAGTTCCTCTCCAGCAGTTTAAGCTGCAAGTGTTTCACGCCTCTAAGGGTCCCACGATGAACAGCATCCCTTTTCCTTGCTTGAGTATTGAACAGAGAGAGAAATAACACAAAAGCAGATGGAGCCCAAAATATTCCCCTTGTTACTGGCAATGGCTAATTTGAGCAGTGGCTGAAAGTCAGAGTTGAACAGGATGATTAGCCAAACCCCAGAGAGGAAGACAGGTACCTTCCCAGATCCCCGTGGGTCCCCAGCCCTGGGCACCCCTCAGCCCCTCAGGCTCCTCATGCCCCTGAACCCAGCCCAGGCTTCTGAGGTCCCAGGATGGCTCCGTGTACAGCACACTCCCAGGGAAGGAGGCTCAGACGTGGGGGCCCCCTCCCAGGGAAGGATGCTCAGAAGTGAGGACCCCCTCCCAGGGAAGGAGCCCCAGAAGGATCGCTGGTCATATGGTATTTCTGTTTTAATGTATTCGGGAGCCTCCATGCTGCTTTGCATAATGGTGGGAATATAGAATGCCATAGCTATTATGAAAAAGCATTTTTTGTTTTGAGGTATAATCTAAAAACAAATAATGTTTGATCATGGTTCTTCATATGAGGCTGTAAATCTGGTATAAGTCCGGAGACTTTTCCCACCTTGGGCAAGGATGAGTTTGCTCCTAGTTATCTTTGAGGCAGAAGATTGGCAGAACGTGAGATGGAGGCTGTTGGCAGGATTCAGCATGTCTCAGAAAAATAGAGACATGGAGAGAAAGAGAGAGAGAGAATATGAATCTCATAAGAGGAAAATCCGCTGGATATCAGCGTTGGGTTTTCAGTCACAGACACATCTGTATGAGCGAAGAACCATGAAGTCAAGTGAGGAGTGGAGAATATGTCCAGTCCAGAAATCAGCATGTTCTCAGAGGCACCCAGTGCCCCATCACGCGGGTGAGAAATGTTTGAAACCAGTGACGTGTGAGTGCACAATAAGTGATAAAGGTATCATGTCTCCATGAACTTTCATGACAAGGATAAGACATGGACTTCTATAGATCACTCATGCACAAATATACAAAATGTGTTTTTGCATTTGTGAATGTTTAGAGAAAAAGGATCTGTTGAGAAAACTTCTTCAGGTTACAGAGAATCTAGCACTTTCTAAGCATCTGCATAGGAAACATTTGTCATCTACTGTCTCTAAGGGCAGCCACTATGAGGCTTCAAAAGAACCTTGGTCTCCACAATCTTTTATCTTAACCTGAATATTCCCTTTCTGTGGATCCCAGGACTTCAAACAAACTCAACCAATTGTCAACCAGAAGATGTTTAAATTTACCTACAGCCTGGAAGCCCCGCCCCCACTTTGAGTTGTCCGCTTTTCTGGACCCAACCAATGTATTTCTTCAATGTATTTGATTGATGTCTCATGCCCCCCTGCCCCGTAGAAGGTATAAAACCAGGCTGCACCCCGACCACCTGTGGCGCAGGTTCTCAGGACCTCCTGAGGGCTGTGTCATGGGCCGTGGTCACTCATGTTTCGGTGAGAATAAATCTCTTCAAATATTTTTCAGAGTTTGACTGTTTTCATTGACAGAAGTAAAGTGAAGGAACAGCTACTCCATAGACAGAGCACGGTGTTCCCAAAATTAAGAGGGGGAATGTGTCCACCCACGGTACAATACTTGTTTATACACACGATAAAAACAGAGCATGGGGGCCGGGCGCGGTGGCTCACGCTTGTAATCCCAGCACTTTGGGAGGCCGAGGCGGGCAGATCACGAGGTCAGGAGATCGAGACCACGGTGAAACCCCATCTCTACTAAAAATACAAAAAATTAGCCGGGCGTGGTGGCGGGCACCTGTAGTCCCAGCTACTCGGAGAGGCTGAGGCAGGAGAATGGCGTGAACCCAGGAGGTGGAGCTTGCAGTGAGCCGAGATTGCGCCACTGCACTCCAGCCTGGGTGACAGAGCAAGACTCTGTCTCAAAAAAAAAAAAAAAAAAAACAGAACATGGGGAGATGTGCTCTGCTATGAGGGTTTGTGATGAAGAGTTAATGTTCTTAATTACTATATTTTGCAAGAATCGATATTATCTTTAAAGCAAAATAGGACTGCTTCTGTTCTCAAGATATCAGGATATCAGGACACTCCTATGTCTGGTCTGCTTAGTAAATGTTGTCAATCTGTTCCCTTAACCATAAACATCCAGAGGCAGGCCAGGCGCGGTGGCTCACGCTTGTAATCCCAGCACTTTGGGAGGCCGCGGCGGGCGGATCACGAGGTCAGGAGATCGAGACCACGGTGAAACCCCGTCTCTACTAAAAATACAAAAAAATTAGCCGGGCTTGGTGGCGGGCGCCTGTAGTCCCAGCTACTGGGAGAGGCTGAGGCAGGAGAATGGCGTGAACCTGGGAGGCGGAGCTTGCAGTGAGCCGAGATCGCGCCACTGCACTCCAGCCTGGGCGACAGAGCGAGACTCCGCCTCAAAAAAAAAAAAAAACAAAAAACATCCAGAGGCTGGGAATACCTAACTTTCCGGGACTGCAGCCCAGCAAGCCCCAGCCCCCTTTCCCAGCCCTCACGGTAAAAAGTAAAGTAGAAGTTCCTCTTCAAAGGCTTTCCTCCCCATCTAATTAGGAATAAATAGTAACTTCTCTTAGAGGCAAAATTTGTCCAAAGACCTGTGCTAACATTCTTAAATCTCTGCTAGCTGTAATAAAGAAATCAATGTACTTTATGTTCTTAGCTCCCACAATTTAGCCTAAGTATTTGCCCTGGCATGCTTATACTAGTCTGAGCAAGCATTAGGTCAGAGCCTGTTCCTCTTCCTTATTTGAAGGTGTTTTTGCTTTTCTCAGCATTCCACAGGTTACTTCCTCCTTCCTTTATTCTCCTCTGCCTTTGCCTCTTTTAAAAAGTTCTAAGTTGCGGCCGGGCGCAGTGGCTTACGCCTGTAATCTCAGCACTTTGGGAGGCTGAGGCAGGTGGATCACGAGGTCAGGAGTTCAAGACCAGCCTGGCCAACGTGGTGAACTTATATTTTTTTATACTAAAAATATATAAGTTGGCCGGACATGGTGGCGGGCGCCTGTAATTCCAGCTACTCGGGGAGCTGAGGCAGGAGAATCATTTGAACCCAGGAGGAGGAGGTTGCAGTGAGACGAGATCGTGCCACTGCACTCCAGCCTGGGCGACAGAGGGAGACTCCATCTCAAAAAAAAAAAGTTCTGAGTTGCCAATCGGGACAAATACAGAATGTGAGGTCCTGTTCCAGCCAGCGGAAACCAGACACAGAAGCAGGGTGGACACGTCAGCTTATCAATGACCCTGACTCCTTTGTTCGGTGTACTCTCGTGCCAAAACTGCTGGCGAGTGTACCCTTTCTGCAGAAAGTAAAAAAGAAAAAAAAAAAAGGCCTTGCTGAGGAAATTAAATTTATGTTCAAGCGCTGTCTCTTTATGGCACTGGGGAACAAGCATTACGAACACTCACTCGAGAGAGATGCTCTGGTTTGAATGCCCCTGACATGGGTGTTCATGGTGGAGGGTGTCCAGGTTCTCGGTGTCTTGAACAAAGAATTGGACAAAACCTACAGACAAACAAAGGAAGGGATGAAGGGATTTATTGAAAATGAAAGCACACTCCACAGTGTGGGAGCGGGCCCAAGCATAGGGGCGCAAGGGCCCCGTTACAGAGTTTTTGTGAGTTTAAATACTCTCCACTTGGGGTACGTCCTATGTAAATGAAGAGGATGAAGTAAAGTTACAAAGTCGTTTACTCGGTGTATGCCCTATGGAGAGAATATTTCCTGTTATAGCTGAAGTGTGAATCGGCCTCATGTTTCCTGCCTGCAGACCCTATTTTCCTGCCTCATATCCCCCCAAGATGTGATCCCCATAAATCTTTATGGGAGGCAGAGGGACCAATGGTCTTTTTTCTGTAACTGCTTCATGCTGGCTTGGAGCGTAGTCCCTTCCTATTGGGAATCCCAGAACTCTCGCCCTGCTCTAATGGAGGCAGGGTAGCTGCTTGATAGCCAGGGGTGGTGTCTTCACCTGGAACTGGCTGGAACATTTGTTGCATGATCATCTGAGGCTTGATGGTCTCTAGGCGAGAGGAAATAAATTTGGTTAAAAGATTTAATAGGGGCCGGGCGCGGTGGCTCACGCTTGTAATCCCAGCACTTTGGGAGGCCGAGGCGGGCGGATCACGAGGTCAGGAGATCGAGACCACGGTGAGACCACGGTGAAACCCCGTCTCTACTAAAAATACAAAAAATTAGCTGGGCGTGGTGGCGGGCGCCTGTAGTCCCAGCTACTCGGAGAGGCTGAGGCAGGAGAATGGCATGAACCCGGAAGGTGGAGCTTGCAGTGAGCCGAGATCGTGCCACTGCACTCCAGCGTGGGCGACAGAGCGAGACTCCGTCTCAAAAAAAAAGAAAAAAAAAAAAAAAAAAAAAAGATTTAATAGGAACTTCGGGGGTGGATACCCATGCGGTCAGCAATGTTTGTTATAGAGATTTGCAGGAGAAAAAAACAAAACCTGGTCTGTTCTAGAATCAATGTGTTTCCATAAAGTCTTAGTACAAGTGACTCCATTTGGGTTTGGTTTGGTTTGGTTTGTTGGGGCCTAGTGCATGAGCTTAGTCCAAAACAATGGCCTCCCAGAATTTTGTTTAAAAAATGCCTCCTTTTTGGTCAGGTTCTCACTTAGGTGAGAGAGTGACCAAAGCTTAGGGGCTTCACGCCACTCTCAGTTACCATCATTTTGGGTTTCCAGTCTCAGCACATCATTTATAGGTTACGGGGCCCTCGTGGTTGCACATTTATTTTAGCTCCTGTTATTTCAGCTGAAGAGAGACCATGTGACATTCTAGAGATAGCTACAAGCACGCACTTACAACCTGAGAGAGAACACCGCGCACCAGGGAGACTATTATTATGACTAACGGGAGGATAATATCAAGGGTTCGGAGTACGCCCCTTAGCCAGGGCTCTCGTAAACCAAACCTCTTAGAATCAGATAGATCAAAGAAAGAGCTACATAAAAAGCTCACTCACGGCCGGGCGTGGTGGCTCACACTTGTAATCCCAGCACTTTGGGAGGCCGAGGCGGGCGGATCACGAGGTCAGGAGATTGAGACCATGGTGAAACCCCGTCTCTACTAAAAATACAAAAAATTAGCCGGGCGTGGTGGCGGGCGCCTGTAGTCCCAGCTACTCGGAGAGGCTGAGGCAGGAGAATGGCGTGAACCCGGGAGGCGGAGCTTGCAGTGAGCCGAGATTGCGCCACTGCACTCCAGCCTGGGCGACAGAGCGAGACTCCGTCTCAAAAAAAAAAAAAGCTCACTCACTTGACTAAGCAATTTCTTCATCCATCTCCTACCACTGAATTTCTATAATCTTCATTTGCTGTATTTCTCCATAGGCCACAAGTGCCAGCAGCTGCACAGATACTTCTCTGGTCAGCCAATTCTATTATAACTTTCACAAGAGAATTTAAAGTCTGTTGTGTAACTGTAGCCTTTACAGTAGAATCTTCTATAGAGCCTATCATGAGGGATATATTTCTTTCTTTCCTTTTTTTTTTTTGAGATGGAGTCTCGCTCTGTTGCCCAAGCTGGAGTGCAGTGGCGCGATCTCAGCTCACTGCAACCTCCACCTCTAGGGTCCAAGTGATTCTCGTGCCTCAGCCTCCCAAGTAGCTGGGACTACAGGCACACACCACCACGCCCGGCTAATTTTTTGCATTTTTAGTAGAGACGGGGTTTCACCAGGCTGGTCTCGAACTCCTGACCTCATGATCTGCCTGCCTCAGCCTCCCAAGAGGGATACATTTCTAATCATTGCTTCTTTTATTTTAAATCATGGAAAAAGGACCCAACAGATGATGCCCTTTTAGAAGAGTGAAGGCCTCCTGGCAATGTTCTCTGTAACCCATGATGTGGGTTCAGAGGAGTGAACCAATGTTTTGTTTTTGATTATGAGGCAACGTGTGTGCCATTAATGTTTCTTACCTACATTGGGCCTTCATCTTTTATCTGTCAAAGTATACGGTTATCCATGTATAAGGCTGGCTGCAAACTCCTTCACAAATAAAAGTATAACCCATAAGTGCACATAACAGACCCTTTTCTACTTCTAGTGTTTGCAGAGGTATAAGCAAGAAAAAGTATTCAAAGAGAAGAGTTTCATGACAGAAGTCTTAATCTGTGAACTCGGGAAAAGCTGTTCACAACCAGGATGCCATCCTCTTCCTGGGAGAAGTTTCCTTGATTATTTTGACCTTAAGGGTTCCAGTGGGTGCACAGCTCCAAGAGTGTGGAGGGACCCCTCTCAGCTGTGAGATTATAAACCCAAAGTTCAAGGTCCCAAAGTTTTGTTGTGGTGTGGATGGCAAGGACAGTCTTTCTCTGATGTTCCCAGAAGATCTGAACCATAAAAAGCTTTTTTCAACCTGGTGAAAATATACTGTGACAAAATAATCTACTGTTATAACATCAGTCCTCTTGCATGGGAAAGATTTTATACAACCAGAACACACGCATCAAAAATAACAACTGAATGAAATCCCTTTATAAAATGTTTAAATGGCTCACCAGGTGACCAAATGTATCTGAAGCTTTAATTATTTTCCCAGGAATATGGTATCAAGCATTGGTTATAAACTATTCTAATAATTTGTAAGTCACTGCACCAATGTATCCAATTTGGATCATTATATCGTTTCTATGATGAGTCGTGGAATGCAGAACTTTTGATAATAAAAGCTTTAAGGACTCGGGAAGGACATGGGGGCCATCCTGGTTCTCCATGAGCCCATGTGTATATCCTCTTGGAAACCAGTTGTTTTTCCAAATTAGGTGCATTGCACTGACAAGGAAATTTGGTTATTTTTGTGGTTTACAATAAAATAACATAACCATAATTATAATTGATGACATACACTTAGACATTAGAATTTTAGAAATCTCATAGGCCGGGCGCAGTGGCTCACGCCTGTAATCCCAGCACTTTGGGAGGCCGAGGCGGGCGGATCACGAGGTCAGGAGATCAAGACCATCCTGGCTAACGCAGTGAAATGCCGTCTCTACGAAAAATACAAAAAATTAGCTGGGCGAGGTGGCGGGCGCCTTTAGTCCCAGCTACTCAGGAGGCTGAGGCAGGAGAATGGCGTGAACCCCGGGGGGCTGGGCCTGCAATGAGCGGAGATCGCGCCGTTGCACTCCAGCCTGGGCGACAGCGAGACTCTGTCTCAAAAAAAAAAAAAAAAGAAATCTCATACAATTTAGGAATATGTATTAGTATTATTCACAAAAATACAACCTAAAGAAGATTGAGCATCATTTTGGCAATCCCATGTACTTAAACACATCAAATAATTCTGTTTACCTCGTTTCTGGATGTTCTCAGGGGCTCTCTGATTTATCCAGAAAGCCAGGCATTAGGAAAGACAATTTTGAAACTGAAGTTTGATTTTTGAAATTCCAGATTACCATTAATTATTTATTTTGTCAAAATGATGACTCAGACATTTTAAAGAAGGAAAAACCTGTTATAACCTTTAAAAAACACACACATGGCTGGCCGCGTGGCTCACACCTGTAATCCCAGCACTTTGGGAGGCCGAGGTGGGCAGATCACCTGAGGTCAGGAGTTCGAGACCAGCCTGACCAATATGATGAAACCCCGTCCCTACTAAAAATACAAAAATTAGCCGGGCATGGTAGCATGTGCCTGTAATCCCAGCTACTCAGGAGGCTGAGACAGGAGAATCACTTGAACCCGGGGAGGCAGAGGTTGCAGTGAGCCGAGATCACACCACTGCACTCCAGCCTGGGCAACAAGAGTGAAACTCCATCTCAAAAAACACACACACACACATAGACACACATACTCTACTGTTCTTACACACTTTGCATGTAAACTGTTTCTAGTAGTCTTACTTGCATGTTATAATGGTGAATTTTAATGTAAGACCTGGTAAGTTATGTTCTGATACAGTTTGACTATTTCCAGCACAGCCACGGGCGTGGCCAACTCCACATGTCCCCAGACCTTACCTGGCTGGAAAGCAGGCAAGTCCAACAATTTTCAAAACCCAAAGAAGCAGTTTATGACCTTAAAGCGTTTAGCAAACCTAATATTTGAACATACTTTAGACCATACTTTTACATTTTGAAGACATTCGTATTTTACCAATAATCTTTAAAACCATCTTTATTTCCCAAAGATTGCTAAAGTCACATGAACTAAAAGGCATTACACTTTCTACTTTTCTGACAAAATATTTGATTTAAGCTCTTATTAAACCAATTAATTTAAAACTTCACAGAGGAGATTCACCAGTTTGCAGAGAGAGAAAGAGGCCAGAGACTGACGTTAGAAATTCTTCCCCTTTGGCCGGCACGCCAGGTTTCCGGGTTCTCTCTCCCCGAGCGAGCGGCCCTGGAGGCCCTGCCTGACTGTATGCAAACAAACACATCGCCATGAATTCAGAATATTCACAGATTTAGTTTCCACATTTTGGAGAAACTCAGCAGAGAAAGAAAGATGACTCAAATTCTATTTGTAAGAATATACTCAACACGCTTAAAGTATCAGGAAGCCTAAAATCCCCAAAGTTCATTTAAGGATAAAAAGCTGGTGTACTCCATTAATTCCTGCAGCCTGACAAAGGTAGCTTAGGAATTCCAGATAAATGGAAGGAATGATGATGTCCTAAAAATGCAGAGGAAACAAAATAACTATTCACAGAACCGAGTAAAAAGTCTTCACTCGCGTGGTTTTATATGTGTGGATACAAAAGCAAAGCCAGAGGAGAATCAACAGCAAACGAATGAAAACTAAAAACAAAAACAAATAAAAAGCCAATCCTGAATTCTCATCCTCAATGTTCCCTGGAGGCTATGGTTACCGAGGGCCCCAAAACGCCCACATAATGAATATTCTATTCCTGATACACAATGTAGTGTTCTTAAGTTTCCTAATATCATTATACCTTCTGTGCAATCCAGAAATCCACTGTAGGCACATGACCGATAAGTACTCCAGCACTATCCACGCTAAACAATAACCAGTTTTCCAAAGTGTGAAGCATGTATGTGAAAACTGGCTTCACACTAAATCCAGCTTCATGCTTAACTATATTTAAAAAGACGAAAAGAATTGCCAAGCTGCTGATGCATTTTACAATACTTCTTATTTTACTTTAATCAAGACTAAGAGCTTTCACTGTGAAAATGTTAATTAGCCAAATGTCTCCAATTCTCTATCACGTTTTAAAGATTTTATTATTTAAACGTTTTCCACATCTTTCTCCCGTACTTAATGGTTCCTTACTACGTTGTTTCATAAATAACCTTTTCAAATCTGTAATTTGAACTAACTTTTAGATAACTTCTGAATTAGACAAAATTTTTCTCTTTTTTTAAACTAATAACATAACCCTTTCTGGCACATTTTGTATACAGAATTACATGTTAACTAGAATTTTATCCTTAGTAACCTAAAACTTCAGTGAAATCCTAAAAAGCAGGAAATCCTGACTATCAGATATTGGCATTTATAGATAAGAACAATTTCACAATTTCAGAAATATATTTCCCCATATCATAACCCTTTCTTAATTGGAAGTGACCCAGATATTGAATGAACATCAAAAATAACTTTAAGATTTTAATTTACACAAAAAGTTTGCCTAAAACATTTATTTCATTCACTGTACTTAATTTTTACTTTCAACAAGGGAGACAGGAGATGTCAGTCAACATATCCAAAATGAACATTGGTTTGGTCCAGAAAGGTGGGACAACTGGAGGCAGGGAGGAGGCTTGGGGGTTTTCAGATCACAGGTGGGAGACAAACAGTTGCATTCTTCTGCGTTTCTGATTAGCCTTTCCAAAGGAAGCAATCAGATATTCATTAATCTCAGTGAGACTCTGAAAAGAATGGGGGGCAGGCTCGCTCCAAGCAGCTGCCAGCTGGAATTAACGCTGACATTTTAATCCAGCAAAGACAAACATCAAATTCAGACAACATGTATGCTGACAGTTTTGAAGGCATTTCTATTTTTATTCCACCACTAATTTTAGAGCTAGCCTGTTTACTAAAGTTATACTTAAGTCATGTGAACTTGAAAATTGCTTAGACTTATTTACTTATGAGCGCTCTTTTACTTATAAGCCAATTTGGTAGACACAACATATAACAGTAAGTGTACATACAAATAAACACATCTAGACATGTACACACACACATAAATGAAGACCCCATAGCTTGGAACCTTAGCTGTGAGATTGCAGTACAAGCTTGCCAGTTTGACTTTGCCCCAGTAGATAATCCAAGGAAGGCTGTGAACCAAAATTTCGGGTAAGGCAGTCTCAACAAAGGCTAAACCTCCCCAGACTCCAAGGAGCACTGGGGCCAAACAGTACCAAAGGAGGGTGTCACGTTAAGAGGCCCCCTGCTTAGAACAGCAGCACAAAACCTTGGATCCATGCGACACCATCCCACTTTCCCATTAGACGGTTAACTTCAGATTCTAAACAATTTTGGGGCCAAGTAGCATTGCAACTATGAGACAAAATTCTAAGGAGAACTTATTACTAGACCTCAGAACCTCTGCTGAGAATGTCCTCTTTGGAGAGCTTGAGGTCCAGAGGATCCCCTGAAGTGTCCTTCTGTGGGGTCCAATCTTAGAGCTCCAGACGTCCCTGGCCTTAGGTGGGCACCGGTGCCGCTCTGCATGTGTTCCCTCCAGCGCCCACCATGAGCTTTCCTTTGGTACCTGAGTGTAATCCCTGACTTTTAGCACCCTTATAGTTTCATAAGGCCATGCTTTTCCATGCTTCCTGTTCCATGAACTTTAAAGAGAGGAACTGGAGGCTGGGTGGGTTTCCTTTGCCCTTCGCCAGTTGAATAGGGGAAGGGATGAATTTAGCATAAGAAAGGTTTTTTGTTTTTTTTTTTTTGAGACAGAGTCTTGCTCTGTTGCCCAGGCTGGAGTGCAGTGGAGAGATCTCGGCTCCCCACAACCTCTGCCTCCCAGGTTCAAGCGATTTTCCTGCCTCAGCCTCCTGAGTAGTTGGGATTACAGGCGCCCACCACTACACCTGGCTAATTTTTGTATTTTCAGTAGAAACGAGGTTTCACTATGTTGGCCAGGCTGGTCTCGAACTCCCGACCGTGATCCGCCCGCCTCAGCCTCCCAGAGTGCAGGGATTACAGGCATGAACCACCCTGCCCAGCCAAGAAAAGGTTTAAGTTGCCTGAAACCCGTGTGAGTTTGCTCCGAGCTGCGTCACACTTAGGGATCAGGGACCACGTGTGGAAAAGATTAAAAAAAAAAAAGTCCTTTCCCCTTAGGGGCAATATTCCCATTCGTTCCTAGGCCCTCAGGCAATACGGAGGAGTGACCCCAGCCAGTTGCCCTCAATTTCCAAGGAGCTACTAGGCAACAGCCGCTGAAAGACTGAAAAAGAAAGACAGGAAAAAAAATGAGAAAGACCCTGGTCCTTTAAGCAAATTGGTGGTGGCGGTCAGGTTTCTACACATGGAAACCCCTTTAGTTTCTCTGGCCACCGCCGGAAACCTACAGTTGCTTCCATGTTTAGCGCTACCTACACATGGGTCCCAGTTTGGAAAGGAAGAGAGAGAAAAAGAGATTGCCCTGGATGAAGCGGAAAGGAAAAGGAGAAAAGAAGAATAAATCCCAAACTTTGGGCTCACCTCTTTCTCCTGGCTGGCTCGCAAGATATGTTAACGGTGGAGTGTGTCCAGGTTCTTGGCGTCTTGAACAAAGAATTGGACAAAACGCACAAACAAAGCAAGGAAGGGATGAAGGGATTTATTGAAAATGAAAGTACACTCCACAGCGTGGGAGCGGGACTGAGCATAGGGGCTCAAGGGCCCCGTTACAGAGTTTTTGTGAGTTTAAATACCCTCTACTTGGGGTACGTCCTAAGTAAATGAAGAGGATGAAGTAAAGTTACAAAGTCATTTACTCAGTGTATGCCCTATGGAGAGGATATTTCCTGTTATAGCCAAAGTGTGAATCAGCCTTATGTTCCCTGCCTGCAGACCCTGTTTTCCTGTCTCAAGAGGACAGCATCAGCCAGATAAGTTGGCTCACTCCTGTAATCCCAACACTTTGGGAGGCCGGGGCAGGCAGATCACTTGAGGCCGGTTCAAGACCAGCCTGGCCAACATGGTGAAACCCCATCTCTACTAAAAATACAAAAATTAGCCAGCCATGGTGGCGTGTGCCTGTATTTCCAGCTACTCAGGTGGCTGAGGCAGGAGAATCGCTTGAACCCGGGAGGCAGAGGTTGCAATGAGCCAAGATTGTGCCACTGCACTCCAGCCCGGGTGACAGAGTGAGACCCTGTCTCAAGAAGAACAAAAGGTGATGACAGCTTTGACTCCCTATAATTTCATCCCTGAACCAACCAATCAGCACTCCCGACTCTGGCTCCCGACTCAATGGCCCCCTACCCACCACATTGTCCTTAAACACTCTGAGTTTTCCGAGAGACTCATCTGAGTAACAATAAAACTCTGGTCTCCCGCACAGCTGGCTCTGTGTAAATCACTCTTTCTCTATTTCAATTCCCCTATCTCTACAAATCAGCTGTCTAGGCAGTGGGCAAGGTGAAATCCACTGGGCAGTTACAGCAGGTGTTACAGGAAAGCAGTCCCAATCCAGACTCCAAGAAAAGGTTCTCGGATCTCGCGCAAGAATGAATTCAGGCCAAGTCCACAGTGCAAAGCAAAAGCAAGTTTATTAAGAAAGTGAGGACTAAGCTCTGATTTTCTCATCTTGCCCAAATTCCTATCTCAGGGGTCTGGGGAGTCATGCCCTACAAACCATAAATTCTCATCAGATGGGTTTTATTTAACCCTATATATTGTGACTTACTTTCCAACCTGACTCTGGCATAATTTTATGAGACAAGAAAATCAAAATATTTAACCCCAAAACATGTTTCTCTGCCATATCTTGAGATGGCTCTGCAAAGCTGTCCTTCGTAGGGGAAAATGTGCATCTGTGAAGAATCTCTAGTGACATAGCTAGATCTTTTCCTTCCAGGCCCTCCCAATTCTAAAGAGGTTAACTAAGAGTCTAGCACCTTTTGAACATCTGAATAGGAAAAAATTGTCATCTACTGTCTCTAAGGGCAGCCACTATGAGACTTCAAAAGAACCTTGGTCTCCACAATCTTTTATCTTAACATGAATATTTCCTTTCCTTGGATCCCAGAACTTTAGACAAACTCAACCAATTGTCAACCAGAAAATGTTTAAATCTACCTATAGCCTGGAAGTGCCCTCTCCCACTCCCACCCTCAGCCCCACCCCCACTTTGAGTGGCCCCGCCTTTCTGGACCAAACCAATGTATTTCTTAAATGTATTTGATTGATGTCTCATGCACCCCCACTCCACCCCACCCGCCCTGTGGAAGATATAAAATCAGACTGTACCCCGACCACCTGTGGCGCAGGTTCTCAGGACCTCCTGAGGGCTGTGTCATGGCCCGTGGTCACTCACGTTTGGGTCAGAATAAATCTCTTCAAATATATTACAGTTTGACTCTTCGTTGACAAAAGTGGTGAAGGAACAGCTACTCCATAGACAGAGCAGGGTGTTCCCAAAAGTAAGAGGAGGAATGTGCCCACCCACGGTACAATACTTGTTTATACACACGATAAAAACAGAGCATGGGGAGATGTGCTCTGCTATGAGAGTTTGTGATGAAGAGTTAATGTTCTTAATTACTATATTTTGCAAGAATCGATATTATCTTTAAAGCAAAATTAGGACTACTTCTGTTCTCAAGATATCGGGATATGAGGACGCTTTTAGGTCTGGGTCTGCTTAGTAAATGTTGTCAATCTGTTCCCTTAACCATAAACATCCAGAGGCTGGGAATACCTAACTTTCCGGGACTGCAGCCCAGCAAGCCCCAGCCTCCTTTCCCAGCCCTCACTCAACATGGAGATGCTCTGGTTTGGACCCCCCTAACATGAGGAGCCCCCTCCCAGGGAAGGAGGCTCAGAAATGGGAACTGTGGCCCCCACTGCCACCCTCAGCCTCTGTCCTCCTCTCAGCGCCTCGGGGCTCAGGAGGACTCTGGGTGACTAAATGGGGCCTGCAGTGCCCCAGTGTAACTGCCCAAGGGTTCACCTGGCCTGCTGCCTAGACAGAGCCCATTTATCAAGACAGGGGAATTGCAATAGAGAAAGAGTAATTCACACACAGCCGGCTGTGCAGGAGATCAGCGTTTCATTATCACTCAAATCAGTCTCTCCGAGCATTCAGGGAGCAGAGTTTTTAAGGACAACTTGGTGGGTGGGGGGAAGCCAGTGAGCCAGGAGTGTGATTGGTCAGAGATGAAGTCACAGAGAGTCGGAGCTGTCTTCTTGTGCTGAGTCACTTCCTGGGTGGGGGCTATAAGAGCAGATGAGCCAGTTTATGGATCTGGGTGGTACCAGCTGACCCATCAAGTACAGGTTCTGGAAAATATCTCAAGGGCTCATCTTAGGAGCAGTTTAGGGAGGGTCAGCATCTTGTAGCCTCCTGCTGTGTGACTCCTAAACCATCATTTCTCATCTTGTGTCTAATGTTAGTCCTACAAAGGCCATCTAGTCCCCAGGCAAGAAGGAGGTCAGCTTTGGGAAAGGGCTGTGACCATCTTTGTTTAAACTATAAACTAAGTTCTTCCCAAAGTTAGTTCAGCCTACACCCAGGAATGAACAAGGACAGCTTGAAGGTTAGAAGGAAGATGGAGTTGGTTACGTTAGATCTCTTTCACTGTCTCAGTCATAATTTAGCAAAGGTGGCTTCACCAGGAACGAATAGCAAATCATACTCCTGGAGTAGCTTGGAGGGAATTTAGAGCAAATATATTAATTGTTTTTACCCCTAAGAGGGATCACAGCACACCATAAACGTATGACATTCTTGGCCAGGCATAGTGGCTCACACCTGTCATCCCAGCACTTTGGGAGGCAGAGGCAGAGGGGTTACCAGAGGTCAAGAGTTCGAGACCAACCTGGTCAACATGGTGAAACCTCATCTCTACTAAAAATGCAAAAATTAGCCGGGCATGGCGATGCATGCCTGTAAGCCCAGCTACTCGGGAGGCTGAGGTAGGAGAATCGCTTGAACTCGGAAGGTGGAAGCTGCAGTGAGCCGAGATCGCGCCACTGCACTCCCGCCTGGGTGATAGAGCATGAGTTTGTCTAAAAAAAAAAAATGGCTAAGGTGAATTGGCGCCCTATGCAGATGAGGGGATGCCCTGTGGCCACCCCAAGGCCCTCTCCCTCTTGGTGGAAGTGGGAGGGCTGTAGGGAGAATGGCCTTTGATCCTTTGTTACGGGGTGGGGAGATGTTTTTCCTTTTGATCCAGCGTTGAGAAGTCAGCACAAATTGGCCTCAGATTTCCTGCCCCCAGACCCTGGTGTTTTTCCTTGATTCAGCATGCATTGGCCTTAAGTTCCCTGCCCCCAGACCCTAGTCTCCTGCGCCACTATCAGGTGCGTTATTTTCTGTAATCCTCAGCAAACTCAATGAAGTGGGTTTTAGCATTATCTGCATTTAACAGACGGGAAAAATAAGGCCCATGGGTGGCCTTGGAAATACTGCACACACTCTCTGTACACTTCTCTCCTTCCTTTATCCCATTCCGGCAGGACTGGGCTCTGTGCTCTGCCAGGAGTGATGCAGAGAGAGGGAGCAGAGGACCCATCAGCCTGCACATTTTCCAGATGCTTCTCCCAAAAGCCTGAGGCTCAGGGAAAGGCAAAGACGGGCTCAGGGCAAAGAGCCTGCCCCTAGGATTGGGGGCTGCGCAGTTAGCCCCTCCCAGATGGCAGCCAAGGATGGCAGATGCTGGAGCAGCCGGCTGAGGGTGCCTGGGGCGGAGCTGGGCCACCTGCACGGGGCAGCTCCATTCCCAGCCAAGCTTGGGGCAGCAGAGTCCAGGGGACCACAGGGCCACCTGATGGATGTCTGCCAGCAAGCTCTGAAGACCGATAGTCCATTCCCTCCCCAAGGAAGACCACAGCCCCGGGCATACTCCCAGGCAGGACCTTTCAGGAAGGATCAGGGTCACCTTTCCTCCCACCAGCTGAGTGCAGAGGGGGCTCAGAGGCAGATCAAGTCATTACAGATGACAGGGGGCTATTTCCTGAGGGATAACACCTGGCAGCTGTGAGAGGATTAGGTGAGAATTCACAGCTCTGGGTCAGGGAAGGGAACAGAGGGCGGGGCTGTGGGGAAAAGGCGCTCACTAGAGTATGAAGAACTCAGCATCTCTTCTATGCAAGATAGGCTACCTTCCACGAGCTCCTTTATTTTTTTAGAGACGGGGTCTTGCTCTGTTGCCCATTCTGGAGTGCAGTGTCGAGATCATAGCTCACTGTAGCCTTGGCCTCCCAGGCTCAAGTGATCCTCCTGCCTCAGCTTCCTGAACAGCTAAATTTTTTTGTAGAGATGGGATCTCACTTTGCTGCCCAGGCTGTTCTTGAACTCCTGGCCTCAAGTGATCCTCCAGTGTTGGGAGTACAGGAGTGAGCCACCATGCCTGGCCTTTTTCTTTCTTTTGAGGCATTAATGTTGTCGATGAAAAGAGTCGAACTCTGTAAAATATTTGAAGAGATTTATTCTGAGCCAAACATGAGTGACCATGGCCTGTGACACAGCCTCAGGAGGTCCTGAGAACATGTGTCCAAGGTGGTCGGGCGCAGCCTGGTTTTATACCTTCTATAGGGGCATGAGACATCAATCAAATACATTGGTTTGGTCCAGAAAACTGGGATAACTCAAAGCGGGGCTTCCAGGCCATAGGTGAATTTAAACATTTTCTGGATGACAATTTGGTTGAGTTTGTCTAAAGATCTGGAATGGATAGAAAGGGAATATTCAGGTTAAGATAAAAGATTGTGGAGACCAAGTTTCTTCTGAAGTCTTATAGTGGCTGCCCTTAGAGACAATAGATGACGAATGTTTCCTATTCAGATGTTTAAAAGGTGCTAGACTCTTAATCTTTTTAGGATTGGGAGGGCCTGGAAGAAAAAGATCTAGCCATGTTACTAGAGACGGCAACTTTTCCCCCATGGAGGACAGCTTTGCAGGGCCATTTCAAGACATGGCAAAGAAACAGGTTTTGGGGTAAAATATTTTGACTTTCTCCCTTGTTTCATGAAATTATGCCAGAGTCAGGTTGGAAAGTAACTCACAATATATAGGGTTAAATAAAACCCATCTGATGAGAATTTATGGTTCCCCAGACCTCTTAGTAGGCATTCGGGCAAGATAAAAAAATTAGAGCTTAGCCCTCAATGTCAATGAGCAAAAATGGTGACAGGAGAGGAGAGAATGTGCCCACCTGGGCATCCTGGCCCCCCACCTCTGTGTGGGCAGGTTGGACGGCAGGTGTGCGCCTGCGTGGCTGGAGGCAGGACAGCCAGATAAGGTGCAGCCTTGGTGGTGGGTGGGGTATTTGCTAATTCCTGGATGTTGGGAGCAGACGTGGGAGAGCTGGTGTCCAGAGCTGCCTTGCGGAAGAGTACACAGAGCCAGTGTCTCTTACCCTCTGAGCAAATTGCAGCCATGGCTTTTCCCAGCAGCTGTGCCAGATAATGCTGTTACTGGTGGAGGGTGTCCAGGTTCTTGGTGTTTTGAACAAAGAAATGGACAAAACACACAAAGCAACCAAACAAAAGCAGATTTATCGAAACAAAAGCACACTCCACAGAGTAGGAACAGGCCAAAGCAAGAGGCTCAAGATCACGGCTTAAAGAATTTTCTGAGGTTTACATACCCTGTAGAGGTTTCCCATTGGTTACTTGGTTTACACCCTATGTAAATGAAGTAGCGGCCTGCAACCATCTGATTGGCTGAGGAAGGTGGCCAATCAGAGGCTGAAGTGAAGCTACAAAGCTACACATGAAGACTTGGCCTGAGACCAGTCTAATTGGTTGCAGGAGGGGACCAATCAGAGGCCCTTTCATTTTTCATCTGCAAAGCAGAAAAGTGGGCCTTGCAAAGGGAGTAGCCTCTGATCCGTTTGTTACTTGGGTGTGGAGAGATGGGGGTTTTCCTTTTGATTCAGTTCTAGGTAGTCAGTGAGAATCGGCCTTAGGTTCCCTGCCTCCAGACCCTATTCTCCCTGCCTCAACGCTGCTCTCTCCTGGTGACCCTAAGCCTGAGTCCCGCCTGCACCTGGATGTTTATTCCATAGTCACCCCAGGCACAGTGAGCCCCCCTCAAAGCCTCCTTCCCTGCCTTCCCACTTCCCACTGGCTCCTCTTCCTGTAGCTGTGTCTTGGCAAACAGCACGGCCCCCTCTTTAGTCACCTGAGCCAGCCTCATTCTGCCGGCAAGTTTGGCTGTTCTTCAGCTGAGTGTCGACGAAGAGAGTCAGACTCTGAAATATTTGAAGAGATCTATTCTGACCCAAATATGAGCGACCATGGCCAGTGACATAGCCCTCAGGAGGTCTTGAAAGCATGTGCCCAGCCAGGCACGGTGGCTCATGCCTGTAATCCCTGCACTTTGGGAGGCTAAAGAGGGTGGATCACCTGAGGTCAGAGGTTCGAGACCAGCCTGATCAATATGATGAAACCCTATCTCTACTAAAAATACAAAAAATTAGCTGGGCATGGTGGCGGATGCCTATAATCCCAGCTACTCAGGAGGCTGAGGCAGGAGAATCTCTTGAACCCCGGAGGCGGAGGTTACAGTGAGCCGAGATCGTGACACTGCACTCCAGCCTGGGCAACAAGAGCAAAATTCCATCTCAAAAAAAAAAAAAAAAAAGAAGTATGTGCCTAAGGTGGCCGGGGTGCAGCTTGGTTTTATACATTTTAGGGAAGCATAAGATATCAATCAAATACATTTAAGAAATACATTGGTTTGGTCCAGAAAGGCAAGATAGCTGGGGCAGGGTTGGGTGGGGGAGGGCGGTGTTCCAGGCTATAGGTAAATTTAAACATTTTCTGGTTGATAATTGGTTGAGTTTGTTTAAAGTCCTGGGATGGATAGAAAGGAAATATTCAGGTTAAGATAAAAGATTGTGGAGACCAAGGTTCTTTTGAATCTCATAGTGGCTGCCCTTAGAGACAGTAGATGACAAATGTTTCCTATGCAGATTTTTTTTTTTTTTTTTTGAGATGGAGTGTCACTCTATCACCCAGGCTGGGGTGCAGTGGCATGATCTCAGCTCACTGTGACCTCTGCCTCGCAGGTTCAAGCCATTCTCCTGCCTCAGCTGCCCGAGTAGCTGGGACTACAGGCGCATGCCACCATGCCCAGCTAATTTTTGTATTTTTTAGTAGAGACAGGGTTTCACCATATTGGACAGGCTGGTCTTGAACTCCTGACCTCGTGATCTGCCCACCTCTGCCTCCCAAAGTGCTGGGATTACAGGCATGAGCCACCGCGCCCGGCCCTATTCAGATCTTTAAAAGGTGCTAGATTTTTAATCTCTTCAGGATTGGGAGGGCCTGGAAGAAAAAAATGTAGCTCTGTTACTAGATACTCCATTCTTTACAGATGGAGATTTTCCCCCACGAAGGACAGCTTTGCAGGGCCATTTCAAGATATGGCAGAGAAACATGTTTTGAGGTAAAATATTTTTATTTTCTTCTTTGTCTCATAATGTTATACCAGAGTCAGCTTGGAAAGTAAGTCACGATATATAGGGTTAAATAAAACCCATCCCATGAGAACTTATGGTTTGTAGGGCATGACTCCCCAGACCCCTTAGATAGGAATTTGGGCAAGATGAGAAAAGCAGAGCTTAGTCCTCATGAGTTACTGGTCATCAGGGCCTTCCCTACAAAGCCTGGCCTGGGTCCCCTTGGTGTACCCCGAAAGAGCTCCTCCATTCTCCTTTGACCCAGGGAAAGGGCTCGGCTAGAAGCGCAGGGCTCTTGGAGACAGTGTCTCAGTGCTTGGAATGCGAGCTCTGCCACGCTAGACGCAGCCTGGGGGCTTCCACCGAGGGGCACAGCTGTTGTGCCGGGCTGGGCTTTTGCTGGGGCTCTTGTGGAGGCCAAGGCTCAGCCTCCGGCCAGTGCTCTGTCTTCCACTTGCCCAGCCAGGGGCCCCGAGGCCTGTCACACTGGCATTTTCTGGGTCCCCTTGGAGGGACCACTCTTCCCTCCCTCCTGCCCCTGCTTGGCCCCTCTAGCTGATCACTGATCCTGTCTTTTTTTGGTGATGCAACGTGAGACGAGGCCAGCGCTTAGAGCCATGAGGGCCTGTTTCCAAGTCCCAGTTCATGTGGCCATGGACTGGCTGAGCCTCAGTCCCCTCCTGTGTGAGATAAGGAAACCACACCTCCCGTCGCTGGCTATTAGGAGGTAGCAACACAGGGCAGGAGTGTCAGGCACAGGCACCACCCACCAAGCACTGTAACTTGCCAGGCACCAAATGCAGTGCCCTCGTGAACTCACGGAATCATGGCGGCCTCAGAGGGCAGTGCCGTTGTGGTCACCCTCATTTTAAAGATGGGGACCTTCACAGAGGTGAGTCGCTTCTCCAAGTGACACAGCTCCTTAGTAGCAGAGACCAGACACCAGCCCTAGCTGTCCCCTGCTTTCTGCTCCCCTGCTATCTGCAGACTCTCCCACTGCCTCCTCACACAGTGGCAAAAGCCTGTGTCCTCTTCTCTACTCCCTGCTGGCCTTTCCCCATCGCCACCACGTGTCAGCAAAACTGTGGACTTGTGCTTTGAAAGAGTGAGAGCCGGGTGCAGCGGCTCATGCCTGTAATCCCAACACTTCGGGAGGTCTAGGTGGGAGGATCACTTGAGGCCAGGAGTTTGAGATCAGCCTGGGCAATATAGTGAGAACTTGTTTCTACAAAAAATAAAAAATTAGCCAGGCCTGGTGGCACATGCCTGCAGTCCAGCTCCTTGGAAAGCTGAGAAGAGGAGGCGGTCAGGGCTGCAGTGAGCTGTGATTGCACCACTGCATTCCAGCCTAGGAGACAGAGCAAGACCCTGTCTCTAAAAAATAAAAATAAAAAAATGAAAGAGACAGGGTCCACGGGACAGACGAGTGTTAGGCACGTTGGATCCCATGTCACGGTGAAGTGAAACTGACAGGAGGCCACTGGCTTTGGACAGGGCTCCTGCACTAAGCCCAACAGACCAAACCAAAACAGGGTTGTTTGTGCTGAGTTTCCACACACCAAGTGAAAATTGTTTGAGCTTCTAAGAAATCAGGAGAGAAGCAGATAGTAGCCAAATCCCCAAACAGGCCAGTTTCAGCTAGCACAGTAAGGAAGCCCTCTGCTTAAACCTTTAACTGTGAAAAGACCAATCAGCTTTCTGTTCTGGTTTCTGCTTTCCTCGGCCATTTTCTCTATTTCATAGAATGAGGTGTTGCCCATTCTAGAAGAGCAAACCCAAGCCAGTGAAGGCCTCTGAACTAGATCTGCTGTAACTCTGTCTTCTGACACCACCTTGACTGCTTATTCCAGCCAGAACATTCTGCAATCTCCTCAGGAAGGAGCAACAGAGCTATTGCTTCATGTACCCAAGGACAAATAAACACGCCCGCCCAGCACTCCTGGGATTCCGGCCTGGGGGATCACGTCTGGCCTCCGGCAGGAATGTGACTGGAGTCTAGTGGCTGCTTCCTGTTTTGAAGGTTTTCCAGCAAGCGGTCCAGCCTCTTATCAAAGATCACCCTCTGCTTTCCACTCACCAGCCAAGTACAAGTACACACTCGAGACATACGTGTTTGTGTGCATGCTGTTTACAATGCTGAATATTTCATCATACCAACTGCTAAAAATAGCCCCAGCATAGTACAAATATCATTGTGAATTCATAGAAAAGTGTTTTCCTGCAAAAGGGAGGGAGACAGGACAGTTTGCAGGTGCACAGCTGGGTGCCGTAGAGGTGGAAGGATAACCCTCCAGCGCCAGCCCCCTGATGCTTCCCTGTGCATATAGTGTCACTGAGGTTTGAAGGTAACAGAAGAATTACATTCATTTGAATAAGCCCCCACCCACTTTGCAGCTTTGAGAGTTATTAATATAAGAGAAACAAGTCACTTGGATTGTTCCTTCCCCCAGAGTTCTTCCCCACCCCACACCCACCACCGGGTGAAAATCTTGCCCCATTTTCATGCCCATTTTTGACCTGGTCTCAGTGAAGTAATTTTTGTGTCCTGGCCAGTGAAACTATCAAAACTCCCAACTTTACTCTGAGTCGAAATGCCTCCTGCTCCAGCCTGGGCTCTGCCCACTTCCTCTCCAGTTGTAGCTCCTGACCCTCTGGGGACAGCCCAAAGGCCAGCGGCAAGGGCCGGGGGTCTTTGCTGCCTACACACTGCTTGGGCTCCCAGGTGACCAAAGCTGACTGCCCCTCTTGGGCCACTTTTTCAGGGTCTGGAGTATCTCTGCCTTCGGGTGAATACTTCCAGCCTCCTTCAGTTTCACTCTTCCAGGTCCCCACTTCAGGCAGATTCTAGACAAGCCCAGCCCCCCTCCCCTTCACATGGGGTCCTCCTGGATCCCAGAAGCCAGGTCCTTGACCTGCCTGCAAAGGTGCAGCTTCCCGCTCTGCTCAGCAACCTTTCATTCAGAGGGGGCAGGCAGTGTGATCCCAGCTGTGCCCTCTCTGTGTGCCAGGACATGAGGACATGTTTGGGTGGTACCAGGCTGCGGAAGTGTAGTAGTCAACAAGTGTCCGCTTGAGCTCGTGGCCATGAATTTAAAATGAAACCGGTCTGCATGGCTGTGTCTCCTCTCTTTCCACTCCCGGCAGCTTGGGTGCAGGCCCGGTGCCCAGCTGGGCTTGGCCAACTGGGTGAGAGGGACACAGCTGAGGGTGCACTCCAGGGAATGAGCAGATGGAGCTGGACTAAGGCCTGAGGAGCTACAGGCAGCAAGGGGCAATGGAGGGGGAGTAGGCAGGACAGAGACCCCCGAGCTGCCCGTTCCCAGCAGTGAGCACAGCCGGAGAGGAGGAAGGGCTTCGTTGCTTTAGCATGGCGTCCCTGGGTCTGCTAAGGCTACGCGTCTTTTCAGTTCATTGGCCATTTCTCTGTTTTCATGAGGTGCCAGTTCTTTTTCGATTTACCAGATTGTACTGCTGGGGCTGGGTGTGGTGGCTCACGCCTGTAATCCCAGCGCTTTGGGAGGCTGAGGCAGGTGGATCACTTGACTCAGGAGTTTGAGACCAGCCTGGGCAAAATGGTGAGACCCTATCTCTACAAAAAAAAAAAAAAAGAAAAAAGAAAAAAAAATTAGCTGGGCACAGTGGGGTGCACCTGTAGTCCCAACTACTCAGGTAGCTGAGGTGGGATGGCTGCTTGAGCCCAGGAGAACGAGGTTGCAGTGAGCTGAGATCACATCACTGCATTCCAGCCTGGGCGACAGAGCGAGACCCTGTCTCAAAAACAAACAAACAAAAAAGATTGTGTTGTTTGTACATTTACTGTGATTTTTAGATCCATTTGCATATTCCATTACTAATCCTTTGCCTATTATGTGGGTGGTGGATATCTTTTCAGTTGAATGTACAAAAATCCATTTTACTTCAATAAAATGGACGCTCCACTCTGTAAAAAAAGAACAGCATAATTCCTGCCTGCATGAGTCCTGGACAGTGTTAAATGGGTCATTCAATGGCAAGTGCTAGAACATTGTGGGGCCCAGATAAGGCAAGGGAGAAGCTGGGCTATCTTTATGATCACCATTATGATCAGTTTTGTCCTTTAACAACATGCTATGTCTTATAATCCTTAGTGACGTCTTCTTTTTCTGTTTCTATTTTTTTATTTTTATTATTTTTTTTTTGAGACAGAATCTTGCTGTCGCCCAGGCTGGAGTGCAGTGGCGCGATCTTGGCTCACTGCAGGCTCCGCCCCCCTGGGGGTTCACGCCATTCTCTTGCCTCAGCCTCCCGAGTAGCTGGGACTACAGGCACGCCCCGCCACCACGCCTGGCTAATTTTTTGTATTTTTAGTAGAGACGGGGTTTCACTGTGTTAGCCAGGATGGTCTCGATCTCCTGACCTCGTGATCCGCCCGCCTTGGCCTCCCAAAGTGCTGGGATTACAGGCGTGAGCCACCGCGCCCGGCCTTTCTGTTTTTGAAGAAGACACGGCCAGCTTGGGTGCAGTCCTGGGTAGGACCTGGGGGCCCTGAATAGTGTCTGTTATATCTTAACATAAAGTTTTATGATTTTCTTTGTACGTGTCTTGAGTCTTGAACATTTTTCTTTTTTTGAGACAGGGGTCTCACTCTCTGACTCTGTTGCCCAGGCTGGAGTGCAGTAGTACGATCTTGGCTCACTGCAGCCTCCACCTCCCGGGCTCAGGTGATCCTCTGACCTCGGCCTCCAGGTAGCTGGGACCACAGGCACCTGCCACTACACCCACCTAATTTTTTGTATAGATGAGTTTTTGCCATGTTGCCTAGGCTTGTCTCAAACTCCTGGGCTCAAAGGATCTTCCCACCTCAGCCGACCAAATCTTTTTTTAAAATTAAAAAAACTTTTATTTTTTACTTTTTTAAGAGATGAGGTCTCTTTATGTTGTCCAGGCCGGTTTCAAACTCCTGAGCTTAAGAGATCCTCCCACTTCAGCCTCCTGAGCAACTGGGATGACAGGCACGAGCCTTTCCTTGAACACTTCTTCTTAAATTTATTCTTAGATTTTGTTGTTGTTGCTCTTACAAATGAGGTGGTGTTCATCTCTAAAATGGTCATTGCCAGTATATGAGAAAGCTACTGATTTATATATGCTTACCTCTTAACACATACTTTATTGCATTCTTATTTGTCAAATAGTTTTTCAGTTGATTTTCTTGGATTTTTTAGGTGAACAATTTTATTATTCTTTGTGAATTTATATTCAGCAAATGTTAACAGAATACCTGCTATATACCAGGTGTGGTTCTAGGTGCTCAACGTACAGCAATAACCCTAAAAGACAAGGATCCATACCCTCATGGAGCTCACATACAGTGGGGACGATAGTGGGCAATAGAGATAGTGTGTCTGTTTGGTATTTAAAAGACTTCATTTCTCCATCTTGCCTTAGGGCATGGCCTAAGCCCCCCAGAACACAGCTGAGTAACAGGGGTGCTGATGACAGCCACTGGCCTACTGCCCACTGAAATGGAAATGCCACTCATGTTTCACAGCCAAGCACGGTGCTCACGATGGACGGTGCTCACGACGGACTTCTGATAAACACCCTTTATCAGGAAAGCTTCTGAGTTGCAAGTAATAGAGACCAGCTCTGGCTGATTGAATTGGAAAAAACTTTTGCTGACAGAGTGTTGGAGGGCTCACAGGTGGCTGGGAGGGCCCAGATTTGAGAACTGGGCAGGAACAAAGAGCAGCCACATGGCCAGGACAGCAGAATCAGCCAGTCCTGCAGGTAAACCACGGCCACTGAGGTAGAGCATGAAGCACAAGCACCACCCCTTCCATGCTGGCACCAGGTGTGACTCATGCCTATAATCCCAGCACTCCGGAAGGCCCAGATCAGCAGATCACTTGAGCCCAGGAGTTCAAGACTAGCCTGGGCAACATGGGGAAATCCCATCTCTAAAAAAAATACAAAATTTAGCTGCATGGGGTGACATGCACTTGTATTTCCAGCTACTTAGGAGGCTGAGGTGGGAGGATTGCTTGAGCCCGGGAGGTCGAGGCTGCAGTGAGCCAGCTGTGATTGTGCCACTGCACTCCAGCCTGGATGACAGAGTGAAGCCCTGTCTCAAAAAAAAAATTTTCCCTGGAGCCTCTGGAGGGAGTGCAGCCCTGCTGGCACCTTGGTTTCTGCCCAGTTAAACTGGTATTGAACTGGCCTCAAGAACTGTGAGAGAATAACTTTGTGGTAGTTTGTTATAGCAGCTACAGAAAACTAATATACTAGGACACAAGAAGCATGAACTATTAAAAAAATCAATAAATTGGACTTTGTAAAAATTGAAAGCTTTGTTTTTCCAAAGACACTTATGAAAAGGCAAACCATAGACTAGGCATAAATGTTTGCAAACACATATCTGACAGAAGGACTTGTATCCAGAATAAACACAGAACTCAGAACTAAATAAGACAACCCAGTTAAAAACTAGGCGAAAGATTTGAACTGACACTTCACTAAGGAAGATATACAAATGGCAAGCAAGGTTTGTGGGTTTGTGAAAAGATGTTACGATAGGAAAATGCAAGTTAAAATCGCGAGACGGCAGCATACACCCATTAGAATGGCTAAAATTAAAAAGCCCGGCTAAACCACAGTTGGAGTGGGTGTTCAGCCACTGGCACTCTCCTGCTGGTGGGAATGTAACATGTGCGAGCACTCGATGGCACACCCTTACCATGCGACCCAGCCACTGCACCCCAGGGTATTTACCTGCAAGAAATGGAAGAACGTGTAGATACAAACTCTGGCACATGAACGTGAACGTTCACAGCAGCTCGATTTGCCAGCGACAAGAACTGAAAACATCTCAAATGTCCAACAGGTGAACAGTAAACAAATGGTGGCACATCCATACAATGGATTCTGCTCAGCCATAAAGAGGAACCAACTACTGATAAATGCAGGCATCACCGATGAATCCCACAGTCATTACACTGAGTGAAAGCAGCCAGAGGAGGAACCTTTTGGAGATAACGGGTATGTTCATTATCCTGATGGTCTTGTGGTGTCTACAGATGTAAATCTCATCAAATTATAACTTTAAATATGAGCGGGTTTTGTACATTAATTACATCTCAATAAAGCTGATTTTAAAATTGCATAATTTTAAGGTCTTATGAAGCCTGAATCTGCTTCTGCTTTTGGACATTCTAGATTGCTTCCTCGTGTGTGTGTGTGTGTGTGTGTGTTTAAGAAACAGGTCTCGCTCTGTTGCCTAGGCTGGAGTGCAGTGGCGCGATCATAGCTGACTGCAAACCTCGAACTCCTAGTCTCCAGTGATCTGCCTGCCTCAGCCTCCCAGAGCGTTAGGATTACAGGTGTGAGTCACCGTGCCCAGTCTTCCTGTGCTGTTTTATATTGTCAGTGTTCCTGTCACTTTGTCTTCTAGATGCTATTAACGCTGGTCCACTGAGGAACCTACTCTAGTTCTCCTCTCCATTGTGGGTTTAATCTCTTGCATTATTTCTTTACTGTCATTTCAATGACGTCTTGAGAGGAAGGCAAGACTAAAAAATGTGTTCAGTATGCTATAATTCTCATTTAGGTTGTAACACATATTGACTTCATAATCTTTTTCTATTATTGTGAAAAATATCCAACATATACAATAGTAGAATAACATGGACCCATATGTACCTAAGACCCGGTTTCAACAACTGTCAAGTTGCAGCAAATCCTGTTTCATCCATACCCTCAGCCATGGCCCCCCTCTTGTGCTATGTTGAAACAAATCCAAGACATCATTTCATTTTACCCATAAGTATTTCAGCAAGCATATAGGTGACACATTAAAAGATAAAAATGCCAAAAGAATGCCAAAAAAAGACTACGATACTATTATCACATCTAAAAGTAATAATCTATTTTAAATCTTCAAATGTCACGTGTTCAAATTTCCAGTTCCTTTTCTCTCTCCTTTTTTAGTTTGTTTAGATAGGGAACAAATCCATCTCCTATTTTTCCTCTTGCAATGTATTTACTGCAAAACTCATTTATCATACTTCTCCACTTGATGTATTTTGCTGATTCCAATTCCACAGTATTATTTGTCTATTTATTTTTTATAGAGATGGGATCTCACTGTATTGGCCAGGCTGATCTCGAACTCCTGGCCTCAAGCAATCCTCCCACCTTGGCCTTCCAAAGCACTAGGATTACAGGCCTGAGCCAACTTACCTGGCCCACAGTGCCATTTAATACATTCCTCTGTCCTGAATTTGGTAGGCAGTTCTAAAGCCTGATCAGGTTCAGGTTTTATTTTGCAGGGAGGATGTGGGAAAAGGACAAAACTATTTTTTTTTTTTTTTTTTTTGAGATGGAGTCTCGTACTGTCATCTAGGCTGGAGTGCAGTGGCGCAATCTCGGCTCACTGCAACCTCCGCCTCCTGGGTTCAAGCGATTCTACTGCCTCAGCCTCCTGAGTAGCTGGGATTACAGGCGCCTGCCACCACACCCAGCTAATTTTTTTGTATTTTCAGTAGAGACGGCGTTTTACCATGTTGGCCAGGCTGGTCTCGAACTCTTGACCTTGTGATTCGCCCGCCTCAGCCTCGCAAAGTGCTGGGATTACAGGCGTGAGCCACCGCGCCCGGCCGGACAAAACTCTCATGGCCGGAAGGCCATGTCAGGCTCTTCCATCAGGAGGCACAGGATTTCTGTCTGTGTCTTTTTTTGCAGTACTGGCAGTTGTGATTAGTAGTTAGATTCACTGATTCATTAGGTGTTATAAAATGTGATTTTTTTTTTTTGAGATAAGGTCTTGCTTTGTCACCCAGTTTAGAGTGTAGCGGTGTGATCATGGCTTACTACAGCCTTGACCTCCTGGGCTCAAGCGATCATCCCACCATGGCCTCCCAAATAGCTGGCGCCCTGAGAGTTTTAAAATCGTTTTGGTAGAGACAAAGTTTTGCCATGTTGCCCAGGCTGGTCTTGAACTCCTGAGCTCAAGCGATCTGCCCACCTCAGCCTCCCAAAGTGCTGGGACTACAGGTGTGAGCCTCCGTGCCAGGCCCTCTTTCAATTTATGTAAGAGTAACTTAGAAGAATTTCTTTTTTTTTTTTTTTTTTTTTTTGAGATGGAGTCTCATTCTTATCACCCAGGCTGGAGTGCAATGGTGCAATCCCGGCTCACTGCAATCTCCGCCTCCTGGGCTCAGGTGATTCTCCTGCCTCAGTCTCCCAAGTAGCTGGGATTACAGGTGCCTGCCACCACGCCCAGCTAATTTTTGTATTTTTAGTAGAGATGGGGGTTCCCCATGTTGACCAGGCTGGTCTCGAACTCCTGACCTCAGGTGATCCACCTGCCTCAGCCTCCCAAAGTGCTGGGATTACAGGCATGAGCCACTGCACCTGGCCAGAAGGATTTCATAATTAACAATTGGAATGATTTCTGGCGGGAGGTTTCTTTTTGCAGATGATGTTGAGAACAATATTGTATTCGGAATGCAGCCTGAATAATTTCTACTTTTGATAATTTGAGGTTTTCTGTTTTAAAAAAGTGATCCAATACATAGCAGATTGGAAAAAAAGATCCAAGGGTGTTTGATTTAAATGTGTAGTTTCTGTGTGTTGCTATAAAAATTCATATAGACGTGAAATCAAGTTTGTTAACTGTTTTATTCATATACTTGCTATTTCCCCTTTCCTATTGCTAGTTTTCTCTTTTTTTCTCAAGTAGTTTGAAAGTTGAGGGCCTAAATCTAGTCTTCTAGTGGTTATCTTTATATATATATATTTTTTAATTTTTTTTTTTTTTTTGAGATGGAGTCTTGCTCTGTCGCCCAGGCTGGAATGCAGTGGCATGATCTCGGCTCACTGCAACCTCCGCCTCCTGGGTTCCTGTCATTCTCCTGCCTCAGCCTCCCAAGTAGCTGGGACTAAAGGCGCCTGCCACCACGCCTGGCTAATTTTTTGTATTTTTAGTAGAGATAGAGTTTCACCGTGTTAACCAGGATGGTCTCGATCTCCTGACATCATGATCTGCCCACCTCGGCCTCCCAAAGTGCTGGGATTACAGGCGTGAGCCACTGCACCCAGCCCAGTTATCTTTATATTTTAAGAAACATAGTTCAACTTCTACTTTTTCCATCAACATATTTAACATATTTCTATACATATCAGTATCTACAGCCTTTTCTTCCTGAAAGTCCTGTAATGTACAAGTTCCTTGCCTCTTCCAATTTCTAACTGAAATCCTGCGGAATTTTAGTGCAAGATTATATTTTTATTTCATTCTATCTCAGGAATAATTTATTAACAATTACCTTAGGGTTTTCAGCCACATTAGCAGCAGTTATTTTCTACTGTGATGGGAGGGCACTGGGGGGTGGATGACACATGCAAAGAGGGACGCTTCTCCCTTCTGGAAGCTTTCAACTACTCAGTCCAGGAAGTCACTTCTATTAAAGGGGTTGAAGTTGAGGAGCTGTGAGAAACCTTTCCTTTTTTCATGTGAAAGGCAAAGAAACCACATGATCTGGTAACATTTCTAACTCTCCATCAAGTTCACATTTTCTATCTCCTTTTCTCTTAGTAGACCAGCTGGTCTGGTAGACAATTCCAGGGCCCTCCTCTTTCCCTTTATGTGTCATTGGGGCCTGTGCGGTGGCTCATACTTGTAATCCCAGTACACTGGGAAGCCAAAGCAAGAGGCTCTCTTGAGCCCAGGAGTTAACGACCAGCCTGGGCAATATAGCCAGTCCCTGTCTCTATTTTTCAAAAAATATTTGTCATATGTCCGGTCACAGGTATCTCCCTCTGCTCAGTTCTTACTTTGTGCCTTTCAGGGACTGGGCTTCCCTCTGCTACAGTTTGTACCTCCATTTACATGCTTCGTTTTGCTTCAACTAGCTTTTCTTAGAAAGGACTAGAGTCTATAGTAGTTTAAAATAGTAATGTTTGGGCTGGGCGCAGTGACTCACGCCTGTAATCCCAGCACTTTGGGAGGCCAAGGCGGGTGGATCAACTGAGGTCAGGAGTTTGAGACCAGCCTGACCAACATGGTGAAACCCTGTCTCTACCAAAAATACAAAAATTAGCCGGGCGTGGTGGCAGGTGCCTGTAATCCCAGCTACTCGGGAGGCTGAGGCAGGAGAATCGCTTGAACCAGGGAGGCAGAGGTTGCAGTGAGCCGAGATCGTGTCATTGCACTCCAGCCTGGGGGACAAGAGCTAGACTTCCTCTCAAAAAACAAAAACAAAAACAAAAAACAGTAATGTTTGTCCTTAAAAACTCTGATCCGGAATGCTCAAATGCTTGAGGAGACTGATTTGAATAATAATAAAACTACAGTCTCCTGCATAGCCGGCTGTGCGTGAACTACTGTTTCTCTATTGCCATTTCCCTGTCTTGATAAACTGGCTCTGTCTAGGCAGCTCCAGCAAGGTGAAACCACTGGGCAGTTACAATATAAGTGGAGTCATATAGTATGTATTCTTTTGTATATGGCTTTTACCTAACGTTTATGAAATTCATCCATGTGGTTACGTGTATCAGTAGTTCATTTCTTTTATTGCTGAATTCTATTATATGAATATACTGTAATTTGTTTATCCATTCTCTTGTTCATTGACATTTGTGTTATTTTAGACTTTCGGCTATTATGAATAAGGTAAATCTGTAAACGTCATTTTATGGATATATGTTTTCATTTATCTTGAGAAATACTTGAGAGAATTATTGGATCACGTGTTTACGTAACTTCATGAAAAACTTGCAATCAGTTCTTCAAAATGGCTGTACCACTTTACATTACCACCAGCAATATATGAAAGTTCTTTACCTTTTATCTTTATTTATTTATTTTTTAAATTATACTTTAAGTTCTAGGGTACATGTGCACAACGTGCAGGTTTGTTACATATGTATACATGTGCCATGTTGGTGTGCTGCACCCATTAACTCGTCATTTACATTAGGTATATCTCCTAATGCTATCCCTCCCCCCTCCCCCTACCCCACAACAGGCCCTGGTGTGTGATGTTCCCCTTCCTGCGTCCAAGTGTTCTCATTGTTTAATTCCCACCTACGAGTGAGAACATGCAGTGTTTGGTTTTCTGTCCTTGTGATAGTTTGCTGAGAATGATGGTTTCCAGCATCATCCATGTCCCTACAAAGGACATGAACTCATCCTTTTTTATGGCTGCATAGCATTCCATGGTATATATGTGCCACATTTTCTTAATCCAGTCTATCATTGATCAACATTTGGGTTTGTTCCAAGTCTTTGCTATTGTGAATAGTGCTGCAATAAACATACGTGTGCGTGTGTCTTTATAGCAGCATGATTTATAATCCTTTGGGTATATACCCAGTAATGGGATGGCTGGGTCAAATGGTATTTCTAGTTCTAGATCCCTGAGGAATTGCCACACTGTCTTCCACAATGGTTGAACTGGTTTATAGTCCCACCAACAGTGTAAAAGTGTTCCTGTTTCTCCACATCCTCTCCATCACCTGTTGTTTCCTGAGTTTTTAATGATCGCCATTCTAACTGGTGTGAGATGGTATCTCACTGTGGTTTTGATCTGCATTTCTCTGATGGCCAATGATGTGAGCATTTTTTCATGTGTCTGTTGGCTGCATAAATGTCTTCGTTAGAGAAGTGTCTGTTCATATCCTTTGCCCACTTTTTGATGGGGTTGATTTTTTCTTGTAAATCTGTTTAAGTTCTTTGTAGATTCTGGATATTAGCCCTTCGTCAGGCTGGTCGTTGCTTTGGCTTCCCAATGTACTGGGATTACAAGTATGAGCCACCGCACCGGTAGATTGTAAAATTTTTCTCCCATTCTGTAGGTTGCCTGTTCACTCTGACGGTAGTTTCTTTTGCTGTGCAGAAGCTCTTTAGTTTAACTAGATCCCATTTGTCAAGTTCTTGTTTCTCTATATCCTGATTAGCATTTGGTATTGTCAGATTTTAAAAAATAATTTTTGCCTATGAAATCATAAAAAAAAAAGTAATGTACCACTTGTGATGCCCCCTGCAATCCTGCAGCAGATTTTTTTTTTTTTTTGAGACAGAGTTTTGCTTTTGTTGGCCAGGCTGGAGCGCAATGGCGCCATCTTGGGTCACTGCAACCTCAGCCTCCAGGTTCAAGCAATTCTCTGCCTCAGCCTCCCGAGTAGCTGGGATTACAGGCATGCACCACCACGCCTGGCTAATTTTGTATTTTTAGTAGAGATGGGGTTCCTCCATGTTGGTCAGGCTGGTCTCAAACTCCTGACCTCAGGTGATTGGCCCACCTCGGCCTCCCAAAGTGCTGGGATTACAGGTGTGAGCCACTGTGCCACTGCGCCCTGCCAGTTTCTTTAAATATCATCAGCAGGGTACATTTTCTGGTGTATGAGCCTTCATTGGTTAACCTTGCAGAAAGTAACTTCTGCTTCTGGCTGCACCCACCTCTCCACTGTTTCCAAATATTCTCCAAATTAGTTCCTTTTGGGATTCCTACAACTGCTTTATCTACCCATAGCTGTACAAAGAAGAAATCTCAACCTCCAAAACTCTGGGGACTCCCTGTCTGCAAACCTAGTCCAGTAATACTGAACACACTTGGCAGCTTTTACAGGGACTAGGCACGGAATCCTCCCAAATACTGGACCATTGAGGGTCTCTCCCACTCCATTCCTGCCTGTAGAACCTGAGTTCTCACCAACTGCCTGCTCCCTGCTATATGCTGTCCTGCCACACATGACAGCTTCATTGTCCACTGATGCTGCCATAAAATAGCCGTTTTCTTTAAATATCTGCATCAGAGACAGCAGAGGCGATGACAGTGGGTGAGTGAATCCAATATTTAAGGACAGAGAGGTTTATTTCACTGAAACAAAGATTCCCTAAAACGAAGCATGTGGATTATTCAGTGCTTGCTGGAAGAGCATCGAAGAGAGGCTCCAAGGCCAGGCATGGTGGCTCACGCCTGCAATCCCAGCACTTTGGGAGGCTGATGTGGGTGGATCACTTGAGGTCAGGAGTTAAGAGACCAGCCTGGCCAGCATGGCAAAACCCTGTCTCTACTAAAAATACAAAAATTAGCCAGGTGTGGTGGTGGGCACCTGTAATCGCAGCTACTCAGGAGGCTGAGGCTGTAGTGAGCTGAGATCACACCACTGCACTCCAGCCTGGGTGACACAGTGAGACTCCGTCTCTAAAAAAAAGGCTCCAGATGGGAGATGGCCTTGGGTGGGGGGAAAACAAGTACATAATTCCCAGAGGACAGTGAGATTCACCCAACAAGCCAAAGTGTGAGAGCTGATGGGTAGGGCTTTGGTGCTCCACCTTCCTGGTCAATTCCCAAGCCCCCCTTTTTTGAATAAGGACTTTAGCCAAGGCTCTTTCTGATGCCTTGCCCCAGTTCTTTCCTAAAAATGTAGATTGGAGGAGAATTCAACAATGTACTCAAAGGTCAGGCAAATCTGTGCTTACATGTTTTGAAGGGTGTGTAAAAACCTTTAAATAATATTCTGGAATGCCTGTTAACCTCCAAGATCATTAGAATGACTCCACATAAATTCCACTTTCCTCAATGGCTTAAGTGAGGGTTTAGTTACCTAAGTTAAAAAGATACCAGCTTAACTGGGTGCATATACAAACCCATAAATTAGTAAGCTATGCAGATCAACTTCCTAAAACGATTCAGAAGGAAGAAAAAAACTAAGGTCTCAAAGATTATGAATTTGCAACTACAAGAACTGACTAACCAAACGAGGCCTTTAAAGAAAAGACAGGGCCTCCTTCTAATAATAAAAGGGCTGTTTGCTTCTAATGTAAAAAGCCTGGCCATTTCAAAAAAGATTGTAGAAAATTTAACAGCAGGACCAATGAAAAAACAGGATCCCACATGATGAACAGGATTGCTCTGAGGATCAAAGGGAGGTGTTCCTATTTCTACTAATGCATTAGGAGAAATGGACATTTCCATAAATGAAGAACGGACACATGCCCTCAAAGACACTGGAGTCACTCTTTTCGTCCACTTTAAATTGTCTCCTTCCTTGGAGTAATGGAACTGTACAAATGGTAGGGTTATCTCAAGAGCTTATCACTGGATACAAGTCCAAGCTCTTAGAATCCCAGGGCCCTCATTCTTTTCTTCATTCCCCCACCTTCCAGACATCTCTTAGACAGACATTCTGTGTCGGAACGTCACAATGCATGCATTTCCTTCTCCCAAAAGGAAGAAATGGATTTAGGTTTAGAATGGAAGGAGCAAATGGAAAAACTACAGAATGAGAAACTACTGAAATTATAAAAATACAGATCAAACAACTTTTTTCTAAACTGGGAATAATGACACGGATGGCTTAGGGCAAGCTTTGTTAGACCACTTATGGTCAGTCTTCCACTGACATTAGTAAAATATATTCAGCCACTTTCATTAAAGTGGAAGTAAACCTGATTAATCCTTTACCCAAGATGAGACAATACCCTCTATGACCTGAAGCAACTGAAGGAATAAGATCCATAACAAAAGACTATATTAAAAGGGGTCTAATTATTTCTTGCACCAGCATGTAATACTCCAATCCTTGTAAGGAAGCCGAATGGGAAGAGCTGGTATTCTGTACAAGATTTGAGAACTGTCATCAACACTGTGATCTGGTAGTACCAAAGCCCTATCCTCTTTCGGCAGCTGGAAGTGAGATACTGTGACTGATTTATGTAGTGCTTTCTTTAGTATTCCAGTGGACCTAGAGTGAGTATTTGTTTGCTTTTACTTGGGATGACTGCGAGCATATCTGGCCTATCAGGAAACATTGCTGATGAAACTGCTGCCTCCATCACAGCCCAACAAAAAACTACTGACTCACTAAGGCTGCACTGGACGACTGCACTGCTTTCGATTATTAGCTGAGTAAGCAAGTGTATGTATGGTGGCAAATACCGCTTGATGTGCATACACCCTTTCCACAAAGTAGAAACTCATATAGGAAAAATTACGAGCCACTTGGCTACGCTATTCTAAAGAATTCTCCATTTAATTTTCTTCATAATACTTTTAGTTGACTCCCTAGAACAGGTTCCTTTTTTCATTCTGGCATACACATTCTCTTTTTCATTGTAATCCTTATGTGCACCGTACTTGGTAACATTTTTGTTTTAATAGAGATGGAGTCTTTCTGTGTTGCCCAGGTTGGTCTTGAACTATCAGGCTCAAGTAACACTCCTGCCTTGGCCTCCCCAAATGCTGGGATTACAGACAAGAGCCACTGCCTGGCCAGCATTACAGTTCTACTATCGAAATTATTAATGCTATGCTATGTATCTCTGGCTGTTTTTTTTTTTTTTAAGACAGGGTCTCACACTGTTGCCCAGGCTGGAGTGTAGTGGCCTGATCATGGCTCACTGTAGCCTCACCTCCTGGTCTCAAGGAATCCTCCCACAGCAGGTGTGACCATACCCAGCTAAGTTTTTTGTATTTTTTGGGGGGAAAGTGTTTCGCCATGTTGCCCAGACTGGTCTCCAACTCCTGGGCTCAAGCGATCCTCCTGCCTCGGCCTCCCAAAGTGCTGAGATGAAAGGCATGCGCCCCACACTGCCCTCTGGATGTTTGTTACATCTGAGAAAACTAAAATCACGGCACTCCAAAGACTAGAGACTATTCAACAGGCAAGAGCAGTGATGAAATGCACGCAGCGACTGAGGTCTGGCTTCGCGGCTCTGTGACCCCGGTTCAGCTTCTGAGCGCCTGGTTCCTTGGCGGGACGCCTCCTCCTTCCCCGCAAGACCAAACACGGCTGTCTGGGAAGCAGCGTTTCTGGGGCGCACCTTGACACTTGGATTTGGATCAAAAATGCTTTCAAGAAGAAAGACTTTTGATCAAAAGCGGGAAATGAGAAAGCGACTTTCCTCTGAAAAGTGCCTCCCAGTCCCGAGGCTGCGAGGCCCCCCTGCCAGGCTGGCTCCCACGGAAGCCGGGCACCCACCCGGCCCGACCAAGCGCCACTCCGCCCCGTGACCCGCGGAGGCCCCGGCCCACCCCGGGGACGCCCGCCCCACACCGCGTTTGCACCCCGGAGGCCCCTCGCCGCAGAGGCGGACGGCGCGCCTTTCCCGGGCCCCTGGGGTCCGCGCCTCCCTCGGGCGGACTCTTTCGACTCCGCTCGAGCCTCCGCTTCCTCCTGCGGGCGGACGCCCCAGACGCAACGGGACCCGCTGTTCACGCAGGGGCGCCCCGGCGGGGCGGGCAGAGACCCGGGGACGCGGCCCCCTCCCGAGACGCTCAGCTCCGGCCCACCGCTCGCAGCTCCCGCCCCGGGCGCAGTTCCCGATCCCACGGGCCGTCTCGGAGCCGCAGCGGCCGCTTCCCTGCACGTCCTCACGCCCCCCGCACGGACGCCGCCAGCCCCGCGCCTCAGTTTCCCCACCAGCAGGATGGAAAGACGGGCCCCGCCCCGAAGCGTAGCGGCGTCTCCGTGGTAGCGAGTGCCCAGAGCGTCCGCCGGTCCCACCGCCCCTTTAAAAGAGGACCCGGCCCACCGCCTGCCGCGGCGACGACCGCCCAGCCCACTCGTCACGCGGCCCGCGGCGTCCAGCCCACGCCGGCTCACCTCAGGAGGTCTCTGCCGCCCTCGCGCCTGCGCGCCCCTCGCCCCGCCCCTCGCCCCGCCCGCGTCCCGCGCACCGCAGGCCCCGGCCCCTCGCCCACCCCAGGACCCGCCCCGCGCACGCGCCGCACGTGCCACACGCACCCCACGCCTCTGCGCACGCGCAGGCTCCGCGTCGCGGCCAATGGGCGACGCGGCCGCAGATCCGCCCGGCCCCGCCCTGCCCTGTGAGTTCCTCCGGCCGGGCTGCGGGGCTGCGGGGCTCGGCTCAGTCCCGGAGCGCAGCTGGACCGCGGCGCTCCTTCCTCCGCTTTCCCACCGCCAGCAGCTGAAGCAAACCCGCAGCCCGGCGCGGACTGCCATCGCCGCAGTCGCCCTCCGGCGCCATGTCGCAGAACGGAGCGCCCGGGATGCAGGAGGAGAGCCTGCAGGGTGAGGCGGAGGAGGCGGCGCGGGAGCCGAGGGGGCGCGGGCGGGAAGCCTGGGGAAGGCCAGAGGGAGGCCAAGGGGGCGACAAGGGGAGGTTGCCGGGGAGGCTGCCGGGGAGGCCTAGGGGGCATCGCGGGCCGGGCGAGGCTGCGCCATCCTCCCCTCCCGTACCCACCCCTCCTGCGGGCATGCGGAGCCCGGGGTGTGGGGACCTCGCGTACTGCCCGGGGTTCGCGGCCTCGCCGCTCGGGCGGGGGTTGGCTTGGACCCGGGTCGGACCGCACGGGAAAGCCCCGATTCTCCAGCTCCATGCGAGCTAGAATTCCACCTGGAGGTGAATCTGCGTCTCGCAGTTGGCCCGAACAGCCTCAAAGTCCACGTTGCCCTCCGCGGTCTGTAGTTCAGACCAGTATTGGTTTTAGTGAGCAAACACCAAGGCGTGGCAAGTGGCCTGTTATGTGCTTTAATTTTGTTATTAATGTTTATATCCATGGTGACTTAGGATTTCCTGAAGGGTGAACGCGGAGATGGGAGGGGGTTACAGCATTTTTAAAATATGGCATTAAATGGGCATGTTCCAGTTCCACTGGAGGGTCATTCCAAAACAAAGCTTTAAATGACTTACGGGTTAAGAAAACAAGCAAAAGGACGCTGCTCGTGCAGCACTCAGTCGTTACAGCCTGCTTAATGCCCGAGTAGAGGCTCGCTGTGTGCCCTTGGCTAGATTCGCAAGACCATCCGTTCACGCAGCGGGAAACGCAGGCCCGGGGTGTGGCGTGGAGACCCACCCCACCCGGTGGGTCCGCGTCAGAGTCCAGACGAGCCTTTGCTCAGGGAAGCGGGCACTGAAGCCGCCTTCCCAGGGTCCCTAGGGCCCAAGCCTCGGAGGATGGACCTGGTGGCAGCTGACCTTTGTGTTCTTTGAAGCCAGAGTTTACTAAGCAAAATTAGCATGTAAATAAGCTTGGGAAAGGACTGCTGAAACTCTGACAGTGAACTTTTAATCTTCATTGAGAGTTTTTAAAACCATATATTCTCATAAATTTAGTGAGTTGCTAATTTTATTACAAAAAAAGATTTTACTAGGCAGGACTTAGTTACCGTTTTATATATACACATATATACACATATACACATATATATACATATATATATACATACACACATTTGAACACTACAACCATTTTTTATTAACTTTTTTTTTTAAGAGACGGGGTCTCACTATGTTGCCCAGGCTGGTCTGAACTGGGCTCAAGCGATCCTCCCGCCTCGGCCTCCCAAAGTGCTGAGATTATAGGCCTGAGCTACCAGGCGCGCCTGGCCTAGAACCATATTTTTTTAAAATTCTGTAATTCGGATTTTTCCTCTTGAAATTTAAACATTGGCTAATTACTATTTTGAAATAGATTGAGATGTTTTCCTGTCTTTTGTCATAAAATAAAATCCAAGGGATGTTTTTATAAACTCTTTGCCATAAAATCACCCATTTTCCGGTTGTGAAGCCGCGTTACTCCTGACATTGTGCGTTTCACTGCCTGGCTGGGATCTGGGCGCTGGGAGGTGGAGGGGGCTCCGGGGGGGCTCGGTCCTCTCTCCAGTATGTAACTTACACAGGCTGCTGAGTCATCGGCAGTGCAAGACGGCCAGCGCCGGAGTTACGAGATTTTTGTTTTTCTGTTTTGTTTATTCTATAAAAAGGTAGTTACCCGCGGGGTGGATCCCATGTAGGCGATTCCTTGGGCCGCCCTGAGTGTCCGCGCGGCAAGACGGGGCCACCCTGGGCTTGGCGTGGGCGGGGTTGGCCGGTCCCGCGGGCTCCAGCTGCCTGCAAATCCAGCACAGAGCGGTGGCTCAGGCAGCGCTCACCTCTGCCTGTCAGATTTCACTGCCCCTTGTTTACCTCGGAACAGAGAACTCTGGGAGCCTTGCAGCCAGACCCACAGGTGGAAGCAGCAAGCACTCTCTCCTCTGAGTGTACGCTGTGGGGCCAACTGCTTTTCCTAAAGAGTTAATGGCAAAATGGGCTGATTCTGTTCCTTTCTGTCTCTTGATCATTCTAGCTAAAGTTGTTGACTCGCAGGATGCTCGTATTCGTCTTTTTCCTTTTTATTTTTTACGAGCCCAGTCTTACTCTGTCACCCAGGCTGGAGTACAGCAGCACAATCATTATAGTTCACTGCAGCCGTGAACTTGGCCCTTTTCTCCTAGACATGTCACTGCTAACATGCAGGAGAGGTAGGATTCTGTGATGAGATCGTGTCACGGTTGCGGGGGCATCACTTCCTTGAAGGACCCACTGTCTTCACCAGGAGGGCATCAGTAAAGTGCATGCGCATTTACTCTGGAGCGGTCGTGTTTAATGATCCAAGCCCTCACCTCTTCACCCACTGTCTGCAACTGGCAGATGGTTCTCTCTTTTGTCAGAGGCAACTCACCATGGGCAAAGTTGTATGAGGGGAAAAGATGTTTCTACTTATTTTGGAGTGGAATTGTAGCATTGTGCGCTTTGAGACCTGAAGGGGTTGCAGACATCTAGATTCTCGTCCAAGACCTGCATTTCAGAGATGGTCACAATGAGATTCTAGAGGTGGAGTGAAAGATAAGGCTGGCAACAACACTTAAGGAGAAGCCAAGGACTCTGCATTAAGCACCAGTGGGATACCTGGAGCCCAGATGCCTGAGGCTGCGTGCGATAGGCCAGGGTCCTGGAGGAGAGTCCGGCAAGAGGAAGGTGGAGGGAAACGAGCCCCGTTAGAAACCAGGGACCTGATTTACCTACCGGGCTGACTTGATACTTGAAATCTTTTGTCAGGCAGGTCTTTTTGTTCCTCTCCCCACTAACCTGAGAAGCTTTTAAAGGTAAAAACAGCAATTTCTTAGAGCCCACCTCCCCTGGGGAAGAAGCCCTTTGTATGGTTTTGGGGGTGCTAGTTCCCTCTGGGGTTCACAGCTCCTCTGCTTCAGGCCTTTTTTCTGGGATGCTGCCTCCCTCTGTTCTGACATTTATCCCAGAGCTTTTTCAATCTGTTTGCCTGGCTTCCACCCCAGCATCCCAAGTAGTCACTTTCAGAGTGGGCTGAGGCTAGGCTTTTGGACACAATGAAAAAACACCACAGGTGATTCTCCCTTCATAGCCAGAGTTGAGATTGTCACCCCAGGTTAGGGCGTAGGGTGGCCTTGAGAACTTGGCCCTCTGTTTACTCCACGTGGGGCTTATGGCTGTGGCCCGTGAATCCATGTTGAGGAATGGGACCCAGGGAGTTGACCTGGGACATGCAGAGGGCAGCGAATCGAAGGGATTCCCTGGCGTCTGTCACTGGAGAGAGAACTGCTTTGGGCACCTAGAAAAGCTGGATGTCAGATTTTTTTTTTTTTTTTTTTTTTTTTTTTTACACAAAGTGAGAATAAATAGATTAAGAACTCGTTGGATTGTATTTTGTCTCTGAGGCAGACCTATCAGTTTTCTTTTTGTAATGTGATATAACTATTTATAGTCTAGGCTTTTCAAAATCTATCTGCCTTGATAGAGGAGGGAGGTAAGATTCACTGGCTGTGTGTCTTGTTAGCAATGTAAATTATAAGTGAGTGAGGAGGGGGAGGAACATAAGGAGAGGGACGTGAAACGAGATTAGGAAGGAGGGCTTTTCTTGCAGCAGTAACAGCAGCACCTTTCTTTCTGGGGCCTAATTACACTACAGTTATTTGAAGTGTAAACTACTTGTGATTATGAGCAAGTTTTCTAAGGTTATTAAGCAACCTTACTGTAACCCCATCTTTCTTCGAAAAGGTGAATGATCCGAGCGGAGAACTGTAACATGTGAGTAGATACACGGCATGCTGCATTCTCCAGGAAGTGCCTTCCTTTCCTACCCGGTTGCTGTAGGTTAATAATAAAACTCCTGTCGCTTAGTAAATCATTCCTGGGAATACAGCTTTTGGGCCCAAAGTCATTAGCCATGGACAATCTGGAATGGGTTTTTTTTTCCTTGTTTCCTGGATTTTTAGGACCCTTTCTGGGGCGATTTTTAAAAAGCACTGCTTTGGTTCGAATGTGTCCCTCCATGTTGCCAGTGGGATGGTAGTAAAAGGGGGGCCTTTAAGAGGTGGCTTGGCCATGGGGGCTTCTCTCTAGTGAATGGGATTAGTGCTGTAAGGGGCTGGATGGAGGGAGGTGGGTCCCTCTGTAACCTCAATGAAGGGATGAGGCAGGAAGGCCCTCACCTGACACCAGATGTTGGTGCCTGGATCTTGGACTTCCCAGCCTCCAGAACGGAGATCAATTTCTGTTCGTAAATCGCTTAGTCTGTGGGATTCTGTTACAGTAGCACAGACAGAGGAAGACAGAGATACACTTGTCTCTACTTCATCTTCCTCTCCCTGTCGTCTTCAGCTTGCCCCTTGTGTGATAGATACAGTGTTTGGTCTTGACCCTACCTACTTCCTGGTGCAGAGCACCTAAACCCCTGGGGTTTCCTGAGCAGCGTCTTTTTTTTTTGAGACAGAGTTTCGCCCTTGTTGCCCAGGCTGGAGTGCAGTGGCATGATCTGAGCTCACTGCAACCTCCACCTCCCAGGTTCAAGATATTTGTCTGCCTCAGCCTCCCGAGTAGCTGGGATTACAGGCGCCCACCACGCTCGGCTAATTTTGTATTTTTAGTAGAGACGGGGTTTTTCACCATGTTGGTCAGGCTGGTCTCCAACTCCTGACCTCAGGTGATCTGCCCGCCTCGGCCTCCCAAAGTGCTGGGATTACAGGCATGAGCCACTGTGCCAATAAGTGTCTTAAGCATGTTTATTAAGAAAGTAAGAGAGTAAAAAGGTGGCGACTCCATAGGCAGAGCAGCCTGACCAGTGTGTGCGTTATTCATAAAGTCACCCTATTAGCAGCGTACTCCAGAAGTGCTCCTTGGTTAACCATTTTTGGTGTAAGTTGTAAGGAGCCCCTTCAGAATACACTGCTAATACAGTGGCTCAAGGGCAGCCCCAGGATAGTTATTTGAGGTGGAAATTCCCAGGGCAGCCCCTCCTAGGAGGGGAGGGGACTGGAGATGGAGATGGGGGAGCCATGAGGTGCGGGTAGCATGGTTGGGGTTAGAGTTGGGGCGTGTGGGGTGGGTGGGGATCTGGGCTGTATGTCATGGTTGGGGTTAGAGTTGGGGCGTGTGGGGTGGGTGGGGATCTGGGCTGTATGTCATTTCCATTTGTCTGCTCTGAATTGTTCTGGTAAACTGATAAATGTAAGTAAAGTGTTTTTCTGAGTTCTGTGAATTGTCGTAAATTGTTGAACCTGAGGCAGGTGTGTGGGATCCCCTGAGGCACTGGCAGAAATGTGGGTAACCTGGACACCCCATTCTCCACTTGCATCTGTGGGAACAGTCTTGTGGGCCCGACACTAAGTCTAGGTAGATAGTCAGAATGGAATTGAATTGTTGGACACCCCGGTGGTGGTGACTTGGTGTCCCACATTTGATGTTAAGAGTGGCATCGGAGAAGAGACACCACACCTTCAAGCTCCATTTGTGTTCCATATCGTCAGATATCTGAACAACACTTTAGTCAAGTAAATTGAAGCAGGCCCAGAATGTGAATACTGTAGATTCAGCGTAGAAAGACAGCTGGCCAAAACAGAGGCTGTGGTGCCATTCTCTCAGGGGCAGGCCGTGGCTAGCTGGCCGCATGGCATCTTGAACCCCAGCGAGGGAAGGAGGGCTAGTGAACATCAGAGTACTTGGCAATACTGTCTGGTCAGATGAGCGGCTTCAGGAATGGCGTGGTCTGTACATCTTGGAAGGCACCACATAGCCCCTGCCGGAGTGTGGGTCAGACTGACCTGGGCCTTTCTTCTCCATTGAGCTCCAGGTTCCGAGACAGACCCTGGCTTGCCTTTGTATTAGGGATGTGCCTCGTGTGGGCCAGGACATGAGGCAACGTGAGACGCCAAAGAGAAAATCATGCATTCATGTGAAAATTTGCGATCATTTTGTTAGCAGCTTACTGGGAGACTGTTGATGGTGTAAGCTGCAAATCCACTTTTCCTTCCTGGGCCTTCGGTTTGCTTTTTTCTGGTTAATATGAAATACACTCTGCAATGAGTGGCGTATTGAGCCCAGGCCAGCCCTCTTTCAGGAGAGATGCCTCGTGTGTGGAAAGCTGTGCACCTGCCTTTGCTTCCAGCGAACAAGACAGATGAAGAGGCTGCTCCGTTCCCCGAGTTGCGTGGTGTTATTAGTGCTGTGTTGGTTTAAGGACAGTCAGCAGCTCAGGGTGATTATTCTGCTTAATAAAATTATAGTGACTGCAAAATGAGATAATTCTGTTGTTCTCGTCCATAAGTTTCTCCGTCTTTTGTGGCCTGCACTTTCCTCCCACTGCACTCCATCCTCTATACGCTACCAGAGGAAGCTTCTACCAGATTTGCTTTAAATAAATAAACCTATGACACAAAGTAGAGAAATTATCCTGGGCCCAGAAATAGACATGTGCCTATATGCACGCTTGATTTCTGACAAAGGAAGCAGCCCAGAGCAGAGGGGAGGTGGGAGCTGTCTGCAATAAATGGGGCATCCGTATCACATCAATGGAAAAATTAATCCATGTAGATTTTGGATTTAAATGTGACTGTCATAACAGAGCTGTGTGAAAATAATAGAATAGAATATCTCAGCTCAGGAAGGGATTGCTGCATTTGACTGAATTAAAATCAAGAACTTCTGTACATCAGAAGACATGAGAAGTGAAAAGAACAAGCTACCGAGTGAAAGTTACTTGCAACGTATTTAAATGCAGAAAAACGTGTATCTAGAATACAGAATTATCCCACAATTGCACTTTTAGCAGGAAGGGAACAGGAGCAGCGTTCCAGCCTCAGTTCTATTTATAATGGTGACATGGAAAAAATACTGCTGGATGCCCACAAATAAGAGAAAGACAGATAATAGAAAAGAATAAGAGATTCGAAGAACCAGTTCAAAAAAGATGCTATCCAGATGGCTAGCAAACTTGTAAAAAAAACCGTGTTCAACCTCGTTAGAAATTATATAAATGCAAAGTAAGCCACGCAACGCAAGTAATAGAGGCTGGGCATGGTGGCTCACGCCTGTAATCGCAGCACACTGGGAGGCTGAGGTGAGAGGACTGCTTGGGCCCAGAAGTTCGAGACTAGCCTGGGTGATAGAGCGAGACCCCATCTCCTAAAAAAAATAGCCAGGAGTAGTGGTACATGCCTGTAGTTCCAGTTATTCCGGAGGCGTCAGCTAGAGGATGGCCTGAACCTAGGAGTTTGAGATTATAGTGAGCCTTCATTGTGCCACTGCATCCCAGCCTGGGTGACAAAGCGAGACTCTGTCTCGAAAAGAAACAAAAAATAGAGTTTAAACCTTTTAAAGAAAACTTCAAATCCCTTAAGCTTATGTTGACATTAGTGTTTTTTTTTTTTTTTTTTTAAAGACCTCTTTTTCCAAATAATAGCCTTTTTCTTATAAAAGCTCACTGCAAGGAAGTATTCAAATTGGATTCTGGTGACTCAGCAGAGTTATTGGACATTTGCTTGGTATAAAGGAACTGCAAGAGCTGGACAGATACGTGGTCTCAGCCCCAGGGAGCTTCCTTCCTGTACCCGGGGAGTGTGTGCGTACAGTCACTGCCATGAGAGTGGGCAGAGGGATGTCTTCAAGTCGGGGTTAAGGGATGGTTCCTGGTGTGTCACCATTGCTAGCTCTTGGAAATGGAAGGGCAGGCTGGCTAGATATTAAGACCAGATTCCAGAGTGGGTAGAAAATTCCATCTGTGCCCCTTTGTTTGTCCCCACCAGGCTCCTGGGTAGAATTGCACTTTAGCAATAATGGGAACGGGAGCAGTGTTCCAGCTTCGGTTTCTATTTATAACGGTGACATGGAAAAAATACTGCTGGACGCACAGCATGAGTCTGGACGGAGCAGCTCCAAGAGTTCTCACTGTGACAGGTAGGTGCATGTCAACAAGTGTGTGTGTTACAGTGCTGATGTCTTCAGTGGGTGAGTCACAGCTGGAAGTGCCCGTGTCACCTCTAGGACAGTGGGCTGCTGCTCCCCTCAGGCGGCGTTCGGGAGTGGCTCCTGCGGCAGTCCATTCTTACATAGGAGCCTTGCCCTCTTTGGGGATGCAGTGACCTGGGACTTAGTCTGTGGGGAGCCGTGTTCAAGTCGTCAGTAGGCAGCAGAACAGCCACAAACCCCGCTCTGAGAAACGCACTCATGCGCCTCAGCAGGGCTGTGGTTGCAGAGGAGCGGTTCCTGGTTAGCAGCACTTCTGAGTGACTCCAAGGTAGAGTGGCTGACAGTGGTCAAAGGTCGCGTGCCCTTGAGAGCCGTGCAACAGACCGTGAAGGTGGCAGGTGACAAAGCCAGCTGCTTGCCAGTTGCCCCTGCGTCTTCTCTGGAAGAATGGCTAGCTAACTCCTGTCGTGCTCAGTCGAAAGGGCTGAGGAATAGCTTGGCTCTGGCTGGTGCTGGGTGGAAGGGAAGACGCGTACGCTGACTGGCTAGAGCCCCTCACCGCAGAGGCGGTTCACTGCCTTTGGGGTTTGAGCTTCTAATGATAGAATGTTCACATGATGTTGTTTTTCCCATTCTATTCACATCGCCAAGTCCACCTCGCTCACAGACACCACAAGATACCAACAGAGTTTCTGAAACAGATACCCATAGCATTGGAGAGAAAAACAGCTCACAGGTAAGCTGGAAGGAGAGTGTGCAGTTGTAAAAGTATTTGTGATCTGTTTGTACAGGAAACAGTTTTAAATGTAATTGAGCACCTCAGAGAAAAGTCGGGCTTTAAGGGTGTCTCCTGCTTTAAAAAAAAAAAAAAAACAAAAAGAAACCATAGGTGGGAACATCCACAAGCACATGGGCTGGACACTCAGCTGAGCAGGGGAGGCGCCGAGGCAGGCAGCAGGGGCCTCCTGTCCCTGCCTGCCATCAGGGATACACCAGAAAGGAGGAAGGGCTCCCTGGTGGCTGCAGCCTAGAGAGGAGGGAGGGACCACTGGAAAGGGTGGCAGTGAGCCAGCTACTGGCTGGTCTTTCCTCGTGGTTGCTGGTTGGACAGTGAGTGGGTTTTAATATTTGCATGCTGTGTGGGACTCAGGCGTTACCCACGGGGCCATTTGAGGCCATTTGGCCACTGTGGCTGTGACTCTGAGGTGTCTTCCTCATTAGACATTGTCACTGCCTGCCGGAAATTACACCCTGTGCCTTTCCTAGCATTAGTCCTGAGCTAACTGGTGCCTGAGCAGTGTAGCATTAGTGGTTGATCAGCCTGATAATTTAGTGTACGATCATCACTTTTTCTTCTTTTTTGAAAAAGTTTTTTTTGTAGAGACGGGGTCTCCCTGGGTTACCCAGGCTGGTCTTGAACTCCAGGGCTCAAGTGAGCCTCCCAAAATACTGGGACTAGAGGTGTGAGATACCGTGTCCAGCCTAAGATGACTTTTCTGTTAACAGCTATTTAATGGGCTTCACATACCGGCATTCAGCATTGTTGTGAAAAAGTGTACCTGGGGTTATTGCCTTGGTTTACTGTCATTCTCCCCTCCCACTCCAGCACAGATAGGGTTCGAGGCAGTGATCAGTACCGTCTCGCTCCGTTGTATCTGGTAGTGCCTTACCTTGTTGCAGATGAGATGCGCGATAAGTGTTTTCGTGGATGTTTGTTGCTGGTGAGAACTTTAATGATGGACCGTGTTCTGTATTTTGGAAGCTCTGTGAGGAAGCATGGCCTTCCAGGCAGGATTGGTAGCTGGCCCTTCGGTGCTAGCTTCCCTCAAGGCTTCCTTCACCAAGGAAACAAGGAGTCCCTGTTACCCAGGCTTTCTCAGGGCATCCCCCTGGCCCCACTCCGAGGGGCAGCATGATTTCGGGAGCCCCAGGAGCCCTGGCTGTGGGTGTGTGGGTGCAACTAGGGCGTGCGGCCTGCTCCTGGGCACTTGGGGCTGTACCCAGCTTGGGTGTACCCAGATGTTTGGTAAGTTTGGGGAGCTATATTCTCGAGTATTTTCAATTTTATTTTATTTTTTTGAGACAGGGTCTTGCCGTTTTCACTGTTTTAAACAAAACTTCCCCCTTAGTTTTAAAAGGAATTAGATGTTCAGGTACAGAATTTTGAAAATGCAAAAAAGTAGAGAAAAACACTTACAGACTCTCAGATTTAAAATCCTCTTGAATGTTTCGTGCTGCTGTATAATTCTGAGGATTTGGCCGCAGCTGTGGTCATGTGTACATTTCTGCCTTTTCCCTCCTGCTTATCCCGGAAGCATCTTGGAAACCTGCTCACTATACAGTGTCCGTTTCCTTCGTCATGTCCCTGTTTTTTTTGAGCCATTTTCAGCTGTTTTCATTTTCTTTTGTTATAACCAGTGCTGCAGTCACCATCTTTGCCCTCATGTCACATGACTTCCCTAGGACAGTGTTTGCCGCTGTCAGTGCCCCCAAAATCTCACAGTGAACCAAATGTATTTACGCCCTGAGTGGGGCCCCCCCAGAGGTGATCTGTCCCTGGAGGAGGCGAGCATGCTGTGAGCCGGGAGTGCGGTGTGGCCCGGGGAAGGGCCCCAGCCCCAGGACTCCCCTTGGACCACAGTCCGAGGCAGTGACATGTGCCTCTGGGCACTTGAATTGAGCCTGCGGATCTGAAGTTCGGGTGGGAGCTGGGTGCTTTCCCGTGTCACGTGTGGTACATTAATCTGCATTTAACATTGACTTTATCTTAGTCTGAGGAAGATGATATTGAGAGAAGGAAAGAAGTTGAAAGCATCTTGAAGAAAAACTCAGATTGGATATGGGATTGGTCAAGTCGGCCTGAAAATATTCCCCCCAAGTGAGTGTGTTCTCAGTGTCACGGGGGCACCCCTTGACAGAGGACACATCAGCTGACACGTTTCTTCCCGCCTCAGGGAGTTCCTCTTTAAACACCCGAAGCGCACGGCCACCCTCAGCATGAGGAACACGAGCGTCATGAAGAAAGGGGGCATATTCTCTGCAGAATTTCTGAAAGTTTTCCTTCCATCTCTGCTGCTCTCTCATTTGCTGGCCATCGGATTGGGGTAGGTGATGTGACTGTGACTCCTGTCATGGCGTGTCGTGGGGCGATTCTGGGTCACGGTGATTTATTCGTAAACTGTTTCCTGAAGTCCAGATCATCAGTTACAGCTTGGTGCATTTTCACACACACACCCACGTAGTCACTGTTCAGGTCAAGAAACCACCAGCCTGCAGCCCCAGAAGGCCCCAGCACAGGCGCCCCGTGGTGCTGCTGTCTGGCCTGGACGAGTCTGCCTGTTGTTCACTGAGTATAAACGGAGCCAAAGCAGGGATTCTTACGTCTGACCTCTTTGTCCTGTGTGTAGTTGAAAGCAGTCTCATTTCTGTGTAGTACTGCGTGGCGGGAATGCACCCAGCTGTCGGCTGTAGATGGAGGGTCTCAGTTACTTACTGTACTTCCTCCAGACAGGACTGTTCTAGTTAACTCTCAACAATAAAGGAACCGATGCGGGCTCTGATTTTTCTGGCTTGAGTTTCGCTCTTGTTGCCCAGGTTGGAGTGCAGTGGCGTGATCTCGGCTCACTGCAGCCTCTGCCTCCCGGGTTCAAGAGTCTCCTGCCTTAGCCTCCTGGGTAGCTGGGATTACAGGTGCCCACCACCACGCCTGGTTAATTTTTGTATTTCTAATAGAGATGGGGTTTTGCCACGTTGCCCAGGCTGATCTCGAACTCAAGTGATTGCTCACTGTGGCCTCCAAAGTGCTGGGATTACAGGCGTGAGCCACCGCGCCTGGCCTTTTCTGGCTTCTTATACTAACTCACTCTGCAGAAAACACAGAGACCAGGCAGGTGCCGCCGTGGATTCTGAAGAGCTTTAGCTGCAGCACGGGTGAAGAGCCAGAGCGGGAAGCCAAAACCACTCCTCCTCGGGCTGGTCCCAGCCTCTCTCAGTGGGGAGGAGGTGTCTAGTCCTGGCGTGCAGACAGTGTTCTGTGGCTGCTGTGTATTGGACAGACTGGAAAGACTGGAATGCCACTGGGGGCAGGTGGGTTAGGTTGGTCAGAGGGCTCACATCTGGCGTTGAAGGAAACAGGATAAAAGCCACTGAGTCTCCTGGGCCCGGGACCTGAGCGCTGTCCGTGTCTCCACCTCATCCTCGTGTGTGCATGGTTTTCTCCTAGCTCTTGTACACATTCTCCCGTCCACCCCCCGCCCTCCATCACCTTTATTTCTGCTGGTGCTTTTTGGAGTCAGACCCACAGATTACATCAGCATCACCAGGCAGTTTGCTTTCTGGAGCCTTTTCCAGAACTGTCAAGCAGACACTGGGGGCAAGGCCTCGGGATCTTCATTTTAAATATGAGGTTTAGCCTTTCGTTTCAGGATAGATTTCTGCAGCCACTTACTTCCCAGCTACTGTCCTTCGTCCTGCCCAGGTTTTCAGAGCCCGATGCTGCCACTGGCGACCCATACCCCCTCAGCTGCTTTTCAGAACCGCACAATAAAATCTGCCCCGAAAGCTGCTGCAGCACTGTCCGTGCTCACGGTGCCCACACCACTGCCCACAGGCCGGCACTGTCTGTGCTCACAGTGCCCACCACACCACTGCCCATAGGCCAGGCCAGCCAGGCTTCCGATTCTGCCCTTTCCTGGAGACCCATCCTCCTCCCTCTGGGAGTGATGCCCACTGGTCAGCTGGAGCGAGCCTCTCTATTGCCGAAAAGCCTTTTCTGACACTCCTGCCTCTTTAGTTTGGGACATCTCTCCCACTACCAAACTTAAACCACATGAGAGCAGGGGCTTCATTTTTAAGCAGTTGGCTTTGGTGAGACTGGTGGTGATGAACTAGCAACACCATCTTGCCCTGGTAGGTGACTTCCCCCAGCACTGAGTTGGAACAAAGCAGAAGCTTTCTGTGTGGAAACAGCATTCAGTTTGGTGATCCTTCTATGTAAGAATACAATCTGATGTTTTCTAAATTAATTAATACAAAATACATATTGATAAAACACTAGATAAAAGATTACAGATAGATTCATTACAAAATTTTTATAATGGGTGTAAAGTCACCAGTCCCCTTGCATAAGCTCTAACCACAGTGAGTACCCTGTTTCAGCTGTAGCACAGTCTCCTGTGAATCACAAGATACATTAACTGCTGATAATTTTTCTGTTAAGGATCTACATTGGAAGGCGTCTGACAACCTCCACCAGCACCTTTTGATGAAGAACTGGAGTCTGACTTAGTTCGTTAGTGGATTACTTCTGCTTGCAACACAGCTCACTGAAGAGCTGTTAGATCCTGGGGTGGCCGTGTCACTTGTGTTTATTTGTTCTGTAAATGCTGCGTTCCTAATTTAGTAAAATAATAGACACAAATGTTGATCTATAATTATACCTATGGGATCAATAAGCATGTCAGACTGATTAATGTCTACTGTAAAAATCTGGTAGTGAATTTTCATTTGATATTAGATATAAATATCTGAATATAAATAATTTTAATATCCCAGTCATGATGTATGTTGTATTTTAAAAATTATCTGCAACCTTAATTCAGTTGAAGTACTTTATATTTCAAAAGAATGAATAACATTGATAATAAAATCGCTACTTTAAGGGGTTTGTCCAAAATAAATATTGTGGCCTTATATATCACGCTATTGTAGAAAGTATTATTTAATTTAAATGGATGCAGGTTGTCTACTAAAGATTATACATAACTTGCTAATTGTTCGTAATCAACAGAAACCAAGATAGAGCTACAAACTCAGCTGTACAGTTCATACACTAAACTCTTCGGCTTTTGCATTATAAGGAATTAAGTCTCCGATTATTAGGTGATCACCTTGGATGATCAGTTTTCTGCTGAAGGCACCTGCTCAGTATTTTTTCCTCTTACCACTCTGCATTGGTGGATTTAATCCTCTCCTTTGTGCTCAACTTTTGTGTGCTTTTAAAATCAGCTTTATTCTAAGCAAATCTGTGTCTACTTTAAAAAACTGGAAATGGAAAAAAAAAATAAATCTTTGCCAAATCCTTCAGATTACTGTATTTACATATGGTTTAAAATCAGACACCATAATAGCTTCTTGATGAAACCAGGACTGGTCCTTGTTTTGACATTATCTTTCCTACAGCAAGCTTTTTAGAAAGGCTGCCTGCCGCCTTGATGTTTCACCTTTCCACGCTTAATTTGGGTGTTAAATCTAACGTTTTCATTTGTAAAAATCTTCGTTGATACTACCTTGGAAGCAGTCATCTCTAAGTCTCACATTTGGAGAAAGTGCATGGCATGACATCAGAATTCCTTTATATAATTTAACCTCAGAATAGTCTGAGATCATTTCGAAGCACGCTGGTCAAGAGAATTCCGTTTTTGTTTTAGAGCAAACATGTTTGCTGTTTGTCTTTCATCACAAACATCAGTGGAGTTTCAGCACCTTACAGAGCTCAGTGAACCCCCTAGTCACCATCAAAGTTAGCACACAACAAAGCCAACCACGTGTCCCCCTCACAGATGATAATGGCTGAACTCTCAGTGAAACCAGCTGTAGGGCTGGGCGCAGTGGCTCATGCCTGTAATCCCAGCACTTTGGGAGGTTGAGGTGGGCGGATCACCTGAGGTCAGAAGTTCAAGATCGGCCTGGCCAACATGATGAAACCCCGTCTCTAATAAAAATGCAAAAATTAGCTGGGCGCAGTGGCACGTGCCTGTAATCCCAGCTGCTTGGGAGGTTGAGGCAGGAGAACCGCTGGAACCCAGAAGGCAGAGGTTGCGGTGAGCGGAGATCATGCCACTGCACTCCAGCCTGGGAGGGAGAACGAGACTCCATTTCAGAAAAAAAAAAAGAAACCAGTTGGAGATACTAAGCTCCGGGACTGGGCCAGTGTGATGGCTCCACATCTGTAATCCCAACACTTTGGGAGGCCCAGGTAGGAGGATCACGAGTCCATAAGTTCGAGACCAGCCTGGGGGAGCAAAGCAAGACCGTCTCTACAAAAAATACAAAAATTAGCCTCGTGTGGTGTCACACCTGTTGCCCCAGCTACTTGGGAGGATCCCTTGAGCCCAGGAGTTCAAGGCTGCAGTGAACCAGGATAGTGCACGTGGCCTGAGCAAGAGCAAGACCCTGTTTCAAAACAACAACTTTGGGACTAGAGTGCTTTAGACAGATGGGAGACCAAGAATCAAGTTTTCTAGAGGTGTTTTTCATTAGATTGTAACATTAGACATTTTATTAAAAATGAAACAAGTTTGATGTGTGTGTGTATCTGAATGTTTTTATCTTTGAGGTAGGATAATGGCAGTAAGCCTTTCTGGATAGCTTTTGTAAATGGCCCTTCTTTTCTACAGTGGTTAATACAAATAACTGCCCATACCACTCATTTTAATCATTAACAAGTTTACAAAATTAACATTATCTAAATGATTTTGATATAAAAACATTGAACACTTGGCCACTATTTACCTAATATTTACTCCGATGCAGACATTTGCCCATACACATCTGCTTAGGGTGTGGAACGTGATGCCTACACGTTGCTTAGAAGGAATGCACATGGCTGCGAGAGAGAGGAGTCCGCAACACCTCAAAAAACTAGCCATGCATCTATGCTTTGGATGCACAACCCACTTCTAGGAACTCACTCTGGATAGACCTAGAAACTTCTACGTGCACATGCACAAGGATGTAACTAAATACGCAGTATTTATTATAACATGTTTGTATTGAAATATATGAAGCAACTGAGGTGCCCGCAACTGAGGTGCCCATGCATAGAGACTCGAGAGAGCGACAGTGCTGCCCTGCAGGGCCGGTGCTTGGCCACTCACGCACCAAGGGGAAGAGCTCGCGATGAGAAGGGTTTCCAGGGTACGTGAAGTAAAACACCGTGCAAAAATAGATGTGTCCCTAGCAGAAAGGAAAGAACATTTGGAAGCAGCTCCTTGAAACAGGAAACCTGTAGCAGTTTTAATACAGCCCCCGGCCAGGTGCCGTGGCTCACGTCTGTAATCCCAGCACTTTGGGAGGCTGGGGTGGGTGGATTGCCTGGGCTCAGGAGTTTGCCTAGCCAACACAGTGAAACCCCGTCTCTACTAAAATACAAGAAAATTAGCCGGGTGTGGCGGCGTGCACCTGTAGTCCTAGCTACTTGGGAGGCTGAGGCAGGAGAATTGCTTGAACCCGGGAGGGAGAGGTTGCAGTGACCCAAAATTGTGCCACTGCACTCCAGCCTGGGTGACAGAGCGAGACTCTGTCTCAAAAAAAAAAAAAAAGCCCCCTAGTTTTTTTGACAGCCCTTAATGAGTGATGGGGGTCTGTGCCCCTTCGGCTCTGGACTCAGGCCAACGGGATAAGGAGGGAGTGATGCCAGTGGTGCAGCACCACTTTCTGGAACCGCCCAGCCTTAAGAAACTGGCAGCCACCACTTCCTGTCTCTTTGGGGGTGCATGCTCTTGGCGCCCAGCCTCTGCGCTGGGAAGAAGCCACATTGCTCAGTAGAGAGGCCTGGTCAGATAGGATCCAGCAGCTAGCACCCCTGCCAGCCATGTGGCCCCCTCTGTGGACCCTTCGGTGCCAGGAGAGATGCCCTCGCTGACAGTCTGGAGCACAGATGAACTGAACCTGCTGAGCCCCATCCAAACTGCAAATGGGAGGACAAAATACAGGATCATTTAAGTATATATAGTATACTTTCTGTGAAAAAAAGCTAAGAAAAACACATACCTGCTCATTTGTGCAAAAAAATTAGGGTGAATAAGGTAGAATTAAATGAGATTGGTTACCACGGGGTGGAAACAGGTGGAAATGGAAAGTGGAAGAGGGTGGAAGGAGTGCAGCTTTGTGTGTAACAGACTTAGAACCACACTCATGCTTCACATGCTGCCAAATTCAATAAATAACTATTTTGGGGGGAATCCAAAATGGAATACCTACAGTAAGGGAACCTCACTGTTATAAATAATAAAGCCACACTGAAGGGGTGGGCTGGTGAGCTAAATGACCAGAGAACACCATTTGGGGTGGATACTGCAAGGTTAAAGTGACAAAAAAGAACCTAGTATACTCTTGCTAGTGAATTTGCTTTCCATGGGTTGGCAATCCTGAAACCACAGGCGTATTACCATTGTGTGATGTTACACATAATGACAGCCTCATTTCCCACTGCTGGACAGTCACAAGGAAGGCTGGCATGAAGCCGTGGGCTTGCTGGGTTTGGTTTAGCAGTGAGTTGCGGTCTGAGCTGGAGCTGTGCATGGGGGAGTGTGTCTTTCCAAGTGCCACTCAACAGAAGGGCCTGGAAGCAATGATCCTGCAACAGCCGTGTACATGGCCAGCCCTGGGTCCCGGTGGTGGTGACGGTTATTTGTCTCAAAAAAAAAAAAAAAATAACAAAGTCACCATCAGGCAAATACCAGTAAGTGCTGATTGTCGATGGAAACTAAAGTTAGTGGGTTCTTGAGAGGATATTCTCATTGTGTCCCCGCAAGATATTCATTACACCAAGGAAAACAGTAACTCTACAGTGAAGAGACCTGGCAGACACCACCTACATCCTGATTTGATGCAGAGGAGGCCAGATCTCTTCCATGTTCTTGCCAGAATGCATAATTGCAGTTTAATCACGAGAAAATATCAGGCAAACCAAAATTGAGGGGGAGTCTACAAAATGCCTGCCCACACTTCCCAAGTGCTCGGGTCCTGAAAGACTGCAGCAGAGACTGGAAGACAGGGAGACAACGAAATACAATGTGGGCCCTTTGGGAAGGCCCTGGACAGGAAAAACCGACTCGTGAGACAGCCAGGCGGGTGCCAAGGCAGGTGCAGGTGAGGCCACTCGCCCTGCATGGTGCGAGTCCCCATGAAGTTGCAGGACACACCATTGTTAGGGGGCTGGGTGAAGGCTGCAGGATTTCCAAAACCTGTTCAAAATTATTTCAAAGTACAATACTAAGAAGGAAAATAAATAGAAGATACCTTTTTACTAAAAAAAAAAAAAAAAAAAAAAAAAGTGTGGTCCCTGGACTAGGGGTGTCAGCGTGCTGCCTGGGGGCTTGTTAGAAAGGCAGTGCCTCAGCGCATAGCCCTGTGGCGTCAGAAGCCACGTCCTACATGTGTGGCGACGCCACCCTGCAGCGGCCAGTGAGGCTTCACGGACGGTGTGGACAGCCTGCCCAGATGCGGGCAGTGAGGACAGCCAGCTGCCCCGCGGCATGCACAGGATGCTACCCAATGTGTAGAAAGGGAAACAGGAGTGAATCTTATTTGTGTTTGTATAAAAACTGGAAGTACCCCCCCAAGAAACAAGTATCCAAAATGATCCAGGGGACCAGAGGCAAGGGCAAGACTTTGTCACCCTCCTCTGGGGACTTGTGAATGCTGTATGTATGACCAGTTCACAGCTTCTGTAAGAAAAAACACTTCTAGTAAAAACCAGGGTTACACTGTGTTCAGATATTTCGGTTTGGATAACAAATTTCCCCTGAAAGTTCTTGGAATCATAAATTAGTGTTTCCCATCCTCCTGGAACAGACACACTTAAAAAGATGTCCCAACCTTTTTTTGAGATGGAGTCTCACTCTGTCGCCTAGGCTGGAGTACAGCGGCGCAATCTCGGCTCACTGCAACCTCCGCCTCCTGGGTTCAAGTGATTGTCCTGCCTCAGCCTCCCAAGTAGCTGGGATTACAAGCGTCCACCACCACGTCTGGCTAAATTTTTTGTATTTTTAGTAGAGACGGGGTTTCACTAGGATGGCCAGGCTGGTCTTGAACTCCTGACCTCGTGATCCGCCCGCCTCAGCTTCCCAAAGTGCTGGGATTACAGGCGTGAGCCACCATGCCCAGGCCCAAAGATAATTTTCTAACAACTCAAGGCAAGCAAGTGAATTGTCTAAGGTCACACAGTCATCTTCAAAGGTATAGTATTAATAAATGGAAAGTACCACTGATTATGAAACTCGATGTCACGCAGTCGACCCCTTCAAGCAGACGGAGCTCTATCTGGACCTCTGATCGGCGGAAGTGCAGCCCCCTCTCGGCCTTGGCTGGGCTGCGGTTGGGGGTGGAGCCCGGCAGGCAGTCACGTGGTCTGGGCCTGACCATCTGCAGGGTTGGTGCCCAGTGCAGGCAGCCCCTGCCAGTTCTGACTGGGTGGTGCCAGTGTTTTGTTTTTGCATCTACACACCAGTGATGGACGGTCCCTGCAAATCTGCAAGGGACCCAGTCTCTAGCTGAGTTTCGGGTCCAGGAACACAGCCTGTTAGAAATGTCCAAGACACGTCCCAAGGATAAGAAGAAAATGGAGAGCTACAGAGCCTAAGACAATGGGAGTTGCAGAACCGAAAACTATTACTATCAGAAGCATTTCCCAGCAACCAAAAGGAAAATGAAAACGGAACGTGACTTTAACCACTCACCAGATGGAGACTGATTATTAAAGAAATCACAGGTTTCGCCTCTTTGCAATCTTCATCTGGTGAGTGAGTGAAGGCGACTGTGTGGAGCTGGAGAGCTTTCTTAGGACCGTACCGCCCCTCACCTCAGCATTCCACTGTCAGGCATCCCGGCCACTGCGAGCCCCGCTGCTCCATCTGGTGCCGATCGCTGGGCAGCTGGTCTTGTATTTTAAGACACCAGTTTGTTATATTAAGAAATACACTAAAAGGTTCTAACTGGAGATATTTATACAAAATCATCGTACAGGCCAGTCTCAGAAGCAGAGTCCTGGGCACCGGTGCTCCCCGGAAGGCAGGGCCGCCCCCTGGCCAGCTGCCTTGCTGGGTTCCCACTTCCAAAACCCCCGCGGGTTCTGACTGGCACAGGGGTGTGTTTATTCAGGAAACGCGTGCAGGAACTCAGGCGGAGGTGCATGAAATTAGGGACAGGTGGGAGCAGATGGGGTGGGAGTCTGTCAGTCCTTAAGATAATGTAAAAAAACCCTGGAGGACATCAAGTGTGGGTTCCCATCCTGGGTATGACACCACCACCTGCCCTGGCCAGAAGCAAGTCGCAGCCGCCGTGCTCTTGGGACTGGGTGCCGGGGCCAGAACGCAGAAGGAGGAAGATGAGGCCTGGCCCAAGACGGCAGCACCTCTGCACCTCTCACAGCTTCGGGGGTGCCACAGTTCCTAAAAGATCAAGGAGCCCTGGGCGTCCTACGCAGGCGGCCCCGCACTGTCACCAGAGCTCTGAGGGGCATATGGGGCACAGAGGCACGGAGCTCAAAGCCAAGCCCAGCGTCACCCCAGTGCCCAGCCGGGTGCTGTGGTGTGTGCATCTGTGACCCACGGCCAGGTGGCTGTAGGGAAAGCCCTGGCTCAGAGCCCGCCTGCAGCAGGCACTCAGGAGGGGTTGCCACCCACACCAGCCAAACCCCACAGCTCTGCAGGGCCTGAGCTGTGACAGCCCCGTGGGGCTGGGGGTGCTGCCCTTACTCACAACTGGTCTACACTCCACCCACCCCCACACACCGCCTGCGCGGAGAAGCCCACCGTCGGGGACTGCTGAACTCGGCTTCGGCAGGTAGCCCCCTCGGAGGGTAGGAGCAAGTCCTTCTGCCGAGCACAGGACCTGAGGGAAGAGCGCAGGGCCCGCCAGGCCCCCAGGCCCAGCCCTCTCCCGGGGGTTGGGGAAGCGTCTGCCGCATGCAGCGTCTGAAGGTGGTCTGTGGGCCCCTTGCAGCTCCACCGGTTTGAGCTGCATTTTCTCCCCACCTGCGGCTGGATTCCTGGCTTGCTGTCTCACCAGCTCACGGACAGCCTCCGACCGACTCCCTTGGTGATCCCGGCACAGCACCGACAGGACAGCTCGCCACAGAAAATGCGGCTCCAGCCCCGCTCAGCACCCCTGGCCCAGCCCAGGGCGAGCAGAGCCGCGCCCTGCATACAGCAGGCACATCCTGTCCCTTTGCCTGCAGCTCTGGGAAGACGCAACCTCTGCTGTCCCGCACAGCCCGGACTCCTGCTGGCTCTGACCTCATTCCCCCACTCCCTGGCTGATGCCAAAGCCGCTGGCCAAGGACAAACAGCACAGGTTTAGGAGAAAGCAAGCTTAAGGCCACCCGGAGAGCCTCCGCAGCCCCAGACCCACTGTTGTCCGAAGCAAGCAAAGGGGTGACGCAGAGCAGCCGGGCCAGGCGGATCCAGGGCCAGCTTCTTCCGGCCGGGAGCAGGACACACACCAATCCCACGGCAGTGGGCTTTGGAAGGCTTCTGGCACTGACAGTGATGATTTGGCTCCACACAGGACAGACAGACACGCACATGCTGCTGCCTCCAGCCCACACCTGCCAGTCGTGTGGCCTCTGAAATCAGAACGAGTCTGTCCACGAGCGCATCACACACTGGTTCATAGGAGCTCCATTTTTCTTTCTTCAAAAAAGGCATGTTAAATCCACATATGAAGAAAGTGTGTTCATGGAATCACCTCCAGGTGAACCACGGGCACAGAATCCTCATCAATGAAAACTGCTCAGCATTAACCTTCAGAAGCTGATGACACTGTTCTACTTTAAGCAGGAAAGAGGAAAGTTTTAAAACGAGAAATGACAGATATTTCCTAAGCTTGAATATATATAATAAATATAAGTCTGAAAAAGACAGGATTCTTACCTCACTGGGATGGAAAAAGGCTTGAATGGAATCCAAAGTATAAAAGGGAAAAGAACCCAAGAGAAGCTTCCTCCACGCCTGTTGAGGGGCACTTCTTCCTCCACGCCTGTTGAGAGCACTTCTTTCTCTGAAGTGAATGGATCCTGCTTTTTGCGGACATAGGTGCCTGCAATCGCCAGCGCCTCTCAGAACAAGACTGCACTGGGGAGAACCCACAGAAACGGACAGGACTGCTGGCCAGGTGGCTTCCCTCACAGGCGCCCCAGAGCCAGGTAAGGACACCTCCAGGGAATGTGCGCCTCTACACACGGGACTAGCCTGCGCTGCACCTTCTGCTCTGCCCTGGAGGTGGAGGAGATGGGCTATTTAGTGGGAAATACGTTCTAGAGGAAAGACAGAAAAAGGTGTCCAAATACGCAGTGAAAATCCAGTTAAACATTTAAAATTTATTAAACTTTTTGGTCAAAATAGTTGAACAAATATATACAATCCCATTTTACTAAATTGTCTTAAGGAACAGGGTTGACTAATGCTTAAATAACTCTGTTCCACACCTCAGACTTTGTAAATTGTGTCACAATCAAGATACAGAATATAAATTATTTTTTAGTTAAAATAAAGGTACTTTTAAATTCTCAATTTCTAACTTAATGTGAACTCAAGTTGCACTGTGTTAGCATTAATTCAGGGTAATGACGGACAGCCTGTTCTTGTGCATGTGGATTAGTAATCAGCACACACTTTCATCTCCACAGGGGATGGGGGATCAGCACACACTTTCATCTCCACAGGGGATGGGGGATCAGCACACACTTTCATCTCCACAGTGGGATGGGGGATCAGCACACACTTTCATCTCCACAGGGGGATGGGGGATCAGCACACACTTTCATCTCCACAGTGGGATGGGGGATCAGCACACACTTTCACCTCCACAGTGGGATGGGGGATCAGCACACACTTTCATCTCCACAGGGGGACGGGGAATCAGCACACACTTTCATCTCCACAGGGGGATGGGGGATCAGCACACTTTCATCTCCAGAGGGGGACGAGGGGTCAGCACACACTTTCATCTCCACAGTGGGATGGGGGATCAGCACACACTTTCATCTCCACAGGGGGATGGGGGATCAGCACACACTTTCATCTCCACAGTGGGATGGGGGATCAGCACACACTTTCATCTCCACAGGGGGATGGGGGATCAGCACACACTTTCATCTCCACAGGGGGATGGGGAATCAGCACACACTTTCATCTCCACAGGGGGATGGGGGATCAGCACACTTTCATCTCCAGAGGGGGACGAGGGGTCAGCACACACTTTCATCTCCACAGGGGGATGGGGGATCAGCACACACTTTCATCTCCACAGGGGGACAGGGGATCAGCACACCCCTTCATCTCCACAGGGGGACGGGGGATCAGCACACCCCTTCATCTCCACAGGGAGACAGGGGATCAGCATACCCCTTCATCTCCACAGGGGGATGGGGGATCAGCACACCCCTTCATCTCCACAGGGGGACGGGGGATCAGCACGTACCTTCATCTAGACAGGGGCATGAGGAATCAGCACCCACCTTCATCTAGACAGGGGGATGAGATGGGGGATCAGCACACACCTCCATCTCCAGAGGAGCACGAAGGAGCAGCACACACCTCCATCTCCACAGGGCACAGGGGATCAGCACACACCTCCATCTCCACAGGGGCACAGACAATCAGCAAGCACAGACCTTCATCTAGACAGGGGGACGGGGGATCAGCACACACCTCCATCTCCACAGCAGCACGAGGAATCAACACACACCTTCATCTCCATAGCGGGACGGGGGATCAGCACACACTTCCATCTCCACAGGGGCACAAGGAATCAGCACACACCTTCATCTCCACAGGGGAACGGGAGCCCGACTCCTCACTCCCCTTGGGGACATGTAGTGGGCGTGTGTTAAATCCTACGGAAGCAAGCTCTGGTCACTCGGCATTGGCACAGCTCTGTATTATCTGTCTTGGAAAATTTTGATTTCTGGTATCAAAGATCTTACTTTGAAAATAAACCAAGGTACTGGTGGCATCATGTAATTAAAATTGCTTAATTTTGCTGGCTTGAAATGCAGGATGAAATTTAGCACGCATGTAATTTTAGCAATATTTAAAAAGTATACTTCCCCCAAAGTGCTTTTTCAAAAGCCTTAGAAAGAAAGCACATATTTCTTCAACTGTAGTGAATTTGAGGCTACTTTAAACCAGGCTTACTGGATGGCAGCAATTTTGGTTCTTCCTTGCAACTTTCTTTCTCAGAGGTGGCCTCGGTTCTGGCTTTTCCCAGACCTTACCTGGTGTATCCGATGGGTTACTTCTACAGAAACACAGTGGGTGGCAGCCTGGGGACAGAAATGCTGCACACATACCCCTACGCTGCCAAAGAAGGACACGCATTTCGCAAACAGTTAGTTCCAAAGAAGAACCCTGCATAACTTCATTCTATGCAATAAAATTAAATAAAAAGACAATACTTATGTTTGGATTTAAAAACACTTTATAGTGTGTTGTTTTTATTGAGTGCTCACACCCGAGGGGGTGGCGGCGGATGCTGTGGGTGAGTGGGGCCGTCTGAGCCTGCTCTGGCCACATCCACACATCCACGGAGTCCACCAGGACTCGGAGGAAGGCCGAGATGACACGGACGGTGGCCACGCCACGCTGCAGTGAAGGCCCAAGTGCGATGGCAGAGAAAGAGGAAAAGTTGGAGAAAGAGCGATATCTGACAATAACTTTTCTCTTGGATGTTAATTTTTTGGTCTATAAATTGGAAAGGAAGGCTCGGACTGAAATAAATACGTTTATTCTGAGTAATGGCCTTTTGGGAGCAGTGTCCGTCAACTCTGCTTCGAGAGTGTCTCCACGTGAGCAGCAGCGCCTGTCTGGCACCTCACAGAAGGCAGAACCACACTGGGCCTCCAGCGGAGGCGGCTTTCTCCTGTGTCTGTGAAGGGAAGTAGCAGGTGCGTCACTGTTCTTAATGGAGCGGACAATGATGCCTTTTCTCTGACAGAAAAATGACCGGCTTAACTATGCAAGACAAGACTTGGTCCTCACATTCGCGTCTCTAGTTGATTTTGTCCTGGAATATGTACAAGTTATTGGTGGCAGCCACGGCAATCACATTGTCCGCGGGGTGCCAGGCCGTGTGCAGGATCTTCTTGTTGAAGTCCAGACTGTCCACGCTGATCTCGTCTTTCTTCCGCTTACCCCCTGTACACACCTTCCGGGGTTTGAGGCTGGCGCGTGGTTTGCTGCTCTCTCTCGAGGCCTCCAGGGTCACGTCCCTCCGCGTGTCTCTATCAAACATTCTGAAGAAGTTGTTGTAGGACCCGGTCATGATGGCGCTGTTCAAAACAAGAGCAGACAGCAGCACTCCTAAGTGGGGGGAGCGGCAGCAAGGACTCAGACCCCACCCCTGGGGTGCACAGCACACACCACCCTCCCCCACAACCCAATTACTTTCAGAAATCAGGAATGAACAATCACAATGGGTAGAAGAGAAATGCAGTGAAGATGCTTACTGAATTTTATATATAATCATGTCAGTAAGAATAAATGTCACAGGAGAAACAAAATAATGGAGTCACACTTTTAACGACATTAGCATATTTTTTGAAACAACCCCACCTATTTATCTCACTCATGAATAATAGTACGGTTTATTTTTAAGCCTTAAGTTCTGCAATGTCAATAATTCATAATGACCTGAACATAATCCTTATCATGTTCAACAGTTACTAGTCATATCTGTCAACGTTTCTTCAGAGTTAAACTGCTTTTCTATTAATTTCAAAAAGTTTCTTTCAAATGAAGCAACGGATAGAAACAGTAAAAATCCACTGGGCAAAGTGTGGCAGAATTTTGGAACAACTGCATTTCACACACGTTCCAGATAATACAATATCGTCCATGCTTTTGTTTCTTCAAGATCAACTGTAATGGCTTTCAAATGTCTCTGCTGTTGAAAAATTCTACTAACGCACACATCCTCATGATAAAACTTTATAATACTGGTAAAAACCTCTGCAATCTTACTTTTTGTACAAAAATGACAGAAAAATGGCTGAATGATAGCAAACGCTGCCATGATTTGACCCACGGCTTTATGAGTCCAGTTTCTGATGAAAGATGTGTTCAAACAATGCCCTTCTGGTTTCTCCAGCAGTCCTCGAAGCTCGCCTCCTCTTCCTATTTTGACACTGACCCGCACCCTCACGTCCTGCCCCCATGGTCATTCGTGGTGAGAGGCCTTTCACGCTGGCGCGTCTTCAAGGTGCCATGAGAAAGAAGTGGGCCGTTTCCCTTCCACGGCCCAGCACTGACCCCGGCTGCTGGCAAATATCTAGTGTCTGACTGACCTTGTCTAAAACTTCAAAGCGGGAAAAAAAAAAGACAAACTCAGAGAAGAGAAATTGCATTCAACAATCCACGTTTATTTCCCATCTCCTGCTTCCATCCAGGAGCCCACAGCGCCACAGAGGCGGGAGACACAAGGTGTGCCCAGCGCCCTCCAGGAATGCCAAGCTGTGCATGTGGTCTTGGAACAGGGGTATGCAGCCAAGTTGGCACGTGAGGGCCATTGACTGGGAGTTCCCCAAAATAGTTTCCACATAGAACACAATGTTTACGAAAGGGTAAGTAATAAGAATGTGTGAATCTGAAGCTTACATTTATGTTATTAAAACTCAACAGCAACCATTATTCAGAACACAGACGACGAAAGATGTATGGCCGACATTGACTGGAATTGCTGGTGCATGGTAATAATGCAAAGCACGTCAGCTTTTAAACAGATTTATGATCACTTTTAAATTCTTAACAGACAGTGCCAGCCCCAGAGTGGGCGTTTCCACACTGCAAACAAGGGCGCTGCCCAGCAGCCCGGTGCTGACCCAGGAAGGGAAGAGCACAGACACAGACACAGGCGTAAGCGCATAGCTGGTTTTGTGGGGTAACCCAGAACACAAGAAGGCGCTGCCACACGGAGAATCAGGATTGGGCTGAGGCAGCACTGAAATGCCTCACTCCCCTTCATCGCATCCCTCAACAGAAGTTTCCAGGTAGGAAGAAGGGAGTGTTTCTGAGAGTGAATGGACCAAGCAAATGTTACTGGGAACGCTTTTAGATGTTCCTGGGAATATGTAATCTAAGGGTATTTTGCAATATTTGAAACATATCAAGAGGAATAAAAAATATAGTGATTATCCATGTACCCGCAAGTCACTGCTAAGACAGCGAACCGCCCTGCACACCTGCAAGTCACTGCTAAGACAGTGAAGCCCTCCTCACACCGGCAAGTCACTAAGGCAGTGAACCCCCCACATACCCGCAAGTCACTGGTAAGACAGTGAACCCCTGCACACCCACAAGTCACTGCTAAGACAGTGAACCCCCGAACACTCGCAAGTCACTAAGACAGTGAATCCCCCACACACCCGCAAGTCACTAAGATAGTGAACCCCCCGCACACCCGCAAGTCACTAAGACAGTGAACCCCCCCCAGCACACCCGCAACTCACTAAGACAGTGAACCCCCCCTCACACCTGCAAGTCACTGCTAAGACAGGGACCCCTCCGCACACCTGCAAGTCACTGCTAAGACAGTGAACCCCCTGCACACCCACAAGTCACTAAGACCGTGAACCCCCACTCATACCCGCAAGTCACTAAGACATTGAATCCCCCTGCACAACCTCAAGTCACTGCTAAGACAGGGACCCCCCTCGCACAACCGCATGTCACTGTTAAGACAGTGAACCCCCCGCACACCCACAAGTCACTAAGACAGTGAACCCCCCGCACACCCACAAGTCACTAAGACAGTGAACCCCCCGCACACCCACATGTCACTAAGACAGTGAACCCCCCCGCACACCCACAAGTCACTGCTAAGACAGTGAACCCCCTGCACACCCACAAGTCACTGGTAAGACAGTGAACCCCCCGCACACCTGCAAGTCACTGCTAAGACAGTGAACCCCCACACACGCACAAGTCACTAAGACAGTGAACCCCCCACATACCTGCAAGTCACTGGTAAGACAGTGAACTCCCACATACCCACAAGTCACTGCTAAGAGAGTGAACCCCCAAACACCCGCAAGTCACTAAGACAGTGAACCCCCGCATACCCGCAAGTCACTGCTAAGAGAGTGAACCCCCACTCATACCCGCAAGTCACTAAGACAGTGAACCCCCCACATACCCGCAAGTCACTAAGACAGTGAACCCCCACACACCCGCAAGTCATTAAGACACTGAACCCCCCCTGCACACCTGCAAGTCACTGCTAAGACAGGGACCCCCCCCCCCGCACACCCGCAAGTCACTAAGACAGTGAACCCCCACACAGCCGCAAGTCACTAAGACAGTGAACCCCCCCGCACACCTGCATGTCACTGCTAAGACAGGGACCCCCCCACACACACACCCGCAAGTCACTAAGACAGTGAACCCCCTGCACACCTGCAAGTCACTGCTAAGACAGGGACCCCCCCACACACACACCCGCAAGTCACTAAGACAGTGAACCCCCTGCACACCTGCAAGTCACTGCTAAGACAGGGACCCCCCCCCCGCACACCCGCAAGTCACTAAGACAGTGAACCCCCACACAGCCGCAAGTCACTAAGACAGTGAACCCCCCTGCACACCTGCATGTCACTGCTAAGACAGGGACCCCCCCCGCCGCACGTCACTGTTAAGACAGTGAACCCTCCCACACACCTGCATGTCACAGCTAAGACAGGGACCCCCCCACACACACACCCATAAGTCAATGGTAAGACAGGGACCCCCCACATACACCCGCAAGTCACTGGTAAGACAGTGAATCCCCACTGCACACCCGCAAGTTACTGTTAAGACAGGGACACCCCCACAAGTCACTGGTAAGACAGTGAACCCCCCCACACACCCGCAAGTCACTGCTAAGACAGGGACCCCCCCCCCCCGCACTGTGTTGCCACTCTGGAAAGAAAGATGATCTCCTGTCCGATCCCCAGTTGGGGTCCTCACTTGCTAGAGTACATATGTGTCACCCCCACACATTTATATTTTGAATAGTTACAGATTTGTCTTTTTTCTTTTTTTTTGAGACACAGTCTCACTCTGTTGCCCAGGCTGGAGTGCAGTGGCACGATCTCAGCTCACTGCAACCTCCGCCTCCAAGGTTCAAGCGATTCTCCTGCCTCAGCCTCCTGAGTGGTGGGATTAAACGCATGAGCCACCATGTCCGGCTAATTTTTGTATTTCTAGTAGAGATGGGGTTTCACCATGTTGGTCAGGCTGGTCTCGAACTCCTGACCTCGTGATCCGCCCTCAGCCTCCCAAAGTGCTGGGATTACAGGCGTGAGCCACTGCGCCTGGCCAATAGTTACAGATTCTTAAAACAAAACTGTCTTGTATGCCTTAAACATGTTGTATGTCATTGCACTGTGCGCATTCCTCCTGAATTTTCTTTGTGGATTATCTTTGTGAGATCCACCTAGGTGATCCATGTAGTTCTAATAATTGATTCTCACTGCTTTTCAGTATATGTTATGATAGAGAACAACTTACCCGTCCATTCCTCTAATGATGCACCTGTGGGCTCTCTCCAGGTGTTCGCTATTTCAGGTATCTGAGCATGTTTTCTTTCTTTTTTTTTTTTTTTTTTTTTGAGACGGAGTCTCGCTCTGTCACCCAGGCTGGAGTGCAGTGGCGCGATCTCGGCTCACTGCAAGCTCCGCCTCCCGGGTTCACGCCATTCTCCTGCCTCAGCCTCTCCGAGTAGCTGGGACTACAGGTGCCCGCCACCACGCCCGGCTAATTTTTTGTATTTTTAGTAGAGACGGGGTTTCACCATTTTAGCCAGGATGGCCTCGATCTGACATTGTGATCTGCCCGCCTTGGCCTCCCAAAGTGCTGGGATTACAAGTGTGAGCCACCGCGCCCGGCCACTGAGCACGTTTTCTTGTCTGTACATGCAAGAAGCTCCCAACCGGACTGAATGTCACCAAGGAAGTCAAAGGAAGGGCACTGGGTGAGACCAAGGAGGTCACAGGAAGGGCGCTGGGTGAGACCAAGGAGGTCACAGGAAGGGCGCTGGGTGAGACCAAGGTGGTCACAGGAAGGGCGCTGGGTGAGACCAAGGAGGTCACAGGAAGGGCACTGGGTGAGAGCACTGGTCTCCACCCTCTCCCCCACACCATCATCATTCTGATGGGCATGAAAGGACGTCCTTCTGGCTTTACTTGCTGATCACTAAGAAGGATGAGCATTTCTATTTATTTTTCCATTTCTGCGAAACCCCATTCATGGTTTTTGCTCTTTTCTGAGTTTGTTTGCCACCTTCTTGTTGACTCCTAATTCTGTACCTATTCTGGATACTTAATCTCTGTTCATTATCCTTTTGTGGATTTTGTTTTCACTTTTAATTTCAATATAAAGAAGTTTAAAATTTAATGTAGTTGAATTTCTTAATGTTTTCCTTGGGCTTTTGGGGCCTTCTTAAAGAAGCCCTTGTCTCCAGAGATCACAAAGATGCCTCAGGCTTGAAAACACTCAGAGCTTATTTATTTATTGTGTGGGGCTGGTGAGGGCTCTAATTTTTCTCCCCCCAACACAGATAACTAAGGCCGCCCAGCTGGCAGAGCTTCAGAGTTCGCACTGCTCTTCCCCGCGGGCTGCGTTCCCCTGCCTGTCTGTCTCAGCCCCTTTCTGCAGGGCCACGCTCCCTTTACAGCTTGCTCTACTGAGTTTCCTGTTGTGATACATTGTTTCCCATTTGAAAATGCCTTTATCACAAGCAGATTCTTGAACAAGCATCTATTTCAAAGCTTGATTCTAAGCTGGCAGTGGAGAGTCAGGAGTCCCACTTGCTGGATTTGTCACACGGCTTCTGGCTCCCACTGTGGCCGTGGCAAAGCCGAGTCTCAGTCTCAGTGTCTGCTCTTGGAGGTAATTTGAGTTTCTTCCTTGGGTGCATTGAAGATATTCTCTCTGCGTTTGGTGTCCTGCAATTTCGTTATGAGATGGATGAGCATTTCTGTGCTCCCGATCCTGTGTATTCAGGCTTTCAGAAGTTAGAGAAAATTGCTGGCCACTGTCACTTTAAGCCTCACACCCCCACACTTTGTTTAAACGTGTGCTGTGCCTCACCCTGGCCTCCACGGTTCCTAGTGTCTCTTGTTTTCTGTTTGGCTCTTTAGCCCGCATTTCTTCTGGTTTTCCTTTCCGTCCACTAATACAAGATCTGTTTAGCCAAAATGCACCTGCCGCTAAACCCACACAGTTTCATCTATCATACTTGTCATTTCTAGATGTTCTCTGATTCCTTTCCAGCCTCCAGGTCATGTTTGGCGGTCATGTGGCTCCTGGTTCAAGCTGTTTCCTTCCTCTAGTCTGTGAATATCTCAAGCATTCTTAGTTTATCTTCTTTAACTTGGGATCTCAACAGCTGCCTTCCTGGAGGTTCAGTTCTGCCATGGTTCTGCTGACTTGCTCACGGTGGCTTTTCCTGTATGTGCTTGGTAATTTTCACCTGTGAGCTCATGTTTAGATGATATTAATGTGAGGAAATCCAGAGAGACCTGGGTGTGTTGGCAGCAGCCACCCAGCACGTGTGTTCTCACGGAGTTTGCCAACGCCATTCTCTCCACCTGGGCCACTTTCTCAGGGCTGTGCTTCCAGCAAGCGGCCTTGAGGAATGAGGTCATGTCTCTTCTGGTCAAAGTGCAGGTGTGTTTACTGCCCACTGTGAAAGCAGTGGGGTTCTTCAAGCTCTGTGCATCAGCCACGGCCTCAAGTGTCCACCCGTAGGGAACCCAGGCTCACGCTGCCGGCTGTGCCACGAGGACCTGGGAACCTCATGTCTTCAGTCAACATCCGTGAGATGCTACAGGCTGGCAGGTCAGTCTGCAAACAGAGTAGAGCCAGAGCTGGAAACATGCCGGTCCCTCCCGATGCCCGCACGCAGCCCTCATGGAGGCAGGAGCCCCACAGTGTGAGATTTTATAGATTATGACGTAGCTGGCACAAACCCAAACTGCAAACCCTTGTGAGGAGAGGTTTTGCTTCCACTTCTCAGGGCAGTGCTGGCCACCCCCATGCAAGGCCTCAGACAGACAAACTGCCCTTTGGACCCCATCTGCCAGTGGAGGGACACACCATCCTCAGGGGTCCCTGTTCCAACTCCACACCTTGTGTGGGCCAAGGCTTCAGCTCTTGAAGATTACCAAGCACACACAGGAAAAGCCACCATGAGCAAGTCACCTCGTGTGGGACAAGGCTTTGGCTTTGCACCACAACCTGCTGTTCACAGAGGCAGTGGTTCCTGCTATGGGCTGATGCCCCTGAGGCCAGCCGGGGCTGCGAGGCTGCTCTCGGAATAGACGCCTTCAGAGGCTGCCATTCTGGTTTCAGCTCCCTCTTAGTTTCTGGCCGTTGTGAGATTTCCCTTGCTCATCTGTGAGCTCAGCTATGCACCTGAAGAGACACCTGCTGTATCATATCCAGCATTTCTAGGTGTTCATGCCAGAGGGTTTTGCAGAATATCCAGTCAATCACTTACTGCCAGTAGCAGACTCCTCTGTTCTCTTGAATTCTGAACAAAAATTCTATATAAAAATGGTGCAAGATAAGTGAGCCGAGATTGCGCCACTGCACTCCAACCTGGGTGACAGAGCGAGACTCCGTCTTAAAAAAAAAAAAAAAAAAAAAAAATGGTGCAAGATAATCTTCCATCATCTGAAACGTAACATTTGCATAATAAAAAAACATAACTCTTAACCACACTAATCATAGTATCTTTAAAGAATGTATACAAAATAAATTATCTAGGTACTAGAACCATCACATTATAAATTACATCGGTGTTTCAGACCAGCCATGACCACGCTGTGTCTGGGCACGACGGCAGTGGCTCTGGGGTGTCTTCATCTACTTCTCTCCAGAAGGAAAGGCAGACTGCAACACAGTCATTCCAGTGAGGTGAATCACTTCCCCACTTCCTTCCTTTTCACTCATCTTCAGCATAATAAAAAGTAATAAACTATCATTCACTAAGCATTTAACGCATAGCCGGCCTGTACCTAGCGCTGTACTTCTTGTCTAAATACAGATGGAATGACAAGCTAGGTGAAAAACTTGCTCAGAGATCCTATTTTGTCTACCTTGATACTATCATCCATCAATCAAAAGGTCTGGAAAACAACACCCTATGAGCGAGGGTCCTCCTCTGACGCTGGAGGACAGCTCGCCTCCCTCACTGACCTTGCACTCTGGGAAACCAGCAAGCTTGGGGCGATGGCTCATCTCCACGCAGGCCTTACCTATCCGAACCGTTCCAGCAACACTCAAACTTGTCAAAGATGCAGTCATTCTCATAGAGAGAGCAGAGCTTGCTGCGCAGGTACTCGTGGACCTGGTGGGTCTCCACCGGCCTGCTCTCCATGTTGAGGTCCCACACCTTCACCGACAGGTAGTCTCTGGTCATCATGTACCGCCCACTATGACTGAATTTTACATCGGATATGGATGAAATTATTTCTGAGAAGAAGGACCTACTGCTGGGATCTTCAGGTTCTTCAAAAACTGAAAAACAAAATAAAATATTTTCAGCTTCTGTTTAAAAATCAGAGAACAAATCATTTTCAAGTTCAAGTAGGACGTGGCCCCTTCACAGAGACTCTGGAAGGGCTTGGCCTCAACACTAGGTCTTCTGATCTTTCTGATTCTCTAGGTTTCCTGATCTTCTGTGACTTCCGTGGACAAGAGCTTCGGGTAAGACATTCTAGCACCAGCTATGGACAAGGGACGGGCATCAGAAGCGCAGACACCCAAGTCTCACCCAGACCCTGAATCAGAATCTCTAGGCAAGGTCCTGGGCACTGCAATCTGTGGGAGCTCCTCGGGGCATCCTGATGTGTGCCAGGTTCAGCACCACCGCATTCCTGTAGGAGTGTCTCCGCGTCCTCATGGCACCAGGCCTGAGCACGTGAAATCCTATCACATACACATCATAGGAAGACACAAACAGCATTATATGGTCACGCAGACACAGTGGTCTGTGCCTCTAAGGAACTGCCTGCTCTTTGGAGGGTTGACAGCTTGTGGGTGGGTCTGCAGGAGTGACCACCTTGACTGGCAACGCTGTGGTCCCGATTTTAACCACCAAGATGGTCCCGCCGGTCAAAGCCAGCCAGCAAAGGTTTATCTCCAATACTGAATACTCAAGTTCTACTGTGACAAAACTGGATTCCTAGTTTCAGAAAGATTTGGGTGCTTCCTCAGCAGAACTTGCTTTCTCTGCAGTTACTTGACAGAGTTCCCTCTACCTGCACCTGCGGCAGACGGAGGAGCCTGCGGCCCCACTGGGCCACTGACTGCCCTAGCATACGGTTATGCTTTAAGGTTTTGTAAACTTCAGGCCAGGAGAGATGTGCTTCCTTTCTTTTTTTTTTTTTTTTTTTTTTAAAGAGACAAGATCTTGCTATGCTGCTTGGGCTGGTCTCAAACTCCCAGGCTCAAGCGATCCTCCCCCCTCAGCCTCCAGGGTAGCTGGGACCACAGGTGCGCACCCGCACCACTGCACCTGGCTTGTGCTTCCTTGACCTTAAGCTGCTTTAGGTTTTTTCTTGATGTAGAAGCATGTGTGTTTGTTGGCGTAGCATCTGCAGTTAACTTGAAGCCAGCTGTGCCAACACCAAGAATTGACTCAAATAAATCACTCTGATGACAAATAGAACTGGAATCTGAAATTATTTACTCAAGAATATTACGCTTAAGATACAGGCCAAATGCTATGAAACACTTAATCTTCATCGCAGGAATTCTAGTAGAAATATGAAATTCTTAAAAACATACCTCACCCTCAGGAAAGAGAACAGACAAAAAGGTTGCTGAGCACAGTCCATGGGCACAGTCCACTGAGGCACTGGGGGCGCCGCTGCACATGAGCAGTGACTCAGTCTGGTGGGACTGACTGGCGGCTTCCCCGTTAGAGGAAGTCACTGGACCCGTGTCTACCTGCTGGCACTGGAGGGTCAGCAATGTTTCAGGACCCTGGGACGTGCTGACTACAGTGCCCTATAAAGTCAAGCCCATTCTTTATGGCTAAAAATAAAAACAAAACCAGAACCTCCCTCACCTAAAAGGAACTTGAAAGCTCACTGGATTAAAATGCTAGACTTTCAGCTCGGGGAAGTGGCTTCCAATCCAGCCAAGCTCAACATGAACAGAGCTCATTCCAACAGCTGGGAACGGCCTCCTGTGTGCTGGCGGCCTCAGCCCAGGTCTCATGCACAGAGGCAGAGGCGATGGGTGGCTCTTGGTGGGACCCAGTGCTGGCAGCCTCCCAGGAGACGCCCAGGCTCTGGGTAGAAGTGACCCCGCTTCTTGGTAGTGCCAAAAGCGTGCCCACCCTACAGCCATAAGCCTGTGGGAAGCATGACCTTGAGTTCCACTTATTAGCAGCAGCCTCTGACACAGCCCCTCTCAGACGGCCCCAGCAAAGGAGGGCTCCCCAGGCGCGCAAAGGTACTTGGGGAACAGGAAGAACCCTCTAAGTCTTTGCAGTGTCTGAAGAACAAGTGGCTCTAAATGAGATGCTTTAAAAGACGCCAGGCATGGCCGGATGCGGTGACTCAAGCCTGTAATCCCAGCACTTTGGGAGGCCGAGGGAGGGGGATCACCTGAGGTCAGACCAGTATGGTCAACATGGTGAAACCCTGTCTGTACTAAAAATACAAAAATTAGCTGGGCATGGTGGCACATGCCTGTAGTCCCAGCTACTTGGGAGGCTGAGGCAGGAGAATCGCTTGAACCCGGGAGGTGGAGCTTGCAGCGAGCCGAGATTGCGTCACTGCACTGCAGCCTGGGCGACGGAGCCAGACTCCGTCTCAAAAACAAGACGCAGGCACTTACACTTGGAGTGTCTGTCGCACAGGGCCGAGGAGCGCATGTCACACAGTCGGATGGTCCCTTTGCTACTGCTGTAGACGAACACGTTGCACTGGTGTGGGTGGAACTCGGCTGCGGTGATGACTTCGGTCAGCTCCTCCATGTTAGCAGGCTTGATGTCCACGATGTCTGGGAGTGCGTGGTTAAGGCACAGTGCTCGGCTCAGCTGGGTTTTAATTAGTCTACATTCAGTCACGAGAAATAGGACGCCAAATAATCCACGCAGTGAGGCTTAAGGGATTAGCTATTAAGAAGGCCGGTTACACATCCCGAATTCCAAAGGAGCGCCTGGTAAGCGGATTGGCATGAGCACACTTGGACTACAGACACGCCCGGCCCAGGGGGAGACCCAGGCATGTGAACACTGCTTTCATCTTGCTGCTATTATTAATGTTATACAGAAAGCCCTTAATAGCAAGACAGTAAATACTTAATCATAGAAATATGAAAAGCAAGCTAGCACCATCTGTGCAAAATTACAAACTCCCATACAAAACTACAACACAAGAATGCTGCCGAATTCCAAGATGCTGCTCTTCCTGACATGAAGAGCTTATTCTGTATAGTTAGAGCAGATCCAACATAGCAGGCTGCCCTATACAGAAATCCTTCAACTGAAAAAAATAAGAAAGGGCAGAATTCAGCTGTGGGCCAATTCAGACTAGCAGGCCCAGTTTCACCCTTCAAGCTGAAACAACTAAGAAAACCAACATACCACATGGAACCCCAGCTCAAGCCGCTGGACAGCAGAGGGAGGATGGCAGGGACCCTGGAGAGGCTGCAGACGAAGCAAGACCCGTGCTCCCAGCTGCTGGCTGGAAAGGGGCCCATGTGAGGAGGGCTGGGGCCACCCAGACCGTGCACAGCCACGGAAGAAAGCAGGTTCTAACTGGAAGCTGCTGCTCAGATGGGTGATTAAACACTGCTCTAACCTAAGCCAGTATTTTCTATTATCCATTAGCAAATTTAGAAAAATAAAAGAACACATAATGTTGTTTTTTCAAATGCAGCCTATTTAAAACTGCCTCTGATTAAACCAGGCAGGCAGTGGACTTCAAGTAATTCTCATTATACAGATAACTTTTTCCCAAAGGTAGAAAGAAATTTGTATTTTTAGAGACAAACATTTCAAATCACAGAGAACTTGTATCACAGGCCGCTGTGCAGCGATGTATTTACAAGACTAGACTCTGAGATACACATGTATAAAGGAACAAGAGAAATTACTATCTAAAGTGCACCCTCGGGAAGACGCCAGTGTCCCTCTGAGGAAGGATACTAAAGCTTCTATCTGTGATTTCTAAGTGCCATAAATTAATTCTGAGGTCATCTGCAGAAAGATATGTTTCATGATCACTATTTACTGAAATGGAATTTATATGATATGTGTGAGCATTTGCAAAAATTCGCCGTGGACTCGCTTCTACCATAAGATCCATGGGCTTCAATATTGGGACCTAAAAATGGAAGGAAATAGCAATTCAAAACAAAGATCACAGCAGCATATAATCAGAATACTTACAGTAGATAACGAAAGAGGACAAGTTTGTATTCACGGCTAAGTAATAATTCTGTACAGGCAATACCCCCAAATAACCAATTAGCAGAGTTATGTAAATATGCTACAAAATGGAACACTGTCTATTCCAAGTCTTCCCCCTTGCTTCCATTACGGAGGTCAACATGTTCCTGCTGAAGAAAAGAAGATCAACTGGCAGGTAACAAACTGCCCAGACACTGAGGCCTGCGGCTCCCTCTCCTGTGTGTCCTCCAGTGGCCACACTGAGGTGCTGGACAGCAAAGTCCTCCGGGGTGGCTCAGCTGAGCCCCTCCCTTTGTCCTCTCCTTGCAGCTAGATGCACACACCTCCACTCACTGCACTAGGGCTATGCTTCTCGGTGCAAACCCTGCAAGCCTCCACCGGCTCCAGGGACTGGCAGGGTGCACTGCAGGGTGCTGGGGAGCTGAGGATGTTCCATTTCTTGGTCTGGGGCTGGCTACATGGGCATGTCCACTCTACAAACATTCACGGAGCTGGTCACTTATAGGGCAGATGTCTTATTTGGAGGTATGTATTATATATTACACTTCATTTGAGGTTAAACAGTAGTAAAAGGTACCTCCCGCACCCATCTCTGTGTTGAGTGCTGTGGTCAGGGAGGCTCCTAGGGAAGCCCAATTCACACAGAAATGGAAAGGACAGAGAGGAGAGGGCTCCGGCTGGAGGCTGCCTGTGGTCAGAGGTGAGAGCTCAGGCGTGAGGAACAGCATCACACATGAAAAAAGGAAAAAGGCCTGTGTCTCACTAACATCCAGCTGCAAGAAAAACATAAGCTTTAAAATCAAAACAAAAAATTAATGATAGTATTTTTTGTTATTCTTGTAATTAGAAACCAAAAGGGAGAGCCTTGAAAGCTTAGGGAAAAAAAAATCTCTCAACTGAGTCTTGTCTGGCCGAATTCTGTAAAAAATTAACTTGGAAAAGTGTGTGTAGTGAGACTTCCCTCATTTTAACCCAGTTAGTGTGACCACACCCTTGGATTCTCTAGAGCAAGAAGAGTCACTTCTAACAAGTTCAGGCTTAAAAACATACACCTGCCACAATCCTCTAACAAGTTTCCCATTAATCAAAACACATGATAGCTGCAATACTTACAAAGATTCCTTCTTTTATTGAAAAAATTTTAATTTGCATATAAAATAATTTGTTTTCATTTTTGGAGATGGGGTCTGGCTATGTTGCCCAGGCTGGTCTTGAACTCCTGGGCTCAAGTGATCCTCCCATCTCAGTCTCCCAAAGTGCTGGGATTACAGGTATGAACCACCGTACCTGGCCAATATTTCTTCTTTCAATTATATCCCTTTTCTGGCACTAAAATAATTTAAGAGCAAAAATTTAAAAATAGCAACATTTCTGACTCTTACCCAGTTAGGCTCAGATACATAAATAGCCCACTCTAAACTGTCAGAGAGGTGAGATCTCAAATACTGACCTGAGTCAATGTGCAGAATTACCTGTCTGTGGTCTCTCCCCCATGCACCGACTAATGAAATAACTACACTTCTCACACGCTTCAGTAGGGCCACCAATTATGCCCGTTTTATTCAGGCTAAACCTACAAAAGCAGCCTTGAATAAAACCAAGACTGGGCCTAGTAAAGGCCTGTTCTCCCAAAATGAGCACGTGAGCTCATGGGTTGTGGCAGGGTCTGATCAGGAGGAACAGGGGTTTCTGAGGGTGGGGTGTGCACAGGTAACTGGGTGGGAGGTGGTGTTGGCTGCAGAAGAGATGGACAAGGCTGGAGGGGGTCAAGTGCCCACCCTCGGGGGTCCCATCACACTTCTACTTTAGGATCAGCAGTTTCATGATGATGGAACTGCACAACTCGTGTTACTGTCACTAAAAGTGATTTACACTAATTCAGGGGTGCAAAGGCAGCAGCACTGTGTATCAGACATCACCAACATTTTGGATCAAAACATCTTGGTTCAAATTAGGACCCTATAAACTAGATTTTCAGCAAATGCCACAGCCTTTCTCGCTTTGATGAACTCATAGGAAATACGGTGATAACATCGATGTGAGAAGTCTGAGAACACTCCTCCTGGGGAATGCATGACCCCAGGTGCAGCCACCCTGCACAGCAAAGCTGGAGAAATGGCATCAGAACAGACCCAGCATCACTCCCAGGGGCACGTGTGTTAGGGAAAGGCTTCTGCGGTACAGTGTCCTTCTCTGTAGCACTCTCAAAGACTAATGTGGAATGGGCTCACTCACTGTCTTCACTTGATAAACAATAGTGTAACGGGGGCTGAAATCTCATTAAAAACCAACCAAACCACCCAACTCAACCACCCACCCACCCACCCCCCGCAACCAAACCACCCAACCAATTAACCAACCAACCAACCAACCAACCAACCAACGGTTTTCAAATCTAGTAACAGCATTCCCTTGGGACCAGGCAGGGTTTCCTTCCAGGGGACACACCTTTGCACAGGTGCTGGTTTCTCACCAAGACACACCTGGGCTCAAGCCCAGTTTGCCGGACACCCTTCACCATGTTCCATCTAATTTAAGACAACATCTGTGGTGTGTAGCACCAGGCCAATTATAAGACACTGAGGTTTTAAGTTTTACCCGATTTCATAAACGTTAAAATATGAAAAAATTTAGGCATCAGAATTGATGAAATATGATTTCATGCTGCATGATGGGGGGGTAAGGGGTACCAACAATGGAACAAATAATTGAACAATTAAAAAGGAACGATGCTCATGGACGGACAGGTGAAGAGTTCTGAACCATCAGCATCTGCCTAAACCAACCCCAGAGAAATTCCACGAGAAGCATCCTGAATGTACCTTGGTGGCCCACAGCTCATCTTTCGATCTGCAACCTGTGCTATTTCACCTGTGAAATGTTCTGAATTTCATCTGAACTTCAACCTCCCAGGTGCTGTTCTGAACCTTCAGAGAGAAGGGTGGTTGGTATGTCCACAAAGATTTCTGCTGTAGAATTAAATATGAGTTTTCCCCTTAGTATTGCTGTATTTTCTAAGGACCACATGTGACTTTTTGCCTTTGTGAAAATAGGAGAAAGACCTTGCTTTTAAACACACACACACGAGTGCAAACGGCTTTCATGAATCATGAGGCAGACCTCACAGTATCCCACTGAGCAGCTCTCTCCAAACAGCAGACTTCAACGTTTATTCTTAATTTCTGAACAGCATTGGATAAAGAAAAGGCAATGTATACCCGTAGTGCTGTGATTCTAAATGGATCTCGAAGTCTTCCATCTTCGTCTTTCAGGTTATAACCTTCTGCTCTTTTATCCCGTTCACTTATTTTCCATAATTTTATAGTTTTATCTGAAAATAAAAACCTCATTCTCCATATGAAAAGAAAAACTATAACATGCATCACTATTGTTTGAGTATTGTATTCGAAAGCGGTGTGGTCCTATATTGGTTTATAAGCTATCGGGTCTTTGAACATGAATATTTCCAATTGGAGGTGTTTTGTACAATAAATAAAGATGTGAAGACGTGCACAGTAACATCATAATAAAGTGCACGTGTGGTTTTTGTTGCATACTTTGAATTTTCAACCTATCACTTGCTACCCTAGATAACTTACCCTCCCCCCAAAAATTTAAAGCAGGAATAACTTCTAAAATAAAAAGGAATCTACACACACAAAAATTAAAAATAAAACACTAAATCAAACAGCCACTTAGAAAACAATTCTTACCATTTGTAGACAGCAGAAAATGAGCAGCATTCTGTTGTGGTAACCACCTGATTTTATTAATTTTTTCCTCAATTTCTAGACTTTTCAAATAGTCAAACTCTGGTTCATGACTTTGAAAGGTGCTGTAAACATTATATTCTCCCCTAGAATGAGGGCGGCTTTTATTCTGCAAGAAAACATGAGAGCTGTTTTAATGAACAAAGCACAGTGCAGAGAAAATTTCAGTATATAAATTTGAATATCAAATGACCATACATATTTTTCAAAGCTAAAAAATCCTGGCTCAAAAAAATCTCAAACAGATGAAACTCAGGGAGAAAAACGAGAAAGAAAGAACTTGATTGCCAACTCTTTGACTTCACTTCTAGGTATGCATCTGGAGCAGGTCTGCCGAATGCAGCCTGCCGTATTTTTTGGAGCAGGTCTGCCGAATGCAGCCTGCCGTGTTTTCTGGAGCAGGTCTGCCGAATGCAGCCTGCCGTGTTTTCTGGAGCAGGTCTGCCGAATGCAGCCTGCCATGTTTTCTGGAGCAGGTCTGCCGAATGCAGCCTGCCGTGTTTTCTGGAGCAGGTCTGCCGAATGCAGCCTGCCGTGTTTTCTGGAGCAGGTCTGCCGAATGCAGCCTGCCGTGTTTTCTGGAGCAGGTCTGCCGAATGCAGCCTGCCGTGTTTTCTGGAGCAGGTCTGCCGAATGCAGCCTGCCGTGTTTTCTGGAGCAGGTCTGCCGAATGCAGCCTGCCGTGTTTTCTGGAGCAGGTCTGCCGAATGCAGCCTGCCGTCTATTTAAGGCAAGTGTGAGTGGAACACAGTCAAGCCCATGTGTGCACATACTGTCTCTGGCTGCTTCTGCACCATCTGGGTAGAGGTGAGTGGCTGTGAAAAGGCCGCATGAGCTACAGAGGCAACAATGTTTGCAATCTGGCCCTGGAGAGAAAGCGTCTGCTGCGTCTGCTCTAGAGGAGAGCCATCACGGGCCCGAGGAGGGTGACACAGCGATGTGGCGGCTCCAACACAGTGGTAGTGAACCAGACGCCACACACACGTCAACCAGAGGCGAAGGGCAACAGTAAGCCACAGAGCCATGCAGGGACCCAGGGACCACCACGAAGCCGCTGAGATAAACGAGCCAGCACAGACAATCGCACAGTGCTGTGCAGGTGAAGCAGGCCGCACAGGCGCCCAGAGTGAGGCGCTGCTGATGTACGTACAGAACAATTCTGCTACAGAAGTGGAGAAACATGCTTGGGAAGATATATACCATCTTCAAAATCATTAGCAACTCTGGGAAGGTAGAGGGAGAGTGAAAAAGACTGGGAGGAAAGTAGCAGGATGAAACGGGAGGGGACAACAGGAGCTTCATCTGTATCCCGAGCATTCTCTTTCCTTTGATGAAGGGACAACCTCTGGGTGGTGGGTTTGCAGGTACATCTGTATTAACCTCTGAATCTTCTGTATGCCCTAAGTAAAATTTTCTATTAACTATTAAATATTTCATAATTCAAAATCAAGGACGCCAGTATTTTCACTCTTGCTCTATAACCAATATCTAATATCTTGGGTGTTTAACACTTTAGTACATACGCTAAAGGAACGGAACTAAACAAACTTTTAAGTCTAAACAGATGTTCCTTGATATTTCCAATCTGATCAAGTATCAGAAGACATCCCAGGAAGCTACCCACACCCGCATCGCTGCAGAGTCCGATGCACGGGGCATTCCTTCAACTGAAGCCTCCACGTGTAGGAGCTGAGCGCCTCGCCTGCCCCGCATCGCTGCACTGAGTCTGATGCGCAGGACGTTCCTTCAACCGAAGCCTCCACGTGTAGGAGCTGAGCACCTCGCCTGCCCCGCATCGCTGCACTGAGTCCGATATGCAGGACATTCCTTTGACAGAAGCCTCCGTGGGCAGGAGCTGAGCACTTCGCCTGCTCCGCATCGCTGCACTCAGTCTGATATGCAGGGCATTCCTTCAACCGAAGCCTCCACAGGCAGGAGCTGAGCGCCTCGCCGCTGACTGTCCCGTGTGTGCTGCACAGGGCAGATGTTGAAACTGCTCTCCTTTGACCCTCTCCTACCACTCTACAAAAAAGCACAGCCCCTCAACAGACAGTTCTATTTCAAGCGAGAAAAGTGGAACCAAATTATTTAAAAAGAAAAATCTGTAAAACTAAATTAGTCCTATGCCCAAGACATTCATCTACCAAGAAAAAACAGTGGAACAGAAGCAAAAAAAATAAAACGTCCAAGTCAAAGTGCTGCCTGTGCTGCCCTGGCCTTTCTCCCAAGAGCCTGAACAAGAATGGTCCCTAGGCTGCAGGCTTGTCTCTCTGCCATGAACTGGTTCCAACTCCCATCCCAGTTACCTCAAACCCAAGCAACCCCTCAGCCTTCTCCAACACTCCGAGATCTCATGGCGTGCCACTCTGCTAGGGAGAGGAATTCTAAAGGAAGCCTCACGGGGACAGAGGCAAGAGAGCAGGGAGTAACACACAGGAAAAGGAGGAGGAAGCAAGCACCTTCTCTTTTTGGACATGCTCATTTCTGATTTAACCTGATTCCTGGGGGCTAGAGCTGAGCCTGGAGGGCAGGGGGCTGCACAGCCACACCCATAAATTCTGTGTGCCTTAGTTTTACTGGCTGGGCTTTCCTGGAAGACTTAATCTGCACAGAAAAATAAGAAAAGCTTGAAACTCAAGGTGCTGACTATGCTTCCTACCTCGTCTTCTGCACAGCCAGAGCTTCCCAACAGGCCTCTATGGATCTGACTCCTGAATCTCAGGCCCTGCACCTTCCACAGTCTGGTGCTCACTCACAAGCCTTCCGAATCCTCCATGCTCCTTCGATTCTAAGACGCACATCTGGACACCTGTGAACCTTGCTGCAGCTTCTAACTGGGAGCTGGGGTCGCTTAATGGGCAGCAGCTTCATCCTCTTGGCGGCTGCAACACCATCCGCGGCCTCTCTGACCATGGATGAAAATGTGCACTGCCACCCTTACCCACACAGACATACTGAAGTCCACAGTGAAGGTCACATGTGGAAACCAGCGAAATGTTCTAAAAATAGATGGAATATGAAAGCCTTTCAGATGTTAACCAAAATACGAAGAAAAATAAAAAAACCTGCCTGGGGTTTATCAGGTTGCAGGTGACTAAACAACTTTAGTAGGGACTTGCTCCTGTGTAAATCTGTCACTCACATAACAACTTAACACACCTTAAATAAGCACTTAAAACTCTGTAATACCCAACATATTTTAGAACAAGATGCTTGACTTTTATCATGGTCTGTTTTATATTTGAGACTACTATTATTTAGGTTAAGCAATGATTCACACAAACAAGAGAAATTCCATTTTCTATCCTAAAATCTGTTAGGCAGGGATGAGGCATCTTCCCTAAGGCTATCGCTACAATGACAGACTTTTTAAGCAAAAGCTATAAGTGAAGTCTTCCATTAAGATAGCCATGACTCAACAATTTGTGAAAAAATCCTCCTGCTGGCCAGGCGCGGTGGCCCATGCCTGTAATCCCAGCACTTTGGGAGGCCGAAGTGGGCGGATCACCTGAGGTCAGAAGTTCAAGACCAACCTGGCCAACACGGTGAAACCCCATCTCTACTAAAAATACAAAAATTAGCCGGGCATGGTGGCCCATGCCTGTAATCCCAGCACTTTGGGAGGCCGAGGTGGGCGGATCACCTGAGGTCAGAAGTTCAAGACCACCTGGCCAACATGGTGAAACCCCATCTCTACTAAAAATACAAAAATTAGCCGGGAGTGGTGGTGCATGCCTGTAATCCCAGCAACTTGGGAGGCTGAGGCAGGGAGAACCACTTAAACCCAGGAGACAGAGGTTGCAGTGAGCCGAGATCACGCCATTGCACTCCAGCCTGGGTGACAGAGCAAGACTCCATCTCAAAAACAAAAACAAAAACAAAAACTCCTCCTGCCTTAAAAGTAACATTTAAACACCACAACCCACACTCTTGCTGCCCAGGCTGGAGTGCAATGGTGTGATCCTGGCTCACCGCAACCTCCGCCTCCTGGGTTCAAGCGATTCTCCTGCCTCAGCCTCCCAAGTAGCTGGAATTACAGGCATGTGCCACCACACCTGGCTAATTTTGTATTTTTTGTAGAGGCAGGGTTTCTCCATGTTGGTCAGGCTAGTCTTGAACTCCCGACCTCAGGTGATCAGCCCACCTCGGCCTCCCAAAGTGCTGGGATTACAGGTGTGAGCCACTGCGCCTGGCCAAGGTATATGGTTCTTAAGTAGCATTGTGTGATATTCTACTTCTGAGATAAAAATGCAAAATTATAAATGTATCAAACTGTGAAGATTTAGAAAGATTAATAACATACTTATTATTCACAAAAGGATTTCTTACCATCCCAAATCAGAGAAAACAGGATTTAAAAAAATCTTTCCCTAGACATAATCAAAATAAAGCTGAAACAGGTATGCTTTGATAATGAAATTGGTCAGCACCTGTCAATTTTCCCCATGTGGCCCAGGGACAGTCCTCCTCCAGGCTCCCCTTCCTGCGCGCAGGGCCAGCGCTTCCTGTGTACAAATCTGCAGAGAGGGGAACCAGGGCCCACCAACCTCTAAACCAAAGTTCGCCACACAAATTTAGAGACCAGACTTTGGAGATGATAAACTGTCCCTTTCATCTGTTAGGAAACTCAGAGACAGGAAGGGCAAGGGATTGTATTTACCCTCTGGTAAGGAAAAGGCAGGACAAATATTTCAGACCCCAGGCTTGGCTGCACCGAGCCAAGGTTCCTGCCCGGAATCCTTAACTACCAAATCATGATCTCGCTTCCTTTAACATTGCTCATTAGAACCTCTGAGGAGGCTCAACAGAAAGAAGAGGGAGGGGGCTGGCAAGGCATCAGTGAAAAGGAAGTGCCGTGACCGGGAAGCCAGCGCTTGCTTATGAGCTGTGGGCTCCTCCAAGGCCCACACTCTGAAGGTTCCCTTCCCTCCGGACAGGTGAAGTCTTCAAGGGGGCATGGAGGAGTGAGTGCTGCTCACCTCTCCCTGAAGGGAAGAGAGAATTCACACCCCTGCCAGACTTCTCTGCAGGAAGTGCTGAGAAAGCTGCTCACACCTCATGGCAGGGCAGGACGGCGGGGCTGGGCCAGTACCTGCACAGGCGTATAAAGGGATTTTCAGAGAGAGCCGTGTGAGTTCTTACAGAATGAAAGCACATAAATGCACCTCACCACCACCCTGCATCCTTCATGGGGTCCCCAGCGGAATCTCCTCCCTACTCTGAAGACAAAGGCCTTGGAGACTTCACCGGGGCTCAGCAGCTGAGGCCAGAACTCAGATAATTTCTGAAAGGAGATTCTGTATGGCTAAGGTGATGGAACTGAATCTTAATGAAATGAGACAATGAGAAAATAATTTTGCTTCCTCCCTGCTAAGTTATATGCGAAAGGTTGAATAACTGCATTTGATTTGTGGACTGAAAATTACTGACCTCTTGTTCACGCTGAAAAATAACAACTCTGCCGCCCTTGTCTCCTGTCGCAAGAAGATCTCCAGAGTAATTAAACTCAACGGTGGAAATGATGTCCGCTGTCAACAAAATACAGAAGCGATTTACCAGATGCGGTTTTGGGGAGGAGTCACAATACCAAAAAACTAATAAAAAGGAGCAAAAGAAAGATAAACACATACAACTTTCTCTGAGAATAAAGCAAAACTGTCACGGCAAACTTGTAATTACCAGGCGGCCACTTACTGGTTCTGGTGCAGAGAACCTGCCTGCACATGTGAATGGGTGAGTTTTACCCCACCTCCATGCCTGAGACCCTGGAGCACCAGGATTTATCTAGACTGGGTTGTCTTGACAAAAGGATAAAGGGTAGAAATTTAGAAAATTCATTTGTAAAAGAAAAAAACAGAGGAAAAAAATGGGTCCTGAAGAATGTTGCCTAATTTTATAATGCAAACCTAATGTTAACTTTTAAAATAAATCTGATTCTTATACAATAGTAATAAAAATGTTGTAATATTCTATGCAATAACTTTTGTTGGCTTCTGTACAATGTGATATTCTAGACAGTAGGAGTTCCATGTCATTGTCTGGATACAGTTACCACCACTGATAATGATGACATCATTACCAAGCGAGACAACTGTCAGGGAGGCCTTGAGATCTCCGACACCGTAACAAAGACCCCAGACACCAGCTCAACAGAGGCCAAGACCCCGGGGCAGAAGGAACACCACCACTAAGCAGTGAGAAAGTCCTCAGGTGTCCTGAGGCTAACCCTTTGGGTTGGGAAGGGAGTGTCTGGATTTATGACTGACTATTAAATTAAAAAAAAAAAAAAAAATCCCAGGTCTGTGAGTTGGACAAAGATTTTCTATTTTCAGGGAGCAGTTCCATGATGGACTCTGGAGGAAGCTGGCTTCTCTGCAGTGCTGCTGTGTCGCGTGCGGACTGACAGGGATAGGGCCTGGCGTGGCCTCCCGAGGGGCTGTCGGAGCTTGTCCTATGGCCACAGCGGGACTCCTTGCCTTACCCTGCAGTGTGGGGGAGTCTCAGGAACAGCTAGAACACAAGCTCACCTCCCTGCTGGGCACCAACTCAAGGGCTCACAGTGACCTGGGCACACCCAGGGCCCACGGTATCTTTATAGTAGGAAGTAACAAAACAACTAAATGGCTATTGTGAACAACCTACTTACTAAGAAGAAATGGGCCCTAAAGCTGAAGCGACTCAAACAGCTCCCTCCCAAAGTGGCTAGAATGCAATTCTGAAAGGTCTGCAAAGGTGTTTTAATCGTGTTAGTGAAGGATTTCCACCAACATCCGCACAGCGAGCTCCCGCGGCTGGCACTGTTCGTCGGCCTCACATGGGAATCCCTGGCCTGGGAGTTCTTTCTTTTTAAAATCTTCAGACTTTGGAAGAAGGATTGGGTTGCTTCTTAGAAGTGTCACTATTAAATTACTGAAAATAACCTAACTTGCTTAAATGAAACTAAAATATTATGTATTGGATTAAAAAGGTCTCAATCTATGTCATTTATACCCAGAGGGTGTATAAAATTACGTAATTAATGGTATTCTAGCTCTGTCAGTGATTTTCAAACTTAATTATAATGGACTGAGTCTTTTAAAAGAGAAACTCCCGTAACTGTCAGTGCTGGGAAGTTTCATTAAGCTACGCAAACACGCGTGAACCTAAAATTAGAAACACTGCAGTGCTCAATCTCTAAACCCAAACTAAATACACAAAATTACAAAACCAACAACGTTTAAATTATCAACATCAAATTAATCTGATGGAGATAGTTTTTAAAAACCAGACTGATGCTGAAGGCATAAATATGGTACTAAAGGCACCAAGTTAGGTTTGTTTTTTTTTTTTTTTTTGAGACAGTCTGGAGTGCAGTGGCGTGACCTTGGCTCACCGCAACCTCCATCTCCAGGGTGCAAGTGATTCTCATGTCTCAGCCTCCTGAGTCACTGGGATTACAGGTGTGCGCCACCACACCCAGCTAATTTTTGTATTTTTAGTAGAGACAGGCTTTTGCCATGTTGACCAGAATTGTCTCGAATTCCTGGCCTCACGTCATCAACCCGCCTCAGTCTCAAGTGATCAACTTGCCTCAGCTTCCCAAAGTGAGTTAGGTATTTTAAACTACCATAAACGTGGCTGCGTTTATGCCTCCGTAACTGCGTTCTGCCTCCATCTCCCTGCTGGGGTAGGGGAGAGCTTCTGCCCACAGTACAGCCTGGCACCTCCTGGCCATCCCATGGAGACATCAGGTCTCTTCTCAGCCAGACAGGTTCCACTGTGGTGTCACACTCTGCCTGCCGTGGCACTGCTGCCAGCTGGCTGTCTGGCTGTGCAATCCTCACTCAACATCCGGGTCACATCAAATCCGCAAGGTGTCTGCAGCCACCTCGAGTCTTCTCAGACCTCCCGCTGAACACGGTGGGCCATGCGCGTGTGTTCATCTCCTTTACCCTCCCACCCCCGCCCAGGTGTCAGAAGAAAGCAGAAAAAGCATCTATGTGAGCAGCTTTAACAAACGTGGCGGCAGCAAGGGGCTGGCACAGAGATGCAGAAAGTCTTCACGGAGCTGCTTGGTCCCCAGGTCGCCCCCCATTCACCCTGCCAGGTGGGAGCACACAGCTACTCCGGTTTCTTGTTCCCCAGGGGTGCCCTCCGAAATACTCCAGCCCTGGGGAAAGGGCCTCAATATTCAAACATTTGGGTTTTACAAGGACATGGCCAACCACAGTGAAGCTGCCAGCTGAAAAGCCCACGCCCACAGAAACAGCAGCCTCGCTCCACTCAGAAATAGAAACCAACAGCCATGACCTGCAGAGCCTCAAGAAGTCACCAAAACAAAGATGGGTGGGGCCAGGCACAGTGGCTCATGCCTGTAATCCCAGCACTTTGGGAGGCTGAGGCGGGCGGATCACCTGAGGTCAGGAGTTCGAGACCAGCCTGGCCAACATGGCAAAGCCCCATCTCTACTAAAAAGCCCCATCTCTACTAAAAACACAAAAATCAGCCAGGCATGGTGGTGTGTGTCTATAATCACAGCTACTCGGGAGGCTGAGGCAGGAGAATCGCCTGAACCCGGGAGGTGGGGGTTGCAGGGAGCCGAGATCACGCCACTGCACTCCAGCCTGGGCAACAGAGCAAGATTCCAGCTGAGTAAAAAATAACAAAAAAAAACAAAAACAAGGATGGAATCTGAACAAAGAGAGACAGGAAAGCCCAATTCATGTTCTGGAGATCTGCTAACTACTACCAGACATTACAGTCCCAGGGTTTGGTTGAGTGCTTACTAGGAGCCAGGTGCTATTCTAACCACGCACAAGCCCTGTACTAACGCAGCCAGGCCTCTAAGAGCCCCAAGAAGCAGGGCTATCATCACTCCCGCCTGATGGAGGGGAGAGGAGAGGGATGCTGGACGTGGGACCCTGCGTGCTTGAGGTGGCAAGCCCCTGCGGGTGAGTGGGGCAGGACACCTGGGCTGGTCACAGCCAGGACACCCAGCGGGGCCCCCGGGAGAGGAAGAATATGCTCAAGAAGGAAAGAGGAGAAAGTGCCATGTGAAATCCAAAGGGCAACAGTAATCATCGAAACCTTCAGATCTCCTCCAAAGGGCAGAGTGGAAAGGCAGGCATGGGTGACAGGAAGGATAAGACAATCAGAGGATCAGTTTCGGTGGCCCACCTCCCAGCTGATGAGTTCTAGAAACACAACAGAGAAAGCAAGGGAGAAGCACCCAAGGCCCCGTTCCCAGGCTCAGAGGCCCTACATGGCTGACAGCAGACCCAGGCCACGCACATCTCAACACCAGGGATAAAAACGAGATTCTAAAAATTTCCAGAGCAAATGAACAGGTCACATGCGGAGAGGAAGGGAGTTAGATGGCATCACACAGGTTGCAGGAAACGTGGTGGATGAAACCTCAAACCACCCTCAAAATTCTGGGAAAAAACAATTTTCAACCTGAAATGCTAGACCTAGTCAAGTTTTCAATCAAATCTGAGGGAGCAGTAAAAATGTTTTCGAATATGCAAAGAGCCAAAACAAACAAACGCTTTCTCAGGAAACTGCTGCGAGAGCAATTTGGCAAAATGAGAGAAAAAGCCAAGAGAAGGAAGATCAGGGATCTGACTTCCAAAAAATGGTGAGGAGAATCTCAGGACATGAGACAGGCGGCCAGCAGGCCTCAGAGTGGCCGTCCAGGCCAGGGAGACTGGTCTGCGGACAAGAAGAGCTGAGAGCTGATCTGATGTGTTGGTATTTGATAGACCTGCTGAAGTGTTTGCTAAAAAAAAAAAAAAAAAAAAAATGCACTAAAGACACAGGTAACTAAGCATATGAGAAAATCAGGCAATCATTAGATCTAGGAAAGTGAAAACGTGTGAAAAAGAAAAGGTACAGTTCAGTAATACACAATATTTACCTGTTAACAGAATACTATGTAACAAAAACTTGCAATAGATTTCTTTCAACCTCTTTTTTTGCGGGGAGTGGGGATACACGTCAGCTGAAGGTGGTATCAGTAAAAGGCGGAATCATCAGTTGCCATACAGGAGGTTGGCACTTAAGGTTCGAAATCACGGAATGAAAAGTGAGCAGTCCCAGCACGGGAGTTAGAACCGCGGCGGCTTAGGTGGCAAGAGAGGAGGGGCAGGTGACGAGGAATGAGGTCCCAGGTTTAAAGGACATCTGGGTGCTATGAGGAAGCAAACTAAGGAGCCGTGGATGGGGAAGGGGAAACGGAGTCAGTGGGATCTGTAAAAGATGGCCTAGAAGTCAGGACCATGTGCCCCAGGGAGAGTCAGCCGCCGGTGGCGGGGAGGGAGGCACTGAGCACAGCCGGGAGCTGCTGTGAGAATGGAGAGGGCAGGTGTGGGGGGCAGAGCACAGTTCCTGAGGCTGCACTATTTCCATGAGGCATGAGGGAGGGTCATCTGCTAGGAGTGAAAGAGAGGGGACACAGGCGATGTGGGGAGCCTGTGGCGGAAGTCCCCTCAAAAGAGAGAAGAGTGACGAGTCTTGAGAAACGCAGGCCTGCCTCGCAGGATCCACGCCCACTTCACACCTGAGGCCAGCAGCTTATCTTTTTAAGCTGATCCTACATCTGAGTGGCTCTAAACCAAGCACTGCGTGGGTGGCCTCAAGACAACACAAAGCCTGTCTTCACGTGGCGCTTTAGTGAATGAAACACTAAGGGCAACACCAGACCACCCAGCACGGTTCCCACGATGGCATTTCCAGCCTGCCCAGTGGCTGGGAGGAGGCAGAGGCTCAGAGGATCAGGAGGGGGTGCCTGAGCAGGGCAGGGACACCCGGGTCTGAGCCCCAGGAGGGACAATGGTGTGGAGGAAGCTGGTGTAGGGAGCAGGGCCACTCTGTGGGAAGCACAGGAGACAGGAATCCGAGGGGGTGCCTGAAACCAAGATTTCCGAGGTAGTGCAGGGGGAAATGACAAGGCCGTCTGGGGTCATCAGCCTTCAGGAGATCCAGAAACTGCATCTGGAGAGAAACACAACGAAGGCAGACAAACAACTCCAGGGGTGAGTTCTGGGGTTGAGGACAGAGGCGCCTGTTGTATTATTTATTCTACTTTTCTTTTATACGTACATCATTTCTAACTACTTCATTTAACTGGTCTGTCAAATACGAATGCATCAGATCAGCTCTCAGCTCTTCTTGTCCCGAGAGACAATGTCTCCTGACCCGTCTCCCCTGCCTGGACAGTCATTTGGAGGCCTGCTGGCTGCATGGCTCTCATCCTGAGATTTTCCCTAACTTAATAGTTTTTGAAAACCCACTAGGTTTTTCAAAACAAAATAAAAATGTGACTATTTCACTTCTCTACTTCTCTGGATCTTCACTGCCGCCAGCCTCCGCCCACGGCACCCACCACCTCTGCTGGAGGGTTGCCGCAGCCTTCAAGGGGTTCCCCCATTTCCTCTCCTGAGCCTCAGAGCCCAGTGTCCAGAAAGCAGCGGGAGGAAGCTCTTGAAAAGCATAAAGATAACATTACCAGCCTGAAAAAACCCTGTCAATACCCAAGTACCACAATCAGTCTATTACCAAAAAAGATACGGTACTTAAAATGTATCACCTAAAATTACTGAGTCATTGTTAAAACAAAAGGGATCCATGACAGACATGATATGAAAGTTTCCTGCAGGTCCTCTTCGGCTAGTTCTGGAGTGGGTCATTTAAACACACTTCCTGGCACATAACCACAGACCAGGTGCTGCTCGCGAGACCACTGCCCCTTCCTGATGGTCTCCACCTGGCCACCAGGAACTGAGGTAGCCTAGCAGCCCAAGAGGTGGTTATAAAGAAAACCAGTGCCTTACCGGAGGCACTAGCAAATCGGGCCCTAGGCTGGTAGGTAGATGAACTGGTGTCCACCCTCCCTAGCCGTCAGGAAAGGGCCAGTACAAGCCACCCTGGAATGTCACACTCTCACACACCAGCTGAAATGAGACTGACCTTTCCAGATATCCACGGCAGCTCTCGCAGACAGCTCCTGGAGCAAACATGGGTACAGCAACTCTGAAAACCATCGGGCAATATCCACTAAGGCAAAACATGCATATCCTGTGACCCAGAAACTCCACTCCAGACACACAGCCCCCAGAACTACATATGTGCATCACTGAACCACTTACGAGAATGTTCACAGCACGTTCACAAAAGAATCAACTCAAATGTCCATCAACAGTAGAAAAGATGCATAAACTGTGGCATATTCATACAACAGAACACCACGCAGCAATGAAAACAATCAAATGACCATCGCGTAACACCACATGTTAGTTACAGAAAGCCAAACACTGCAGAGGACTTATGGTGCAATTCCACTTATACCACGTTCAAGAACAGGGGTGTCCGATGTGCGATGCCAGCTGGGGTAAGAGCTGCCCCGGAGGGAGGGAGGGAGGGCCTGGCGTCCTGGCAACGTGCTCCTGGTGCAGCTGGGTATTTACTGGGGGTCTTTGCTGGGCGACAGTCAGTACTGCATGCCTGGGACCTGTGCCCTCTGCAGGTACCCCATTCTGCAGCAAACAACATCCCTCTGACTTCAGGTCCAAGCAGCTATCCATCTTCACTCGGACTCTCACCGCCTCCGAGCTCTGTGCCTCCCGTACTCTGACCCACGCATCCGCCCTCTCTGAAGACTCCTTCATCCTCTTAGTCTGAAACTTGCAATCCCTGACAGCAGCTTCTCCCAGGCCCTCTCCGTGGGGCTCTCTGTTCTCTCACACCCCACTCCCTGGGGGGAGAGTTTCTCCTTCCTTCATTTGATGCTCCCAGACCACAGCTCCTCCCTCCTCAAAATGACTGTCTCACACCTCTCCTCTCCCCTCAAACTTTCAGCACCCCAGCCACTCACCCCACTTCCCATTAATGAATCTGCTTATTTCATGAAAAACAGAAAACCCCAAAAGAGAACAGCCATAATCTCCCGATCGAAGACACCCCCTGCAACGGAAGAAGCCACTGCTTCCAGCAGAGACCACCTGGAGCAGGAAGACACAAGCTGGGCAGCTCTTTGGACTCGTGGTCACCACACCCTCTCCTCCCAGTCCTTCATGAACTCGCTGTAGCGAGCACTCTGCTACCCTGACTCAGCAAGTTCACCCATTTCAACACACCCCTACTCTGGCAATGAGTTCGTTTCCTACCATTACCCACCCCATCACTTTTCTCCTCTACACGCTGGGCAGAGGCAAGGTGCCAGGCGAGGCCATTTGTTTCCTGCTCTGCAGCACCTGGCAGAGATGTGCGCATACTGCAGGGACTCAAACAATGACACACAACAGTCAAAAAACACATCCAGCCAGAGAGTTTTCGGAAATCATAACTCCTTCACATAAAACTTCTCTAAGAAGAATTTAGTATGTATGCAGAAAGAGGAGTAGAGCTGCTCTCCAAGGATGCAGAGTTTACCGAGGCTGCCAGGCGGTGAGCTCAGCAACCGGGCACTCTGGATACGACAAACTGACAGACAAGAAAAGTGGGAAATTGTCTACCTTTTTTAATGTTTTGTGGAACCAGGGTCTCACTATGTTGTCCAGGCTGGTCACGAACTCCTGGGCTCAAGCGATCCTGCTGCCTCAGCCTCCCAGAGTACTGAATTACAGGCGTGAGCCACTGCGCTCAGCTGGAAGTAAGAAATTTTCTACAAGCAGACACAGACGTACGCACGCACACACACACATACACACACACGTTTCTGTGTCTTTTCAAAGAAGCTCACCCAAAGGCAAAAAGTCTGTTCTGTTCAAAAACCAGACATAAACTAATAGAAGTGAATTATAAGCCTCTACCATATATTAAAAAAATGGAAAACTATTTACGTCTGAGACCCAGTAAGACCCTAGAGACACTATAATCTAAAAGCATCCAAAACTGAGTTTATCTGAATTACTGATAGAGGCAGGAGACAGCCAAATGCAATACATAGGCAAACAGGGAAAGGTCCTGGGAGAATCTCTGCCCACCCAGGTCACTGTGCATGGGGTGGGGGAAGTCGCCTAAACACGCTCACATTGAAAAATCCCATCCCTTAACACATGTCCAGTAAGAGAAATAAATCAATGTGGAGTGGCTCAGACCAAGGGCCTGCGTACGTGCTGAAGAACGGGGCGGAGCCACTAGGAATATGCACCTTATGCTGGGGAGAGGCCTGGCCTCTTCAACCTGTGTGGTGGCCTCGTATTCAATTTGTGAGGGGGAAACCTGCTTGGAGAATCCCTCTCTTTGCTGAGAGCTTTCCTTTTGCTTAATAAATTCTGCCCTCCTCACCCTTCAATGTGTCCGCATGCCTGATTTTTCCTGGTTGCAAGACAAGAACCTGAATTTAGCTGAATGAAGGAGCAAAAAAAATCTTGCATCATTATGACTAGACTGGATAAAATGTGACAAAGTAGAAAATTCTGCATATTACTTTCTAGTCACTTAAGCACTAAAAAAAAGTTTGTGGCAAATTATTCTAAAATACAGAAGTCAGAAAGAACAACTAAAACTTAATTTCTCTGCTACAGGAACAAACGATATTTTTGAAATATGAGAAGTATACCATATCCTAGGAGTGCAAGGTTGGTTTAACATACAAAAACAAATCAACATAATACACCATACTATTTAACATTAAAGGACAAAGACCACATGGTCATCTCAATAAATGCAGATAAAGCATTTAACAAATCCAACACCTTTTCATGATAAAAACACTCAACCAACTAAGAATAAAATGCAACTTCCTCAGCTTGACAAAGAGCACCTACAAAGACCATAGCTAACATCACACTTAATGATGAGTCTGAAGGCTTTTCCCCTAAAAGCAGGAACAAGACAAGGATGTTTGATTTGCTAACTTCTAGTAAACATTCTACTGGAAATTCTAGCTGGGGCAGTTAAGCAAAGAAAAGAAATAAAAGGCATCCAGATTAAAAAGGAATAACATATCTCTATTCACAGATGGCATTATATTGCATATAGGAAATCCTAAGGAATCCACAAACACAAAACCTATCAGAGCTAATAAACAGGTTTAGCAAGGACACAGGATGCAAGGCCAATAAAGTCAACTGCATTTCTACACCTAGCAATGAAAAATTCAGAAATAAAACCAAGAAAACAACTCCGTTTACAATATCATCAAAAAGAATAAATATTTAGGAATAAATTTAATCAAAGAATGACAAGATTTATACATTGAAAATTGCAAAATATTGTAGAAAAAAATTAAAGACCTGAATATACAGAAAGTTATCCTGTGTCACGATTGGAAAACTTAAGAAAGTATCTCCAAACTGTTCTACAATAGTCAAGGTATTAACCCTATCAAAATCCCAGCTGCTTTTTTTTTTTTTTTGGAAAATTGCCAAACTAATTCTAGAATCACATGGAAGTGCAAGAGACTCAGAACAGCCAAAATGATCTTTAAAAAGAGCAGGGGTGGAAGACGGACACTTCCTGATTTCGAAACTTACCATAAAGCTATAGTAACCAAGACAGTATGGTATTGGCATGAGGACAGACATACAGACCAATGGGTCAGAGGTCAGAGTCTAGAAGGACACTTATGGTCAACTGATTTTCAACAAGTGCACCAGGACAATTAATGGGAAAAGAATACTATTTCAACAATGATGCCAGGACATCTAAATATCCACATGCAAAAGAAAAAAGCTGAACCCTTGCACCACATATAAAAATTATATGTAAATATAATTCATTGCACATAAATTATATATATAATGATATATAAATATGAATCAGAGACCTAAATATAAGAGCTAAAGGAATAAATCTTCACAGTCTTGGATTAGACAGTGGTCTCTTACATATAATACCAAAAACACAAACTTCTGAAAGAAAAAAATAAGGTGGACATCATCAAAATTAAAAATTCTTGTGCATCTAAGGACACCATCAAGAGACTGAAAACACAACTCATGGAATGGGAGGAACTGTTTGCAAATTATGTATCCGATAAGGGACTTGTATCCAGAACACCTGAAGAACTCTTACAACAATAAAAAGACAGGCCCGGGCACGGTGGCTAACACCTGTAACCCCAGGAATTCAAGACCAGCCTGGGCAACATAGCAAGACCCAATCTCTACCAAAAATGTTTTAAAAGTTAGCCGGCTGTGGTAGTGTGTATCTGCAGTCCCAGCTACTTGGGAGGCTGAGGCAGGAGGATTACTCGAGCTCAGGAGTTAACAGTGAGCTACGACAGCACCACTGCACTCTAGTCTGGGTGACAGGGCAAGACCCTGTCTCTAAAATAAATAAAATAAAAAGACAAGCCAATTGAAAATGTAATTTTCCAAAAAAATATATATATAAATGTCCAAATAAGCACAGGAAATGCTCAACACCATTAATCACTAGAGAAATACAAATCAAAACCACCAGATACCAGTTCACAACTATCAGGATGGCTAAAATTAGACAGACAATAACAAGCGTAGGTGAAGAAAAACTGTTCATACATTGACAGCGGGATTCTAAAATGTTGCAGCCACCTTGGGAAACTGGCAGTTCCTCAAAAACATTAAACACAGTTGCCATATGACCACGCTCCATTCCCAGGAATATACCCAAGAGCACAGAAAACACATGTATACACAAAAACATGTACAAGAATGTCCACAGGTGCATTTGAAAGAGCCAAAAACTAGGAACAACCCATCAACTAATGGATAAACAAAAATGGAAAACTGTTTGACCAGGAAAGGAGGGAGGACTGACACATGCTGCAGGATACGCCTGACAGCATCATGCTGAGGAGAAGCGGCCGGAGCAGAGGGACACGTAGGCCATGACTCCATTTACATGACTGTGGAGAACAGACAAATCGACAGAAACAAAGTAATCAGTGGTTACCTGAGGGCAGAGGGTGGAGGGAATGGGAGGGACTGCTAGTGGGTTTCTTTCGGGGGTGATGGAAAGGTTCTAGAATTGGATAGTGCAGAAGGCCACACAACTCTGAATATTCACCCGCACACTTCACAAAGGATGAGCTTTGTGCTCAATGAAATACGGCTCAAAAGCAGTTGTAAGTAAAACTACTCCATAAAAACAAATGGATCAAGTCACTAAAAGGGCCTCACAACTTGTAACCATTCTCAAATACACTCTAAAAGTAGACTAAATTATTACAAGTTTTAAAAATAACCAACAAACAAAAATCTGATATAAATTTGTTTTCCACAAATTACTAAATTCATTTGCCTATTTAAACCTAAAGGGATTTTGTTTTCTTTTTGGCTACCTTCCAATTTTTTTTAAGAAAAAAACTGACGGACAATGGCCGGGCGCAGTAGCTCATGCCCGTAATCCCAGCACTCTGGGAGGCCGAGGCGGGCGGATCACAAGGTCAGGAGTTCAAGACCAGCCTGGTCTTGAAGACGGAGTGAAACTCCGTCTCTACTAAAAATACAAAAAATTATCCAGGTGTGGTGGTGTGCACCTGTAATCCCAGCTACTCAGGGGGCTGAGGCAGGAGAATCGTGTGCACCTGGGAGGTGGAGGCTGCAGTGAGCTGAGATCTAGCCACTGCACTCCAGCCCGGGTGATGGTGTGAGATTCCGTCTCAAAAAAAAAAAAAAAAAAATGACAGATAACGTATGTATGTATTATGTACAATATGATGTCTAAAGTATACACACATTGTGGAACAATTAAATTTAGCTAATTAACAAATGTATTACCCCACATAACTCATTTTTGTGATGAGGAATACTTAACACCCACTCTTTATTTTTCAAGAATACATCAGCATTGACAATAGTTACCTTACTGTAAATACAGCTACTTTACTTCTCACAGGCATAGACATAAGTAAATGACATCAGAGAGAAACGGTCAATCTTTTATTGTGTTTTACTCGGAAAATTAGTGTTTGCGTCATGCTGTGATCATAAGTCTTGCTTTGTCTAACAAGTTTCAGAAGACTGCAGAATTTGGGAACCATATTAAACCACTGCCATTGAAGCCTATGGGAGGTAGGACCACTCTTTTCAAGGAAAATCTGATTTGCTAAGAATATTCCAGGCTATTTCCCCCATGCCATGCTGAAAAATGAGAACGTCTTTATCCAAAAGGCTGTCTGATTGAATATATTACCCTTTCTCTCAAACATATTAAGCAACTTGAATTACTACTAGGGAATTTTATGCTCAATTTCATGCTTAGTTCTTTTTGCAAATAAGAACTGTGTATGAGCCATGGTAGACTCTGATTTACAGGCAAATCAAAAGCACTCTATAACCACCAACGACAGGCCAGGGGCCCTGACACAATCACCAAAACAGTCACTTTGGAAAATTAAAAATACACTCTCCCCAGCTGAGCAAAAACGGATTCCAGCCCACCTCCGCACACTGCAGCCAGTGAGTTCTATTTTTTAAACTCAAATCCAACCATGCTGTTTTGAATCCTCACTGCCCTTAGTAAAGACCAAAATGCTCATCTTACTCCCTCTTTGCTTTCACACCCCATTGCCCCAGCCTGTCCTTCTCCCATGTCAAGTCCTCCCACGCTCTCTTCCCTTTGCAGGATCCTCCCATCCCTCATCCTGGTCCAGGCCCATCCCTCATTTGTATCTGAGCTCAAGGGTTCCTTGTTCAGGGAAGTCTTTTGACTCCTAGAGCCCTCATCAAATGGCAACGGATGAACTACTTAACTGCCGAAGCCTGAGGACCCTGTGTGCTGTGGGGCAGCGACATCCCCCCGGTCACTCCCTGCATGTCAGCAAAGCCTCTCTGGCCTCTCCCCTGTGGCAGATCTAGACATGCAACAACAAATACAACTATCTTTAAGTATTTCAGAGTCAGTCAAACTAGCAAGAAGGCAGTGACAAGTATTTCCCTTGCCTATAAAGAAAAGATCACCACTCTGAGAACTGGTATTAACAGGGGAAAAACACATCTCAAACTTTAGGAAATGATCCTTGAACCTAGCCCATCATATTAGCAAAACAAAGCTGCTAATGTTTCTCTCCTAATAACTTGTTCCTGAAATTCATCTTCTATTAACATTTATTAGAAACACACACAACCCTGAGATTCCTGTTTTATTTTTTGTAAAGACAGGGTCTCGCTATGTTGCTCAGGCTGGAGCACACTGGCACAATCTTGGCTCACCGCAACCTCCTCCGCCTCTCGGATTCAAGTGATTCTCCTGCCTCAGCCTCCCGAGTAGCTGAGATTACAGGTATGCACCACTGTGCCCAGCTAATTTTTGTATTTTTAGTAGCAATGGGGTTTCACCATGTTGGCCAGGCTGGTCTCGAACTCCTGACCTCAGGTGATCCACCCACCTCAGCCTCCCAAAGTGCTGGGATTACAGGCGTGAGATACTGTGCCCAGCAATAATTTTTTAAATAAACAAAAGTAGGTTAGAAACGTATTACCTACTTCAAAAATCCACATCTAATTCTGCCATAAAAAGGAATGAAATTCTGACATATGCTACAATATGGCTGAGCCTTCAAAACATCACGTGTAGTGAAATAAGCCAGATACAAGTCGACAAACACTATGTCATTATGTCATTCCACCCGCGTGAGGTCCCTACAAACACTATGTCATTCCACCCGCGTGAGGTCTCTACAAACACTATGTCATTCCACCCGCGTGAGGTCCCTACAAACACTATGTCATTCCACCCGCGTGAGGTCTCTACAAACGCTATGTCATTCCACCCGCGTGAGGTCCCTGCAAACGCTATGTCATTCCACCCGCGTGAGGTCCCTGCAAACGCTATGTCATTCCACCCGCGTGAGGTCCCTGCAAACGCTATGTCATTCCACCCGCGTGAGGTCCCTACAAACGCTATGTCATTCCACCCGCGTGAGGTCCCTACAAACGCTATGTCATTCCACCCGCGTGAGGTCCCTACAAACACTGTCATTCCACCCGCGTGAGGTCCCTGCAAACGCTATGTCATTCCACCCGCGTGAGGTCCCTACAAACACTATGTCATTCCACCCGCGTGAGGTCCCTACGAACACTATGTCATTCCACCCACGTGAGGTCCCTACAAACACTATGTCATTCCACCCACGTGAGGTCCCTACAAACACTATGTCATTCCACCCGCGTGAGGTCCCTACAAACACTGTCATTCCACCCGCGTGAGGTCCCTACAAACACTATGTCATTCCACCCACGTGAGGTCTCTACAAACACTGTCATTCCACCCGCGTGAGGTCCCTACAAACACTATGTCATTCCACCCGCGTGAGGTCCCTGCAAACACTATGTCATTCCACCCACGTGAGGTCCCTGCAAACACTATGTCATTCCACCCGTGTGAGGTCCCTACAAACACTATGTCATTCCACCCGCGTGAGGTCCCTGCAAACACTGTCATTCCACCCGCGTGAGGTCCCTGCAAACACTATGTCATTCCACCCGCGTGAGGTCCCTACAAACACTATGTCATTCCACCCGCGTGAGGTCCCTACAAACACTATGTCATTCCACCCGCGTGAGGTCTCTACAAACACTGTCATTCCACCCGCGTGAGGTCCCTGCAAACACTATGTCATTCCACCCGCGTGAGGTCTCTACAAACGCTATGTCATTCCACCCGCGTGAGGTCCCTAGACTGAGCAAATTCAGAGACAGAAAGTAGAATGGTGGTTGCCAGGGGCTGGGGAAGGGGCGAAGGGGAGTTACTGTTTAATAGGACAAAGCTGTGTTGGTAACGATGAGGTTGTTTTGGGAACAGGTAGCGGTGACAGCTACACAACACTAAGTGCATTCAACACCACTGAACTGTACACTTACGAACGGCTAAAATGATAAACATTGTGCCATGTATATTTTACCACAATTAAGAAAATATTCCTAGACCTCAAAAAAAAAAAAAAATCCCAATCTATGCCAACCTGGGTGTCACATTTCTCTCTGTAGGTCAGGTGAAACACGGCCCAAACCACCCTAAGTTGCTGAGATATAGATGCGAACTGCACAGAGCCTGCCTGTGGGTGGTGTGTGCGCCTCCATCACAGCCTGTCCTGTGGGGAACACCGAGGTTATCAGTGCGCATGGCCAGAGAGAGGTTCCATCTACTTTTTAAATAACCCAGTAGCAGACGTTTAATGGATTTCTATGGTTACTATTTTACCTACCACATATTTTACTGTGATCAGTACTTTAGGGAGTATGCAGAAAGCCCTATGCTGATACCTTCATAATCCAAATAGATTACGCCTTTTACTACTGAATTCTTTAATGAACAGTAAGTAAATTGAGAATGGTTAAAGTAAAAACTTTCTCATTCTCTCCATTTTAAGATCACTACTGCACACCTGAACTTAACCGGGGCTCTATGGCAGAGGAGATTAATAATTTTGGTTAATACCACTTCAAGGATTATCTAATATTTCAGATGCCTTTAACAACATCTATCTGTTACCATAAACGACGTCAAAATCTAAGAAATGTGACCTGTGACATTCAACTAGATCTCCAGGGTCTGACAAAATTGCAGGGAGCTGGAGAAGCGCGGCCACGGCGGAGCTGCAATTCACCATCGGCCTCTGTCTGATAAAAGGCAACCCGTGATCTATTTGGATAAACACTCAAGAGCAGGGACAGGCTATGAACCAATTTCACAGACACTGCCTCCAGTGAGGAAGGAGTGCAGGCAACGGAGTTGGGGAGTTAAAATGGAGATGGAGAGCCTCAACGTGACCGTAGCCTTCACCTCTTCAAAAACCCAAAACAAGATGGACCGTTGTTAGGTGTGGAGTAGGTGGGTGTTTATTTATATTATGCTAATAATACATAATTATTTATTCTATCCAAATGTGAGGTGGCCAACAATGGAGCCTCCTGTACACAGGTTACTGCAAAGGACAGGAACAAAGCTGAGACGCAGCCTTCAATGCTTACGAAAGCCAGGAACGTTTACAAATGCACTGGTACACGTAAGGCACGAATCCCCCCTTTACAATCATTATCATTAGCCAAGTTTTTGTTTTGCTTTCTTTTAAATCTAGTTATGTACTAGAGCTTTTGTAATGAATACTCTTTTAGGGATACTACTTTGCCATTCTAGATTCTGGAACTGAACTATTGAAACGAAAAAAAAAAAGTTTAAGGTATTTTCAAACATGAAGTAATGGCAGCCTAAAACCGTTAAAATTCCAGAAAACCGGAGCACAACAGAAGGTGGGGTGATAAGCAGTGCTGAGTCATTATTAGGGGCGCACGGAGAGAAAAACCTTCCTCCTTCGAGTTGCTACAACTCCCTCTTTACCTTTTCTTAAGGGCACTTTTCTCCTTATATCTACAAAACAATGCGTTCTTGGTGTGGAACATAAAACAATACAGAAATGTGCAGAACAAAAGCCAAAGTCTCTGTCCAGTGAGGCGTGCCCACCCTTTCCCCACAGGCACCCCGACGTCGCCCCTGGATATCTGCTTTCCAGAGCAGCGTTTACAACCACATGCAGCGTTGCCTGGGGTCACCGTTCTTCTGCAAAAGCTGCTGTTTTTCACCCAGTGTGTCACAGACTGCTCTCCGAGGGGCACAGAACACTCTTACTCCACAAAGTGTGTTCTAACACATTTAACCGCCTCACTACTTTTAGGCATTTAGTGTTTTCAACGTTGTATCACTGCAGTGCACATCTTTCTGAAATGCTGGCCTATTTCCTGTAGGATTCCTACAAGTGGAACCTTGGGGTCCTAACCCTTGTGTTAAGTTTGAGAGAGAAATGTCAAATTACCCTCCAAAAAATGAGTGTACAGACACTCTTTCCAGAAATGACTAGGAAAAATGGAACATTATTGTTGCTTTAATTAGAATGTCTTTGCTTATTTGAGACAGGGTCTACTCTGTTCCCAGGCTGGAATGCAGTGGTGTGATCACAGCTCACAGCAGCCTTGACCTCCTGGGCTCAAGGGATCCTCCTGCCTTGGCCTCCCAAAGTGCTGGGATTACAGGCGTGAGGCCGGTCATATCTTGGCTCATTAATACCATCTCTATGATGATTTATGTTAACTCTTTTACTCACCACCCACTTAAAACAAATCAGCCATTAGATGTGCTTAAACATGCAGACCTATTGTCTGTGTTTTTTCACTCAAATGTTGCTAATTATCAGCGAACCTGCTGCCCCTTTCAGGCAGGTATGGTGACTCACCCAAGAATTCATGAAAGCCCTTCCTGTGTGCCGGTGCAGTGCTAGGTGCCGCGCACGATACAGAAAAAGATCAGCACAGCCTGTGTCTTCACACGGTTGCATTCCTATTTTAGTTGTGGTTTTATCATCTCTGGAGATCCAGATAAAATAAGCTCAAGTCTGTTTCACGCTCTGAGGTATCTAACATCATTAGCAAGACTTCTGTGACTACTCCAGGACTGCCTGTTTTCACGGTTGCCCCTGCCTCTGAGCTCTAAACTCCCGACAGTCCACACCTGCCATGGCGCTCCCACGAGATAATAATGGAGGCCTGTAACGGAGTGAGCCCTGCCACCTGGGTTTGGTAAGTGTACTCTCAGATGCTCGCATGCCAAAACTGCCTAATGACACATTGCTCAGAAAATACCCACCCCCATCATTAAGCCTCACGTGGTATTTCACTTCAATTCGCCAGTCGCCTTTTGTCCCACACATTATTCCTCTTCCACCCCATCACTGACCCAAACATGGATCTCAGCTCTTTTTCTTCATTTCCAGAGTAGCAACAGCAATAAAAAAAATCTAGTCAAAGACACATGTATAATAAACTCAACTGTACTCGGAGAGGAGAGTGCGGAATGGGGGCAAAAGAATTAAAAGTCAAGGTCAACAATTTTTAAAAACTCAGAAGACTAATTAATATTCATAATGTATAAAGAACTTCTACAAGCTGGGTGTGGTGGCTCACAACCGTAATCCCAGCACTCTGGGAGGCCGAGGTGGGTGGATCACTTGAGCTCATGAGTTTGAGACCAGCCTGAAACAGTCAAGAAATGTGCACAGCCTCTGACACCGTGTACCCACTCCTGGGTGTCTGCCACCCAGGAAGGGCAAAAGGATGGACGAGACTCTCCTGCACTGTCATTAGAACCACTGGACTAAATAAGTAAGGGAATACTATGCAGCAACCAAAAAGGATAAAATGAGTCACATAAAAAGGCAGCCTGGTTAAAAATTTAAGTATGGGCTCTGGACTCAGAATGTCTGCATGCAAATAACGAGTATAGCACCTATTAGCTCTGAGACCTTCACCAACTAACTTCATCTTCCTGATACTTGATCGTCTCATGTGTATGATGAAGGCAACACAGTAGTACTTACATCTCAAGGGGCTGTGGCCGGGGGTCACATGAGCTCGAGTATGGCTGAGCAGAAAATCTGGTTCCCTGTAAGATCTCCAATTATAGACTCTTAATGAAAAAAGGCAAGTGGCAGCTGCATGCCATGGCTCGTGCTTGTATTCCCCGCATTTTGGGAAGCCGAGGTGGGAGGATCACTTGAGTCCAGGAGTTCAAGACCATCCTGGCCAACACAGCAAAACCCTGTCTCCACAAAAAAATAGAAAAAAGCTGGGCACGGCAGTGCACGCCTATAGTTCCAGCTACTCGGGAGGCTGAGCAGGGAGAGGACTGCTTGAGCCTGATCAGGTTGCAGTGAGCTCTGATCGCACCACTGCACTCCAGCCTGGGCGACAGAGGAGTAAGACCCTATTTCCAAAAAAAGAAAGGAAGGAAAAGTAGCAGCAAAAAAACAATACTAATACAGAAAATCTTATTCAACGTCTAGAATAAGGTTCCACATCTGTGGATTAAAAAAGATTGCTTATACATAAACTAGGTTTCAAAACATAAATAAATACACACATAGAAAATGATCTACAAAGACACAGTTAAGAGCAGTGGGCTCTGAGGAAGACTCAGGACAGCAGCGGGATGAAGAGGAACTTTTGCTCTCTGCTCTTGATCCAGCTGTTCTCAGCTGTTCTATCATTTGATTTTCTTTACATAATAAACACTCTATTTTTGTATTTTGAGACAAAACCAGTACAAGCTAGTAAAGATGAGAGAGGACAGTTAAGTCTGCCCTGTCCTTGACACTCCTACTGCTAATAGCTTGCATTCAAGCAGCAGTTCTCAAAGTGTGGTCTGTGGGCCCTTGAGGGTGCAACGGTCTTCAAAAACCTCTCAGAGGGTCCATGAGGTCAAGACTATTTTCATCATAATCCTTGTACGTCATCTGCCGTTTTCTCGCTGTTGTCATTTCCACGGATGAACAAAGCCAAGGGCAGGTGGAGCTGCTGGTGGCTCAGCACGATCCGTGGCAGCAGCCCCAAGCTCTCCTTTCCACGCCCTGCACAGGCAGGGAAAAAGGGAAAGAAAAAGGAAAAAGGCCAGTTTTGCTTAGCTTATTCCCTGATGAACAGTTAAAATAATTCGCCACTTTATTCAATTCCAACCCTGTGATAAAATGTGCCACAAAAGAACTTTTGCTGCATCCCCAAGTACAACTGTCTCAAGAAAAAGTACATGGTACAGTTGTTTGTGTTGAAAAACAAAAAACAAAATTCAGTTTCTCCCATCACATCCTCACAGCACACTTACGACACCAGATGTGTGGGGACCTCTCCCCATCAGAAAGGAAGCAATCAATTCTGCAGCCGGACACTGGCTGGGGTCCCCTGATTCCGTTAAATCTTGATGCTGGGAGAAAGCATCAAATCCCACAGGTTGAGTGCTCTGTCCCACAAGACTGCCTCCCCACTTCAAGAGCCAACAGCAAGCCTCAGGTTGTGTTACTTGTGCTTCTGACTGACCGGCCATCAATCAGAGTGTCCACAACCCTCACTGAGCACGCACATCTCAGGGAAACACTTTAGTTTAGCGGTTTATTATAAAGGAGACTACAAAGGACACAGACGCGATGCATAGGGTGAGGGATGGTGGCTGAGATGCGAGCTCCCATGCCCTCTCTGGGCGGGCCCCCTCCAGAAACATCTGGAAGCTATCTTCAAACCCAGTCCATACATAGACAAGACTGTTTAAATCACTGGCCACTGGTGATCAGCTTAACCTTCAGCTCCCCCGTCCCTCACCACTCCCCGAGGTTGGGGATTGGGGCTGAAAGTCCCAACCTTCTAATCCTGCCTACGTCTTTCTGGTGACCAGCCCCCGTTCTGAAGCTACCCAGGGGTTGCCGGCCCTTAGCCAGCTCATTACGAAGACGTCACTGATGAGCCCGAGGATTTTAGGAGTTGTGTACTACGGAAGACCAAACACATATTCCACAGTATCACACAAGCTCAACTAGCCCTTTTTTTCATGGAACGCCATTTTTATTTGAAAGAACAACTGACCAACTTTGGTTATTAAGAATTTGGTATCTGGCAGAAATTTACTTGAAAATGAACACAGTGAGCCTCTCACTTCACAGAAAATAACTGCCAGTATTTGTTACCAATGATAAAATCCAAGCTTTCAAGAGAAAATTAGAATTTTGGAAAACTTTTATCTACTACTGCTAATTTGACAGTTTCTCACTTTTTCTTCTGATGAGATCAGTGGTGACATTAAAAAATATGATTTTCTTCAATTTTACATAACGGAATGTGTCAACATTTAGAAAAAAAAAAAACAACTCCATGTAACAGTATTTCCATACAACCCCCGTGTGATGTTACCAAACCATGTCCATGAGCAAAAGACCCACTCTGAGCACAAGACAGACCTCAGGGTTCTGACGGAAGAGAGTACAGAAACGTCACTGACCCCAAAGGGCCAGCACACTCAAACAAGCTGCCACCTGGTGAGTTACAGTGCATCGCTAAGAGCCTCTGGGATGTCCCCTCCTCTGCCCACATGGAAGCGTGAGGCCACATTTTCTTTACACATTTCAATAAAGCAACTGGAACACACTGAATGCAGAAGCAGGTCTGAGAATCCAGCCATCACCTCTTAAGCCACTTATTTTAAAAAGATGTACAAAAGTATAAAACAACACTGTTCTTCTTGCTTAACCTTTTTGTTTTTGAAAAGTTGTTTCTCATTAAAAATGTTATGTTAACATGTAGTAGATTATTTTAAAGTAAAATAAATATTTTAAGTTGTTCTGTTTTAATTTCAAATATAGAAAACATCAACAGCTATAACGAGCACAAACAAAGGCTCTCTGGATCCTCAATATAACTATTAAGAGTATAAAATTATTCCAGTACCAAAAGACTTTGCGAACCAACTCTAGGTCAGGGTTTAGCACACCACAACCTGGGCGACATCTGGCCAGCTGCCTGTTTCTGTAGGCATGCTCGTGTGAAAGCAGGGCACAGGGCCACACCTATCCTCCTCTGCAGGGTCTATGGCTGTCTTCCTGCTAAAGGCAGAGTTGAATTCAGTCGTTGCAACAGGGACAGTATGGCCTCAAAGTCTAGAATACTTACCATTTGGCCCTTTACAAAAAAGCTTGCCCACCCTGAAACCAGAGTAAGCCCATTTTCCCAACCTTTATTATTGCAGTAACTTCCTATCTCCATTCTTACCCACCACCATCCATTCTCCAAAGGGCAGAGTGACCTTGTTGAAAACATAGCTGATGTCACTCCTCTGCTTAGGATCTGAAAAGCTCACAATCACTCAGAGTCCTGAGCACAGTATTCAAGTCCTTTATTCATCATCCTGTGGCCCCAGCCAGCCTCCTGCTCAGCACAGCCACTCCCTTTTCTGCCAGAAGACCATGCCAAGCACTGACCTCTCAGAACATACCATGCTCTGTCCAACCTCCACACCAAGCCCTCTCCACCTGGAACATTCTTCTCCCTCTCCCTTCCTCCCTCTTCTTATACCCTGATGTACTCCCCTCCACTCCCTACCCAAGTCTGTGTACTGCGTACTTCTTCACATTGCCTCGGTGTGCCCTGGTCCAGCCATGGTACAAGGAACCACCTGCTTGTCTGTGTCCGAACAGAGCTTCCTGAAGGCAAGAACTGCGTTTCTATTTCCAACAGCCAGCACTAGCAGCCCTTTGGTACGCTGTTGTGAACTTTTCAGATGTGCCAAGCTGAAAGCTGGCCCCTGCATTACCCTTTGTTTTTCTTAAACTGGCTCCCTGAAGTGACAGAGTCAGCTATTCTCCTATGCAAGAGGGTCTCTTAAGACAATAGCCTCTAAACAGTTACCAGTTAACGTGTTTGTTTGCCAGAGCTTTCCATACATTTTCCGGAATCTTCAGAGCAACCCTGTAATGGTCACAAATAATAGTACCCATTTAACAGATGAGAAAAGAGTAAGTAACTTGCCAAGTTAACACAAAGCCTGAAGAGGGGGAAAAAGGGATGTGTACCAAATTCCACGTGCACAATGCCTCTCCATCACCTGGTAATATCGTGACATTCCATACGCTGACTGACATCCAGTGGGAGAGACAAGCCTAATGACACACGTGATAAAACGAGGGAACCACAAGCAGGACACAGCCAATTGCTAAACAACATGGAACACAGTGTGAAAGTGAAGCCTGGAGTCTAAGACGACACTGAACGCTGAGGGGAGCTGGAGCAGGGACTCGCCAAGTGGGATTGGAGGTGGATTTAGAAGGATCAGCAGGGCTTACAGAGTGGACAGGAAGCAAAATAAATACTCTAGGCGGAGAAAGAAACAGGAGCAAAGATCAAGGGATGGGAATAATCACTGAATAATAATGTAAACATGAAGAGGCCAGGCCCAGTGGAAGGGATCTGGGCAGATGGAGATCAAGCAGGTGAGGAAAAAACAAGGAACTGCTGTTTTGTGTTTAAATATAGCTAAAACCAAGCCCCAATACCTTAAAATACAAGAGAATTAACAGTTGTATCTAACACTTGAAAAGCACTTTTCAAGTTGCAAAAGCACTGCACATTGTTTGATCTTAACAAAAAGCTTCCGATTTAACTTCTAGATAAGCGAGCTGAAGCTCAGAAAGGGGCCCTCAGAGTTGAAAACAGCGGACACAAACCCAACCTGGAACTTCCTATCAGAACGGTAGACTGCTTAAAATCAGGGAACATGGAAATCACCAGGTATGATTCAATACCACCACGTATCTTGTAAACGTAACTTCACAATGTAACGACGACCAGGCCAGCCTCCTGAGTGTTAAGATATGGCTGTACTAAGCAGGATGAGTCTGTGAATCTTTTTTTTTTTTTTTTTTTGATATGGAGTCTCACTCCGCTGCCCAGGCTGGAGTGCAGTGGTGCGATCTCGGCTCACTGCAAGCTCCGCCTCCCAGGTTCGCGCCATTCTCCTGCCTCAGCCTCCCAAGTAGCTAGCTGGGACTACAGGTGCCCGCGACCACAACCAGCTAATTTTTTGTATTTTTTTTAGTAGAGGCAGGGTTTCACCGTGTTAGCCAGGACGGTCTCAATCTCCTGACCTTGTGATCCACCCGCCTCGGCCTCCCAAAGTGCTGGGATTACAGGCATGAGCCACTGCGCCCGGCGAGTCTGTGAATCTTAAGGCATACAACCGATTTCCTAAAGGCAGAGGCTTCCTATGAAACTCTCGTAAGTCAAACTGCACAATATTACTAGACTGTTTCCTTGTTTGATGGCTTTCCCCAGAGGATGCTTTCCTGAAGGTTCTCTTCAACGGCACAGATATAAATATTAAGTAAATGAAAATTCTACAATGGAATATAGAAATCAGACCAGAAATAATTCAAATAAGCAGACACCATGTCCCATTAAGACAAAAAAAAAAAGATAAATATCAAATGCCCATTTTCTATACACAGAAGAAGTCAATAAATATGACTGACAAGTTTTGCATTCACCAACACTGTATTTCATTGATTCTAAGTACATTTCCCCACATCTTAGTATCTCTGAAATTAGATGTAGATTTTATATATACATATAAAAGACATTATAGACTATACATAAAAAATACACCTAATTTCAAAGATTATATATATACATATATAATTATTATTATTTTTTCTTTTTTCTGAGACAAGGTCTCACTCTATTGCCCAGGCTGGAGTGCAGTGGTGCAATCGTAGCTCATTGCAGCCTCAACCTCCCTGGCTCAAGCGATCCCCCAACCTCAGCCTCCTGAGTAGCTGGGACTACAGGTGTGTACTACCATACCTGGTAAACGTTTTGAATTTCTGTTTTTTTTTTTTGGTAGAGACAAGATGTTGCCCAGGCTGGTCTCAAATTGCTGGGCTCAAGGGATCCTCCCGCCTCGGCCTCCCGAAGTGCTGAGTCTACAGGCGTGAGCCATCGAGCCAGACAACATCTTACATTCAATGAAACACAGTAACTTTCTGGTACTGATGCTCAAGTTACCTTAATTTTTGTTACCTTTCTGCGATTTAAAGTGTTTCTTTCAAAGTACCAATGTAAACTTCCTTGGAAAGGCTATCCTACCAGATTAACCAGATATCCATGTTACTTACATAACTCCCCAGACTCAAGCTTGACTTAAGCAAACAAACCTTTAGTTTTGTTTAGTGTATCTCTTTAGAAACAGGTTAATGTCTAATTCAAAGCAATAGATCATGGATTAAGAAACTGATTAAAGCAAAATCAACAAATAAAACCCCAATACACTTAAAACTGCAAATGCTAAGAAAGGAACCAGCTGTTATCAAGCTATAAAGCTATATAAAACCAGGTTCAATATAAGACCCTCCTCCCCCAACCCCTCCTCATGGTTTCTCCACAGGAGCAATTTGTGTAATACATAAAGGAGCAAGACCCAAAGCTTCCCTGCAGGTAAGCAGGCTGCAGTCATGTGGAAAGTGCCGTCGCAGGCAAAGGTGCTGCAGCACTTGCTTGACGTGCAGGTGTTTCACTTACTTACTGTCTCTGCGGTATCTACTCTTCAAAGAGTTTGAGAATTGGTTGGAAAGTGATGCTATTCTTGAATCCTTGTTACTAATCTTCTATCATTTTGATACGCACTTCCTTTAAAGGCATTCCATTTTCATTTGCCTTCAAAAGCATTTTCACACGCCTCTTGGTAGTAAGATTTTTACCGAGCTTTAGAAGAACAGCTCCATCCCAAGGCTGGACGGCCACATGCCACAGTGGGGCTTCATCAGTACTGTGCTGGCTGCAAATGGTCGCTGAAGCAATACAGCACTCCATGGCTCTGCGGCCAGTTGGCATGGCTTCAAACCCTGGCCCTGCCATATACTCGCTTTGTGACCCAAGTTAATTGCTCCCGCACCTTGGATTCTGCATCTGAGACTGGGAAGAACAATATTTCCTCCCTTCTTGGGTTGTGTGAAGATTAATTGACATGGGAAAAGCACTGTGAGCACTCTCTAGCACAGAATGACCACTCAGCAACTGTCACCTATCATGACCTTCGTGCCGGGTCCTCTACAAGGGCTGGGGTGGGAAGGGGGATAGCCAGCCTTCAAGCTTGAGGAGCTCAGCCTACCAGAGAGAGAAGCAAAGGATGAAATACCACGTGACATTGCAAAACACATCACATGCTGAATGAAGTATGTTCCAGGAGAGGGAGCAGGGGCTGGGTGAAGGTGATTCCATAACATGCAGAAAAAATCTGCACAACAGTTAACAATTTCCAGGAAGGAGCCACCGTCTAGAACCGAAACGTTGTGGAGGTAGAAGCTAACAAACAACTTTTCTACTTGCTTCCTGCTGGAAGCCCCCTGGTTTTACTATTTTAACTCTTGGGCACCTCAGCATATAAACTCACCTAGTCCCACCTTCCAGCAAAGGGAGGAGAGGCAAGTCACCACTGACTGCTGCTCATACACCTGCTCATCAGCAGGACACTTAATAACTTCCTTGTGAGCTCAGCTCTACTCCTACCTGCAGGGGGATGGGAAGTCTGATGACCCAGTGGGATCACAACTCTTAGCAAAATGACCTGACCCATAGCTAAACCCAATTCTTTAAAAAAAAAAAAGGGGGGGGGGGACATCAAATTTTACACAGGCCAACACTTTCACCGTAGGTTATGATTCTGATCCCCAGCCCAAAACTATTAGTCTTAAAAACAAAACAGATATCAAAACAAAAACCAAAGGCTTTCCTACATTACTCACTTCATGACCTCCAAAGTCAGGAGTGCCTACTCCTACCCCTGCACCACTTCCTGTGCACTGGACACCACCCCACTGAAGTCAGGAGAGGACCCAGGCCTTAATCTCTAAGGCTCTTTCTCCTTACCCATTGCAGAAAGGTGGCCAGAGTGCAGGGCTGTAGTAGAGCTCTACAGAGCTGAACTTGGCCCAGAACAAAACCTTCAAGAACAAAATGCCTCACAAGCCACAAATCTAAACAAATGAAATCTGCTATACCTTAAGTTCTACGGCCTGAGCAGCAGTGCACGACTATGGGACAAATCGATGGTGACTTATAAATGTGTTAATCTGGATGGGTTACTATGGCCAAAGCATACATGGATTAAAATAGAAAGCTCTGAATACATACAATAACCAAAACACATGCGGATAATTACCGCAAAGCAATGTTACAAAAAAAAAACCACGACAACTCGAAATACCAAACTTTTGGATTTACTCAAAATTTAACTTAAAATGGGGATTTAAAACTGCAAAAAGTTCCCATCAGTTTAATTCAGAGAACAAAGTATTTGTCAATTTTTTTTTTTTTTGAGACGGAGCCTTGTTCTATTGCCCAGGCTGGAGGGCAATGGCATGATCTCCACTCACTGCAACCTCCACCACCCGGGTTCAAGTGATTCTCCTGCCTCAGCCTCCCAAGTAGCTGGGATTACAGGCATGTGCCACCACGCCCGGCTAACTTTTGTATTTTCAGCAGAGACGGGGTTTCACTGTGTTGGCCAGGCTGGTCTCAAACTCCTGACCTCAAGTGATCTGTCCACCTTGGCCTCCCAAAGTGCTGGAATTATAGGCATGAGCCACAACACCCAGCCCAAGATTTTTTTTTAAAGAAAAAATGCTATTTTCATATGTGTAAAGTCACATTTAAAATACACTACCTTAGTTATACTTAAATTTTAATTCATTCAGCTTATCAATAATTTTTTTTTTTTTAAAGTAAAGAAACCAGGCAGGTGCAGTGGCTCACGCCTATAATCTCAGCACCTTGGGAGACTGATGTGGGCAGACCACTTGAGCCCAGGAGTTCAAGACCAGCCTGGGCAACATGGCGAAATCCCCTACAACGATACAAAAATTAGCCTGGTGTGGTGGCGCACGCGTGTCTGTGGTCCTAGCTACTCCAGAGGCTGAAGTGGGCGAATCGCTTGAGCCTAGGAGACAGAGGTTGCAGTGAGCCCAGATCGCACCACTGCACTCCATCCAGCCTGGGCTACAAAGTGAGACCCTGTCTCCAAAAAAGAAAATAAAGAGTTAACAGAAATTAAGGCAAGCATTAAGCCCTCTCACCTTCCTACTCCCAAACAAGTTTTGCTTTACTTGCGATAGAAGGCACACTTGAGTAAAGCTGAACTGTCACTTGCTTAGCACATGCAAAATCAAACAAAAAAAGTAATGTATTTTAAAGAAATAAAATCAATAAGCTTTTTAGATCACATAAAATGAACCTAGTTTTAATCTCAAACCATATACATTACGCATTTCTTAGAACCCAGTTTCACCTGCTTAATAACCTAGGCCCTGTTTGTCCCAGGGGGCCCAGAATCTCCAGATGTCCTCACGGGTCATGCGCCAAAACAGACACTGCCAGGGAGAGATACAGGGTAGGGAAGAGGGAGTAAAAGTTCACGGGATGAGGGTGCTGAGATGCAGCGAAGTGAACAGGACGTCTGACAAGGGGCTTTTAGTAACTTGAGGCAGGGAAGGTGTATTTGGTGCAAACACCAATCATTTTTAAGAAAAGGTTAAAGGTTTACAATGTTCAGTAAGATGTATGAACAACAAAAAAGTCACTACCATTCTGAATCTGAAATATCAATCAAACTTCTAAGACTCGACCAAGTTCTCCATTCAACGGTGAAGGAGAAAAGCTACATAGTTTTTTAACTTTCAGGTGACAGGTAAGCTTCATGGGAAGCTGGGGTGGGAGGCACTCCCCAGTTCCCTCCCATCACCCTAAAACTTTGTGCCTGGGCCAATTTGAGGGTATGATTTAAGGAAAAGACCAGCTAACTTCAAGTAATACCATAAAGTTCAAGATTAAAATCTGGAGTAGAGACCTTAAAATATATCAGTGGAGAAAGTAGCAATACTTCACAGTAAAATTCAAGGATTTTAGAACCTCAGAAAGCAGACCTTAAGAATCAGGGAGTCCAGCTCTCTTGTTAAGGGTGGACAAACCGAGGCAACCAACCTCGCTCAAGAGCGCACCGGCGATGAAACGCAGAGCCCAGTGGGGGCCGAGGCTCCGACCCAGCCCTAGGCGCGTTTCCAGCCTCTGGGCCATTGTGCCGCGCTGCCCGAGCGCAAGATCTGGACTCCGTTCCCGTCCCCGGCTCCGCAGCGATCTCCTCAGTTCCGCCCCGGGCAGGAGGCAGCCCCGGGCTTCGGTTCCGCCCCGGGCAGGAGGCACCCCCAGGCGCTGGGTTCGGAGGGCCCGGCCGCCCGTGACCTTGGTGACTTACATAAGCCCCGCCGCGGGCCCGGCGCCTCCACCCGTGCCCCGGGGGCAGGGACAGCGGACAGAGGACGGCCGCCCCCCGACCACGGCCCCCAGCTCGGCCCCCGGCCCCTGCCCCGCCCGGCCCCCATCCTCCTGCCTGCTTCCACGGACGCTTGGGGCCCGGAGGCCGCGGCCGGGCTGGGAGCTGTCCGCGAGGGTCCCGGGGCGGGGCGCGGCGCGGGCCTCACCTTCGGCCACGTCCTCGTCGATGGCCCCCTTGACCTGCGAGAAGCACCACTGGAAGTCGTTACCGCCCGCGGGGCAGCCGCCGCCTCCGGCTCCTGCAAACACAACGGGGCGGTCAGGCCGGCCGCGGCCCCCGCCCGCCCCCGTGGCCCCCGCTGGCCCGCGCAGGCCCCCTCACCTGCCATGGCAGCCGGCGGCGGGACGGGCGGGGACCGCGGCAGACCAGGGAGACGGCCTCCGCGCCGCTGCAGCCGAGCGCTCAGCCCTGGCTGCCACCGCCGCCGCCGCCGCCGGGGAGGGATTTTTTTCCCTTTTCAAAATGGCGCCCAATGCCCGTCGCCCCGCTGGATGACGTCATCGCCCTCCGCCTCCTCGGACGGGCAGCGGACGGGGCGGGCCGCGGGGGCTGCCAGGGGCGCCCAATGCGCCTGCGCCCGTCGACCCCGGCCCCGGGCCCGGCGCCGCTTGGCTGTGGGGGGAAGGGATGCCTGGGCGACTGCGGAGGGAAGCCGGGGTCGGCGGGCGCAGGCCAGCTCCTCGGCCCTCGGCCCTCGGCCCTAGGCCTCTTGCAGTGGACCGGTGTGCACCCGGCGCTCCGCAGAAGACTAGGGCCGCCGCCCGCCCCTACTCTCCGGGGACTCCCGGAGAGCCTCGGCTGCAGCCGGACACGCCTTCAGGGCGCCGCTGGGCCGGACACGCCCTCATCCCGCATCGGCCAATGGAAGCGTGGGTTCTCCGCGGAACCGCCAATGGAGGGCGCGCTTGGCGGCGGTGGGCGGGCATGTGGGCCGGGCTCACCTGAGCGCGCCGCACCTGAACGCTGCCTCCAGCCCGCTGCCTCCAGCCCACTGCCCCCGACGCGGAGTCTCGCTCTGTACCCCGGGCTGGAGTGCAGGGGCGCGATCTCGGCTCCCTAAAGCCTCGACCTCCTGGGCTCAATCCGTCCTACTGCTTCAGCCTCGGAAGTAGCTGCGAGCACAGGCACGCGCCGTCAGGCTCGCTAATTTTTAATTTTTTTGTAGAGACAGGGGTCTGTGTTACTCAGGCTGGTCTCGAATTCCTGGGCTCGAGCCATCTGCCGGCCTCGGCCTCCCAACCCTGTCCACCTCCCTTTCGGTGCGCACCGTGCTCACCAGATGGCTACCTTACGGGTTCTTGAAGCTCCCAGTGCAGTCTTAGGGAAACAGGGCCGATCGTTTCTTCATTTGCGGGTGGTTTTCTCTGGCATACTGAGCGATCATGGGTGCTCCTCGACTTACAGTGGGGCTACCCTCACCGCCAATAAGCCCTTCCTAAGTCAAAAATGCATCTAATACCCAATCTACCCGTCGTGAAGTTGAAAAATCTGAAGTCGAGCTGTATCATCAGGGAGACTGTCCCTATGGGGTTGATGTCCGGAATCAGAACTTCTTTCAGGATAGCTGCGGTGAGCACTGATGGTATTGCACCACTAAAAGACAGTCGCTGCAAATCAGGAACATTTGTCCACTCCACTAATATTATTTACTGACAGCTCCTGCCACGTGCGGCACACTCCACAGCCCTGGGGATGAGAGGTTAACAGAGCAGAGAAATCTCAGCCCTGGTGGAGCTTACCTTTCAGTGGGGGAGACAGACAATAAGGAAATAAATACATAATAAGTCGGAGCTGGAGAGAAAAATCAGGGAAGAAGGAAATGTGTATGGAGAGAGTTGGAGTCTTGCACGGGGTGACTGGAGAAGACTCAAGAATAAACAGCAAACCATGCAGGCGTCTGGGAAAGCTTGGCCAGGAGGGGAGACCACCAAGTGCCAGGACAGGAAGGAGGGCCATGCCTGGCATGGGCAGGAGGCAGCCAGAAGCCGCGTGGGTGCAGAGTGAGTGGAGGGGAGGCCAGGGGTTGGAGTCAAGGCGGGAAGGTGAGTGGAGGAGGATGGACAGTGGGCAGGCCTTTTAGGGGACTTGGACTGTGAGTGAGATGGGCTCATGAACAGAAGAGGATCGTGGTGGACTTGGGCTTTCACAGAGCCACTGTGGATGCTCTGCTGAGAATAGCTTGTGGGGAACCAACGAGGGGAAGCAGGGAGACCAATCAGGTGGCCAGCTGGGCTGACCAGGCACGGGGATGAGGACAGAGTGGTGAACATGGGGTGGGGTGGTGAGAACCAGTCAGATTTCAGAGAAAAGTGCTTCAACAGCAGAGTCCCTGGGATTTGCTGATGGAAAAGATGCGGTGTGAGAGGAAGCAGGCACTTAGGAACGCCTGCTCTCGGGTCGTCTGAGCACCCGGAAGGATGAGTTTCTGCAGCAGAAGGGCTGCAAAAGGCACAGCTGGGTGGGGGCGGTGCAGCCCGACCAGAGGTTCGCTGTCAACACATAGCACTGTTGCACAGACAAGCCAGGAGCACACAGGGAAGTCAGAGCCAGAGCATCAAGGTGAGAGCACTTAGAGGTCATTTCAAGTCAGGAAACTGGGTGAGGTCACTCCAGGAAGGAGGACAGATGGGGGTCAGGACCAAGGACAGAGCCCTGAAGGGGTGAGGACGGGGAGGATGAGTGAGCAGCCTGCGAGGAGGGCTCCTGGAGAACCCACCACCAGGATCCATTGAAGACAGGAGAGAGTGGCTGCTCTGTGATGCTATGTGATGAGTATATAGGAGGGACCATTTGGTTGTAGTGACTGGGAGGCCATTACTGACTTGGATGGAGCAGTGGCTATGGAATGGACTCGGATCACAAGTTTGCAGAGGGCTCTGGGGACAGTGGCAGGAGAGGAACTAGAGGCAGTGAATACCTCCTCTGTTGAGGAAAAGAAGAGCAGAAAAATGGGGCTGTAATCTTCTTTTTAAAATGTAGATTTAGCCTGTCTGCCCAGGAAGGCACTTGAAAAACTGAGTTAATGACCAGATCTCTTTTATGTGTTAACTTAAAAACCCGACAATTTATAAATTTAGAAAAAGAGGAACTTTATTTCTTATAAATGGTTACAGCCAGCAAGGCGGCCATCCCTCAGGCCAAGATGGGAGATGGCTCTTCGAAGGAGGAGGGGTTGGGGCAGGAGGTCTATGCTGAAGAGGTTGGCGAAACAGACATTGTCAACAGGCTTTGGGAGGAGCTATGAATACTCAGGAAGGGGGTCCTGACATGTGTATTATGTAACATAGGACCCAATCTCACTCTATGGGGGAGACTAAATATTTGAATATATTACGACTGTAATCCCAGCACTTTGGGAGGCCGAGTCTGGCAGATTACCTGAGGTCAGGAGTTCGAGATCAGTCTGTCCAACATGGCGAAACCCCCTCCTACTAAAAATACAAAAATTAGCCGGGCGTGGTGGCATGTGTCTGTAGTCCTAGCTACTTGGGAGGCTGAGGCAGGAGAATCCCTCGAACCCGGGAAGCGGAGGTTGCAGTGAGCCAAGATCACGCCATTACACTCCAGCCTGGGCAACAGAGCGACACTCCGTCTCTAAATAAATAAATAAATAAATAAATAAATAAATAAAGACAGACTAAGCCCTGTACCTCAAGAGGTCTTTTCAGGACAGGAAGGCATGCAGATGTGCAGCCTCTGTAAACCGGCCAGAACCGGTCCAAGGTCAGTGGTTTCTTATCAGGAGAAAGTTACAGTCTTCTGTCCAATGAAAGCTGTAGTTAGGCTGCTGGAGCAGGGCTGGGGGTCACTTAGTGGCTGGTGGAGCTGCAGTTGCCTAATGTTGCTCATCTCAAGGTCAGTGCTTATGTAGCTGCTGGAGGGAAGGAAAACCCAATGGCAGTGGGAATGACGTTTTCTCTGTATGTGTGCAGTGCGTGGCTTCACCCTCCCCCCGCACGGCCTTAGGCCCTGTTTATAATTTGGCATCTTACTGCCACAGAGTCTGTTCTGTCAGTTTTATGGTCTCTAGCTTAACGTTAATGCTGGTCTGTTGTGTCTAAACCACAAAACAGAGGGAGTATCAGGAGGCCTGTCTGACCTCCCATCCTCCATTATAGCCTCAGTGTTAAGGTTTTCCTGGGGCCCCCCTGGCCACAGGGGGGTTCGTTCAGCCAGTGGGGGACGTAGGATTTTATTTTTCGTTCACATGTAATTGCTTTAATGTGTGTTAAATATGTCTTTTGGAGTGATGACAAGATAATTAGTTTTTGTTTAGAATGTATTTTCTGGTTAATTAGCTCCCATTAAATTAAACTATAAAAACAAGATGTAGCCACAAAAGTAACATATTCCTGAGACTGGTGGGCTGCCTTCCCTGCATCCCACTGTGCATCAGCTGACCAGCAAGAGATTTTTAACTATTCTTCTTATGATGCTAAAAACTTAAAATGTTTGGCTAAACCACAATTACTTTTGCACCAACCTAATAGCGTAGTGAATTTCTCTGTTTGGATTCTAACTGGTGTTTACGAGTTTCTGAGTATTGACAGCAATTTTATTTTTTAAAATTGTTTTTCAGATCTCACAGCTGAATTGAAAATGCCTGGTGTGTATTAGAATCTAGCCTGTTGTAATCATAGAAGGCAGTACTATTCAGTAACAAAAAGGCATAAGCTACTACTGATACAAACAGCAGTCCCAAATGAGTCCCTGAAATATTATGAAAATGAAAGGAGCCAGACACGGAGGCGTGCAAGCTGCATGCGCCCCTTTATTTTATCATACTTAGTCTCATGTGTCAACACAGCAAGGGTATAGTATCTAGTTATTCCATCAAAACTAAGCCAAGTATTGCCACGAGGGTGTTTTGTGGATGTGGTTAACACCCACAGGCAGTTGACTTTGAGAAAAGGAGATTACCCTTGATAATATGAATGAGCCTCATCCAATCAATCAAAGGCCTTCAGAACAAATACTGAGGTTTCTTGGAGAACAAATTCTGCCTCCAGGCTGCTGCATCAGCCCTTGCCTGAGCTAGCCTGCTGGCCTGCCCTGCTCACCCTGTGCACCCTTTGTTTTTGAAATTCTCAGCCTCCACAATCGTGTGAGCAAGTTCCTGAAAATAAAGCTCATTCCATACACGGTTTCTCTGAAGAATCCTGAAGTTCTAGAACAGGTGAGACTGCTCTACAGTGATTTAAAAAATGGCACGGGGCTGGGCATGGTGGCTCACACCTGTAATCCCAGCACTTTGGGAGGCCGAGGTGGGCGGATCATGAGGTCAGGAGTTTGAGACCAGCCTGATCAACATGGTGAAACCCCATCTCTACTAAAAATACAAAAGTTAGCCAGGTGTGGTGGTGCATGCCTGTAATCCCAGCTACTCAGGAGGCTGAGGCAGGAGAATTCCTTTAACCCGGGAGGCAGAGGTTGCAGTGAGCCGAGATCGTGCCACTGCACTCCAGCCTGGATGACAGAGCAAGACTCCACCTCAAAAAAAAAAAAAAAATGGCATGGGGCACGAGTGTTGGGGGATGGACTGGAGGGGCGGAGGATGGACTGGAGAGGGTGGGGGATGGACTGGAGAGGGTGGGGGATGGACTGGAGAGGGTGGGGGAGGGACTGGACAGGGTGGGGGATGGACTGGAGAGGGTGGGGGATGGACTGGAGAGGGTGGGGGATGGACTGGAGGGGTGGGGGATGGACTGGAGAGGGTGGGGGATGGACTGGAGAGGGTGGGGGATGGACTGGAGGGGTGGGGGATGGACTGGAGGGGTGGGGGATGGACTGGAGAGGGTGGGGGATGGACTGGAGAGGGTGGGGGAGGGACTGGACAGGGTGGGGGATGGACTGGAGAGAGCGGGAAAGAACTCCCTGGGTTGATGGAAGTGTTCTGCATCCTGGTGGCCACAGCTGTTAACGCAGCATGAACGGTTGTCAAGACTCATTGAACAAGACACTTAAAGTGGACCCATTTTATTGTATGTGAATGATACCTCAATAAAATGGATTTTTTTAAAGGATTGTTTTATTTTAATGGCTGATCTATGTAATCACAAAGGCCAGTATGTACAGACAAAGGGGGAGCTTTTATTTCTTGGTATCTTCCTCCTTGGACACAGTCTTGAAGATCTCCTCCTTTTTGGCCTGGAGGCGCTCGCTCTTCACGGCGCTTGCGTGCTTCCTTGGTCTTAGACCTGCGAGCCTCAGCCTAGTCAGCCGGGAGCTTCTTGCAGGCCTTGTCTGCCTTCAGCTTGTGGCTGTGTTTCATGAGAATCCGCTTGTTGGTGAACATATTCCCCTTCACCTTCAGGTGTGATACATGTGGCAATCAGTCTTCTTCGATTCCTGGTATCTTCTGAGCAGCCAGCACAGAATCCTCATTCTCCTTATCCACGTGACCTTCTCTGGCATTCGGGCATTGGCTGTACCCTTTTGCTTACCTATGCCTATGTGCCCACCCTTCCGGCGGGCCAAGGTGCTTTTCCGGCACCGAGCTGGAATGGACAGTCACTGGCTTGCAGATGATCAGCCCAACTTTGATCAGCTTCCAGATCTACTGACGGGAGTTGGCATTGGCGAGTTCATTGATCTCCTTGGGGTCCAGCCAGACCTTCTTCTTCCCACAGCGGAGGACACTGGCAGCGAGCCTCTTCTGAAGCCTGAGCATGCTCATGGCTGCGGCCGCAGCAGCGAAAGGAAAGAGCTCAAATGGATTATTTTGAAGTCTAACTTAGCATACATTTTCTCCAAGTCTATGAAGGACTTTATATCTTAAGAGTCTGCAAATCACACTTCCCCTGAATAACTTTATTTTAAAATATTTTTTATTTAATTTTCTTTTTTTAAATTATTATTATTATTATTATTATTATTTTCGGAGTCTCACTCTATCGCCAGGCTGGAGTGCAATGGCACAATCTCAGCTCACTGCAACCTCTGACTCCCTGGTTTAAGCAATTCTCCTGCCTCAGCCTCCAGAGTAGCTGGGAACTACAGGTGCACACCACCACGCTCAGCTAATTTTTGTATTTTTAGTAGAGACAGGGTTTCACCATGTTGGCCAGGATGGTCTCTATGTCCTGACCTCGTGATTCGCCCTTCTCAGCCTCCCAAAGTGCTGGGATTACAAGTGTGAGCCACCGGCCCGGCCTTTAATTTTTATTTTTTTGAGACGAAGTCTCGCTCTGTTGCCCAGGCTGGAGTGCAGAGGCGCGATCTCAGCTCACTGCAACCTCTGCCTCTCAGGTTCAAGGGATTCTCCTGCCTCAGCCTCCCGAGCAGCTGGGATTACAGGTGTGTGTCACCACGCCTGGCTAATTTTTGTATTTTCATTAGAGACAGGGTTTTACCATGTTGGCCAGGCTGGTCTTGAACTCCTGATCTCAAGTGATCCATCTACCTCGGCCTCCCAAAGTGCTGGGATTACAGGAGTGAGCCACTGCACCCAGCCTAAAATAATTTTGATTTATTTAGATTTCAGCTACTAAATATTATTCGAAAATACCAAATGTGGATTATTTTCAAGTTCAGACTTACTAACAATCTCAGTGTTATCATAGATGTAGCCTATTGGTAGGATGTGCAATCTTTCCATGGAAAATAAACCACATTTAGAAGCTTGCTAATACGAGGAGGAGGCACCCTGTCTGCCTGGCCTGTGGGCTGGTTGGAAGAGCAACGGCAGGAGGACCTGCACTAAGACTCTGTGGATAGAGGGGCACGTGCTGGTTTGTGTCTCCGACTTTTGACGCATGGCTGCCTCGTACTGCTGGAGCCTGGCAAGGCGTTAGACCTCATCCCATCATTCTTCTTTCCTCCTGCCAGAAAGGATCCGACCCTCATGTTTTTGTCACATGCTGAAGGAAGGGAAGAAAGATGGGAAGAAATGAAGGAACAGAAAAAAGAAAGGGAGGTAGGAAGAGAGGGATGGACGGAAGGCTGTGACTAGCCCTGCGTTGTGAATTGAGAAGGAAAACCCCACAGTCACCTGTTCCTGTCTCCTGGGCCTTTCTTCTCTGGCCTGGGGGCATTTGCCTGTCCCCTGTCTTCCTCTGCACTCCTTCCTTGTTTCAAACAAAAAAAAAAAATCTCTACACGCTGAATTGAATGTGGTGGAGAGAACATCAGGGTTCCAGGAACAAGAGAGATGTGTGCATGTGTGTGGTCTGCAGAATAATGACCCTCCAAAAGTCCATGCCCCAATCCCCAGAGCCAACCTGTGGCTACGTCAGATTGCATGGCTAAAGGGACTTTGCAGATGGGCTTAAAGTTCCAGGATTTAACCTCGGCAGATTATCCTGGATCATCCTTGCGGGCCCAATCTAATCGTGTGAGCATTTCAAAGCAGAGAACTTTCTTCAGCTGCAGTCAGATATGCAGCAGAAAGGAGAGTCAGAGCGCGTCAGAGCACGAGAGGGACCTGGCCCGCGGGTGCTGGAGGGGTGCGTGGAAGGAGAGTCAGAACGCGTCAGAGCACGAGAGGGACCTGGCCCGCGGGTGCTGGAGGGGTGCGTGGAAGGCGTGAGCAGGAACCTGGCTGCCTCCAGGAGCCAAGACTAGCCCCTGACTGAGAGCCGGCATGAAGACAGGAATCTGACCAAATGAACAGCGTTCAGACAACAGCCTGGAAGAGTCTGGAAGGAGATTCACTCCGAGAGCCTCCAGAAAGGAGCGTGGCCCTGCTGTCACCTTGATTTCAGGCTCCCCTGACCCTAAGCAGGAGACTAGTCAGACAAACTGCCTGGCCTTCTGACCTAAGGAACTGTGAGAGAATAAATAGGTGTTGTCAGCCATTAAGATTGTGGTAATGTGTTATGGCAGGGAAAGAAAGCAGGTACGTGTACGTGCAGAAATACACGTGCTGTCGTAGACTCACTCATCCTGCTGTCCCCTGCTATCTTTGAGCCTCGGTGTCTTGTTCAGTCATTGATTCACATTGACATGCTGACACCATAGCCGTGTATGAGCAGTCCACTACTAATTGCCCCTGCTTTTATTCAGCAGGGGCGACCTTCTGAGCAGCTGGCAGGTGCGGGTATGAAGAGGGGTCGACCTGTGCTCTTAGCGGCACTGTGGACACAGCCCAAGTGTCCAGAACAGCACTGAGCACTTCACATGCACCTCATTTAATGCTTACAAAGCTCTACGAGCTGAGTATTGTCATCCTGTTTTTTCAGATGATGAAACTGAGGCTTAGAGGGATTAAACAATTTGCTTAAGTCTTCACAATCACCAAGAATCGAAGCCCAGTTTAAGGTAAGTTCTAACCTTGAGGCTGGGGCTCGTGACCTCGAGTCTGGATGTTGCTAAACATGGAGCAGTGCCGGGGCTTTTATGCTCCCGACTCCACCGTCCATGGCACGGGGAGGCCGCAGGGGAGCCTCAGCACTGGCTCTGCTTGGCAAGAAGGACACCCTCATGCAGTGACCTGGAAACTGAACCCTCTGGTCACTGCCTCCCGGGATCGTCACGCGTGGGGACAAGAGGATGGCAGTGGGGCGAGATTTTCCACCCAGCTGCTGTGGCAGATTCCTTCGCGGGTGCTGTGGGGAACACACAGTGGATCCTGTGCCATGGCTGCAGGGGCCGCTTCTGACGCACCATACTTGACGTTTGCAGATTGGCCAGGGGAGCGCGTCTGCGAACTCCTTAGCCCTTCCTCCTGATACCTCTCTCTTTCAAGGATTTCCAGTCTTCTTCTCCACATGTGTGGCTGCTGTAGGCTCTGCTGTCTCCCCTCGGATTTCTCCCAGTTGCCCTCGGAGCAGCCTCCCGGCAGTTTCTACCAAGGCCTTCTCTCTGGTTCCCAGCTTCCCTCCAAGCCCAGCCACTAGGAAGGAATCCCACCTTCCTGGAGTTTGGTGTTCTTGTCTTCTATGCAGAAGGTTAAGCCCAGAGTGCCTGGCGGCGCGGCCCTTGGAGCTCATCTTGCAGTGGCAGAGGCAGAGGCAGAGGCAGAGGCAGAGGCACGCATTCCTGCGGTCCTTTCCCAGGTAGCTGGAGCGGACTAGATTTATGGGGAACCGAACCCTGTCCCCTTTTCTTTCCCTGGACTCCTCCCATTGGGTGGAGCAGCTCCTTTTCTTCTAGGCGTGGCCCTCCGCACAGGACCAGGGGACACACTCTCAAAGCCTTCACTGTTCAGTTTAAGATAACGAGCTGAAGTACAGGTGTAAGACAGAAAAATGTGGAAGGCTCCTTGCCCTGTATGCCAGCTCTCTGTCCCTGAGTCTCTGAGTGGATGTCTGAGAGGACAGCTAGAGGGGCTCCTCGGAGGAGGAGCCAGCCTGCTGCAAGCAGCCCACCCTGTGGGGCTGGGGACAGTGGCACCTGTGGTCGGCTGGAGAACGGCCCCTCAAGGACGTCCACGTCCTAATCCCTAGGACCTGTGACAGCAGCCTCTGGAGCACAGGGACTGTGCCGATGTGACTGAGTGAAGGATACTGAGACGGAGAGGATTCTGGGAGACCCGGTGGCCAGGGGGAGTCACAGAGTGGGCAGGAGGGCTGGAGGGGGAGGAGAGGTGACTCAAGCAGAGGCTGGCGGGCTGGCCATGGCGAGGAGGCAGGCGGCCTCAGGGCGGGAGAGGCGAGGGCTGGCGGCTCCCCTGGATCCTCCAGAGCGCACCAGCCTGATTTCAGCCCCGTGAGGCTGCTTTGAGATTTCTGACCTGCAGAATCTTACGAGAACATTTGTACTGTTTTAAGCCACTAAATTTTGGTCACTAGCTAGAGCAGCCACAGAGAATGAATATGCATCCCCAGGGAAGTTGGAGAATATGGGGGCTGGGGACCAAGCAGCCACTTTAGGAGCCTTGGAGCAGTGGCCTCAGCAGAGGCCCTGGGCCCTCTTCAGGAAGGGGACACAGCTGCAGGGCACCAGGTTGCCCCAGAGTGTCCCCGAAGGGCGTGGAGGAGGTCCTGCTCCCCTGTATGGGTGAGGACTGAACTCAGCGTGCGTGTGTGTGTCTGTGTCCATATGTGTCTCTGTTGGGGTGTGTGCCTGTCTCTGTGAGTGTATCTGTCTCTGTGTGTGTCTATCTCTGTGAGTGTGTCTCTGTGTGTCTACTGTGTGTGTGTCTCTGTGTGTCTCTGTCTCTGTGTGTCTGTGTGTATGTCTCTGTGTCTCTGTGTCTCTGTGTCTCTGTGTCTGTGTGTGTGTGTATGTCTCTCTGTGTTTCTCTGTGTATATCTCTGTGTGTGTCTCTGTGTGTGTCTGTGTCTCTGTGTGTCTCTGTCTCTGTGTGTGTGTCTCTGTGTGTCTGTGTCTCTGTGTGTCTCTGTCTCTGTGTGTGTGTCTCTGTGTGTCTGTCTCTGTGTGTGTCTATCTCTGTGTCTGTCTCTGTGTGTGTCGGTGTGTATGTCTCTGTGTCTCTGTCTCTGTGTGTGTCTCTGTCTCTGTGTCTGTGTGTGTGTCTGTGTGTATGTCTCTGTGTGTGTGTCTGTGTGTATATCTCTGTGTCTGTCTCTGTGTGTGTCTGTCTCTGTGTGTATCTATCTCTGTGTGTCTGTGTCTGTGTGTGTCTGTCTCTGTGTGTGTGTCTCTGTCTCTGTGTCTGTGTGTGTGTCTCTGTGTGTATCTCTGTGTGTGTCTGTCTCTGTGTGTGTCTGTCTCTGTGTGTATCTGTCTCTGTGTGTCTGTGTCTGTGTGTGTTTCTGTCTCTGTGTCTGTCTCTGCGTGTGTCTCTGTGTGTCTGTTTCTCTGTGTGTCTCTGTGTATGTGTGTGAGTGTGTAGGCCCTGAAGAGGTCTTGTGGTCACCATGAGGGGCCCCCACCTGAGGGTGAAGAAGGGTGTTGGCCGAGGGCTGAGAGGGTAGAGGTGGGTCTGAGAGACGCTGGTGTGGACACCTGCTAACAGAGAGCCAGAGCCCTCCCCTGCGAGAGACCAACAGAGAGAAAGAGGGATGGGGACCCCAAACCAGTGCGTTTATATAGATTTGACAGAGCTCGGGCCTAGTATGAACCCTGAACCAAGTTGTAGAATGGTGCCATGCTTGTCGCCTGATGTTTGCAGACTGAGAAAGACAGACGCCCCGGGTGTGTGTCTCACCAGCACACTTGCTTTGTTCAGTGGGGAGGGCCATTTAGCACCCGCTCCCTGAGGCCTCCCCAAGTGTCCTGGGCCCGGTAGGGAGTGCGGGAGTGACACAGGGGCACAAAGATCCCATGGACGGCTGCAGAAAGAATGGTACAGACCTGCGTTTCACCCACCTCCATGCATATGTGAACCTTGAGGTACAATCATCCCGCCATGAGAGATTTACTCATGTGGCTTCAAACAAAGGAGAAGGCAGTGACGGCTTCTGAGCGGATGGCGCTTTTCCCAAGAGGGAGTTGACAGGATCTTATAGCGTGTCTGGGATTTTAGTTACTCCAGGCAAGGGAACCCGCACGTGGGTCTCAGAACTGTGACTATACTAGTGTGAATCTAGGGTAAAGGGTGTTGGCATTTTTTTAAACCAAGATGATACCCTAATTGCTTTCTAATTTTTCAAATAATTATTTTTATTTTGTTTTAGAGACGGAGTCTTGCTCTGTCCCCCTGGCTGGAGTGCAGTGGGATGATCATAGCTTACTGCAGCTTTGAACTCCTGGCCTCAAGTTACCATCCTCCCTCAGCCTCCCAAGTAGCTCGTACTACAGGTGTATGCCACCATGTCTGGCTCCTAATTGCTTTTTAAAATTAATGGACTTTATTTTCTAGAGAAGCTTTAGGTTTACAGAAAATTGAGAGTTTCCATACACTCCCTTCCTCCACACACAGATACAAATTCCGCTATTAGTCATGTTTGTACTAGTGTAACTAGTAATTATTGACATTTACTACAATTGATAAACTGCCATTATTGATATCTTGTTATTAACTAAAGTTCATAGTGTACATTAGGGGCCACACTTTGTGTTGTATAGTTTCATGAGTTTTCACAAATGCATCATGTCATATATTCACCATTATAGTATCATATAAAACCGTTTCACGGCTGAGCATGGTGGTTCACACCTGTAATCTCAGCACTTTGGGAGGCTGAGGCAGGAGGATTGCTTGATCCCAGGAGTTTGAGACCAGCCTGGGCAACATAAGAAAGGAAAATTAGCTAGGTGTGGTGGTATGCACCTGTGGTCTTAGCTACCCAGGAGGCTGAGGTGGGAGGATCGCTTGAGCCTGGGAGGTCAAAGCTGCAGCGAGCCGTGACTGCACTACTGTGCTCCAGCCTGGATGACAGATTGAAACTGTGTCTCAAAAAAAAAAATCATTTTACTGTCCTAAAAATAGCCTGTGCTCCACCCATTCATCCCTCCCTCCCCCCAACAACCCCTGGCAACCATTGCTCTTTCTATTGTCTTTATAGTTTTGCCTGGAATGTCATGTAGTTGGATTCATATAGCCTGTAGCCATTCCAGATTGGCTTCTTTTAATGAGTAATACACGTTTAAGATTCTTCCATGTCTTTTCACAGCTTGATGGCTCATTGTTTTTATTGTTGAATAATATCCCATTGTATGACATACCACGGTTTTTTGATCCATTCACCTTTCGGAGGACACCTTCATAATTTTGACTTTTGGCAATTATAAGTGAAGTTGCTATAAACATTCATCTCAGGTTTTTGCATGGACATGTTTCCAACTCATTTGGAACAATACCTGGGGTGTGGGTGCTGGATCCTATGGTAAGAGTGTGTTTAGCATTGTAAGAAACTGACAAACTGTCTTTCAAATTGGCTGTACTATTTTACATCCCCACCAGCAATTAATGAGAATTCCTGTTGCTCTTCATCCTTACTAGCATTTGATAGTGTCAGATTTAAAGTTTAGCCATTCTAATAGGTATGCAGTGGTATCTCATTGTTGTTTTAATTTTTTTTTTTTTTTTTGAGACAGAGTCTTGCTCTGTTTCCCAGGTTGGAGTGCAGTGGCATGATCTTGGCCCACTGCAACCTCCGCCTCTGGGGTTCAAGTGATTCTCCTGCCTCAGCCTCCCAAGTAGCTGGGATTACAGGCTGGAGGCCACCACACACAGCTAATTTTTGTATTTTTAGTAGAGATGCAGTTTCACCATGTTGGCCAGGCTGATCTCGAACTCCTGGCCTCAAGTGATCCACCCACCTTGGCCTCCCAAAGTGCTGGGATTACAGGTGTGAGCCGTAGTGCCCGGCCTGTTGTTTTGATTTTCAATTACTTAATGATGTATGATACTGAATCTTTTCATATGTTTATTTGCCATGCGTATATCTTCATTTGTGAGGTTCAGATCTGTTGCCCCTTTCGAAATTGGGTTGTTTGTGTTCTTACGGTTACATTTTAAGAGTTCTTTGTATATTGTGGATACAATCTTTTATAAGGTATGTGTTTTGCAATTTCTTTTCCAGTATGTGGCTTGTCTTTTCATTCTCTTAACAATGTCTTTCTTGGAGCAGAAATATTTAATTTTTATGAAGTCCAACTTATCATATTTTTCTTTTATGGATTATGCCTTTGGTGTTGTATCTAAAAACTCACCTCCAAATCAAAAGTCACTAAAATATTCTTCTATGTAATCTTGGGGGAGTTTTATAGTTTTGCATTTTACATACAGGTCTATGATCTATTTTACATTTATTATAGCCAAAAGGCCAAGAAGCAATTAGGTCTATGATCCATTTTGTTTATTTATTTATTTATTTATTTATTTATTTATTTTTGAGACAGGGTCTGGCCCTGTTGCCCAGGCTGGAGAGCAGTGGCACGATCTTGGCTCACTGCAACCTCTGCCTCCCGGGCTCAAGCGATTCTTGTGTCTCAGCCTCCCGAATAGCTGGGATTACAGGCGTGTGCCACCACAACCGGCTAATTTTTGTCTTGTTAGTAGAGATGGGTGTCACCATGTTGCCCAGGCTGGGCTTAAACTCCTGCCCTCAAGTGATCTGCCCACCTCGGCCTTCCAAAATGCTGGGATTACAGGCGTGAGCCATGGCGCCCAGCCTAAGAGGTTTTGTTTTTTGTTTTTTTTTTTAAAAATAATTCACAGGTGGGGATAACTTCCTTTCAAAAATAAAAATACCAGCTTCATGATATTCCAAAATATGGTTTTGTTCTCTAGATTATAAAAATTAGGGCAGCTCTAAGGCAGTTCCAAGCCTAAATATCAGCAGAAGGCACAGAATGGAAGGCACAGACTCTGTTCAGAGCGTCTGGTGATTTTCTTTCACTGGGAGCCTATTTGAATTTAAATTATGCACAATAAATGTCAAGTCTTCCCCCATTTATCTGAGTAACTTAAAAATGCTGTACAGTGAAACAAGATCTCTGTACATCAAAGTCTCCTTAACAATGTGAATCTTCTCACGTTCTTGTGGGAGGAAGTGCCAAGTTGATTGATAAGATGACTTTCTGCTCCAGAAAGAAAGGCTCCTCCGCTCCCAGAAGACAGCATGGGCCTTTGTCTCTTCCCTTTTCCCGTCACTGGCTCGGATCCGCCTTCTCCCTGGGAAACCATCAAGGCGCTCAGCACTTTGCTGTCTGCCGAGTGGGTCACCTCCTGAGAAGTGCCACCGTCAGGGCAGTACACCATTAAGAGCGGTGACTCAATCTCAGGGGCCCGTTACTGAGTCTTCTGTCAATACATTCAAACAAAAGGCATTATAAAACCAACTGAAACAAGAAATTCTAGAATGTGCCCTTTCCAACTTGACCCACGCATGCTGGTTCAGGGAGCACTTCAAGTCCTCTGAACTCTAAAAATAAGCCTTAGTGAGTGTCCATGAGCCTGGGGGTGTAAGACCAAGACCCTGGTTCCTTGGGATGGCGGTGGATGGGAGTATAACTGGAGATGCATTGACCCCAGGCAGCCCACCAGAAGCAGGGTGGACAGAGAGCTGGGTGGAGCTGGGGCAGGGCCACCCCCCTCGTGGCCAGGCTGGGGCTGGGGCTGGGGCACTGGGATTCTGAGTCACGATATTCCCAGCCCTGCTTTAATCCGAGGACCCCGCGTGCATTTCCAGCCTCTCCGGGTGTGTTTGCTCATCCTTGATAAGTCACGGTTCTTGCTCTGCCGACCTGCCTGCTATAAAGAGTTATGAGGCCAAAAGAAAATAAACGAAAGCTCTCTGAACATTGGCGACGTGCTGCCTACCTATGAAATGCTCTTACTGTGAATTTTTGCAGAGCTGAGAAATCATTTTCTGGGCCCAGCTGTTGCTGTCAAAGTACAAACAACCTGAGAAACACTGCAGACCTGCAATCCTGCCAGCTGAGCCCAGGCCTGCAGATACCCTGCAGAGCGCAACCCTCCGGCCCTGGGCGCCTCCCAGCCAGGGCGCGGCTGCCCTCTGCTGTCCCCTGCTGGCCGAGTGTGAGCAGCCCCTCAGCGCAGTCTGGCAGGTTCAGCCCCAGCAGGAGGCGGCATCACCCCAGCTCCTACAAACAACCTCGGGAATGGAAAGCGCACCCGGGCCGAGGCCCGCACTTCTGCCCGTGCTGACCCTGTGGACACCCAGGGACTTAGGGCAGGGCGCGGAGGCTGCCTGGATGTGTGGCGCGGGCGCCTGCGGTGGAGACACCAAGTCCGGAAACCCTGGCTCTGGCGTGGGCCGCAGCAAGTGTCTGTACCCCCTAGCAGGTGTCTGTGTCCCCCCAGCAGGTGTCCGTCCCTCCCCAGCAGGTGTCTGTGTCCCCACAGCAGGTGTCTGTCCCTCCCCAGCAGGTGTCTGTCCCTCCCCAGCAGGTGTCTGTGTCCCCCCAGCAGGTGTCTGTGTCTTCCCAGCAGGTGTCTGTGTCTCCCAACAGGTGTCTGTCCTTCCCCTGCAGGTGTCTGTGTCCCTCCCTAGCAGGTGTCTGTGTTTCCCCTAGCAGGTGTCTGTCCCTCCCCAGCAGGTGTCTGTGCTCCCCCAGCAGGTGTCTGTCCCTCCCCAGCAGGTGTCTGTGTCCTCCCAGCAGGTGTCTGTCCCTCGCCAGCAGGTGTCTGTGTCCCCCCAGCAGGTGTCTGTGCCTCCCTCCCAAGGCAGGTGTCTGTGCCCCCACAGCAAGTGCCAGTGCCTCTCCTGGCAGGGCTCACCAGGAATTCTTCTGTCCCTTTGGCCTCCTCCTTAGGAAGCCAGTGGCACTGCCTGACCCCTTCTCTGCCAGGACCACTGTTTCCTAAGGTGAGTGCCCTGGGATGAATTTTTCTAGGGTGAGTTTTTCTGAGGTGAGTATCCCTGGGGTGAGTTCTCCTGGGGTGAGATCTCCTAGGGTGGGTACCTCTGGGGTGAGCATCGCTGGGATGAGTTCTCCTTGGGTCAGTGCTTCTGAGGTGAATGCTCCTGCAGTGAGTGGCCTTGGGGTGCGTGCTCCTGGGGTGCGTGTCCCTGGGGTGTGTGCCCCTGGTCCAGGAGCCCAGTGTTTGCCACACCCTTCCTCACCCCTTGGAGAAGGCTCTGAAGAAGCTGGGCGTTCAGTAGGAGAAACGTGGGTGAACCAGGAAAGAGACAGGGAACCCGGCAGGTACATCACAGCCGGGTGAGCGTGGTCACACAACACACACCACAAAACCACACACACACCACACACACCACACACCACACACACACACCACAAAACCACACACACACACCACACACCACACACACACGCCACATACACCACACACCACAAAGACCACATGCAAAACACAACACATACACCACAAAACCTCACACACACAAAAACACAACCACATACACTCACCACACACACCACATCACCACATAAACCACACACACACACCACACACACATTACACATGCCACACACACCACAAAACCACACACAAAACACCAACACATATACACCATAAAACCACACACACACAAAACCCACCATACACACTACACATGCACCACGCACACAGATGCACACCACACATCACACATAGCACATACACACCCCACACATCACAGCCCTCCCACATACACACACCACACATACTTAAAACTATACACACACACACTACACACACACACACGGCACCCATCACACTCCCCACCACACACTGCACGTGTGTGTGCACACACACTCACACTCACATATACCACAACACTCAAAGGCACAGGCTGGTGCCAATGTGCCAACCCCACAGGTGCCTGCCCCCTGGGATGAGTGTGCCCTGGAAGGAGGCAGGGAGATATGGGTGGGCACCCCTGTGACTCTGCACAATGTTTGGGGCTGCCAGGGGCTGGCAGGGGAATGGGGAGCAGGATCCTGGCTAGGCCCTCCAGCTCCACACTGACTTCGCAGGCCATCTTGGCTATTTCTAGCAGGGTCCATGTGGCATGGCTACAGGTTTTGGGCCACTCACCATGCCGGGCATGGCCAGCTGATTGCCCTCCAGCCTCAGGGAATGCTCCAAGAAGTGGGCTGCAGCGAGCCCTTGTTCTTCCTGTCATCAGACCAGACAGGTGTAGCCCACGTGGTACTTGGTGTGCATGGTGCTTGGTGAGTGTGGTATTTGGTGAGCATGGTACCAGGTGTGCATAGTACTTGGTGAGCCTGGTACTTGGTGTGCATGGTACTTGGTGAGCCTGGTACTTGGTGGGCATAGTACTTGGTGAGCCTGGTCCTTGGTGTGCATAGTACTTGGTGAGCCTGGTACTTGGTGTGCATAGTACTTGGTGAGCATGGTACTTGGTGTGCGTAGTACTTGGTGAGCCTGGTACTTGGTGTGCATAGTACTTGGTGAGCCTGGTACTTGGTGGGCATAGTACTTGGTGAGCCTGGTCCTTGGTGTGCATAGTACTTGGTGAGCATGGTACTTGGTGTGCGTAGTACTTGGTGAGCCTGGTACTTGGTGTGCATAGTACTTGGTGAGCATGGTACTTGGTGTGCATAGTACTTGGTGAGCCTAGTACTTGGCGTGCATGGTACTTGGTGAGTGTGGTACTTGGTGAGCCTGGTACTTGGTGTGCATAGTACTTGGTGAGCATGATACTTGGTGTACATGGTATTTGGTGAGAGTGATACTTTGTGTGCATGGTACTTGGTGAGTGTGGTACATGGTGTGCCTGGTACTTGGTGAGTATGGTACTTTGTGTGCATGGTACTTGGTGAACATGGTACTTGGTGTGCATGGTATTTGGTGAGTGTGGTACTTGGTAAGCATGGTACTTGGTGAGGGTGGTACTTGGTGTGCCTGGTACTTGGTGAGCATGGTGCTTGGTGTGCATACTATTTGGTGAGTGTGGTATTTGCTGTATGTGGTACTTGGTGTGTTTAGTACTTGGTGTGTATGGTACTTGGGTACTTGGGGTGCATGGCACTTGGTGAGCATGGTACTTGGTAAGCATGGTACTTGGTGTGCTGGTACTTGGTGAGCATGGTACTTGGTGAGTGTGGTACTTGGTGTGCCTGGTACTTGGTATGCATGGTACTTGGTGAGTGTGGTACTTGGTGTGCAGCCACCTCGGGGAGTAGCCTTGCACCCACTCCACAGGGACAGGCCTCTGTCCTGCCAGCCTTGGACTGGGCTGGATGTGGAGGAAGTCTGCTGTATCTTACAGCAACGATTCTTCCCAATGAGGAGATGGGCCATTTCTCTTACTGTCTCCGGTCTCCAAAGAAAAGAAGGAAGTAAAAACTGAAAAATAACAGACTGATCAGCGCCACTGGTCAGGCCTGAAGGTTAAAGATTAACCCCCACCCTAAATCGCTTGTGCTATCTATAGATCACAGACAATGGTATGGAGAAATGCTTCCCTTGCTTACCCCCACCTAGTCAAGTACCCCATGCTTGCTCAATCTATCACGACCCTGTCACGTGGACCCGTTAGAGTTATAAGCCCTTAAAAGGGCCAGGAACTCTTTCTTTGGGAGCTCAGTTCTTGAGACACAAGTCTGCCGACGCTTCCGGCTGAATAAAGCCACTTCCTTCTTTAACCTGGTGTCTGAGGGGTTTTGTCTGCGGCTCGTCCTGCTACACCACGATGTCAGGGGTAGGGGGCCTTTGATTTCTCTGTTCTCTGGTGGATGTGGAGCTGTGTGAGGGTGGAGACCCCCTCCTACCACGGTGGTCTCCAGTCCTAAGCCCAGGGCGCAGAGCATGGTGTGGAGGAGGTGATGTTTGATACGGGGCGAGCGTCCCTGGTCATTCAGTCTCGGGATGATTCCCCCCACCCTGTAGCCAGGAAGCTCCCCAGCGCTTTAGAAAGTGGCTGCAAAGTTGCCCAGGGCAGGGCCGGCCTCTGCTCCACCAGAGCAGGGCTCAAGGGGGAGAAGAGGAGCCTGGACCCAGTGTGGCCTCCCAGGGGATGTGAGCAGCCTCAGGGAGCGAGTATGGGGCAGGGCTGCGCTTCCAGGGAAAGCTGATTGGCCGGAGGCCTCCTGGTCCTCACTCCTGCTGCCTCAGAGGGGAGGGAGATGATGGCCTTCTCTTCTCCTGCGCACCCTCTCCCTGTCACTAGTACCCACCGAGTGATAGAAGCCCCCTGCAAACTGGCTGGGCCACTCATGGGCAGAACCCAGGTCAGCCTGATCTGAGCTCTTCCCAGGATTTCTGATGGGACCTGGTAGGGGAGGATTTGGGTCATGGGGCTGTCGAGATGGACGTTGGGGGTGGGGGGTCAGAGGGAAGTAGAGAGATGGGTCAGAGCGAGAAATGCCCTGAGCCCAGGCAGGGATGGAATCAGCTCAGCCAGTGGGGCCGGAAAGTGCTGGAGCCCCCAGGATCCTGAGAGGAGAGCGATGGTGGTAGTGGCGGGGAGGACCTTGCGGGCCTGGAGTGGGGACCTTGGCTTCCAGGACTCTGCCTGTGTGTGGGAGGACTACACTTTGGTCATCTGTGTCTCAGCCTGGGATGCTCTGGGGCCTGCCCAGGCCACTCTTTCACCCCATGCCCACGCCTGAGGGCAGAAGGAGGGGTGTGGGATCTCTCGAGTGGACCCAGGCAGCCCCCACCCATCAGCACCCCGGGTCAGCCCCTGGGCCCCACCGTACCCGCCTCCAGGGCTTTGGCCACATGGACCTATCCAAGGGTCCTGGCCAGGCCCCACCCACATCCCGGCTCTCCCTGCAGACCAGCCTCCGGGCTGGAGCTACCTGCCTCCACCTCATTGTTTGTGACTCTTCCTAAGAAAGTTTTCCACGTGCAGGCACACCTCCTTCCCCTCCTCTTAATCAGGTTTCACTCTATTGCATTTTTCACACGCTGGCTGTTTCCGGCATCACCACACAGGACAAGTCCATAGGCACCATTTTTCCAAGAGCCTGTGCTCACTTCATTAGTGTTTTTTTGCAACAAATATTTCAAAATGAAGGTATGTACATTTTTTAGACATAATGCTATCACTATCACACATTTATTAGGCCACAGTGTAGTGTAAACATACATTTGACATGCACTAGGAAACCAAAAAGTGTGTGTGGCTGCATTTGTTGTGATCGCCACTGTTGCGGCTTCTGGAACCGAGCCCAGGACGCCCCGACGTTTGCCTGTGCCGCCTCATCCTCCAGGCATCTCTCTGAGCTCCACCTTGTGCTTAGAAGAAATGCAGTGAGAGATGAGCTGACACCTAAATGGAATAAAAAACCACTGAAAATCTTTGAGAAGTGTCAGAGGAATGGTGCTGCATGAACAATGGATCCTGCCACTCCCCAAAGCGTCTGTCCACCAAGCAGGGTGCTCTCTCCTCGGACTTCACTGAAATCCAGCAGTCCCCGGCCTCTCCCTGTGGGTCTCGATGTGCTGTCTTCTCCTCGGCGAGAACTCTTTCTTTTTTTTTTGAGATGGAGTTTTACTCTTGTTGCCCAGGTTGGAGTGCAATGGCACCAGCTTGGCTCACTGCAACCTCCACCTCCTGGGTTCAAGGGATTCTCCTGCCCCAGCCTCTCAAGTAGCTGGGATTACAGGCATGCACCACCACGCCTGGCTAATTTTGTATTTTTAGTAGAGATGGGGTTTCTCCATGTGGGTCAGGCTGGTCTCGAACTCCCGACCTCAGGTGATCCACCCGCCCCGGCCCCCCAAAGTGTTGGGATTACAGGTGTGAGCCACCGCACCCAGCCAAGAGAACACTTTCTAATGCTGATGTGGTTGGTCAATCATGGCTTCCACAGGTCAGTTCCCGTTGTGATTCTCGGAACCTGTGAATGTGACTTTACTTGGAAAAGGGGTTTTGTAGAGTGATTGAGTCTTGGGATGGTGAGATCATCCTGGATCATCCTGGCAGGCCCTAAATGTCACCACATGCAACCTAATTAGAGAGAGGCGGGGGGAGACTTAACACACGCTGGGGAGGAGGCAGCGTGAAGACGGTGGGGAGAGTGGAGTGATGTGGCCAAAAGCCAACCACTGCTGGCAGCCCCTGAAGTGGGAGGAGGAAAGAAATCCTCCCGAGGGGGCACAGCCCTGCTGACACCTTGATTTTGGCCCTGTGAAACTGGTTTTGGACTTCTGGCCTCTAGAACTGTGAGAGAATACAGTTCTGTTGTCTTAAGCTGTAAAATTGATGATAGCTTGTTACAGCAGCTGTGGGAAACTGAGACACCCTCCAACCTAGTTTTGCTGGACTTCTCTGCGTATTTTGGATACACGCCCTTTATCAGATGTGTGTTTTGAAAATATTTTCTCCCAGTCTGTGGCTTGTCTTTTCATTTACTTAACAGCATCTTTTACAGAGCAGAGGTTTGAAATTTTAATGAAATCAAACCTCAATTTGGGGTTGTATCTGAAAACCAAACCCAAGGTCACATACGTTTTCTGTATGGCATATTCTGGAACTGTTCGTTTTGCATTCTACATTTTGGTCTCTAATCCACTTTCAGTAAATTTTGTGAAGGGTAGAGGATCCGTGTCTAGAATGATTTTTTTTTTCACACGGGATATGCAGTTGTTCCAGCAGTGTTTGTTGAAAAGATCGTCTCTGTGCTATCGTATTTGCCGGTGTGCCTTTGTCAAAGATCAGTTGATATTTATGTGGGTCGATTTCTGCGCTCTCTATTTTACTATGTTGACTTGTTTGCTTGTTCTTTAGCCAATACCACACTGTCTTGATTACTGTCACTTTATAATAAGACTTGGAGTTGGGTGGTCCCACCTTTTCTCCTTTAATATTTTATAGGCTATTTTGGGTCTTTGCCTTTCTGAATAAACTTTAAAATCAGTTTGTCAGTATCCATGAAATAACTCACTGGGATTTTGATTGGGAGTGCATTGAATCTATAGATGAAGTTGGGGAGAACTCATATCTTGACAATAGTGAGTCTTCCTATCCATGAACATGGATTATCTCTCTATTTATTTAGCTCTTTGATTTCTTTCATTAGAGTTTTGTTGTTTTCTTCACATAGGTCTTATACATATTTTGTTGGATTTATACCTAAGTATTTCATTTTCTTGGAGCTTACATAAATGGTGTTGTGTTTTTAATCTCAAATTCCAGTTGTCCAGTGAATTCTATAGGGGAAAGAAATGGACTATTGTATATTAACCTTGTGTCCTGGAGCCTTGCTATAATCACTTATTAATTCCAGGATTTTTTGGGGGGTGATTCTTTGAGATTTCCTACATAGAAAATCATGTCATCTGTGAACAGTTTTGTTTCTTCTTTCCCAATCTATATGCGTGTTATTTCCTCTTCTTGTCTTACTGCACTAGCTATGACTTCCTGTACGACGTTGAATATGAGTGGCCAGAGGGAACATCCTTGCCTTCTTTCTGATCTTAGAAGAAAAGCATCTAGTTTTTCACCATCTAATGTTAACTGTAGCTTCTTTGTAGATGTTCCTTATCTATTTGGGGAAGCACCATTATGTAAAAAGTTTACTAAGTTACTACGGCCGGGCATGGTGGCTCATGTCTGTAATCCTAGCACTTTGGTAGGTGGAGGTGGGCAGATCACCTGACGTCAGGAGTTCAAAACCAGCCTGGCCAACATGGTGAAATCCTATCTCTACCAAAAATACAAAAATTGTCCAGGTATGGTGGCAGGCGCCTGTAATCTCAGCTACTCGGGAGGCTGAGGCACAAGAATCGCTAGAACCTGGGAGCCAGAGGTTGCAGTGAGCTGAGATCCCATCACTGCACTCCAGCCTGGGCAACAGAGCAAGACTTTGTCTCAAAAAAAAAAAAAAAAGTTTACTAAGTTATTATAAGAAGTTCTTTTCTTAAAAAACCTATTTAGAAAGTTATTTTCCAGAATTAACAGTGGAAACATGTGGGAGGGAGCATCTGTCTCCACATGGCTGCCTATAGATTCCCCTTTCCTCTTTGCTCCAGGACAGACCCCTCCTCCCTCCGGGAAGACCCTCCAGCTCCCACCCACTTGGGCCTCTCCTGTGTGTCTCCCGCAGCACCTAGGCCTCTGCCCTCCCCTTGCCCGCTGGTCTCTTCACTGTCAGAGCCTCCCGTGCTCCAGTCCCCTCGGCCACTCCAGCCTTTCCTTCAGTCTGGAAAATTGCCAGACCACTGAAGTGGCACCTTTGGATTTAATCAGCCTTTCTTAAAGGAAAAGTTGTTTTTCTAAAGCAGATTTGAAGAATGAGGTTTTTTTTTTTTTTTTTTTTTTTTTTTTTTTTTTTTTTTTTTGAGACGGAGTCTTTCTCTGTCCCCCAGGCTAGAGTGCACTGGCGCAATCTCGGCTCACTGCAAGCTCCGCCTCCCGGGTTCACGCCGTTCTCCTGCCTCAGCCTCCCGAGTAGCTGGGATTACAGGCGCCCGCCACCACGCCCGGCTAATTTTTTGTATTTTTTTTAGTAGAGACGGGGTTTCACCGTGTTAGCCAGGATGGTCTCGATCTCCTGACCTCATGATCCGCCCGCCTCGGCCTCCCAAGAATGAGGTTTTATATGCTGGGTGTTGTAATACCTGATGAGGCTTTGTTCAATACCCTATTAGCACCTTCAAGGGGCAACTAGTGTGTTTGGCCAGGATTCAGGGTCACCGCCCTCCCCTCCCAGGGAGTCCCGTGCCTACCTGGGGGTCTCAGGAGACAAAGGAAGGTGGGACCTAGGCAGAATCCCAGTGACACTCCTGGCAGGGGTGCAGCGACCTGGTGGGACGTGTCCTCCTATTATCTATCCCCTCTTACAGATGAGCAAACTGAGGCATAGCAGGAGGAAGTCACTTCCCAAAGTCACACGGGTAATTTGCGGCAATCCAGGCCTGGAGCCTGAAACCCGAGTCCGAGCAGGAGAAGGTGCTTCTCTATCTTCCCCTCCGATCCTGGCCCCTGGGCGAGGGAGGGTGGGCCAGCTGGGTGGGGAATGGGAGGGGGCCTGCAGTGACCACTGGCAGGGAATTGGCCGTCGGTCCCCTCCCTCTCTGGGCCTCAAGAGACAAGAAGTCTGCCTTGAAAGGCAGGAGGAACTAAGAAGACAGAAGTGGGCAGTGGGGCCTGTGGAGGGGAGGCAGGGACTGTGGGGTCTCCTCCGGCCACCAGAAGGAGAGCCTGAGCTCGACCCCTGAGCCTGTGTCCAGGACGCCAGCCTGCCTGCAAGGGAGGGAAGGGAGAAGCCTGGGTCCAGCTGGAAGCCCCTTCAGGCCCTGCATGGCTCCTGGGGACTGTGCCCTAATGCCTGGGCATGTCCACCCTCCCACACCTGGAGGATTGGGGCTGGGGCTCCAGGGGTCCTGCTGATGGCCTGGAATGGGGCCACCTGCAGCCGCCCAATGGGAGACAAAGCCCTGCATCTGTCATGGGCCGGGGCCTGCCCCCAAACACACAAACTGTGCAGAAACAGAGGGCAACATCCCTCTTGAGGCAGAAGCAGCTGAAGGTGTTGGGGGTCAGTGGCCTGTGGCTCAGTTCTCCTTAAGATCCAGTTGGAGACGAAGATCCAGGTCCCTCAGTGCCATGGCTGTATCCTCTGGGGAGGGGCAGGCGGGGTCAAAATGCCCTTTGGTACGTTGTGTAGACAAGGCCTAAATAATTTAGACTCGGGACACATTCCGAAGGCAAACATCCTCCCTGGCTGGGAGGTCCTGACACCTGCCTCTTCCAAGGGAAAGTTCCCACGGAAACAAACTCCCACCCCACCCGCCCCAGCTGAGACCCCTCCACCCTTAGACTCCATTCTGGAGGGCTGGAGGTTTGAGAGGCACCTTCACACTTGCCCAGCTGGTGCTTCCCTGGCTGGGGAGGGAGGGCAGGGCTCAGGGCTTGGCCGGCAGCCCCTGGGGAGGTGCGTACTCGCCTCCTGGCTTCTTCCTGAGATGCTCCTGGCAGCAGGAGGCAGATGCAGCAGATCGGAGGAGGGTCTCAGGAAGCAAATGCAAGCCACGGCAATGAAAGGGACTCGCCGCGGGGTGGTGCTCTCCGACCTCATTTGAAAGGATTGGGAGCGGCTCTCTCAAGGCAACTTCACTTTTCGCTGGACTTCTGTTAAATTGTCTGCAAGACACACAGGAGGACACCGGAATGAGACACAGCACTGTTGAAATTTATCACAGCTGTCATGTTCTGTTTCACAAGACTACTCTCCCCTCCTCCTCGAGTCCTCCTCATTCTCCTCCACCTTTGTCATCCGTCATCACCTTTTAACTTTCATTGTTTTAGAGAGGAGGAAATGGAGGCATTTTCCTGTCACTCTGAAAGAAAGAGAAAAATCAAACAAAGAAAATGCCCATTTCATTCACCTTATAAGAAACAGGTAGGAAAAAAAATGCTCATTTCTCCTGAGTTTGGACACAAAATCTTCCTCCTGGGTTGACCACTGGGGAACAAAGTTCTGGTTTCTGAGAAATGCTATTAAAATAGTCCATGACTCTTTCATTTTCAATGTTAATCTGGTTTCTAGTCGAGTTCTGAGGAAGAAAGTGTGGGAGATTCTGTCGCGATTCAGTCTTCAAAAAGGTTTTGTGATGTTAGGTTTAGAGCTTTGCTTACTGATGTCACCGAATCCGGCCAGTAAAATTAAGAGAAAAGAGGTAGGTTTGCCAAATCATGGGTGCAATTGCAGATGTGTTGTTGGTTACATGGACACCTCCACCATTTGCATGGGTCCCTCAACTTTGCATTTCTGGGGCAGGGCTGGGGGAATTTTCCACAGCAGTGGCACGCGGTGGCAGCAAGAGCAACAATGGTGGATTCAGAAACCCACCCGGGCTCCTGGCATTTGGAGGGTGGAGTGGAGGCGGCGAGAGGGACTTCCTGGGAAGACATTATCTGGGAAACAAAAGGGAAGGGACCAGAATTATGTCCCAAGACACAGCACGCAGCCCTGTGTTCTCCTGGAGGGCCAGGGTGGGCTTCCACCTCTCTGAGGGTGCACACCCTCAGAACGAGGGGTGCTCATTCACAGAGGACCCTCTATGTAAGCCTCGGGTGAGTTGAGTTGGGGTCTGGCCAGGTTCCCACTGACTGCCGTTGTCTCTGCCTTCAGGGACCACAGAGACCCCCGGGCCTGCTCAGGGTTTGCCAGGGACTCTGGCTGCTGGGAATGGGGCCTCTGCGCTGTGTCCCCAGCTCAGACTAAAGGCTCCTGCGTTGAAGTCAGGGGTTAATACCCTGCCCTTAATTCCAGAGCTGGAAAGACTCCACTTTCTCCTCTCTCTCTTGTTCGCTAGCTCCCCATCATGGTGAGACCCCACTGGTCTGAGAGAGCAGGGATTTCTGATTCTTCTGGTTATAGATTGATGAACTCAGTTCCGACCTCCAGTCCCCAGGAGGACTTTCCAGAACCCTCTGTGCCACCAAGTTTCTCCTCTGGGTGTCCAGCATCCTGCCCTGAGGATCGGCTCACAGCCCACTCCTGACCCGGGCTGTGGGCCCTGGAGCCCCGGCGTCTCCCCAGAGCTTGGTACACCCAGCTGGTCAGAAAACCTTTGCAGGACCCAAGGGCAGACCCTGCATGGACCCTGGGCCCAGGCTCCCAATTTCCTCTTGGTTGGACTCAGCCTGTGAGGCTGTCTGAAATCTGCAGCTGAGAATAGTGAGTGCCCCATGCTGTAGACACTCGAGACCCCTCGGTGCTGTGTAACCTCACAGAGTTCCTGCCACAAGGACACTTCCAAGGAGCACGGAGTGTGACTCATTACATTTCACTGCGTCTCTCAGTCACCTGATATTCTAAGTACACAGCTTTCAAATAGAGTTCCAGGAACTTCTATCACTAGACCTGAAGATTCATTTGTCTTTATCTGGGAGCTCATTTTGTGTTCACTGTTTTAATACCTGTCATTTCAAACTATTATATCAGAGTCAAGCAGAGAATAATTTACTTGGAAAAACGAGACTCCATAAATAATATAAATAACAGTAAAAGAGTAATTTGGGTGCATTTGCAGGATATTTGAGGACTTGAATGCTGGTCTGGAGTGTTACGTGTTGTTTATTGTCACTAGTTTGCCATGAAGGACATGTGATTCCACGAGTTGGAGGCACGGATGCTCTGGGCCCCGGGCCACACCCTGTGACTTGCGGGCAGTGTGCTTCATGGGAAGGCGTGTGAGTAAGGGTGCTCTCGTGTTGGAAGCATCCTTGCCTCATCCCTAATCCTGCGATCTAGGCTGATAAGAAGTTATGCCAGGAAAAGAAAATGTGTGTCTTTCGCCCACTCCATCTGCTGGGCAGAGGTCCTGTCTGTAATCCAGCCTCAGGCCAGATGGCTTCCGTCACCGCTGTATCACAGAAGCACACAATGTATACACAACATATCTGCATAAAAACCATGCATCTTCCCAGAGCACCGATCTTACTCCATGACAACTCACGGAAGCATTGTTTTCTATATTAAAATGAATAAGTATATTATACATAGTGAAATATTGGCATTAAAAAAGAGTTAATAAATTGCATAGGACGTTTTCTTTGTGTGGCTGGCGGGTCCAGGCCACATTCCAGATCCCTGGTGTAGCCAGCTCACTTGCCCTGAATCTGGGGAAAGCCCCGGCAGGTGTCGCCCTGCCCAGCTTGGCCACTGGGCCCTGTAGTTACCCCCTGGGTGATCTTGGACGAGTTGCTCGGGTTGGACAACCTCCATTTCCAGGCCGTGTCCCCTGGTGTGATCCCGGCAGGCGAGGGTGAGGGGACCTGGTCCTGGACAGGCTTGTCCCTGCCTGGCCCCTCAATCCCCCCGGGCTGGGGGTGGCTTCAGCTTCAGCCACTCAGACCTTTTGATTTAAACCAACTTCTGTTGTTTATTCAGGACATGACAATCCGAAGGTTTTGAAGCTTTTTCCTGGGAATTGATCTGGAGTTTAGTCTTTGGGCTCATTTTTACCTTTTAAAGATGACAACATGTACCATGTCGGGGGAAGAAAGGGGGATGTTGTTGGCGAGTTGAGCTGCGGAAAGTATTTGGCAAGACAGGTCCTGGGGACCCAAGGACCCCCACAGAGCTCATCTGCACTTGCCTCTGCTAGACATGTGCTTATTCAAGGGGAAAGCAGTGCTTTGAAAATGCTGCTTCTCAGATGAGTGAGAAACTGTGGACAGGCATGTGGGAAGGCCCCGCAGCCGGGCCCCGCCAAAGGCACTTTTTTGCCTGCCCCCCGTTCCTGTGTCCTCCCCACCTCCCCGCCGAAGGATTGGTGGGTGATGGCCTCATGTTTATCACCACAAATTAAATACACTTATTTTGGACAACATTAACATGTTCATCAGCTCTGATTTTTAAAATACTTGTTAAATTAGCAGGAGTTCAATTTTACCCCTTAAATGTGCTGAAAGTCAGTATTGATTTATTTAGTTGGCTCAATGTAATTACAAAGTAAGGTCTTAAATACAGCTTATTAGCACTTTTAATAGGATGCAAAAAACCCAACATTTCAACAGAGATAACATTCTAGCATAAAAATAAGAGCAATAATGAAGGCGTTAGGAGGTGAAAAGTCAACTCTACCTTATATGGATGATGCTGGAGATTTTATTAGTAAATGTGGATTTATGTCATCTGAGATTACTCACCAACAACAATGTCATTCTTCCGAGCCCGGCTGAAGCTGCCCTCCATTTTCCTGGGAGACCAGCACCGCTGTGGCTTCATTTTTGACTTCCACACTGTGGAGTATTTGGGGAGCGTCCACCCCACATCTGGGCAGGAAGGCAGAGTCCTTGCGAGCTTCTCCTCTTGCTGCTGGAATTGTGCAATCCATGAAGTAGATTTGAAACAACCAATCTTCCAGGTCTGGGACCTTCATTCCCAGGCTGGGAGAATGTGGCCCTGAGGTCAGAATCCGAGTTTTACCCCCAGGAGATCTCTGTGAATAGAACCTTCTAGAACTTCCCACCAAGATGAAGTGTTCTAGGTTTCTACTGCCCAGTGCAGCAGCCACCAGACACACAGAGCTACTGAGCACTGGCAATGTGGCTGGTGTGGCTGAAGAACTGATTTTCAGATTTCATTTCATTATAATTAATTTGAATTTAGGCCAGGCATGGTGACTCATGCCTATAATTCCAGCACTTTGGGAGCCTGAGGCGGGTGGATTACCTGAGGTTGGGAGTTTGAGACCAGCCTGGCCAACGTGGTGAAACCGTCTCTACTAAAAACACAAAAAATTAGCCGGGTGTGGTGGTGGGCACCTGTAATCTCAGCTACTTGGGAGGCTAAGGCAGGAGAATTGCTTGAACCCGGGAAGTGGAGGTTGCAGTGAGCCGAGATCGTGCCATTGCACTCCAACCTGGGCAACAAGAGGAAAACTCTGTCTCAAAAAAAAAAAAAAATTAAATGCAATAGCCCTGTGTGCTTGGGAAAGTGCAGCTCTAGCAGATGGCTTAGGGCTCATCTCTCTCTTTGTAGGGATGGGGCCTCGCTATGTTGCCAGGCTGGTCTTGAATTCCTGGCCTCAAGCGATCCTCCCACCTTGCCCTCTCAGAGTGCTGGGATTATAGGCATAAGCCACCATGCCCGGCCATCTCTCTCTCCCTACAGCTGGCCTACCCTTCTCTCTGTAGCAGTGGTCCAGGTCGCCGTGGTGCATGCTGGGAGAACCCCGGAATCCGGGGAGGGGAGATCCAGCCACCCCTGTGCATGCTGGGAGCACTGGGCTGCCTTGAAGGGCAGCAGGAGGCAGGTGGCTAGGGATGACCACCACCTCCGCGTTGGCGAGACCACGTTTCCTCAAACCCTCTCTTTGATTCTTCTTCACGTGAATCAGTTTCCCCTCATCTCCATTTAAGTAGATTTAGGATGGAATTTACTATGACTCTTATTATGAACCACTGCTGAATCATGACCCCGTTTGCCCTCAGCTTTCCAACAAACCTCCACAATCTCTTCCCAAGGCCTGGGTGCAGCAGTGGCAGCTCTGCCTCAGCAAGGACAAGACTTTCAACTCCTCCATGGGGAGTCAAACCCACCTACCAGGTTTTAAGACTCAAAGGCTGCTCCAAAGTCCTTTTGCTTGTTTCAGTCTATTTTTTGTAATAAAGTCCTTAGTTGAAGAGTCCACATAGGTTTCCCATGGGTAAAGAACCCTATTAATATAGTCAAATAGAGAGTTTTCTTTTTTAATTTATTTTATTTTATTTTTTTTTGAGACAGAGTCTTGCCTGTCTCCCAGGCTGGAGTGCAGTGGCGCGATCTCAGCTCACTGCAACTTCTGCCTCCCAGGATCAGGCAATTCTCCTGCCTCAGCCTCCCCAGCAGCTGGGATTACAGGTGCCTACCATCACACCCAGCTAATTTTTGTGTTTTTAGTAGAGATGGGTTTTTGCCATGTTGGCCAGGCTGGTCTTGAACTGCTGACCTCAAGTGATCCACCTGCCTCAGCCTCCTGATGTGCTGGAATTACAGGGGTAAGCCACCACACCTGGCCAAATAGAGACTTTTCTAGAACAAGACCACAAACCACTCTGCTCTCCCTGGGCCCAGCTCCCCATCTCCCCACCCCCAGCCACTGGAAACCACCACTCTGCTTTCTTTCGCTATGAATTCGAGTACTCCAGTTTCCTTCCATGAGTAGAATAATGCGGTATTTGTCCTTTTGTGACTGGCTTCTTTCATGCACCACAATGTCTTCAGGTTCGTGCAGGTTGTAGCATGTGTCAGGATCTCCTTCTTTTAAGGCTGAATAATATTCCATTGTCTGGAGAGACCACATTTGGTTCATCCAGTCACATCCATCAATGGACTGGGTGGCTTCCACCTTCTGGCTGCTGTGAATGGTGCTGTAGTAAGTACGGGTGTGCAAAGATCTGTGTGAGACCCTCTGCTTTCAGTTCTTTCAGGTGTGTACCCAGGAGCGGACTTTTTTTTTTCTTTGAGATGGAGTTTTGCTCTTCTTGCCCAGGTTGGAGTGCAATGGCGCAATCTCGGTTCACTGCAACCTCCGTCTCCCAGGTTAAAGTGATTCTCCTGTCTCAGCCTCCCGAGTAGCTGGGACTACAGGTGCACTACAGGTGCTAAGCCAGGAGTGGATTTGCTGGATCATATGGAAATTCTGTTTTTAATTTTGTGAGGAACAGCCACACTATTTTCCACAGCAGCGGCACCATCTTGCACCCCCACCAGCAGTGCAAAGGGTTCCAATTACTCTACATCCCTTCCAACACTCGAGGACAGGAAAGGCAAGAATGAATGTGAGGGTCAGCAAATCATGTGGAGTTGCTTGGAATTTTTAATGAGCCTGGCTGTCTTGATCTGCTCTGCCCAGAAGCACTTTGCAATTATGGAATAAGGGTAGTTAATTTGCTAATTTCTGTCTTGATAGTGGCCATCAAGATGTGAGGTGTATCTCAGCGTGGTTTTGATTTTCATTTCTCGGATGATTAGTGATGCTGAGCGTCTTTCCATGGGCTTATTGGCCGTTTGTATGTCTTCTCTGCTGAAATGTGTACTCAAGTCTTTCATCCATATTTGAATTGGATTTTTTTTCATCGATGCTTCTTAAACTTCAAACCCACTTTAAAACTTACACTGCAGCATGTGCACCTGCAGGAAATCAGAGCCAGGATTTCTTTCTCTTTTTTTTTTTTGAGGCAGAGTCTCGCTCTGTCACCCAGGCTGGAGTGTAGTGGCGCAATCTCGGCTCACTGCAAGCTCCGCCTCCCAGGTTCATGCCATTCTTCTGCCTCAGCCTCCCAAGTAGCTGGGACTACAGGCGCCCGCCACCACGCCCGGCTAATTTTTTGCATTTTTAGTAGACACGGGAGCACTGGGCTGCCTTGAAGGGCAGCAGGAGGCAGGTGGCTAGGGACGACCACCACCTCCGTGTTGGCGAAACCACCTTTCCTCAAACCCTCCCTTTGATTCTTCTTCACGTGAATCAGTTTCCCCTCATCTCCATTTAAGTAGATTTAGGATGGAATTTACTATGACTCTTATTATGAACCACTGGTGAATCATGACCCCGTTTGCCCTCAGCTTTTCAACAAACCTCCACAATCTCTTCCCAAGGCCTGGGTGCAGCAGTGGCAGCTCTGCCTCAGCAAGGACAAGACTTTCAACTCCTCCATGGGGAGTCAAACCCACCTACCAGGTTTCACTGTGTTAGCCAGGATGGTCTTGACCTCCTGACCTTGTGATCCTCCCGCCTCGGCCTCCCAAAGTGCTGGGATTACAGGCGTGAGCCACCACGCCCTGCCAGAGCCAGTATTTCTAATTTAAGTCAGTAAATGTTTGAGAAAACATGGGCTGGGGCTGTAGGGAATCAGTGCTTCTTTGGGACATCTTAAAGACTTGTTTTGATGCTCAAGTGCTGGCTAACAAGGTGGCCTTGGTTCCATTCAAAGAAGAAATTGTGCTAAGGGCTTCCTCTCTGCTGTCAGCAGGAAGAACTCCTCGTACTGTCCCAACCTTCAAGATAAGAATTTGGACAGAATGGGAGTCATTAGTGTCCTTTCACTGCAGGGAAGATCAAATCCCAACCTAATTATTTGTAAAAGTGAAGTCCCCGCGCCCCCCGAAAATTGCAAGCTTTTAATAATTGGTGTGAGAGGCACACTCTGTGCATAGGAGTTTGGGTGATTTAGTGATGTTCGCCTAATCAGCCAGCACCAGCCACAAATGCAACTGCATCCAGGGTGGGGGCGCCTGGGGCTGGAGCTGCAGTGAAAATGGGAAACACCTAAGTGAGTGATCCTGGGTCATTATTTAATCAGGGGAGAGGCTGGGGAGCTAATAACAGCTCCAGGAATAGGATTTAATGAGGAGAGAAAAGGCAAGAATGAATGCAAAGGTCAGCAAATCATGTGGAGTCGCTCGGAATTTTTAATGAGCGTTGCTGTCCTGATCTGCTCAGCTCAGAAGTACTTTGCAATTATGTAATATGGGTAGTTAATTTGCTAAGAAATAATAATAATAATAGTCGGCATTTATTTAGTTCTTGGCGATTGACAAAGCCCTCTTGCACACACTGTGTTTGATCCTTTCCAACGCCCTTGTGGTGGGTGTCGTGGGCCAGCCCGGCCCGGAGAGACCTGCCCAGGACGCTGAGCCTGAGGGCCAGTGATCAGGCTTCAGCTATCTGCATGTCCCATCACTCCCTGGCGTGGCCACCGCCAGCCCCTCCAGCCCCCTTGGCCTCGTGGAGCCGCACACTCTGGAATCACCTTCAAGGGCACACCCAGCAATAATGCTTCGTGTGGGCATCCCATGCCACAGCCAAGTAGACACGTTAAAATTGACTGTCACAAAGTTCTTTATCACATATTTGTTTTGCAAATATTTCCCTCCAGTCAGTGACTTGTTTTTTTCATTTTCTTAACAATGTCTTTCATAGAGCAGAAAAATTAATTTTAATAAAGTCCAACTTATCATTTTTTTTTCTTTCATGAATTGTGCTCTTGGCATTGGATCTAAAAACTCATCAGTAAACCCAAGGTCATAGAGATTTTCTTTTATGTTTTCCTCTAGAAGTTTTATAGTTTTGCACATTACATTTATGTGTATGAACAATTTTGAGTTAATTTTATTTTATTGCTATATAATATAAAACTCATTGCAATACAATATAAAACTCACTTTGTTAAAATGTACAATTCAGTGTTTTTTAGTGTATCCACAAATTTATGCAACTATCATCACTAATTTCAAAACATTTCAATCACCCCCTAAAGAAACCCTAGAACTATTAGAAGTAATTCATGGCCCAGCACGGTGGCTCATGCCTGTAATCCCAGCACTTTGGGAGGCCAAGGTGGGTGGATCACCCGAGGTCAGGAGTTTGAGACCAGCCTGACCAACATGGTGAAACCCCATCTCTACTAAAAATACAAAAATCAGCTGGGCATGGTGGCGCATGCTTGTAGTCCCAGCTACTTGGGAGGCTGGGGCAGGAGAATCGCTTGAACCTGGAAGGCAGAGGTTGTACTGAGCCAAGATTGCGCCATTGCACTCCAGGCTGGGCGACAAGAGTGAGACTCTGTCTCATTAAAAAAAAAAAAAGAAAAAAAAGTAATTCATTTTGAACTCTTTACTTACTTATTTTTTTGTGAAAGGTGTGAGGCCTGTGTGTAGGTTCAGCTTTTTGCATATGGGCATCCGGTTGTTTCGGCACCGTTTGCTGAAAGGACTATCCTTTTCCCTTTGACTTGACTTTGTGATTTTGTTCAATATCAGTTGACCACATTTATGTCAGTCCATAACGGGGCTCTGTATTCTGTTCCATTGACCCATGTGTCTATTATTTTGCCGGTATTCAGCTGTCTTGATTACTATAGGTTTATTGTAACTCATGAAATTGGGTAGAGTGAGTCCTCCAAATTTGTCCTTTTTTAGAATGGGTTACTCTACATCTTTTGCTTTTCTACATAAACTTTAGAATCAGTTTGCCAATATCTATAAAATGGCTTGCAGTGATTTTGATTGGAACTGCATTGAATCTATAGATCAAGTTGGGAAGAACTGACATCTTAACACTATTAAGACATCCAATCTGTAACCACAAATATTCTCCATTCATTTGGAACTTCTTTGACTTCCTTCACTGGTGTCTTTTAGTTTTCTGCATATAGATGATGTAATATTTTCTTACTTAAGTATATACTTAAATATTTCTGTTTTCAGAGCGATTGTAAATGGTATTGTTTTATAAATGTTAAATTCTAGTTGTTCATTGTTGGCATATAGAAAAGTAACAGCTTTTGCTTTTCTTTCTGTATGAGAAGGATGTGTATTCTGCTGTTGTTGGATCGAGTGTTCAATAGATGTCAATTAGATCCATTTGATGGATGGGGCTGTTCAGTTCAACTTGATCTTTGCTGATTTCTAGTCTGCTGGATCTGTCAGTTACTGAGAGAGTGGTGTTAAAATCTCCACCTGAGCGGTGGCTGCCTCCTTCTCCCTTCAGCTCTCCCAGTGTTTGCTTCATGGATGATGACACTTGGGTGTCAGGATTACTGTGTCTTCTGGCGAATAGACTCCCCGGAATGCCCTACTTTTTCTTTCTTTTTTTTTTTTTAGACAGAGTCTCGCTCTGTCGCTCAGGCTTTAGTGCAGTGGTGCCATCTCGGCTCACTGCAACCTCTGCCTCTCAGGTTCAAGTGATTCTCCTGCCTCAGCCTCCCGAGTAGTTGGGATTACAGGTGCACACCACAATGCCTGGCTAATTTTTGTATTTGTAGTAGAGATGGGGTTTCACCATGTTGGCCAGGCTGGTCTCGAACTCCTGACCTCAAGTGATCGGCCCTCCTTGGCCTCCCAAAGTGCTGGGATTACAGGTGTGAGCCTCCGTGCCCAGCCTGAATGCCCCTGTTTATCCCTGATAATGTTCCTATTCCAGGAATCTGACATTGTTACAGTAGTCACCCCTTATCTGCAATTTCACTTTCTGTGGTTTCAGTCACCCACAATCAACCGTGGTATACAAGTATGAAATGGAAATTTCCAAAATAAACAATTCATAAGTTTAACATTGCATGCCATTCTGGGTAGCGTGATAAAATCTCATGCTGTCCTTCCCCATCCTCCTGGATGCGAGTCTCCCTTTGTCCATTGTACCCATGTCATTTACCCAGCCTGACTGTCAGCCACTGAGCAGTCATCTCAGTTACCAGATCCTCCCACGCCCCCTAGAAAACCGCAAAATCAGTATATACAGGGTTCAGCACTACCCTCGGTTTCAGGCATCCACTGGGGGCCTAGGAATGTATCCCCGGAGGACAAGGGGGGCTCCTGGATGGTGAATCTAGAGATCCCTGGAGGACAAGGGGGGCTCCTGGATGGTGAATCTAGAGATCCCTGGAGGACAAGGGGGGCTCCTGGATGGTGAATCTAGAGATCCCTGGGGGACAAGGGGGGCTCCTGGACAGTGAATCTAGAGATTTTTCAATTACTGCTCCATGGAATAACTCTCTCCATCCTTTTACTTTCAACCTATTCTAGTCTCACTTGTTTCATCCACTCTGACCGTTTCTGTCTTATAATTGGTGTACTGAGACCATTTGCATCCTAAGTGATCATCGATATTGTTGAATTCATGTTTGCAACTTTTTTACACTGTGATTATCCTTTGCTCCTTTTCCCTCCAACTTTTTCTGTCTTATCTGGTTTTAATTGAGCATTTTCTATGATTCTGTTTTATCTCCTGTGCTCGTATGTCAATCATACTTCTTTTTAAGCCACTTTTTAGTGATTGCTTCAGGGTTTAAAATGGAGCAGGCCTTCCACATCTGTGGGTCCCAGGTATGTGGATTCAACTAACCACTAACTGAAAATGCTCGGAGAAAGGAAAAAAGGATGGTATGTCTGCACCATGTACAGGCTTCTCTTTCCTGTTATCATTCCCTGAATAATACGTTTTAACAGTGATTTACATAGCATTTACATTGTACTAGGTATCATAATATGGGAGGGCATGTGTGAGTTACATCAAATACTACACCATTTTAAATACGGGACTTGAGCATCTTTGGATATTGGTATCTGTGGGGGTCCTAGAACCAAGTCCCCAAGGATGCTGGATATACATTCTTTTTTTTTTTTTTGAGACGGAGTCTGGCTATGTCGCCCAGGCTGGAGTGCAGTGGCGCAATCTTGGCTCACTGCAAGCTCCGCCTCCCGGGTTCACGCCATTCTCCTGCCTCAGCCTCTCCGAGTAGCTGGGACTACAGGCGCCCGCCACCACGCCCGGCTAATTTTTTGTATTTTTAGTAGAGACGGGGTTTCACCGTGGTCTCGATCTCCTGACCTCGTGATCCGCCCGCCTCGGCCTCCCAAAGTGCTGGGATTACAAGCGTGAGCCACCGCACCCGGCTGGATACACATTTTTAACTCATCTAAGTTCAGCTTTAAATAACACCATTATCCCTTTCCCATGTGGCGCCTTCAATTTATAAGAAAGTCTTCTCAATTCCTCCCTCTCATTTCTGTGACAATACTTTCATTTTTTTTTTACTTGTCCATGTGTTATAATCACTTAATACATTGTTGCTATTATTATTTTATGCAGCTATTTTTTTTTTTTTGAGATGGAGTCTTGCTCTGTTACCCAGGTTGGAGGGCAGTGGTGCTATCTTGGTTCACTGCAATCTCTGACTCCCTGGTTAAAGCGATTTTCCTGCCTCAGCCTCCCAATTAGCTAGGATTACAGGCGCCTGCCACCACACCTGGCTAGTTTTTGTATTTTTAGTAGAGACAGGGTTTCACCATGTTGGTCAGGCTGGTCTTGAACTCCTGATCTCAGGTGATCCACCTGCCTCGGCCTCCCAAAGTGCTGGGATTACAGGCGTGAGCCACCGCACCCGGCCTTGAACAGCTATGTTTTAGATCAATTAAAAATAATGAAAACAAATACTTTCATTTAACCTTCATTTACTCCTCCTCTGACACTCTTCCTTTCTCTTTCTTCATTTATTTTAAGGATTTCATTAGTCTTATTTTAAGGATTGGCCATAGGATTGTGGAGGCTGTTAGTCTGAAATCTGCAGGGTGATTTGCAGGCTGGAGATCTAGTGAGTGGCTGGTGTTGCAGCTCGAGGCCGAGGGCCACCCTCGGGCAGAGCTCCCTCTTCTCCAAGGCACCTCAGCCTTTTTTCTATGAAGGCCTTCAGCTGATTGGCTGAGATCCACCACGTCCCAAACGGTAACCTGCTTTACTCCAACTCTACTGATCTAAGTGTTAATCTCACCTAGAATGTACTTTCACAGAAACAGCTAGAACAATTTTTGGCCAAATGTCTGGGTACTGTGGCCTTGCCAAATTGACACATAAAATGAGGCATCCCAGGGGCCTTAAGCAATGGCACCCCCAAAGGAAAGCTCCGTGAATGTGCAGGAGAGCAAAATCCTTGATGTGAGAACTGAGCGGAAAGTTGAGCAGGTGCAGCTTCTCAGAAAGGAGGATGAGACTGGGAGGCTTGTCTGTGTGGAGGAGAAGCGCCTGCAGGTGGTGTGTGCACACAGAGCAACACCGAGGGAAATGCAGGGAGGTCGCAGTGAACAAGGTAGTGTCATGAAAACCTCAGTCCTTCCCCTGTGAATGTGTGAGTGGGATGCCACCTAAATAGAAATCCTAAAGAGATGTTTTCCATTTTCTTTTTTGAAATAAAAGGAAGTATTTAAATTCACATTGAGGAATAGTGTCTGAAAATAGTTGAGAATGTTTTCTAAAGAACAGTGAGCCAGGAATCACACCTTATCAGACACTTAGATCCCAACAGAGCCGACGGAATCCTGATGGCATGGTTTTGGCCCCAGGAACATGCAAGAAGAGCTGCCTGGAGCGGGTTCAAGTTCCAGGGGGAGTTTCAGGCAGCTCAGCGGGAGCTGGGGGCTTGTGTAACAGAAGGTGCTGGCATGATGGGCGATGAAGGAAAGATCCAGAATCCTGTATCGCACCATGCATAAAAATAAACTCCATCGAGAATGAAGACTTGGGTGTAAAGTGTGAAAATATTAAAAGATAACTAAAGATAGCATTCTATACCCTTGGGATGGGAGAGAGCTTCTCCCATAAGACGGGATATCTAAAAGCCATAAAGGGAATCAAACTTTGTCTTATGAGGTGCAAAATTTCCGCCTTCGATTATTTGCTTCTGGTACATTTTGCAACATTTAAACAAGAATTTTAAACAAAAAGTGAATATCCCTTATATTAAAGCGTTCTGACGCCATGATAAAAAGACGCCAAAAGTAAAGCAGAGAATAGGGAAAGGCATCCCACGGAACAGGAGGCACAAATGGCTGGTGAAGAGATCAAAACAGGCTCCTCCTCCCAGCAGTCAGGACGTAGCTGTGGTGTGGAGGTTGCCAAGTTAAGCCCAGCAAAGGTGACTGGGCGTCTAGGGACCAGGCTCCTATGCAGGTAAAGATGGCCAGTATTCAGTGGCTGGGGATCCCCAGACCGAAGCAATTTGTCAACCCCATGGGAGTCGTGCAGGTGTGACTGGCTATCAGACTGCTGTGGAACGAGGCGACTGTATCAAGGTCCCCAGGCTCTAGTTACTTTAGGAGACAGCCTGGTGGCCAAAGATAACTGGTTCTGTCCACCAGGTCACTGGGAGGGTCCTGCACCCAGAAAAAGGGTTGTTCATGCTGGGAATAAAATGTCTCTAAAATTCTGGTTCTTGAGCTGTTTCCTGAGGAGCTGAAGTCCTAAAAAAGGGATGGAGTTTGCAGTGCCTTGTTGCAGTGCCTCGTTGCAGTGCCTCGTTGCTGTGACTCATTGCTGTGACTTGTGAGGCTGAGTGGGCATCGCTGCCTGCACACCTCTCCCCAGGCTCTGTCAACCACCTAGGCTGAAAGCTGTTATGATGGGAAGATTCCATCCCAAGCCCGTGGTGCCGTCCCCACTGGAGGATTTTTAGCGAGATGAGAGGCTGAGCCAATTCTGGACCAGCCTGGACAGCATCCCTGTTGATGACCTGAGACATACTCAGCTGTCCCACTGGCCAGCCCTGATTCATCCCCAAGACTCCAAGAAAGAAACTGCACAGCTGACTGCTGCTTCACGTCCTCCCTCAAAACTGTGTTTTTGGTGTTGCCACCCTCCTCCTGGCCATGTGGGTCTCCCACGTTCTCTGCCGCCGTCCAGCAGGTGACCCTGGGAGGGCTTCAGTTTCCCTTCCAGTGTGGTGGAACCACCCTAGCCTGATCTTTGCAGGGACTTCATGGCCCCACCACTTGCCTTGCTTGCAGGGAGCGCCGGCTGAAGGGCCCGAGCACCTTTAAAGCCTGCCCTGAGAAACACCCGCCTTGACCGCTGTGTCTGCCTGGCTCACACAGCGTGGAACGGAGGCTTTTGGCCTACTTTAAAGAAAAGGGTGGATGTTTGGGGAAGAAAATGAGGTTTCCTGAAGTAGGGACAATGACATAACAATGACAATTTGTTAAGTGAGCCCTTGCCCGAGCCAGACACTGTGCTGGGCCAGGTGCAGGTACAGGGATTCCTTCCTGTACAACTCCTCTCTGAGGGCAGGTGTGGTCTGTGAATAGGACAGGTCGCCCTCCTGGCCCTGCTTCTCTGGAGGACTCAGACTGATCCAGCCCCAGTCTCGATGCCGGAAACCGGCTCTTCCTTCAGTATCTGATGCCCTGCCCTCCTGGGCACCACTGTCCTGCTCTGGGATGAGCAAACGTTGGTGCCTTCTGTGTGCAGCCAGGATTTCTCTTTCACCCTCCTCCTGACCGGCTGCCGGCAATGGCGCTTTGGTCCCAAAGCCGAGGGGCTGCACTGCCGAGGGGCCGTCGAACCTGTATGGATCTAAGACCCGTCACGCCTCCCGCAGTCACTCAGGGGTTGTGGCACCATGGCCACATGCTTCAAAAACATTCTTTCTAAAAATTTGCACCACATCTCTCCTGCTCAGCACTCCTTGGACTTGAACAGCCATCAGGAAGCTCCCTGCTCCCCCTACCCCACCCACTCACCATGCATTTGATTCTCTGAAGTCACTCCAGGCCCTTGGGGAGGAAACGGGGCCCAGTATTGTCTCATCGTGAAACCAGCTTAGAGCCTCCTGATGGGTTTGCAGCAGAGCTAAGTCTATCGAGACAGCTTCCTCCCCCTCCGTGGCTCCATCCATCAACACCAGTGTCCTTTGTCTGGGTGTGAATGAGAGCCGGGAATGTTAGTCCTCGCTCCTGTTCTCGGGTGGCGCAGTGGTGGCTGAGGCTGGCCTCCTGTCCCAGGCTTTAGAGATCGTGGTGCTGGCTTTGGAGTGGGCTGTGGCTGAAGGCTGTGCTGCCCCTGCCTGAGGACCAGATGGGGATGGGACCTCCACAGTCCCTCCCCTGGGTGCTGCCAATCAACTTGGCATGGCCTCGTGAGGACTAGGGGTCCTGCCCTGCCCCGTCCCCCCATGGCCCTGGGCTGCCGCGTCAGTCAGAGGCAGGCTCTGAACAACTGCACGCTGACAATGAACTCCACTAAGAGACCTGTTTGGGATGGGGATGCCCAGGGCCACCCCTGGATGAGTCTCCGGTTTATACGGACTTCTCAGAAAAGGCCATGGCGTCGCCTCTCAGCACCCCTGACTCATGTCCCCTGCGGGTCCACAGCCTCAGTTTGATTTGCTGCTTCTGGCCATGCTGGGTCCACATCCTGCCCCAGGCGTGCACCCAGGCTTCTCCTCCATCGCTTCCCCCACACCAGACTGGAGAGTGCCACTGGAGTTGGCAGAATCACGTCCCCAAGGATGCTGCTGGAGAGTGCCACTGGAGTTGACAGAATCATGTCCCCAAGTATGCTGCTGTCCCACTCCAGGACCTATAGATATGCTAGGCTGTGGGGGGCCGTGGGGGGTGCCTTGAGGGGCTCAATTTGCTTATCAGCTGACCTTACCCCATGGGAGGAGTGTGGAGAAGCCGAAGGGCTCAGAGCCAGGGAGGGCAGTGTGAGGGCTCAGCTGGATGCTGCTGGCTCTGAGGACGGGGGCAGCTTCCTTCTAGAAGCTGGAAGGGGCAAGAGAAGGGATTCTCCCCTGGATCCTGTAGAAGGAACCTGCCCTGCCAGCACCCGGACTTTAGCCCAGAGAGCCCTATTTCACTCCATACGGACCCCTGGGGTGTGAAGAAAGACGACTGTGCTGCTGTGAGCCACCGAAGCATGTGGTGGTTAGTTCCAGTGCCACAGGAAACGCGCATCGGCACCACCAAACAAAACACCAGGGCTGTGCCCGGCGCCCGAGTCCCCACAAGATCCACTGTCTCCCTGGCTGGGCCTTGCCGCACCTGGGGCCGCTGCACTCCTGCTGCCCATCTCCACGCGTCCTGCTGGCTTCTGCCTCCCTGTGGCTGCCGGAGGCATTGACCTGAGCTCACACCGGCCCTGACGGGTTTCTGGCTCACAGACCTCTACAGGTCGAGCTCTGTTGGTCTCTCTAAGTTCTGAGGCATCTCTGGACTGTCTTCCGCCTGCTTGCCTCTGGAATCTGAGCTTTTCCTTCTGGATTCTTCTGCCATGGAGCTTACCCTGGGGCCACCATATCTGTGCTCTGCCTACCCCCCCAGTACTGGGGCTGTGAGCGTGGTTTAAGGGTCATTAACTGAACAATAGGCAGCCTGGGCCCCCACCCAGGCCGTCTCCATGCAGCTGCCCGAGGGGCAGAGTTCAGGTCACTCCGGGGCCCAACACCCTCCTGAGGCTCCTATCTCAGACTCGGCCTAAAGCCCAAGCTTTGAAGGCCCACAGGGCCCTGCCCAGCCTCCCCCGCCCGCCCCGCTCCTCTGACTGATTTCCTTCCCCTCTCCACTCCCTCCTCCCCCAGGCTGGCTGCCCAGCCGTTCTGCAGCCTGCATGTTGTGGTGCCCCAGGGCCTTCGCACCTGCTCCCTGCCTGGAAAGTCCCTGGGGTTCTGGAGGCTGTTCCTCACACTCCCGGGAAGTCTTTGCTCCTTTCCCTCCTCAGGAGGCCCCCACCCACCTGGGCACAGCTGTGACCATGGGCCCTCCTGCTCCACCCTGTGAGGGCGACACCTCACCCGCTCCTGACTTTCCAGGGCAGGAATGTTGGGGGTCGGTGACATTCAGAGTGTCCCTCTGGGGTTGCAGATGCCCAAAGATGTGCCCAAAGACACCGCCAGTCACACGCTCCACCAGGGTGGGCACAGCTGGTCCCAGCTCTTGGTTTCCCCGGTTGAGATGCCCGCACCCGCATTTCCAGGGGGTGCAGCCTCACCCTCTTGGGCTCTACCCCACCACCGATTCCACCCACCTGTGCTGTTCACTGTCGGCTTCTGCCCCAGAGCACCAGGGTCACCGCTGGCTTCTGCCGCTGCAGCTTCTGTGCTTCCTGGAGGCATGGCTGTGGGAATGGGCTTTCAGCATGAAGGGTGCTTTGGTCCCTGTGCAGGGATGGGCCCTGACAGGACAGGCGTAGGGGTCCCGGAGGGAGGAGCCTCTCCCTGGGGACAGGTGGGCCATGGATGTGCCTGGTCCAGGGCACAGGCTCTGCCAAGGCCGGCGTCCGGAGGTGCTGGCTGTCCCGGGAGTGCCGAGTCAGCCCTGAATGGGCCTCCGCTCGTCTTCCCCATAGCCCCGGGAAGGCAGGCTTTCAAACTGGCCCCCAGGTGCCTGTCTTTGTAGGGCACACACCTTCCCCCTGTCATCCAATCACCACAGTCCAGGGGCTGCTGGGGAGGGATTCTGCAGGTGTAATGAGGGTCCCTGCTCGGTGGACCTTCACTGGGGGCGTGTGCTGGGCCCTGGGCTGGTCAGGTGAGTCCTTAATGCGGCCTCGAAATTCTGGGCAGGCGGGGTTCAAAGTGGGAGGGATCTGGCCCAGGAGGATTCCTCTGGGGCTGGGCTGGGTGACTCTGAAGATAGAGGAGACACGCTGACCCCTGGGTGTGGGCCTGGCTGACAGCCAGCAAGCAAGTGGGGACCCCGGTCTTACAGCCACGAGGCAGCGGACTCTGCCAGCACCCTGAGGCCGGCACAGGAGAATTCTGCCCGGCCCACACCTTGACCTCAGCCCTCGGCACTGGGAGCAGGGTGCTTGGACACTTCCCACCCTCAGAACGAGTGAAGGGATAAATACTATTCTAGCTTTGAAATTGGAGATGGCGTGTTTCCCAGTGGTGGATGGCAAATGCACCCCTGGGTGCTGGGGTCCACACACCTGCCACATGGCCTGCTTGTCCTTTTCAGCCTCAGAACATGAAGGATTTTGGTGGCCGTCTTGTGTGTGTAGGGCACACACAGAGTGGTAGTCTCCTACAGTGACTCACAGGCAGCTGAGCTCCTTGGGGTCACTGAAAACTGTCCCTCGGCCACCTCCCTGGAGTGGGCACAGCTCGGAGGCTTCCAGCTCCCGGCTCCACCTGCCCCCAGGTGTGTGACTGTCGCCTCCTGCCGGCTGGAACCCCTTCTCACTGTTCTCCCTGGCAGCAGCCAAATGGCCTCTTGGACATTCTTTGTTTTCCCAGAAGGAAGCCTCACCTGGTAGGTGTGTTGGAGGGAAGGACAGGAAGAGGCTGGGGGTGTGGGGGAGATGTGCTGGACCCTCATGGTGTGGACACAGAGAGGCTGGGGGTGTGGGGGAGATGCTGCAGGACCCTCGTGGTGTGGACAGAGAGAGGCTGGGGGTGTGGGGGAGATGCTGCAGGACCCTCGTGGTGTGGACACAGAGAGGCTGGGGGTGTGGGGGAGATGCTGCAGGACCCTCGTGGTGTGGACAGAGAGAGGCTGGGGGTGTGGGGGAGATGCTGCAGGACCCTCGTAGTGTGGACACAGAGAGGCTGGGGGTGTGGGGGAGATGCTGCAGGACCCTCGTGGTGTGGACAGAGAGAGGCTGGGGGTGTGGGGGAGATGCTGCAGGACCCTCGTAGTGTGGACACAGAGAGGCTGGGGGTGTGGGGGAGATGCTGCAGGACCCTCGTGGTGTGGACAGAGAGAGGCTGGGGGTGTGGGGGAGATGCTGCAGGACCCTCGTGGTGTGGACAGAGAGAGGCTCTGGAGTTGGGGAGATGCTGCAGGTTCCGGCGGGTGTGGCGTGAGGTCCCCGTGGTCTCTGCTGGCGTCTCACTCAGCCTGTAACGAGGAACCACGGGTGTCCTCAGCTCCTCCTCTCCAGGGTGTCCTGAAGCTGGAGCTGGCTTCACGCAGAGGTTTCTGCTGCGTCTCACCTGAGGGCCTGGATGGGTGCTTGTGGTGCTGGATGGAGTTGGAACCTCTCTGACTCACAGTCCCAGGTAGTTCCTGGAGGGGCCCTGTTGGAACCCTCACCCCATAACCCAAGGCTTGGGCCTAGCTGTGGCCTTCCTGGGGGGCCATGAGTTTTAAATGCGATGTTTCTGTGATTAGGCTACTGTGGTATCTCAGAGACCGGGTGAAAGCAGGTAAAACTCTACCTTCCCGCCTTCCTAAAACAACCAGTCGGTTTCCATATGCCATTTGAATAGATTTGTGATGAAAGATGAAAGTATAGATACAACTCTGTATCCGACTTCTTGCTGTATTTAAAAAATACTTACGTATCACCATTTTTAACAACAGCTTACTCCTCAGCCCCGATGGGTGGGCACTCGAGTCCCCGGTTGTCCCCAGATCGTTGCGCACCCACATAGGGAACTCTGTTTATGCATAAATTGCTGTGGGTATTTAGTGTCAACTCTTTACCTTTCATTCCCAGGAGTGCACGGACTGGGCCGGTGGGTCCTGTTACCTGTTTCTGAAATCTTGCTTGAATGGAAAACTCATGTCTACCTTAGTGCCAGGCCCCAGAGAGGAAGGTGGGACCAGGGACTCAGAAGAAATGGATGGGAGAGGGGTCACCGGGGACCTGGGGAGACCCTCTCATCCTGCTGACAGTGTCTGTTCTTGGACAGGGGTGGGAGGGACAGGAGGTGATCGTGGTGAGTGAGTTCACGGTCACATCACACCGGAGGGCTGCTGCTATGGGGAGGCCACGGGATCCAGGGCCACAGCCTCTGCAGCCACCGCCTGGGTCTCCACCTGCCTCAGCCTCCTGGGGTCTGGGGTGGGCGGGAGAACCTGGGGGTCTGAGGTGCAGATGAGGGAGGGGCGCTCCCCGGGCCTTTGGGCCCACGGGCTGGGCGGCTCCTTTGCTGACTGCGGAAACAGAGGTGCCTTTCGCTCCGTGGACGACAGAGGGCACTGTCCCAACGCAAATGGCAGGCGGGCCCCGTGCCTCCCGAGTCGGGAGTTCCAGGAGGGCCGGCAGCGGCTTCAATTTGTCACCCGCTCAGCTCAGGATCAATGTCGGGTGCCCCGGGAAGCGCCCCAGCTCCTAAGACGCCCTCCTGGAAGGGCTCCTGCGACTCTCCGGGCTCAGGCAGAGCAGGGTGGGCTTCTTTTCCAGGACAGTCTTCGGGAGGGGGTGGTGATGGTCCTGGGGTCCGCCTGCACTTTGGGAGTGGTGTGCTGCAGGCCACCTTTGGGAAGGCTGGGGTGGCGCTTGTGAGCCACGGGAAGGGCAGAAATGTCAGAGCAACTTTTCTCTCCTTTCCCGAGGACCAGGCTGGGCAGCTACAGGGTCTCCCTGGAAGGCACAGGGGTGATTACCAGCCTGGTGTTGGGGTCCTAAGGGGTGGTGGCACTTCATGGTGGGACACCCTTTGAAAGATGTAAATTGAACACTGTCTTGGACATAGCTTTTGGGTGCAAAAGTCATATATTATACTTCACCAAAAAAAAAAAAAAGAATCAGAAAACTATCAAGGGGGCAGTAAAGTTCACCCAAGAGTTCACCCTGGAGATAAGCACCCCTGCTCTTGTGACGCACATCCTTCCAGATTCAGAAAAACTTACACAAAGGATCACACGGTAATACTGTTGAATAAGCCTTGCCCACTTAACAGTATGTTGTGCACATTAAAAAAAATCAGCAAACATGGATTTGCATAACCGCTTTTAACGGCTTCTCTTCACAGCACGCAGGAGCGGCGCTGGTGTCACTATTAAATATTCCTCTCTGGTGGCCTGAGACCCAGAGCACTGGGGAAGCTCGTGCATGCGGGAGCACGAGTGGATATTTAGATCGTCCCTGGTGATCCGTTGTGGAAAGTGAGCTCATTGCCATTGTTCAAATGCCTGTTTGTGCACCTCTCCGATCACTTCCCGAGGACACATTTCTGGGAGTGGCGTGTGGGATGGAGGAGGCTGTATTTGAAGGACATTTATTGGGGTTTGGATGCATCTCTCACCATGTATCTGCAATGGGCTCTGTTGCTGGCTTCAAAGACGCCGGCCACGAGAGACACAGGCTGTGCAGGTGCTCGGTGGGAATGGGGTCCCCTCATCTTCTGGACCATCAATGGCCCCAGACATTAAACAGGGACAAAGCAACGACGTGCCTGGTGCTGAGTAGAGACAGTCAATCCCGAGGAAGAGCTGCCCTTGGGAGGCCAAGCGTCTGACGGGGAGTGATAGAGAAAGGAAGCCTTTTTGAATGGATTGCGAAGCATCCTAACCTCCTCCGGACATGAATGTTTCTGGAATCCTCTTATGAATGACAAGTGCATTTAGGATTGTGATGATTCCGGGGCAGACCCTCTTCACCCCTTCACGGGCCATACTCATTGCTGGGCCCTCCCCTCCCCAGCTCTCAACTCCTGACTGATCTGCCTGACCCTGGCCAGCTCACACCAGAGTCCCAGCCCAGACCTGGCTCAGAGTGTCACCTGAGGAGCAGGTGGGTGGGCAGTGTCCCCTGTGATGGGCAGCTAGCCGGGCTCTGGGCCGCCTGGGCTCCCCAGGCCCCTCCCTTCCCCTCTTATTCCCAGGAGGACATCAGGTGGACATGGTGGGTGGGTGGAGTGCACAGCTGGGCTGGGCTGCCTGCACAGTTGAGCCTGGCGGAGCTGGTCTGGTGTGGACGCCACTCAAGGGAAACAAAAAATACAGGTCTTCTTTGACCCAGTAACTCCACTGGGAGTCTTCATTCTACAAGGAAACCCCAAGGGAGCAGGAGCAGAAACTTGTGTCCTAGGAGGCTGCCTGGGACTTCATTCCTGGAGCAAAGCCCTGGGAGGGAGCAGAGGACGGTGGACACGGAGGGCTGGCCACATGGGTAGGGCACAGGGAGGAGCTGGTTAGGAGAAAGAGCAACTCTCAGAAAAACGTGCAGATCACCTTCTTACATTCATAGGACAAGCCCGGAGGAAAATCCTTTCCAAATGTGTATTTGCCTGAAGAGACGTACATTTATGTGTATATGAATGTGACAAATTCACATGCCACTGTTAACGCGGGTCACCTGGGGCAGGTGAGAGCTGATTGTGGAGGGAGAGGCAGCCAAGACGGAGGGTGGAGGTTGGTGAAACCTGGAAAGAGGAAAGCCTGGGCCTGCGGTGAAGTCTGTATGATGCAATTTTGCTGACGTGTACATCTGTAGCTGTAAAGACATTAAAAAACTCACGTTGCCATTATACTTTATGTCCAGTCCATGGAGGGTAAATCCAAGGCCTGCATCTGGCTCAGGCGAGGCTGACTCTGCTTCTCCCTTGGGCCCGGGGAATGCCTGGTCTCCCCCAGCGCTGTGCCTCCCAGCTGCTGACAGCGGCCCCAGGAGTTTCCATCCCATTGTGGTTTCTGGCTGGGACCCTGTCACCATGGTCACCATGGCTGCTCCCAAGCTGAGGAGAAGGCTTCTGACCTGATGGGAGGGAGCCAGGGAGGAGGGCTGCGGAGCTGCTCTCAGATGCTCTCAGAGGCCGTGGGGAGGGTGGCGGGATGTGCCCAGGCGATGAGGGTCTTGCCTAAGACATTGGAGGCAGAGGGTAGAATTCTGCTGTGGCCCACCCAGGCTTCCCCGGCGCGCTGCTTTCCAAAGAATGGCACCAAGGAATGAGGCTGAGAGACCGAGAATTGGCTTCTGTTACTGGATGCTTAAATGAAAACTTATGAAATAATAAGCTACACAACATAAAAGCAAACATCTCCCATTTACTAGTAATTAAATGCTTAAACATTTAAATTATCCATATCTTATGTTTATCAAATTGCGAGTAGCCTTAAGGCTATAAAAACACGAGTTTCTCAAGCTTCCCAGATGTTTCATAGCTTGAGATGGTAAATCTCAAGTTGTCAATTAAACCTCTCTCACAGCGGATTGGCACGACAAGCGGAGACATTCATTCCAGCAACAAAACCCGATCACGGCAAGATTTCCATTATTAAGAAGGTAAATCTCCTTCTTCGAGAATAAAGACATAAATACCATATTTTTTTGCTGGAGAAGTGATGTGGGAAGACGGCCTCCAGAGACTGTCAGTCAAACATCCTTGAAGAAACATGTCTTGGTGTGCTTATTGCAGCAAACATTCTCTACACTGAACGCCGGCGAAAGGTCTGCTCTGCTAAATGCTGCGCACATCACCCGCTTCCCCGAGCCGCACGAAGGTGTAGCTTTTAGGAGCAGACCGGGCTCATCAATATCAGGCTGCCCAAGGCTCCCCCAGGACAGCAGGGTAAGCAGGAGTCCTGAGAAACCCCTGAAGAGGCCGCACTGTCGCCAGCAGCCTGTGAACAAATCCGAATTCAGAACAGCCGTCAGCTGACGTGGTGAAGCAGGGCCACCACCTGCCCATCTTAGCCAGGGTGGGAATGAACGAATCCGAATTCAGAACAGCCATCAGCTGACATGGTGAAGCAGGGCCACCACCTGCCTGTCTCAGCCAGGGTGGGAATGAACAAATCCGAATTCAGAACAGCCATCAGCTGACATGGTGAAGCAGGGCCACCACCTGCCCGTCTTAGCCAGGGTGGGAATGAATGAATCCAGATTCAGAACAGCCGACGGCTGACATGGTGAAGCAGGGCCACCACCTGCCCGTCTTAGACAGGGTAGGAAGAGGGGTTGTAGCTTCTGACACCCAGTAAGTGCCATTAACTCCCCTCTTTCGAGTAGGGAAGAAGGAAGCCGTGGAGTGGTTGGCTTGCCCTGGGAAAGTGTGTCCTCATTAGCACAGGAAAACAAAACATGCGTGTTGAGATTACTTCTCTGCTCTCCTTTCTCTTGCCCAAAGCTTTGGCTCTCTTGTGTAGATGGAAATATGAAACCATTGCTGTCACAGGCAGCGTTTCAGTTATGACTGCTGTGTAACAAATCACCCCAGAACCGAGCAGTCAGTTTACGGAGCTTTCTGGTTCAGAAGGTCAGAAACTTGCTGAGGGTGCAGTGGGGGTGGCTTGTCTACTCCAGCATGTTCTGGGGCCTGTGCTGGGAAGACTTGGAGCTCAGGACTGCTGGCGGGGTGTCCACACAGGGCTTCTCGGGGTAGCGTGGCCTCCTCACTGCATGGCGGCCTCGGTGGGGGCAGACTCGCACCTGGCAGCTCGTGCATGAGAGTTACCAGCAACACAGAAGCAACGTCATCTCACATGACCCAGCCTCAGAAGTCACTGTGTGGCACCTCAGCTACCCAAATATGCACACCTTTCTCCTGTGGCTGATACCTGTGTGGACCTACCTGGGGAGGGAGCGTCTCATAAATGCAGCCCCAGCCTCCAGCGACTGTGCTGCCCACTGGGGGCCCTGCAGCCCCATCCTCCAGTGACTGTGCTGTCCCCCAGGGCCCTGCAGCCCCATCCTCCAGTGACTGTGCTGTCCCCCAGGGCCCTGCAGCCCCATCCTCCAGTGACTGTGCTGTCCCCCAGGGTCCTGCAGCCCCATCCTCCAGTGACTGTGCTGTCCACTGAGGACCCTGCAGCCCCAGCCTCCAGTGACTGTGCCGTCCCCCAGGGCCCCTGCAATCCCGGCCTCCAGTGACTGTGCCGTCCCCCAGGGCCCCTGCAATCCCAGCCTGCAGTGACTGTGCCGTCCCCCAGGGCCCCTGCAATCCCGGCCTGCAGTGACTGTGCCGTCCCCCGCGGTCCTGCTCTCAAGTGTTATCCAGCAAACATGGACCTTTCTCTCTCTGGAGCCAGGGTTTTTATGAGTGGGGAGGCAGCATGGGGTAGACGGGGGTGGGGGGCTCAGATGCCAGGGTCAGCCCTAGATCTACACCCGGGACAGTTTTGTAGCCTCTCTGGGTGGAGTCAGTGGACTCCAGTCAGTGGACTGATTGGTGAAATGGGAAAGGTGACTTCAGAGGGGTTTAGTGAGAGAATGTGTGGAGCCCTCACTGGCGTCTCGTTCAATATGCACCCATAGCAGTGGCTAATTACTGGGGACAGTGCATGCTGCAAAGCCGTGATTTTGACATGTCTAGATTTTATGTCCTAAAGCAGCTCCCAGGAAGGAGTCACATGCTCAGGTAGAGGTTCTTCCTGCCCAGGTTAACAGAGAAGACACACCGGGAATGGGCTGAGAGAGTGTGCATCCAGGACAGAGTCCAGGGACATGGTTGAAGTTGCTAGCTCTGACTTTGCAGGGGCTGCAGCCGGTTGGAAGAGAGGCGGCTGGATGCGCCCTGGTTGGGCATCAGTTCTGTGGACAGCGGAAAGCATGTTTGCAAAGCCCGAGTGATGACATGGGCTGGAGCCACACAGTGTTGGGTGTAGGGGGTGGGTGAGCCTGTGTCGACTGTGTGTCTGTCTGGGTGCCACCCTCGCCTGCCACACCTGTCCCCACTCAAGCCTTCTGGGCTAGGCTGTCAGCACCGGTTTGCTGTGGATGTGAGCTGCAGCCCCTGGCTGGCTGTGACCTGTGGTGTGGCCTGGCACCCAAGAGTGGCCCAGGCCCCTTGGTTTCTGGCCTTGGGGATGGCCAGGGGCAGCTATAAGGCTGAGAGATGCCCTGAGCGGGGGGCTGTGCTGACCCACACCTAGGATGTCATCTGGGTCTCTTTATAGTGAGGTTGAGGATCCACGAGCGAGGTCTAAGCTCCCTGCCCTGCTGGCCACAGGTCCGGTGAGCTGGGCCCCCAGGCTGTCGATGGCAGAGGTCGCCATGGGGGGGGTTGGGGAGGAGGTGGGGGGACAGGAGCATGAGGGTGCAAAGCCAGAGGGAGGGGGTGCAGCCAGGAAGGGCCCAGGCCTCAAGGAGCCACTGGCTGGCTGCAGATGCCCAGGTGAGCGTACACCACTGAAGTTACAACCAAGAAGATGTTAAACGGGCTCCACGCCAAACATCCTGAGGGCTGGGCTTATCCACAGGGCGGGGCGCTTTCTGTGCAGGACAGTGTGTTGAGAAGCCCGCCCACGGCCAGAGAGTGCACTGCACCCTGGAGCCCGGTCCCCACCTTTCTGGTGCTTGAGAGCCCAGGGACTCAGCTTTGGGCAGGGACCCCCTGGACCTGAGACGCCAGGCCCAACACTCAGGTCACAGGCTGACGTTTTCTGGACCCCTACAGTGGGAAAACCTGGGATCCATCCAGGTGGCTGCTGTCCCTGTGGGGCAGGGACTGGAACCCCCACCTGGGGAGGTGGGTGAGGGTCAGGGCAGAGTGGCATCATCTCCCTGGAGAAGGGGCACTCCCTCGCCACCCACAGGGGAAGGACTGGGCCTGTGGCCTGGAGGACTTCTCCATGCATGACTGCCCTGTCTCTGTGGGCCTCAAGTTTGAGCCTGTGTGGCCCTCTGCAGCCCTCTCCGGCCCTCTGCAGCCCTCTCCCGCCCTCTGTAGCCCTCTGCAGCCCTCTCCGGCCCTCTGCAGCCCACTCCGGCCCTCTGCAGCCCTCTCTGGCTCCATCTCAAAGGGCACAAGACTGGGGGCATTGTGTCCACTGAGCGCTCACACACGTCTCCCTCTAGGTCACATTCCAGGCACCTGGCACCCCAGGAGGCCCTGCACGATGGGCCACGCCCCTTTCAGGGCCTGCATGGAGCTCCCCAGGGTCTGTCCTCCCAAGGAGGGAAGCGTCTCAGCACCGGTGTGCACATGGCTGAGGGTGGCAGTGGGGCTGTCATGCGGGGAGATGCATAGGAGTCATTCCAGGTGAGTGGGGCTGGGGAGGAAGGCGGGGGTGGCTGTGGGCGGTGCCCCTCAGGCTGCCACGCCACAGCGGGAAGCTGGGCTCGAGCCTGGCTTTCCCTGTGCTGTGCAGGCTGTGTCGGGGTGGAGGGACGGCTATATTTCATTGTCCCTGAGCTCGATGGCTGTCTCTCAATGTCTACACTGCATTCTAGCCCAGGACCCATGGAGCTCAAGGCCGGCCGGCCTCCCCAGCTCCCCTTCAACTCGTGGAAGCCTGACTTGTGTCATGTGCCACAGGAGGTGACAGCAGAGGGGAGGGGGAAGCAGGGTCGTGGGACTGCCTGCCAGGTGGCTCAGGACTTCCTCGTGTTTCCTGAGATGCTTCTGTGGCCTCATGCTTATCGGTGGCTGGGAGTCAGGCGGGGCTGCAATTCCATATCCTCTCCTTCTCCATTTAGTCCCGAGAGCTATCTGCACATCACAGGCGCTGCCCCTGCACCTGGAGGGCACCAACGAGGCCTCTGCAGTGTGAGGCGTTTCCCACGCCCCACGGTGCGGGTGTGTGGTGAGGCCTTGGGAAAGGGGCTTCTTCTCCGGGCTCAGCTGCCCCACAGTGAAGGCCAAGCCGCTTTGCTTGCCTGGGACAGCCCCACACCCCTGTGGGCATCTGGAGTGTGTATGTGTGCTTATGTGTGTGTCGTGTGTGTGTATGTCTGTGTATGTGTGTTTCTGCGTGTGTTTGCATGCGTGTGGTATGTGTGTTGTGTATGTGTGTTGTGTGGTGTGGGTGTGTGTGTCTGTATTTGTGTTTTTGTGCATGTGTGTGCATGTGTATGTGGTGTGTATGTCTGCATGTATGTATGTGTGTGCATGTGTGTGTCTGTATGTGTGGTATGTGTGTATGTGTTTTTGTGTGCATGTGTGTGCATGTGTGTGGTGTGTGTCTGCATGTATGTGTGTGCATGTGTGTGTCTGTATGTGTGGTATGTGTGCATGTGTGCATGTGTGTGGTGTGTGTTGACAGTTTGTGTGTTTGTATGTGTGTGTATGTGTGTGTGTTTTTCTGTTGCAGGAGTGATGGAAGCCCTTGTTGCTCCCTGGTATCCTGGGCACAGCCCCTGCTTGTGGCCGATTTGCACAAGAGAAGGTTGAGGGGATGTGGGTGGCAAGCCACCCAGGTGCTGAGGCAAGAGACCGAGGGCACCAGCTGTTCCAGTGTAATAAAATATATAAAATAAGAATAGTTATACTAGATATAGATCATAGATATGGTTATATATGAATATCATTAATCATTAGTTTGTAGCAGTTACTCTTTATTCCAATATTATAATAATCCTCGCTCTACAATCATAACCTAGGAAAAACCAGGCCATACAGAGAGAGGAGCTGAGGGGACATAGTGAGAAGTGACCAGGACACAAGTGTGAGCCTTCTGTTATGCCCAGACAGGGCCACCAGAGGGCTTCTTGGTCTAGCGGTAACGCCAGCGTCTGGGAAGATGCCTGTTGCCAGGCGGACTGTGGTCTAGCGGTAGCGTCAGTGTCAAGGAAAAACACCCGCTACTTAGCAGGCCGGGAAAGGGAGTCTCCCTTTCCCTGGGGGAGTTTAGAGAAGACTCTACTCCTCCACCTCTTGTGGAGGTCCTGACATCAGTCAGGCCCGCCTGCAGTTATCCGGGTGACTGTCTCCCTGTGATGCTGTGCTTCAGTGGTCATGCTCCTAGTCTGCCTTCATGTTCCATCTTGTACACCTGGCTCTGCCTTCTAGATAGCAGTAGCAAATTAGTGAAAGTACTGAAAGTCTCTGATGTGCAGAAATAATGGCGTAAGCTGTCTCTCCCTCTCCCTGTCTCTCTCTGCCTCGGCTGCCAGGCAGGGAAGGGCCCCCTGTCCAGTGGACACGTGACCCACGTGACCTTACCTATCATTGGAGATGGCTCACACTCCTTACCCTGCCCCTTTGTCTTGTATCCAATAAATATCAGCGTAGCCTGGCATTCGGGGCCACTACTGGTCTCTGCGTCTTGGTGGCAGTGATCCCCTGGGCCCAGCTGTCTTTTCTTTTATCTCTTTGTCTTGTGTCTTTATTTCTACACTCTCTCATCTCCACACACAGGGAAAAAACCCACTGACCCTGTGGGGCTGGACCCTACAACGGGACCTGATTCCCCACTCACCAGCTGGCTCCAAGGGGATCAGAGAGCCTGAGCCATGGCACAGGATGATTTAGGTCCCCCGCCTGCTGCAGGACGTCCCTATGCTCACAGACCTCAACAGGCTCAAGGCCGGGAGAGCCAAGCCATGGAGGAAGCCGTATCTGAACAGGAGTGGCCAGGAGTGTGTGAGCCCTGGGAAGGAAGCAGGCATGTGAAGTTTGAGTGTTATGAGTTCAGACGCCAGTGTTCTGTCCTCCAACAAAGGAACCATGTTTTACAAACGTGTCCTTCTTACTGATGTACTTTGCTCAAGCTCATAAATCCCGCTTGTCAGAGAAAAGGCCACAGAGGAGCATGCCATTTCAGACATATAAGTGAGTGCTTAAGTCCGTCTGCTTAGCTTGTGTACCATGCCGCTGGACTTGTTGTAAATCTTTCCCCTTCATCACTGTGGCAGGAGCTTCCTGGCCAGCTTTGATGTGCAGAGACAGCAACTGGGGGTGATCTGGGGACAGGGGCTACACCGGGGCAGGCACCGGCAGACCACAGGGCTGCTTGTATTGCCTTGGGAGGCCAGTCTTCAGTGAAAGGGCAAGAGAAATCATCCTGTCTATGTGCTTATTCTGTTACCTGTGTATCATCTTTGCAAAGTATCTGTTTAAATTTTTTGCCATTAAAGAGACCTGTGCCAGGCGCAGGGGCTCACACCTGTAATCTCAACACTTTGGGAGGCCGAGGCAAGAGGATTGCTTGAGCCCAGGAGTTCGAGACCAGCCTGGATGACAAAGTGAGACTCTGTCTCTGTTTATAATAGAAAAAAAATGTAAAAAGAATACCTGGGTTGTTAGATTTCTCATGATTGAGGTAGAGAGTTATTTATATATCCTGAATACAAATTATTTGTCAGATATGATTTGAAAATATTTTTGCCTCATCTGACTTATCTTTTTGTTCTCTTAACAGTATCTTTCAAAGAGTAGATATTTCTAATTTTGACAAAGTCCAGTTTATCAGGTTCATAGGGATTATGCTTTTGGTGTCTCATTCAATGGCTTTTTGCCTAACCTCGAAAGTTACATTTTTTTCTATCTTCTCTTTTAAGAGTATTATAGATTTTCAAATGATGCTTAAGTCCATGATCTATTTTGAGTTAATTTTTGTATAAGGTGTAAGATGTAGGTTGAAGTTCATTTTTTTGTATCTATAAATGTTCAAATTTCCCAGAAATATTTGCTGAAAACACAATTCTTTCCCCATTGCAAGGCTGGTTCAACATACGCAAATCAATAAACTTAATCCATCACATAAACAGAACCAATGACAAAAACCACATGCACATGATTACCTCAATAAATGCAGAAAAGGCCTTTGACAAAATTCAACAGCCTTTCATGCTAAAAACTCTCAATAAACTAGGTATTGATGGAACGTATCTCAAAATAATAAGAGCTATTTATGACAAATCCACAGGCAATATCATACTGAATGGGAAAAACTGGAAGCATTCCCTTTGAAAACCAGCACAAGACACTCAACACTCCTATTCAACATAGTGTTAGAAGTTCTGGCCAGGGCAATCAGGCAAGAGAAAGAAATAAAGGGTATTTGATTAGGAAATGAGGAAGTCAAATTGTCCCTGTTTGCAGATGACATGATTGTATATTTAGAAAGAACCATTGTCTCAGCCCAAAATCTCCTTAAGCTGATAAGCAACTTCAGCAAAGTCTCAGGATACAAAATCAATGTGCAAAAATCACAAGCATTCCTATACACCATTAACAGACAGAGAGCCAAATCATGAGTGAACTCCCATTCACAATTGCTACAAAGAGAATAAAACACCTAGGAATCCAACTTACAAGGGATGTGAAGGACCTCCTCAAGGAGAACTACAAACCACTGCTCAACGAAATAAAAGAGGACACAAACAATTGGAAGAATATTCCATGCCCATGGATAGGAAGAATCAATATCGTGAAAATGGCCATACTGCCCAAAGTAATTTATAAATTCAATGCCATCCCCATCAAGCTACCAATGACTTTCTTCACAGAATTGGAAAAAACTACTTTAAAGTTCATATGGAACCAAAAAAAAGCCTGCATTGCCAAGACAATCCTAAGCAAAAAAACAAAGCTGGAGGCATCACGCTACCTGACTTCAAACTATGCTACAAGGCTACAGTAACCAAAACAGCATGGTACCAGTACCAAAACAGAGATATAGACCAATGGAACAGAACAGAACCCTCAGAAATAACACCACACATCTACAACCATCTAATCTTTGACAAACCCGACAAAAACGAGAAATGGGGAAACGATTCCCTATTTAATAAATGGTGTTGGGAAAACTGGCTAGCCACATGTAGAAAGCTGAAACTGGATCTCTTCTTCACGCCTTATACAAAAATTAATTCAAGATGGGTTAAAGACTTAAATGTTAGACCTAAAACCATAAAAACCCTAGAAAAAAACGTAGGCAATACCATTCAGGCATGGGCAAGGACTTCATGACTAAAACACCAAAAGCAATGACAACAAAAGCCAAAATAGACAAATGGGATCTAATTAAACTAAAGAGCTTCTGCACAGCAAAAGAAACTACCATCAGAGTAAACAGGCAACCAACAGAATGGGAGAAAATTTTTGCAATCTACCCATCTGACAAAGGGCTAATATTCAGAATCTACAAAGAACTCAAACAAATTTATAAGAAAAAAAAACCCAACAAAAAGTGGGCAAAGGATTTAAACAGACACTTCTCAAAAGGCATCTATGCAGCCAACAGACATGCAAAAATGCTCATCACTGGCCATCAGAGAAATGCAAATCAAAACCACAATGAGATACCATCTCACGCCAGTTAGAATGGCAATCAGTAAAAAGTCAGGAAACAACCGATGCTGGAGAGGATGTGGAGAAAGAGGAACACTTTTACACTGTTGGTGGGAGTGTAAATTGGTTCAACCATTGTGGAAGACAGTGTGGTGATTCCTCAAGGATCTAGAACTCGAAATACCATTTGACCCAGCAATTGCATTACTGAGTATATACCCAAAGGATTATAAATCATGCTACTATAAAGGCACATGCACACATATGTTTATTGCGGTACTATTCACAATAGCAAAGACTTGGAACCAACCCAAATGTCCATCAATGATAGACTGGATTAAGAAAATGTGGCACATATACAGTATGGAATACTATGCAGCCATAAAAAAGGATGAGTTCATGTCCTTTGTAGGGACATGGATGAAGCTGGAAACAATCATTCTCAGCAAACTATCACAAGGACAAAAAACCAAACACTGCATGTTCTCACTCATAGGTGGGAACTGAACAATGAGATCACTTGGATACAGGGCAGGGAATATCACACACTGGTGCCTGTTGTGGGGTGGAGGCCTGGGGGAGGGACAGCATTAGGAGAAATACCTAATGTAAAATGACGAGTTAATGGGTGCAGCAAACCAACATGGCACATGTATACCTATGTATCAAACCTGCACCTTGTGCACATGTACCCTAGAACTTAAAGTATAATTTAAAAAAATACGCACCTGACTTCATCACTTCACCTCCATGTGCATTTCCCTACTCTGGTCCTGGTTACAGCTTAAATGCAAACACGTATTCCTGGAGTAGGCAGAATTCAGCTACTGCTGTGGGAAATACTTTTGTCAGTTACGCAGAAATGGGAAGTTTGTTAGTAAGTCTAACTTGTACCTGCAGAAGAAAAACAATACGTGGGAAGAAGCCTGTGTCTTGGGGAGTCTGTCTCCTCCCGCCGTAGCTGAGGAAACCCACAGACCTGGGAGCTTGTGTGTCTAGCACGTGAATGGAGGGGAGAGGATGCCCTTCCCTCCGGTGGCAGTGGAGGAGCAGGGCCAAGAGGGGGCGGTGCACATAGAGCGTTTGGTCCTGGTCCTTAGAGCTGTGCTTCATAGAGCATTGTGGACACCCAGCGAACAGAAAAAGGCAGCCGCACCCGTGCATGCTTCGAGTTGGGCTGCCATGCTGGGAGGGCAACGAGGTGTCCCCAGAACTTGCCCTGGAGGCCCAGCACAGGCTGGGGCCAGGAGCCCTGTCTGCAGAGCCATCAGGAGAGGCTGCAGCTTAGCCTAGTGATACCCCCAGCAGGCCCAGCTTCCTGGCCAAGCTTCCACTGAGTCAGTGGACTTTTTTATTTGGGAGCAACTTGGCTCACAAACCGGCCATCAGGGGATGTGCAAAGAAACACCTCTAAGGAAACCCTCTGTGACACCCGCTCAAAGAGATCGATGCTTTCTCTTTGCTTTAGGATCAGACCTGTTTTTATTTACCTGAGGGGCCAGTCAGCTGGGGAGAGGATTGTAACGCTGAACTGACTTGGTGTAGGAAGCCGTCCAGAGAACTGGCAGCTCTGATGCATAGTTCATATTTCTCCACTGATTAAAAAAAAAATCCATACTAATTTTAAAAATAGAACCAAAAAAGACGTTAAATTCAGTGACTTCATTAGTGGAATACATTGTTTAGTTATTTATCTTAAACTATTTTCGTGACTATTTTCTACTATTTGGAGAACAGAATTTATTCTCTCAGGGAACACATTTATACATTCAGACATTTCAAAAAAGATGAGCTTCAAATGATTAAAAACTCAAGGGATTGCAAGTTCCAACGGAATCGTTGAAAGTTACCGCCAGTTCTGAGGACTCTGAGTCTCTGTCTCCCGAGTCAGAGTTGCATGCAGAGCCGGTGCCGGAGGAAACATCCCACTCAAACATTCCCAGCAAGTACAAAGGGACGCAGCTGGCGCTCTGTACACACTTCAGGGCTGCCTTGTAATAGGACTAGAGGGGAATGTCTGCCCCAAAGCGTCGGAATCTTTCATGTGAGCGTTCCAGCCCCGTGTGTGCACACACCAGTAACCTGAATTCTGATGTCTGGCACAGGGTGAAGAACACAGCTGTTTTCTAGTATTTGGCATGTGCTGAGGTAATCACAACACCCACCGTTTGATTTTGTTTTTCTAGTGTCATTAACATTCTGTGTTTCTTTTCCCTCGGAATGTGTCTGGAGAAAGTGGATAAAATCCAGGGAGGCTACCCTAGAGGGGCTTCAGGTCAGCCAAGTAGGTCTGACCGACTGTGTCCCCTAAGCTTGTGGAATGGGACTGGAAACCTGGCACGTGGTCTGTGGGTGGGATCTGATGGTGGAGGTGGTCTAGGAAAGGCGGGAAAGCTGCCGAAGGAACAGGCAGAGGAGGAACAGGGGGCAAGTGAAGGCCCCAGGTGCCGTGTGTGCTGCTTTGGTGTCTGGGGACATGGGAGTGGGGGGACCTCACTGCTGGCTCCCCTCTCCCTCTGCTCCTGAGGACAGGGGCCCTCAGCCACACAGCCCAGCCTGTCATCCCTGAGCAAAGGCTCTGGCTCCCTGCTGGCCTGCAGGCACCACCCTCTTATTCCTGCGCCGTCCACCCCCACAGCCCTGTGGCTCACTCTGCCCCGAGAGCTTCCTCCCTGTGACCTTGTGTGGCCTGAGGTTTCCTCCCCTGGGTGGTGAGCCCGTGGGACTGAGAAACTGCTGCCCTGTCGTCTGTCCAGTGCTGGGCACCCTGTGTCTGGCCATCCCTCGAGCCCTAGGCGGGGAATCCCTTCCTCACCAGCCCCGTGAAGAGGACTCGGCTAAAACACAAACTGCCTCCCACGTCGCCCTCTGAGCTCTGCCGGGGCCCTGGGCAGGAACTCCCTACTCAGGCTCCCTCCTCCTCAGGGCTCTTCACTGGCCCTATCGGGGCTTCCTCTGGCCCACACAGGTCCCTGGGGCACACACTCTCGCTTTCTAGGCAGTCCTTCGGGTGCAAATGACAGATGGCACCTGTGGGCCGCGTGCCTGCCAGTGCTAGCAGAGGAGAACCCCTGGCAGACAGCAGTCTGGCCACTGCCCACCTGTGGCTCCCTCTTCGCCCTGGAGGCTGAGCTGTCTGGGCTGAAGCCACCACAGGCAAGACCTCAGTGGCCCCGTTAGGCTCGGTAAGGAGAAAGGGAGGGAGCTGAGCGACGGAGGGGCTTGACTCCTTCAGGTCCTGCCCTGCCCAGCAGCACAGGTGGCTCCCCATCTGGGGGCTGTGTCTCCTGTGGGGGTGCAGGTGGACTCTCTATCTGGCAATTCCTCTGGGCTCCACTCTGCTGGCCACCCCCTGCACCTGCGTGACAGGAGCCATTGCCAGCCCAGGCACCGCACTGGCCTCGTCCTGGGGGCCCCACCTGCTGCCCCAGTCTCACCCGCATGGAGCAGTCTCTGGATCACTATTTATTGGCTGTGCTCATTTGCCTCAGACTGAAGCGTGATCTTCCCTTCTGGCTGGGCATAAGGGGAGGATATATGAGGGCTGATTTGGAGGAGGCCTGAGCTCAGTCCTTTTATCAAGGGAAATGGAGATTAGTACTTCAAATAAGCTTGGAAGCCTGGGTGGAGAAGGCCCGTTTCTGTGCAGATTTGAGCTTGCAGATCCACGTTGCCAGCCCCTCGTTCCTGGGAAGACCTGGCTGGGGTCTGTCGGCTCTGTGTGGCTGCTCCAGCTGCCTCTCCAGTGCCCGGCTGCTGTGCCTCTGGCCATGACGGACCGTTTGTCATTTCTTGTCACTTCTGGGCCCTGTGCCTGCAGATAGTCCTGGGCTGGAAGGATTTTTCTAGAGCCCCATCCCCCCTTCTGTAACCAAGGCCTGCCAGTTTCTCCTGATGACCGTGGCTGTCTTGGCTCTGGGAAGGGTGACCTTGTCCCTGCTGACTGTCTGTGGGGCTGGCTGTGTCCCTCATAGCTCAGACTTTCCTCCATGGTGAATTGCTTTGGGCTTCATGCCCTGGCATCTGGTCTCCTCTCTGTAGGAGGCCTAGAGGGCAGGGGCCGAGTTCCTTTCATCCTGAGTCCTGGCCCCAGTCCCTGCACCCTCTGCTGACTGGAAAAGGGGCTTCCTGGACGCTAGAGATGGGCGTGGTGGGGTGCACACGCTCCTGTGCACACCATCGCCACTCTTCTGTCTGTCTCCAGCAAAATACAGGACATGCCTAAGGCTGTAGAATGGTCCCATTCAGCCCTTCCAGTTTGGCGAAAAGGACAACTTTGCAGACTGTTTTGGGAAGTCCTGCTCCTGCATCATGACTTTCAACTTTGAAAGAAGAACTGAGAGACCACATGGAGAGCTGAGAACTCGACGGCTCTGCTGTGAAGATCCGAGAGACCGCACGGAGCGCTGAGAACTCGACGGCTCTGCTGTGGGCATTTCCACTCGTGAGCTGTCCAAGTGGTTACCCCCAACCTGGTGACTTCACTCACATGGGTAGAGGTCAGAAATATTGATTCATTCTTGTTGAATTTTGAAATCTTTGTGACCTAGAGGTTCTTTTCTTAAATTTTTTTTTTTTTTTTTTTTTTTTTTTGGAGACAGGGTCTCGCTCTGTGCTCACTGCAGGTAGGAGACACCACTAGCTTGGCCCAGGGCATATGATGTGAGTTGGGGGTGTTTCTCTGACCCTTCCCCCAGTCTAACCCACCATCCCTGAGGGGTGTGGGGCTGCTGGCTCACTTTCTGAGCATCCATGTGCCCCACGCTGCCCACGTCTCTAGCTTCTAGTATTGCTGCCATGAAATTCATTTGGTTTCATATATCTGCATAAATAATTGAATTTAAATGACTTTCATCACTGAGACCTGCCTGTTACTGTGAAATTTACAAAGATTAATCTACCTCCTTAGAATATTGATCAGCATGGTAGAAATTTTTTTTTAGGCTAAACAGTGACATAATTGTGGCTAGGGAAAAAAAAATTAGTGAACTCTAAGCAAAATGGCTTCAGATAATTCCCAGGGTTCTGACTGCCAACATGAACCACTTCAAAAGCATCAGAAAGGAGACTTTTAAATAATGGAGTAAAGTGAAGGTACCAGCTGCCTTTTACTGCTGTAACAAATGATCACAAACTTAAAACAACACAAATTTATTCTTTTATAGTTCTGGAAGTCAGAAGTCTGAAATGGGTCTTACTGGACTAAAATCAAGGTATCGGCAGGGCTGGTTCCTGCCGGAGGCTCCGGGGAGGATTAGTTTCCACGCTTTCTCTGGCTTCCACAGGCCACTCCGTGTCTTGGCTCATGGCCGCTCCCTGCATCTTCAAGGCCAGCCTCTCTCCTGCCCTGACCCTCCTGCCTCTCTGGCATAAGGCCCCTTACAATGCCAAGGACCCATCCAGCAAGCCCAAGGGACTCTTCCTGTCTCAAAACCCTCAATTTAATCGCCTCTGCAAAGCCCCCTTTGCCACACATAAAATAACATATTCCTGCATTTCAGGGTTGAGACACGGACACATTTTTCAGGGCGGCGTTATGCTGCGGACCACAGGCTGGGTCTTCAGATCCATCAGGAATCATCACTTTTGAGACAGATCATGTAAATCCTTTTCCTGTGGGTGGAAAATGAGGCAGGTGGAAGGAATGTGGGGCGCACGTCTTCCTCGTGATGCTGTCCAGCCTGGCTTCTTAGGAAACATTTCTAATTAGGAACATGTTTATTGAAATCTTTGCAACCTAGAGAGTTTTTTTTTTTTTAATTAATGGCATTCCCAGAGACCTGGATGGATTGGAGACTATTATTCTAAGTGAAGTAACTCAGGAATGGAACACCAAACATCATATGTTCTCACTCATAAGTGGATGCTAAGCTACAAGGCGACACAATGGACTTTGGGGACTCAGGGTGAAAGTGTGGGAAGGGGGTAAGAGGTAAAAGACTACAAACTGGGTGCAGTGTATACTGCTCGGGTGATGGCTGCACAAAAATCTCACAAATCACCACTAAAGTGCTTACCCATGTAACGAAACACCACCTGTGCCCCAATAATTTAAAAAATTCTTCGCCATTTTTTTTTCTTTGAGATGGTCTCTGTCTATCAGCCAGGCTGGAGTGCAGTGGCATGATTATGGCTCACTGCAGCCGGGACCTCCTGGGCTCAAGTGATCTCCTTCCTCAGTCTCTGGAGTAGCTGGCATTACAGGTATGAGCCACTGCACTGGACCCTTTTAAAAGACTTTTTATTTGGACATAATTGTAGGTTTGCATGCAATTGTAAGAAATGATAGACAGAGACCCTGTGAGCCCTTCACCCAGTTCCCCCATGGAGCATCTTGCCCAACTCCAGTACAGGTTTGCAGCCCTTCACCCAGTTCCCCCATGGAGCATCTTGCCCAACTCCAGTACAGGTTTGCAGCCCTTCACCCAGTTCCCCCATGGAGCATCTTGCCTAACTAACACCAGTACAGGGTCACAGCCCTTCACCCAGTTCCCCTATGGAGCATCTTGTCTAACTCACTCCAGTACAGGGTCACAGCTGGGAAGTTGGCTTGATGAAGTCCAGTGTGCTCATGTGATTTCACCAGTTTTATGTGCGTCTGCACAATTTTATCACGCGTGCACACTCATGTAACCACCGCTGCAGTCAGGTACACAGCAGTTCCACCGTGACACCTGCTCCCCCTTTACGACCGTAGCCACCCCCGCAGCAAACCCTGCAAGGTCCCTATACGAAGGCTGCTTCTGGGGAAACCTGAGCAGGCCCACGTGCGGAGCTAGGGCTGCCTGGTGGCTCCACCTGCAGAGCCTGGGGTCAGTCGTGATCGTTCTGCCCCTTGGCCTTGCACCCTCCCTGGGGAATGTGTGGTCACAGCGGCTTTAACCCACGAGCCCCTGCTGTGACGCCATGCAGCCTGTGAGAGAGTCATGCCGTGCGGAGACGCCGTGCGGAGGGCAGTGTGGAAACCCGGCGCGTGTTCGGTTGCAGAGGGGGCCGCAGGTTTCTGTGGCTAACTGCCCCGGTGTCCGGTGCTTTTTGTTTTTAGAGGACTGGACCCTCCTTAGTGGAAAGCTGGTTGAAAAGGAAGAGCCACCAGCCCAGGCCTCCTGGAGCCTGTGGTCACTGCTCCGCCCCTGGGTCTGGCTCCAGAAAGGCCAGATGGAGAAGATCGGGTGGTGTCACCTGAGCTGGTGCTGCCGGAGGTGTTTCATTCAGAATATAGCCTGGGGGGACCATCCCGCCTCCTCTTGGCGTGGTGCCAGGATGTTGTGCCTTTGAAGGCTCTCGGTTGTCCATGGAGGGTGGAGTGCCAGGTGCATCCCACAGTCTGGGGGCTGGGGCGTGTGAGCGGCTGACCCCTGCAGCGTTCCTGCGGTTGTGATGCATGCATGAAAGTTCACACAGCGACCCCAGAGCTCTCAGGAACTCACCTTTTTGCCCAACCCCAGCCTCCTCACATGTGCCATCTGCATGTGAATTAGCCCAAGATCTTAATTGTGTTCAATCCCTACACACTGTGTTCTCCAAAGGGAATGGAAAGGGACTGTCTTCACTGCTGCTGTCTTCACGCCCGAGTTCTCGGAAAGTATGCTAGGGAGGCTGTGTGATCAAGCACCTGATGGGGGGCAGCCGGGTTCACACCGGAGGGCAGCGGGATCTCCTGGCACCTAGGCCAGTCTCCCCTGGCTTGTTGTACTCCCATGGTGGGGCTCTGCACCAACCTCTTTCCTTCTGTGGGTTTTCATATGCTGTTCCCTCTGCCTGGCATGCTGTTCCTGCCTCGGTTCACCTGGCCTGTGCCTGTGTGTCCTTGGAGTTCCTGCCTGAATGCTCATGGGAGACCTTTCCTGGGTGCACAACATCTGAAGTCATCCTCCTGGTCATTCTCTACTTCAGCTCCTTGCTAGTTTCTATCCAACCAAGCAATGACTTAATTCATGGCCTTTGAGGGTGGTTTCTCCCACTAGACACACACTCTGCTGGGGAGACTGCATCCTCTCTGCACACTCCAGCAGATAAGAGGTGAGTGAACAAGCAAAGGGAGAGATGCGCACTTTCCCCAACCCACCACACACCAGAGGGACACGCAGCAAGAAAGCCACTTTGCTGACCCTCCAGACTGCGGGGGAGCAGAGCTGGCCAGAGGCACCTGAGGCAGGGAGGAGTCCATTGTCCTCTACGGTCAGAGCACCCGGCCGAGGGCCCAGCCAGCATCTCAGCCAGGGGCCCTGCCTCGTCTGCTGTCCTCCATCAGCCTCTCTATCTTACTCACCTTCCTTCTTCCTGTTCTGCTTGCTTCCTTCTTTCCTGCTTGCCTGGCCTGAGCCCCTCGGGCAGGGGTGGGAAGGGCCTGGCCAGGCGCTTGGTTCAGTTTCATAAACTTCAGGGCAGTGGGTGCAGAGTGGAAGTGAGCAGTCTCCACCAGCCCATCTGCAAAATGTGCATTAATGTGGACAACAGAAATCAATGCATGGATCAGTTGTGCATCTGTTGAACATGTAGGATTTGGGTCTTTTCCCACTGAATTACATAACGGCAAAGCTGCTCTGTTCCTAACAGAAAACACCTTTTTGACAGATTCCGACTTTATCAGCAGGGATGTTTTGTAGAAGCAGAATCAGTTTTATAATTCATGCATCTGCGAGGAAAACTCAGCTTCAGGTGACTTATGGTCTTCCCCCTTTCCTCCCATCTGCTCATTTCCTTGTCCCAAATGCACACATACCCACACACTCGGCATGCTTGTGCATAAACACACACTCACACAGATGAACACATAGACACACCATCCTCCCCTGTGGTCAGACACACTCCCCTACACCCCCACACTCACTCTCTAACCCGGCCATCTCTGAGTCACCACGTGGACATCATCTGATAAAGATTTGCACAAGTGAGAGCTTCACTTTAAGGGTTGACGTCCACTGGGATTTGGGAGTTGTTGGTTTTTGCAGCTTAGCTGGTCTTTTCCTGCATAACGCCCACCCCACTCCCTGCATCTCTGACCAAGCATGTTTGTGTCTGCCTTGCACACCCAGGACTGTGGGAGATCCCACAACTGGTAGCGAGGAGCACCAGGTAAGAGGATGATTTATGCGACACTTATGTGGGGACCCACTCTCTGTGATGTCCTTTATTAAAAACAGAGAGAGAGAGAGAGAGAGCCCAAGAGTGTACCAACCGGAAGCAGCCAAGCATAGCTCTGTCTTGAACCACGAGCAGCCTTCAGGGGCTGCAGTTTTTGGACTAATGGACATGGTCAAGAGGCCACTCCTGACCTTTTGTTTGTGAGCTTGGAGTGATACCCCCGACTATGATCAGGAATTGCTTCAGCTGAGACTAATGTGAGCCGTGCTTGTCGTCTGTCTTAAACTTTTCTGTGTTCCTGATCACACCCTCAATCCATCTTTCTGATCATCATCATCCGTCTTTGCCAGCCTGTAGCCCAGAGAAACGTCTTCCATGTGTCCCTTCACTTTGTTTTGTGTCTTTGGAATGTTTCTCATTCAGTGAAGTTTCCTCTCCCTCCTGAAGCCTCCGCCTCAATGTGGAGCCGCTTTATCTTTCCCTTTAATCACCAGGGATGGAAAATGCCCAGTGGATCATTTCTCCCAATTTACGTCTGAGCTTTTCCCTGCTCCTTGGGGCTGGGTGACCCTAACAGGACAGCAGTGAGGGACCTGGTGATGCCCCCGGCCTGGACTCCTTAAGGAAGGACCTGTTCCCGGGCGTGGGGTGCGCAGTGGGTAGATCGAGTCCTCCCGCTCCCCAAGCATGGTGTGCAGGTCTGCCCACTTTGGCCCAAAGTGGGACGGCTCTGGTGGCAGTGGCCCTGTCAGCCCCAGAGCTCCGGGGGTGACCGGCTGCTGTTGGGGTTTGTGGTGCAGCTCCTCTCCTCCCTCTGCTCACTGCATTCTTCCCTCCCTTCCCAGGAGCTTCCCCACAAACATCCCGGCCCCTGACTCCACCACAGCGTCTGCTTCCCAGAGAACCCGACCTGCAGCCAGGGATGACCTTTGAGTGAGGCCGTGGTGGGTGCGCGTGCCTGTTGGACACCTGTGGGGTCCAGGCGCTCTGCAGGACACTTGGAATACATCACCGGCTTAGTGCTTCATCCTAGTAATCACACCAACCTTAGGAACTATTTCCACCCCTGTGTTTTGATGAGAAGTGAAAGTTCAGGAACAGGTACGGCCGCATGGCAAGGCCACAGGGAGCAGGGTTGGCTCCCTGGCTCCAAGGCCCTGCTCTTAGGGGATGGGCCAGCAGCTGCTCCTTCCTGTTGGTATCCTCTGCCTCTCCACGGGTGCTGCTGCCCCATCTGCCCCTGCTCCACGGGCTCTCTGACATCCTGGCCCCTTCTCATGGGCGACCCTCACGCCTGTGACATCAGCGGACAACCCTCCCTGGTGCATCCCCGGCCTGCTGCTGCCTGGACCCCTCCTGGGGCTCCTGGGCTCTGCTCGCTTCTCTCCCACGCGCTCACTCATCTTGGCCACCCCCATTCCATCTCGGAATTAGGGGGAACCTCCTGTGAATGCCTGGGGCGCTTCATCCCTGTTCCTTCTAAAATTAAAAATAAATTATAAAATACATCAAACAGGGAGAGAGTGTGAAAATGTGCAGGTTCACTTCAAGAAAAATAGTAAAATGAAGCCCCATGTAGCCACCGTTCACCCTGAGGAAGAGAACACCCTGGGAGGTGAGGCCCCTGCGTCCCCGCCCCATGGCAGCTCCGTCCCTCTCCTCTCACCCTCGAGGAAACGCTACCTCCAGTTTCCTGATGATTCTTCCTTGTTAATCTGCACAGTCTGTTGCATCTCTGTGTTTCTCTAAAGAACGAATGGTACTGCTCTGTTTGCTGCTGGCCTTGTGTGTGTGTGTGTGTGTGTGTGCGTGTGTGTGTGTGTCAGCCCCCGAGTTTCTGTATTTGCTGACACCAGATTCTGAGATTCATCCCTGGTGAGGGCGTTGCCAGGCTCCCCTGGCCCCATGCAGGCCTGTGCCATTTCACTTGGGTGGTGGTGAGGGGGCAGCTACCAGCCTGTGGCTACTGTGGCCATTTGCCTGATGTCCACGTGCACAAGTGCCTCTGCACCATGGGCCGGCAAATGGCGAAGCTCCACCTGCCTCTGGGCAACAAGTTTAGTTGGAGAGAGGTCGCACCCACCCACTTCACGTTGTCAACCACTAGGCGTGGCAGAGACCACGTGGACCCAAAAGCATAAACGATGAGCCGGCCCTGTACAGAAGAAGTTGCTGACCCAGCTCCTGCTGACGTGACTTAGCAGGGAAATGCAGGGCCCAGCACTTGTGTGTGCTCCGCGCAGGGGGAGGTGCTGTGCGCCTTGCAAATAGGGCACTGGTGGTGGCCCTGAGCCCTCGCCTGTGCCTAGGATTTGCTGACCTTTAAACTTTGCCAGCCTGATGCTGTGGAACGATCTCATTTTGTTTTCAATGTTCTGTCTCCTGGTTACATAAGAGGCCAGGCAGCTTTTTTTTTTTTTTTTTTTTTGGAGACAGAGTCTGGCTCTGTCACGCAGGCTAGGCAGGCTAGAGTGCAGTGGCATAATCTTGGCTCATGGCAAGCTCCACCTCCTGGGTTCACAACATTCTCCTGCCTCAGCCTCCTGAGTAGCTGGGACTACAGGCGCCTGCCAGCACTCCCGGCTAATTTTTTGTATTTTTAGTAGAGATAGGGTTTCACTGTGTTAGCCAGGATGGTCTTGATCTCCTAACCTCGTGATCCGCCCGCCTTGGCCTCCCAAAGTGCTGGAATTATAGGCACGAGCCACCGCACCTGGCTGAGGCCAGGCAGCTTTTTACAGGTCTGTTGGCCATTCTTGTCCCCTCCTTGGTGAAAGGATTCTTCGAGTCTTTGCCATTTTCACATTGTGTAATTTGTCTTTTTGTTACTGGTTTGTGCCTTCCTTATATATTCGGAATACTAGCTGACTGTTCACTGGTTTTACCAGTTCCTTCTTTACATCTTTGTAATCACATCCAGAGCTCAGATCCTGTGACTTCAGGTCTGGATGTGGCATTTCTGTGCCTGTGAGTGTCTGCTCAGTGTTTCTGTGTAGGTTTGTAGGCAGCCATACTCTACTCATTTCCAAAATATCTGAAGTGTCTTAGTATAATGCATAGAAATGGAAAAGCATAGTGACAAATAAAAATCAAATGGCACAGAGAAACCAGTTTTATTCTGGAGGAAGTAAGAGTGCAGATATGCAGGATGCAGAGGGCCTTTTGAGTCTGAGAAAACGTGCTTCCTAGGGACCCACGTGAAAAGGGCAACATGATCAGCTACGTGATCTAATGTGTCCATAAAGAAACAACAAGGCTCACTCTACACCATTTGTTTGAAGGGAATAGTGGGTGTGCGTGAAGTGGCGGTGAAGGCTGCCGTGACATCTGGGGAGCAAACAGTGAAAACTTCAGATTTCCTCCATTGATTTATCTTGAAAACTGAAAATGTGTCTGTGGGCCAGTCCTAGGAGCAGGACGACACCTGCCTGTCTCTGGTCTTGCGTCCTGAGCAGCTGCCATCCATGTCACGTTCTCCGAGGTGGCTTTGCCATCTCACCGGGCCTGGGGCGGAGGTGGGATTCCTCTGAAGAAGGAGACAGGGGTTAACTTTGAGCAATCCGTGCTTCCTTCATAATTTTCTGTTTTGAGGCTGCTTTATTTTAAAAGTTACAACCTTGCTGTTACATGAGATGACTTCCATTTCCAAATACAAGCCAGAGCGTACAGGACAGCAGGACATGCCTGTACGTCATTGAAATAAACAGGAGCAGATTCTGCAACAGGGAATGGATGTAAGCGTGTTTTTCTGGAGCCAGTTCCGGGAAACAGCAGTGGGGCTGTGGAGGGGGGACGTGGGCTGGGGAGAATGCAGCCAACCAAAGGCTCAGAACCTAGCGGGTTCCCAGTGCTGGCAACTGGGGCTCCATCCTCCTGGGGGATTCTGAGGCTGGTCAGAACATGCCCTTCAAAGGCCTCCCCATCCCGAGGAGGTGGGGGCTGGGGACGTCCCCCACCACTCCCATCGCCACGGGTGGACTGCCGTGCCTGGCACTTTCTGGCTGCCATATGCATGGGCAGAGCAGGCTCTGCTGCCAGAGGCGCCCAGGGCTGCCTAGGAGGTGGGGCCAGCGGACCTGAAGGTGGCTCTTGCTAAGCAGCCTGGGAAGTCCTGCTGGTGTCTGTGCAGGGCACAGTCTCAGGAAGATCGAGGGCAATGACGTTGCTTTTGCAAATTATTTGGAGGTTTACCCCCAGGCAATTGTTTCATCCAAACCTTTAATAAATTAAATGTATTACCTATATGAGTCTTAATGAAGCTGGGAATGATTATTATATGGGTCTTGATTAAGTTGGAAATAATTATTCATAATTAAGATTCTGATAACCTCCACTATGTAGAAAATATATTTCAAAATAAAACCAAACAAACAAATGTAAAGGCGGGACAATTATCGCACAATGGTAGGGTTCCCATGTGGACGGTAGGGTTCCCACATGGACGGTAGGGTTCCCACGTGGACGGTAGGGTTCCCATGTGGACGGTAGGATTCCCACATGGACGGTAGGGTTCCCATGTGGACAGTAGGGTTCCCATGTGGACGGTAGGATTCCCACATGGACGGTAGGGTTCCCATGTGGACGGTAGGTTTCCCACGTGGACGGTAGGGTTTCCATGTGGATGGTAGGGTTCCCACATGGACGGTAGGATTCCCACGTGGACAGTAGGGTTCCCATGTGGACGGTAGGGTTCCCACGTGGATGGTAGGGTTCCCATGTGGAAGGTAGGGTTCCTTCAGTGAGAGGAACCCATCCACGTGGACGGTAGGGCTCCCACATGGACGGCAGGGTTCTCATGTGGACGATAGGGTTCTCACATGGTTGTTTATGCTGCTTCAGGGTCTATGTTAAAGGCAAGGCCACCCTCACATGCCACCTCGGCTGTGCCCTCTGACCTCCCCCTCCACCCATAAGGGCAAGGTCCCAGTCATCACCAGGACTCTCCTGATGGTTGGCTGCTGGTCACCTCTGCAGGTGGCGGTGTTGAATCTGCTGGGTGTGTCTGTCCTGATACGCTTGGTCATTAATATCTTCTGGGAAATTCATGTCCAGTCTTGAGTTACAGCCCATGTTCCCCTGGATCCCTGTGAGACCCCATAGAGGGCCATTGGTGCAGGGCATGGGCTGGGGGGTGACCCCTCAGACCTCACCTCCCCCACCTGCCAGCCCACCCTGGCCCCCAGATCACTCCTCTGTGGCCCAGCATCATTCCAAGATCCTGAGATGCCAAGAGCCAGGCTCCTGGAGCATCGGTCCCAGCAGCCAACGATTCTGTCACTAGATTTAGACACTTTGCAATTAAAATGCTCTCGACAATTTCCCAACGCCCTAGTGACAGAACCCAGATCCATCTTATTTTAATATAAAACCCACCGTTTGGCATTTTGCAACTTCTAGCTCACTTTTCTAAACAGAAGACAAGCAGTACCGCAAGGGAGAACGCGAGGTCACCCCATCCTCAGAATCGGGAGGGATGTCGGCACTGAGGTGTCAGGAGGCCCTGGGCACCTGCCAGACAGGGCGCGCCTGCCCAAGAGCTGCTGGCCACGGTCCCTGGAGCACAGTCGTGCTCTGAGCCCATCCTGCAGATCTCTGCTGCCTGGTTACTCTGCAGGTGCACGCAGTGTGTGTGATAAACCTGGCAAGCGGACAACGATCTACAGGGCTGAGGGGAACTGAACCTTGGGGATCCCAGAGGCGGTCTGGGCTGCACATCCTTGCTGAAAATCCTTCCTGCTTGAGTTTTCTCACATTCCTGGAATCCCACTGGTGCCCTGACTGGGCTGGGAGGTGGGGTCTCCCAGCCACTCCCTCTGCTGGTGTGCAGCCTTCCCATAGCCTGTCTACATGCCCTCCATCCTGGAAGGACCCCTGAGTCCCTGCTGGTCTCAGAGTGCCCTCTGCCTCAGACACCAGGAGCTGGAGTGGCCTCTGCACCCTGCTGGACCCGTCTGGATGGTCCCCGAAACTTGCCATGTGTAGCTGTACCCAGAAGGCTTTGCTGAGGACTTGAGGGACAGCGTGGGAGGAAGGCCCTGGGCCAGGGGGTTCCTCTGGGTCTTTGGAGCCAACGGCTCGCCTCTGAGGTTGATGCTATCGTGGGGTTCAGTAGCAAGTCCGCCAGAAGGCAGGCTGAGGGCCTGTGGGGTCAGCATCCTCCTGCAGTCGTGTGACTGACCAGCTCTTCCTGTTGCTTCAGTCCAGTGGCTTTGGGTTGGCTGAGCGCACCAGGCGGCCAGGGGAGACGGAGGCTCCAGTGCTTGGCTGCCATCAGCAGGGGACTGAGTGCACCACGCGGCCAGGGGAGACGGGGGCTCCAGTGCTTGGCTGCCATCAGCAGGGGACATCTGGGAGAGTTCTGCATGCTCCTGAGAGCCCCGAGGAATTGGCCTTTGGTGCACATCAGCCATTGCACAGCACAACCTCACGCTATGCTCCCTCTGCCCCCCAAAACTCACCTGCCCCTCACTCCTACTTCCTGCATCACCTCCCTAGAAGCTGCCTACACCCCAGTCCCTGCTGCAAGGGTGCATTGGGGGATTCCACTGAAACAGATCCCCGCAGCAGCAGCAACAGGGTCTCAGAGCCGCGTGGGGAGGCCCTGCTCAGGCCAAATTTTGCCCAACATTGGGTGAAATTCAAGGGCCTCTCTACTCAGGGCATTCTGAGGACTCAGGTGGGGCCCAGTGGTGACACTGACCAAGTGGTTTATTCTCAGTGAACGCAGCTCCCTGTGGTCCTGTGACCCAGGACAACGCACACCTGTGCAGGCATGTACAGCCGCGCCACTGCTGCGCCGCCCGCCTCCCAGGGCCTTTGCCTTTACCCTCCACCGTCCCCTTCCCTGAAACCCACAGTGGTCTGAGCCCGCTGTGGTTTTGGGGACCGCCACTCCTCCATCGTCCTCCTTTTCCTCCTGCCTGTCTTGTCTTTCTCCGAGGGGGACAGGAAGCCAGGCCCTGGTGCTAGCAGGCCTGGGTGCTGAGTGAAGATTTGCAGTCTCTGCAGGTGCCGCCCCTGAAAAGCTGTGCCTCCCTCCTATGCAGGGCAGACACAGCACACCTGTCAGGAAATAACGCCATGGTTCTCCTCCGCATCTGAGGGCGCCTATTGAAAATTCGTTTGATGTGCAGATTCCTTGGAAAACAGAGAAAATCTAGCTAGTTAGTGCTTTCTAGGTGAAAGTCAAAGGAAAATATGAAACCCTGTCCCAAACCGGACTGTGTGCTCTTTGATAAGAGGTGGAGACATCTGTCTTTTAGTGAGTGCCTGGAAGGTCTGTCGCCTGGGCCCAGCAAGATGTTGCTTAATCATAAAATGTGTGTGGCTACGGGGAAGACGGCATTTGTTGAATGAGCAGGTGCTTTAACCAATGCTTCCAAGCGTATTCTGTACCAGGAACTCTTGCTGGGAACCAGCAAGGCACAAGGCAGAGGGCAGCTCCCCTCGGAGAGCGCATCTTCCAGTGGGGCTGTTGGTGAGGGTGCGACCACAAATACATGTTGGGGAGGGGGACGAAGGAAACGCAGAGGGAAGTGAAGTGAAGGTTGACATGAGCTGGTTGTGCTGATGGATTGTTTGAAATTGGGAAGAAAAACACATTCTGTCATGGGAGCAACCTTTTCAACCTGGCTTGATCTTCAGAGACTGGCGGTGCTTCCTGGATCTCCTGGGCACTGGGGGTGAATGGCAGATGGAGGCTCCCCAGGTCTCCTGAGCCCTGAGAATACTGGGAATGAATGGCGGATGCAGGCTCCCTGGATCTCCTGGGCACTGGAAGTGAATGGTGGACGAAGGCTCCCCCGATCTTGTGGGCACTGGAATGAACGGAGGATGGAGGTTGCCTGTCACAGGCTGAATCACGTACACGCAGAAAGATGAGTCCAAGTCCTAACCCCCAGGATCTGTGAATGGGACCTTGTGTGGAAACCCCATAGGGTCTGTCAGATGGAATTAGCTGAGATGAGGTCATGGTGGATCGGGGTGGCCCTAGTCCAGTGATGTGGACTTAGAATCGCTCCTTTTAAAGAGACGGCAATTTGGAGACACAGAGGCACAGATAAAGGGAGGATGGCCACAGGAAGACGGTGTGGAGACTGCAGAGACACAGCTGGGAAGTTAAGGGGGTGGTGTCTGCCGGAGCTGCTGGGACGTGGAGGAGGCAGGGAAGTGCTCCCCTGGAATTTTTGCTTGGAGTGCAGCCCTGCCGATGCCTTAATTTCAGACTTCTGGCCTCCAGTGTCTTTTACACTGGGAGAGTGTAAAAGTCTGTTGTTTCAGATCCCCTAGTCTGTGGTTATTTGGCAAGGCAGCCCCAGGATGGGATGTGAATAGACTCTCTGGCCGTTTGCTGTCTGAGGCTGGGCACAGATCTTGGGCAATGCCTAGGGAAGATCCGTTGGCTGCAGGCAGGTGAGCCTGGTGTGGAAGGTCCGTTGGCTGCAGGCAGGTGAGGCTAGTGTGGAAGGTCCATTGGCTGCAGGCAGGTGAGCCTGGTGTGGAAGGTCCGTTGGCTGCAGGCAGGTGAGTCTGGTGTGGAAGGTCCGTTGGCTGCAGGCAGGTGAGCCTGGTATGGAAGGTCCGTTGGCTGCAGGCAGGTGAGCCTGGTGTGGAAGGTCCGTTGGCTGCAGGCAGGTGAGCCTGGTATGGAAGGTCCGTTGGCTGCAGGCAGGTGAGTCTGGTGTGGCACATGTGGTTAGTTGCCTCCTCTTTCTTCCTGACTGAACCTCAAGCATGTTGAGGCATCAAAATGCTCATTAAAATACCCCCTTTTCCAGACACTCCCGCAGCTGGAGTTGGCCCAGCCCGGAGCTGGCCTGAGACAGACCCGTGGTCCCATCTTTCCCTCCTTCCTCCCTTATCCATGTCTGGAAGCTGGGTCTGATGCTCCACCACCTCCCGGCCAACAGACTGATGTTGCATGCTGTGTATTAGGATTTGTGTTCTCCATTTCACCGGTGGAGAACTGAGGCCTGGAGAGCTCCATTCATCTGCATCAGCTCACACGGGGTGGATGGCATGGCCCTGCCCTCTGTGCCTGCTGCACCAGCTTTCTCTCGCCCGCATGGGTTTGCCAGGTCACTCTGGGCGAGAGGATGGTACCCTGCTCTCTATTTTCAAGACAGTTTTGGAGACCAGGCTGCTGAAGCTGCACACTTCTGTGGCCGCAGTGTGTCATATACCCCACGTCTTCCGAGACACCTCAGGTGAGCAGAACTCAACGCCAGATGTTTGCTATAAACGTCCATCTCTCGCTCAGAAGCACTTTGTCTGGGCGTCTTCCCCTTTGCTGTCGAAGCAACTAGTCGTCGACACTGTAGGCTGTGAGTCATTTTGAAAACATAAAGGGCAGCTCAGGCCACGAGGCCCCGGCTTCTCATGTCCCCGGCTTCTCATGTCCCCTGTCTATGCTATTTCTGGAAGGTTGGCGGGTCTCCGAAGGCCCAGCCCACATGTCAGAGACGGCCTAGCAGAACCTTGACGGTGGTGTCACAGCTGGAGAGCACCGAAGGCTGCGCTGACTGCCCGACGTATCGGCATCCACAGTAAGGCCAATTCATGCAAAGCATCAGGCTTAGGCCGGCAAGGAACACACTCCTTGGCCTGTGGACAAATTGCCCTTCAAAGGAAAACAGCTAAAAACTGCCTTTTCCATCTCTTTCCAGCTCTGCGCAGTGTCTCTGTGGGCAGGAGGGTGAGCTCAGACTTCCCTTTGGTCTCATGTGGTGGTTTTCACAAAGCGTTTTGCCTATGGCACCAGCTTTGAAGTTTTGCTGTTATTTTAAGGTAGAAAAGGTGGGGTGGGGGCCCGTCAGGATTAACAACAACCAGCTCCACCTGCGGGGCAGAGAAGCCCCAGAGTTGGGGCTCAGGGACAACCCCGGCATCAGGCCTGCAGTCCCCGATGGCCACCTCGCCCGTCAGCGCTCACTGCAGCCAGGGGTGCAGAGACATCTTGCGGAGTGGGGGCAGCTCCAGGGGTGCCTGGTTCCTTGGTGGGGACAGGTGCTGGGGAGGGTCCTGTGGCTTATGGGTTTCCTGGGAGAAGGTTGCAAAAAGGATTTGTGTCATGGCGGTGTTGACTCCTGTGTGGGTCAATGGTGTGGTCATCGCAGGGTACTCGTGGGGTGTGGGGTCCCCATCTGGGAGAAGGGGCGGGGTCCCTGGTGTGCAGGGCATGTGTGAGGACGGCTTGGCTCGTGTATCAGTTCCTGCTGCTCAGGAACTGCTGGCGATGTGTGGACTGCGTGTGTCTCCTGCACACCGAGCTCCAATCAATGCCCAGTGAAAGAATGGATGGGTGAGGGAAAGAGCGGGTGCTGGGTCCGTGCTCCTGTCACCCCATTCCTCTTGCCCCTGCAGGGTGCCCTCAGCCCAGCACACGGCTGGTCATACATCATAGCCCCTGTGCCTATCAGTACGTTCCCACTTGTGCAGAGCAACTTCTGCTGTGTGAGAAAACTAAATTTGGGTGGATGTGAAGGTGGATCTCACATTAAAAGGCCAAATGGGACCCCGAAGCCAATGACATTCTTCCCTAAGGCCTATTTTTTTTGACAGAATTTCAAACTCAAGTTTCCCCCTTTGTTTTCTAATCAGCACTGAGCTCCCCTCTTTGGAGAAGGAAAGAAGCTTTGTTATTCAGAGACAGCCACGGGAAAAGGAATAAAATTAACATGAAAGTCCAGGTGATTCGATGAATATTCATATGGACAATTTAATCAGTGTCTGTTCATTATCCTCATTTCCATGAGAAGCAGGTTCCTAGAATATAAATAAAGATTGCAGAGC